>NC_139043.1:17689185-18378185 GCF_965140915.1 Aythya marila | reverse complement strand
TATTTTCCTTTCCATCTACGTCTTGAATCTTACCCTACAGTGTCTACACACTACTTCCGTATGTTTATCTAAACAATCGTATTTCCTAACTCTCACCTCGGTGTTTTCTTTTAATTTGCCCATTGTGCTGGAAGCTTGTAAGTCACCACACAGCCTCTAATCAAATCCCCATGTAAACTATCTCCTTATTTTGAGATTATGTAAAAAATAATAATAATATAAAAAAAATACAGTATGTTTATCATACTACCTTTAAGTCTACAAGAAACTGCATTCTTCGAAGAATTTTTCATATTTCTATGGAGGGTGCCACTCCATGCATCTTCCAGACATGATTCTTTCCCATTTCATAATTAATCATTTATATATTTATTAATAATTTTTACTTAAGAGAAATCAAAAAGCCTTCAAAATCTAAGTTAGCACAATGTAATTGGTGTTTTTGCTTGTTTGTTTGTTTGTTTGGAAATGGTGTATTTCTGGATTTACAGATATAAACTTTTCTTACAAATTAAGCATACCTTATTTTTTTTTTCTTTTTTTTTTACTGATCTACATTTGAGCATGTAATTTTCTGTCCATGTGTATAAGCTCCTTAACTTTCTGTACTGCATCATTTTAGCATTCCAGTAGGGGAAAAAAAAAAAAAAAAAAAAAAAAGGAAAAATACAGTTCAGTTTCTAGAGGAAGCAAAAATATGCTTTCAGATGCTGCAACCTCCACATTCAGTTGCAGAAATTTTATTAAAGGTCTAAGAACTAATACTGATGTGTGTAGAACATAAACAGTGTAACCACATCATTTTTAAGCTATGGTTTCCTACGTCAGATTTCCTCTGAAAATAACAAACAAAGAGTATTTCCCCACATTACCTGTATATAAACAAGATTCATTAATCTGACATGCCAATTTGAGATACTGAAACAAGACAGTACTTGTAAACCATGGGAAATTTTCTCATAAAAATGTCCAGGCTAGTAAACCAAATAAAACCATCCTTACTCTAGAAGTACATGCAGCCACTCATATCACTAAATATACTAAGCTTTTTTAAGAATCAAATGATTTGCATGAAGAAGTCTAAATAAGGATTGATATTACAACTTTCAGCAGCTTAATATGAAAGCAGATCTTAACATCTTAATTAAATGTCTAAACTCTAGAATATGATGACAGATCTAAAAACAAAGACCCATGTAAAGTTGGTCTCATTTGCAGTCTCCTTTTATTTGAAATCATTTCTGTATGCCAGACATCAAAATATAACATTTTCCACTGCTACTTCACAGTTAAGATGTACTTTCACTGATGGCAGCATCTGACTTTGGATCACAAATAGAGCCCATTTTTGCTACACAATTAAACCAAGAATACCCCCTTTAAATCACAACCTCTAAAAATTGACTAACCTTTCAGTACTGAAGCTGGAATGAGACAATTCAAAATTTCATGAATCTGAGCTGAAGTTAATTGTTGGATTTAAACAGCTGGAGGGGGGTGAGGGGAGAAGACATATCTGAAGGAAGTATATTGAGAGCAGCAGGACTCCCTTTAGGAGAGAAATTGGTAACAGTTAGTAAAAGGAAGCAAGATAAATTACATGAGAAGAACAGTGTCTGTAAAATGAAAGAGGGATAAAAAACAGAGAAAAAAAATGGATCAAAAGTAATAATAAGCCTTAAGAAAATGTGGAACAGAAAAGGCAAAAGGAAGGAAAAGAACGGAAGACTTCAAGGCTCCAAGACTTCACGTAGAGTCTTACCCTTAAACCTGTAATTTTTTGCCTCTTATTGAATTGTAAAACACTGTGAGAGGTATGCTATTACAGAATAAACTGACACAGAGGGTCTGGAAGTCTCATATAAAGCTGGGATACAGGCTCACTCAAACTACTAACAGCTCCAGTGTTCTGACCGTGGCCGTGCTGCATAGGGCTATGACCTGAAATTTTAGGGAACCTACCCTTGTCTGCAATTGGACAGGATACAACTATAACTCAGAAAACAACGGGTGGCAGGTAGTGGTACTGGTACCTTAGCGAGCATTACATTTGTGTATCACTCACTGAATGAACCCACCAACATTCATGTCATTTTACATTTATACTCCAGAGTTACTCAGCTTCTTAGGACCAGGCTGATACCAAGCACTGTTCCAAGCACTAAATCAAGAACAGTTTCAGTCTCTAAGTACATGACACCTGGTGGGAAGCACTTAAGAGAAAGAAGGATTTATTTTCTAAAAACTAGATTCAAGCAGTAGTTCTAGGGAGGAGTTAACTTCCTCCTGAAGCATGAGGCTAAGATATAAAATATCACAGCCATCAGATGTTAGGATCATCCAGGACTTAGCCTAGATAAACACATCCTGCATAACCAAATTGGTACTGCTGTTTCAGTTTTATATATCAAGCTTTTATTTAATTTCCTAAGTAATGATGTGAAGATTTCCACACTCCTGTGGTATAGATCTCCTCTCACTGATTATGGGTTAGTGGTGCTAGTAAGTGTTGACTTGTCAATGAGGAAAGAATCTTCATGTGGTATCTTCATACTGAATATGAGACACCCAATAAGAAAACCATGTGCATTACCAATACTACCAGGTGCAAAGTAAAAAATAAAAATAAATTTTAAAAAAAGAATAATTCTACTATTCTTTAAGCAGTAGTACTGAAGCATTGTCATTACCACAGTGAATAAAATTCTTGTATAATTTCTGTGTGCCTTTATGTGAGACAAACATAATATATTTTGCTTTATTTATTGGTTCTGTAATACTGCTAAGTAGCTAGAAATTGTACAATCTTTATATTGCACATGTCCTTCACAGACCTGACTAGTTCTTGAAACAGAAGATCCAGGACCAAATCCTAACTAAATGGTGACAAAAGGCTCTCATCCTGTGATGGTAAAAACAAAACAAAACAAAACAAAACAACAACAAAACTTGGGCTGGATTTGTAAAAGTTAGGAAAAGCTTATGGTCACTGAGGTCAGAGCAAAATGCCAACCAACCAGCCTCTGCTTGTGGAACAGACATAGAACTATTCCAGGAGCTATTGGGCTCAGCAAGTTGCATTTATGCTTAGAGGGAAACTGTATTATCACTCCATTTGTTTGGTGTACTTCCTCAGACATTTCTAGGACAACTTCTAGAAATGCTCTCCCACTGTGGAGTGTGAACTACAAGGTGGAATACAAATATGTACAGCTTATGCAAATAGAAATCATAATCACGCACTCTAAAAAGATGCAGGTCATCTCATTAGCATGGCTTCATGGAAGCAAATGAATCATTATTGCATAATTTCTTCGGAAGATAACAGGAAGTCTTGATCCTTTTCTCAACACTGGATTTGGTTCAACGCCTTATTTCATTTTCTTATAAAGCACTATCATCATCTAGTGGTATATTTTGCTACTATGTAAACTGCATGCTATGAAGAGTAAAACACTTCATTTACTTAGCATTAAACATTTAGAATATGGCATAGATTTATCATCTCGCAGTTATGCCAAACTATAGAAGGGCGGGGGGAACAGAACATGAAGTAATGAGAAATAAACTTGAACAGCACTGTTCAGGATTTCAGGAATAACATGCAGACATTTTACAGGATGGAAACTTGAATAATTTTATGTCCAAAAGCGATGACAGACTAAAAAAATACAGCTTGAGGATGCTTCATATCATCACTCATACTGTTCATAAAGGATAAAGGGACATGAACAAATATACTGGGGAAAAAAAAACTCACATTTTTTAAAACAAAAATATTTTTCCAATTGTTTTTCGTATAGTTTGAAAAAAAAAAAACCCTTTTACAAAAGCCTGTCATACTTATTACGAACATACAACCAGAATCTACATAAGTAAGTTGTTGACTTACATGGTAACTTTTCAGTCTAACAAAATCGACTTTCATGGAGATGAACCTTTCTGAATTTCTGCTGAGATTTTTAATGTGCTCCACAAGGTCAGCACAGAACTTGTAGCCACCTTTGAGTACACAGAGAACCACAATATCGTTGTCTCCAATGTCTTGCATAATATCTTTAGCCAATCTTTCTGTCCTGAGACAAAAAAAAAAAAGGATAAAATAACATTAGATGTGGGTACTCTAAGTTTACAGTATGCAAAATAATATAATGAGAATATATCTTGACCTACAGTTGGCCTAAGCATCTTGACTTACACGGTTTTGGGTCAAGTTCACAATAGGCAGATAAGGAGTGTTGGATGCAAGATGCAAACTGTGTGACTCGAACTAGACAAACGCATTAAATGCCCAGTTACAGAAAAGGTAGTAACACATCTCACTGTATATTGAATTCATAAGCATTTCAGAGACTTTAGGGTGATAAGTGAAACACTGACTTCAGTTTTATCTCACAGAAAACCTCAACATGCATTATTTCTGTAAAATCGCATTTTACATGTAAAATTCTCATTTTAAATCGCTTTGATTTCTAAAGAGCAAGGTAGATGGTATTATAGATCTAAAATGGGTACTAGGTTTTTACTAGACATAAAATATCAAAATATTTATATTTTATCAAAATATAAAATCAACAGAAAACAGAAAAATGACATTTGATGTTCTGAGGAAAAATAGCTCAGTGCATTATTTACTCTAAATGCTTTTGTACTCTGCTGGAGTACAAAAAAAACAAAACACCAAAAAAAAACAAAAGAGAATGCTCACTTCAAACAAATTTATAGTGAACATCAAGAGAAATGAAGTTGTAACAAGGAATTAAGAGTCAGTTGACCTTAAACAAGAGATGGAAAATTCAACACAATGGTAACTTAAAAGGCTATGAAAGAAAGCTTGTGTGTAAAAACAAATACAGGAGTCATTACTCTTCCTTAGGATGGATGTTTACAATCTTCTTTCAAGGAGTTCCAACAATTTCAGTACTTGCAACTGGCTGTTTAAATGTGGTAGGTAGAAAGCTGCAGGCTGAAAATGTCCCATGAAATTCCATTCAGATGTTCCCAATTCTTTGTTAAAAATTACTCAGAACAATAACTGACTATGAAAACTGAGCTGGATTACTGCACATATTAAAGCACCATAGATGCCTACACTGAGAGCATACAGGAGCTACTGTAAGATAAGAATTGAGAGGTGATCAAGCTTTCCCACTGCTGCTCTTCAAGCACAGCTTCTGGACTGAAACAGCCTACCCCACACTCTTCTCCTGGGCTAGCTACACAGCTTAAATGGCAGAAGTCAATGGTACAGTCCGGAACAGCTGGGTTATCCACATGAATGATTTGTAGTAGGGAACTGTTGAAATTGTACATAATTAAATGTAGTCTTTTTCTCCTTTTTATATTAAAAACACAAGACAGGGTACAGGTGAGACAGTTGAATATTACTATAAGCAAAGCCTTGTACTTGCTCTTCCACTGTTGGTTCATCCCTCTTGTGTACAAACACTCCAACGCCAGTTTCACTACATGATCACAATCTCTTTTTTGTGGGACCCCTGTGCTGTTAAATGCCCAAATCAGAAACTAAGTGAAAGAAATCAGATAATGACTTGCAAAAGACAACTACACGTCTAGCATTTCCTACCTTCTAGCATTGTTTTACTTCCCAAATTAAATAAATAAAATATTTTTTGTAATTGATTACACAATATTTTAAGACAAATGTTATATATACACTATTTGTGGATGACAGACTTTACAAAAAAAGAATAATATTATTGACCAAAGTATATAGTAACAATCAAACCACACGTACCTGTCAACAATAATGCCATGAGGAATGAGCACATATTCCAGATCTCCATAGTAGTGCTGAGGATAAGTGAACAAATCCAGACTGTATCCGGGCCAATTGTCTGAAATCTGAGTATTAAATAATACTGTTAGGAATACTTCATGGTGTTTGACAAAATATAGCTGATATAAAACCAGTGTTTTAGTATCCTGCATTGAATTAATAGTATGACACACACTGTTCCATATACGCTGGCACTCAAATCATAAACTTCCAAATTATGTAATCAGTGGTTACTGTTTCACTTTTCCTATTTGTCATTTTGCTTCTCAGTATACCTCAGAAATTAAATGTTAGTTAGTTTGTTTTTTTTTTCCACAGGACACGGGAAAATTCACCTGAAATTACAAACAGCTTGACATAAAGGGGAAATACTACTAAACTAGTGGCAAGTCTAAGTTTCTTACTACTTTCAAAGTGGAAAAGCTTGTAAGTAAGTAAGTTAAAAGTAAGATTACCAGAAAGAAAGGATTCTTCAATAGGGATTAGAAGGCATAAATCATATATTAAAATTGTGAATTTCTGTTTTAGAGGTATTTTTAAAGTCACATATTAATAAATATTCTACAGATGAAAGAGTACACAGGGAAAGTAGATGATGTGGTTCGTGGGCTGTGTCTGTACAAATCAGTGGAAGACTATGTCTTGCCAAAGGCAAGGTTCCTAATTTAGATAAGTCATCAAACATAAACTATTACCAAGTGTTCATATCTCACCTCACTGTCAGCTAGTCTGTAGAACCATACGTACATTTACAGCTAAAAATAGTTTGCAAATTTAATACGTGTTAGCTTCATAGCAGTCAGAATACAACAACTGGGAGATACTATAGAAAGCAACGGCAGTCGAGATTATGTAGGGCAAAAATCAGCCAGAAGGCAAAGGCTTCAGAAAGCTGTGAAGATGCAAAGTCATCACCACATTTCTAAGAAAAACAAAAACTAGGCAAACTCCCCACAACCAATTTTCACAATTCTGTATGAAAGACAAGACCTGCAGGTTCACAGTATTTCTTGGAAACATTAAAAAGTTTTGCTTCATTATTGATTCAGCATAGAAAGTGGCACCTAACAAGCTTTTTTTTCTTGTACAGTCACATTCGTCAAGTAACATATTGGCTTTCTCCTTGACCACAGGAACACTGATTAGCAGGATACATGGTGAGAGACTTGCCATTGTGAATTGCACTTCTTAATGGCATTTCTGCTGAATAGGGCCTTTAGATGCCTGTCACTGAACCTCTGCTTACAATTTCATCTAGCAGAGCAATAACTCATATCTCAGAAGTACCAAGGGTAAGACAACATATTGGATGCTGAGCTGTTCTTCCACCCCTGTAGCCTTGTTGAACTTACCCCCAGCTCTTCCTAGTGCTGTCCTGTAACAGTGCTGTGTCTCATGGATTTGTGTTTGCTTGGATTTTATTTTATGTTCAATGTCAGCTACAGGCACCTAGATGGCCAGGTTTTCAAGCTCTGCCTAACAGTTTCTGTATGCAGAAAAATACTTTGCTGGTAACTACTACATTTGCACATAAAGAGCGTGACTCAGAGATCACTGGAATCAATGAAAGCTTTCCCCTGGCTTACACCAGCCTTGAAACTACACATAGGAAAAAAGTTACTTAATTCTGTTCCTCGTCTCCATAGAAACAGGAGAGGATAAATATACTCCTTGGCAAGGATTTTAATGAGAGGCAAATCTTGCTCCAAAAACACTGCTGCAGAAGGCCTGGGAAGCCTATTTTCCTATCTTCATTTTCAGTACATAGGGGTGGCTGACACTTTTAAAATATTTTGTAGCAATGAACTGTCTGGCATGGTTTCCTGCAAAAGCACTTTAACATAAAAGGAAACAATTTCAGATAGTGCTTTAAATTACATAAGTACTATAAGCACCCGCTAAGAACCCATGTCAGTATCGGTTATTTAGGCATCATTCTCATCAAATTACATGTTTTTGAGCATGGTGCTGAAGATCAAACTAAATGAATTGAAACTGCTTCAGAATTCATACAAATCAATAGGTTTTACTTCTGCTACAATCTGTCCTTTCTGGCACAGGGTCGGTACAAAATCCTTATTCTTCTCTCTCTCCTTCTGGTTTTCATGAATAAAAAACCTTAAGCTACATCACCTTGCAAGAATAAAGAAGTTCTCATTTACAAGATTAAATTCATATATAGTTTCTAACTATTTGCTTTTTAAAGTAATAAGCCTATTTTTTTTTTTTTTTTTTTTCAAATAAACTGGCACTTCCCAACAGTAAGCCTTAGAAATTCTGATTTACCCCAGATCTAATCACAGTGTTATGCTACAGGACAATTTTTCAGGTCACTGTAATTTTTGATGAGCTTGTGAATTGTGTGACTTTTGACACAAGCTTGTGAATTGTGTGACTATCCTCAGTTTAATAACTGAGTATCAAAAAATGCCCATCCCAAATTAAATTCAACTTCCATTTACTTCTGGCTTTAATGCTTGGAAATTTTAAGGAAATATTTATGATTGGTTTGTCCAGATAAATAAATATATATACTAAATATATTGGTACACAAGTGTGTAAAAATATATCCTACACTGAAAGAAACAGCTACTTCTGAAGTTCAGGTTTGGCATGTTCAAGCTGCCCAGAAAAAATTCTTCTATAAGTCTCTACAAAGTTGATGTGAACATATACAAATAAGAATGCAAATACATGGTCATACCTCAAAGGCTTTCTCCCATAAGAGAGAAAATGGGGAAATTCGCAATATAGCTTTGGAAGAACTTTGCTAGCCTTGCTGTCTACCAAAGTGGGCACACATGAGGTTCAAGCACAGTACTTCCCTTAAAGATTTTTCTGGTTTGGTATGAAATGGGAGAGCTGAGCACAAAGCCAGTTCCAGCTTTACAAATGTAAACAAAATCGTACTGCACTGGCCTTACTTGTGTTTGTTTTCTTTGGGGGTGTGTGCACACTGGCGTGTACCAAGCAAAAGAAATGAAGTTAGCACAGCGGAGCACAGTGATGAACGTCCATCTCCTCCTCTGCAGCATCCTCACATTGTTTAGGTGCTAAACAGTCACAGGTTCAGCCTGGCATTTATCGTACCAGTGTCAAGAGATGTGTCAGGAGATGCAGGGCAGCTCCAGCCACAGCTCAGGCACAACGTGAGGGGTTCCTTGGTGGGGAGGTGGTGGGTCTCTGTCATGGTCTGGGGCTGGCTGCTGCCCACGACAAGCCCTCAGCTCTGGGCTGCTGCTCCCTAACTCGGTTAAAATCCCACCACTGTGATAAAATAAAAGCATTCCTGAAGCGGTGGTGATAACCCACATTAAGGTTGAGGTTGGAGGGAACCTCTGGAGACCGTCTGGTCCAACCCCTTGCTAGCAGTTCACCTGGAGCTCGCTGTGCAGGATGGCATCCAGGCATCTGGGGTTTGAATATCTCCAGATAAGGAGACTCCACAGCCTCTCTGGGAAGCTTGTGCCAGTGCTCTGTCACCCTCACAGTGAAGAATCTGCCAGCTTTATGGGGGGGGGGGGATCTCATTAATCTCTCCGAATAATGAACACAGCCCTTTACTTTTTGCATAACCGATTTATCCCCAAACCCTCCAAACGAGCCGCAGAAGCCCACGCAGCCAGGTGAGGCACACCCCGAGGTTCCCGAAGGCGTCCCAGCCCTTCGTGGGGAGCCGGGTGTCTCTGGGGACCTGGAGCTCAGCTCCCCGAAGCGGCAGCCCGGAGCCAGCGGGGTGGGGCGGGCAGGACGCGCATGGCGGCGGGCGGGGGAAGGAAGAAAGGCAGGGAAGGAGGAAGGGAAGGAGGAAGGAAGGAAGGGCGGCCGGGGAAGCGGGAGGGGTCGCGAAGGGCCGGGCCGAGCCCAGCCGGGCCGGGCGATGCTCGCATTTACCACAACGCCGCGGCCTCCGCCTCCCCGCTCCGCTCCGCCGCTGCCGCCCGGCCCGGCCATCTTCTGAGGGGCTGCGCCAGGGCGGAGCCGAGCGGGGCCGGCCCGGGCTGGGGCTGGGGCCGGGGCCGGCGGCCCCCGGGCTGTGGAGGGGTACGAGGGAAGGAGGCGCCTTTTTCCCCACCATTACACAGGTGCTGGAGTAAGAGGCAGCTTCCCGATGCCTTCAGCCCACCGCAGAGTTTGTTGTGCTGTCTGTTAGCAGGGTAGCAGCTCCGGAGCCGCGCTGCCTGCTGCCTTCCCTCGCCTGCTTCTGTAAAAGTGGTTAATAGGGTCCTTGCGCTGCCTCACAGATGAGAAGGAGATTGTTTCCAGAAAGTATTGTGCTTTCCTAAAAGTAGGAGTTGGTTATAACTTCCAGTATTTATCTTTTAAATATAGAACTGCCAGAATTCTGCTATTCCTATAGCAGTAACTATTCAAGGAAGAAACAGCTGGGTCTAGGGCAGACCTGGGAATAAGGAAATGTGCCTAGCGATACCTGAGCAGTTATCACAGACCAAGCAGGAAGGCATTTCAGTTTGGCACATGACTTTCTAGAATGTAATCATAAAGACTTAGAGACCACAAGTCACAACAGGTGGATCCAGAGAACACCGCGGGTGTGTCCAAATCAGGAGTGTGGTGTCCAGCATGGGCTGCTTTTTAAGTGCATCCTCTTGCTGCAATCCCACTTACATTAGAAATGACAGGACAATTAATACCTTAGGAATCTGGTGTTAAGAATATTTTTATAAATGAATCTACAATTACAGACTCCATCTATACAGTATGTACACAGATTCAGATACTATAATGATTTAAAATGATCTTGCTACAGATGCTTTGGTTCTTATGCTTAGCCAGATCTGTTTGCTTTTTAGTGGGCTAAGGATCTACTCTTAACTATTGCTACAGTTGACAACATATCTCAAAGAACAGAGGACCACATTTACAAAGTGAGGGAGGCCAACTCCAGACCATATCTGTTTTGGAAGTGATCTCTGTATATGAAGACTGAGGTATGCTGCAAAAAGATGGTTCATGCTCACAGTGCTTTAAAATAAACTTAAGAAAAGGTCATGAATTTGATAAAGAGCATATACAGATTTGTACAAACCTACGCAGAGTAAATACTATTTCTGCAAAATATATAGGAGATCTTCATAATGGGTAAAATCCCTAAATACTTTTGCATTTCAAATGCCAGTGATTTGTGCCCACAAGCTCTTTAGAAGATCTAAAGATTCTTCTTGCTTGGAAGAAAGCTTCTAAAGCCCACGTTTGTCCTAAAGCTAATACAATCTGATTCAGTAACTACATGTTACATATGAAGCTGCTGTTGAATAAACATTATAGACCTAAGCTCTATAGTTTTGAAGCTACTTATATTGCAGCTGGGATTTCAGATTAATCGTGCCACTGTTGTATGCCTACTGGTTTCTTCTGCCATCTGGACTATTCAGGTTACTACTAGAGTTTTCTGCCTCTTTTTAAACCACATTCTTTATCAGACCACAGGAATACAAGAGATTGTTCAAACTACACCACAGAAGGAACCTCACAGGCAGGAGTTTAAAGATTTGGAAAAGATTATGAACAAGACACTAAAAAATAAATTCCTCTGGCATTGTGCTGAAAAACTTAAGCAGGAAATGTTTGTTCGGTCAAGGTTGTTCCGTCAAGGTTGGACGACTGCATTTTGTCAAGTCTTCTTTTGGTATTCTTCTCTTCCAATAGTTTTACAGGGCTCACTTCAGAAGTGCAATGAAGTGTCAAGCTAATAACAAATAAATAAGAATATGTAAATTAAAAACTAGGGAAATTTAGCAGGGGCATAGTTGGAAGGGTAGCGCTAATAACAACAACCATCAATCTGCTCCTGCATGTAAGACTATTCATTAGCATAAAATGTAATAGTTTGGGAGGTTTTTTTAGTCTTGTTGCAAATGTGACAAATTCATGGATCTGTAAACCCACAGAATTAACAGAAATCAGAATTAATTAGGTTCTTTGTGCATGACGAGAATGAAACTGCTAAGGATTTTGCTGTGGAGCTATATGTTCTTACTGGATATTTATATTGTTTTTCTACAGTCTGAACTGATGTAGAATGAATGAATTTTCAGTAGATTTTCAAACCTTTCTTAATTAGGGTCAAAATATGGTTAGTTAAAACACGGTACTAGGGCCTTAATCGTAAAAAAGACTGTAAGCATTCAGAACTTTTCTATTATGTTTGTTTAGCTGTTTGTTCATAAACTAAAAATAGGAGGAAAAGAGTAAACACTTTCAGATATACAACCGTGGGACATAATCAAAGGGGAAAGGAACAAAGAAAATAGGGAAGAATAGTGAACTCATACTGACAAGTAGGTCTGGACACATAGCCAAAAAGCATAAAGGAGCAGATGGAAAAAGCGACACACAAAGAAACAAAGCAGAGTTAGGACTTATATGCAAATCCCTTGTGAACAGTATTTATATCTTGGGCCTTTGCAAAACTAACTTTATAATTTCAGTTACACATCTTTTCCGCTCTTAGCCTGTTACTGATGAAAGCAGCACATGTAGTACCCACCCTTCCACAACTCTAATGTAAAGAAATACTGAAAACAGAAGATTGGGGGCAGGGGTATAATCAAGAAAACAGTCCAAGACAAATATTATCACATGGTTACCTGTTAGCCTTTGCAACTCCATTATGTATTCCCCTCCCAAGAAGTTATAATAAACATTTGACTACTCAATTTGATATGTAAACACTCAAAATAAACAAGAAAAGCATGAAAATCCAGAATATTTCAAGAGGTATGGCTTACCTAGGTGGAAGCTTGCCAATTAGGGGATGAAGTAAGAGCTCTTATTCTGGTTCTGCCTGTTGCTGCAGCTGTTATGTCAACAGCAGAACTGTAAATAATCTTATGAGGCATAAACCAGAATTTGTTAGTTGTTACAAGGTAAGTGATCCCCCTCCACCCCCATCCCAACTGTTGCAGAAAAAGATGTGTACCTTTTAGGTAAAATGCTCACTGAAGACAATATGAAAAACAAAGTCAAGCAGATGCGGTACTTTAGGGTATGTTGAAAACAATTTAGAATTTCTTTCATATTCAGCTTTAATATAGTCCGGAATTTTGAGTTCTTTTGCATTACCTGAGGCAGTCACCAAGTCCATAGGTGACTGTTGAAGACTGCAAGGGCAGCAAAAACTATTTGCCAGATTGTTAGGGATGTCTGTGACAACATAAAGCAGTATTTTAAACCGTTTCCCTACATTCAAGAATTTAGGGAGATGGTAGGAAAAGCTGCACAAGTAGATAGAGCCAGGTAGCATCCTACAATCAGTAGCAGTAGTGGTGTTAGACTTTACCTTCGTGACTGCTGCACTATAGCAGCTATTGGAGTGGCACTGCAAGGTGGAATGTAGTTTCTGTCCATATCAAATTCAGCAGAATTAGCACCTTTGGGAACTGGAAAATTCAGCTTTAAAGCAATTTCAGCATCTAAGATCCACAAGTAAAACTCAGAGCATTTACCTGTCACAGTTAACCTGTACTGAGTCTACAAGACTGACTCAGGCTTAATTTGATGATTTTTATATCAAGAAAATGGCTAAAAGCTGAAATTCAGATGTTAGTCTGTTTCATGTATTTTATGACCTTTCAATCTGCATTAGGTACTGCTTGACAGACTTTGGGGCTTTGACTTATTTGGTCCAAGATAAACATCTTTAATACAAAACTATATTTTTGTTTGTTATTAATCTCACTGTGCCAGACTAGAGCAACTAGATCTTCACTTTGTAATTTCCTGGCTTCTGAAGATACTCTTCCTGCTTTTCAGGTTCGCGTTATTAATATAGAGTTCTTCATAGCTGAAATAAATGCAAACAAAAATTTCCTTTTGTCCTTTAATACTAATATAAACTTTATTTCCTTCATAATATTATGCAAATATTTCCCCTAACCAGCTATTGAGAAGATTGACATTTGAATGATAAAAGATCATTTTCAAGAACCGCTGTTCACATCATATCGTGTGACAAAGTCATGATGCACAGCTATGAAAATGAGTCAGGAAATTGTAAATATGTTGCGAGTCGCACCCTATGTATTGAATTTAACTGGTCGAGTTTGTTCTCCTTCTAAAAGAGGTTGTTCACTTGAGTTGTCCCTCTTTTTTTTTCCCCTTTAAGTAAACTACAGCGAATTGGAGAATATCCACAAAAAAAGATTTCTTAATGTTTTAGATGAGTAAATGAGTAACAGTTTAAGAACTTTTTTTTTCTTTCTTTCTTTCCTTTTTTTTTTTTTTTTCCAAAATAGCTCAGTCTTCTTTGATGTAATTTTGTATACTTCACAGCTTGCTTAGAATAAACATTGCAGTAACAGAAGTGCATTGAGAAGCAGAATCTGGCCCAGCAAGTTCTCCTGTAGCACAGGCCTGCTAAATGTGCACGGCTGGCCAACCACCGAACTCTTCAGCTGCACAGAATAAACCCACACCCTGAGAGCACCGGAATGCTACATTAAGACCATTTGCTCATTTTATTGTTTGTGTAAAAGACAGACCATCCCCCTTGAGCAAACAGCAAAATGGGGCTGTTTCTTCACTCTGTAGTACTTGGGGCCATGTGTTCAATGCTACTGATTTGTTTCCTCTGAAGAGAGAATTACTACATTGCTTCCTGAACATTCATATGGCCCTCCAAGCAATGCTGGAACAGTTCTAGAGGTACCTGTTCTTCTTTACAACTGCTTTGTAAGTTAAAGGGTTGAGTCACCTACATTTTCCACGTGGGGACTGACACCTAGCAAGAGTGAACTGAACATTAATTTAATTAATCTTGAGTGACCATATTGAGACAATAGTTATTATTTTACAATGCTGTTATTATTTTACAATTATTATTTAGTGCTGTACAGGTTCAAATCATAGCTTCCATTAACGTCAGGCATACATATCCTGTATGTAAAACACGCGGACTCTAATTGCAGCACTTGGGAACCCCAAAAATGCAGAAATGCATTGTTAATGGCTACCAGTGAAAAAGCCAGGTATAAGTAATTTGCCGTTGCATTTCAAATAATTTCTATGACAAAGACGCGACTAAGCCACATTGCTCCAGGGAATAACTTAAGTGCCTTCAATTTTTCTTCCTAGAACTCCTACTTTCCGATTGCTGAAACAAACGAGATGAGAGTTCTTGGAAAACAGATCCTTTTGGTAAACAATTTGAATCCGTTCCCTTTATTGCGTGGTCTTGATTCATCCCTAGATGATCGTATTTATTGTTATTATAAGCACCTAGGAGCCCTACTATGGACAAATATTCTACTGTGTCAGACACTGTGCAAAGAGAGAAGAAGATTATCCACACCACAGATAACTTTCAGTCTAAGCAGAAGAGAACAAAAGGCTACAGAGTGCCAGAGGAGTTAAAGGAAACTGCACTGGGCAACACGATAAAACTAATCTCAGTTTACCAGCAGCTCAGCTGTTGTTAAATTCTTGGTAGACATCACTGGAAAGAAACATTTGAGGAAGGAGTTGAAGACAAAGCTACCCTGGTGTTTGTGTGAACTTCTCCATGCTGTGGAGTCAATGTGGAGAAGTAATGGAATAGTGATTTAACAACACAGGCTGGTACTGTGATCGAACAAAAGTTTGTCATCACAGGAGCATCCAGATCAGCCTATGTGAATGTAAACCACTGTTTGGCTATGCTCACTCATCTTACAACCATTTGTTGGAGGTACACTGTAGGAAAAAAATAGGTATATTTTTCATAACTTGGTGAAACAGCAGTCACGTTTACCTCAGGACCCTTTAAACAGCAAAGAGCACAAACAAGAAACCCAACTCACCTTGTGTTCATCCCATAATGCCACTGCTTAGCCTGAAGGATGAAAACCCTGAATTTACTCACACTCTGTTTACATAACATTACATAACAAAAAAGAGCTGGAGCAAGATCAAGGCAGAAAGAAAAAAACAAAACACAACCTAGGAATTCAGTGGTTGAGTATAAATGACTACCTCTGATACCCACTCGTAGGGACCAATGGCCAGTCCTTGTGACTTTGGTTGGGCTCAATATACCTCTAGTTACGGAGGTGAATGATCGCAATCAGCTGCTGGACTCAGCAGCTGGCTTCCCTGGCTATGGGAAATCTCAGGGAACCTTAATAATAGGTTTTGCCATCAGGCTCTCCTGTAATTATATTCTTAATATTATAAGCACCATAAAACCGAGGATGAAAGCATTGACTGGGACTAGTATTTATCTAGACCTCCCATTAATCTGCATATAGGTGAAGTTTTCTTATCTGAACAATGTCTGACTTCATTAGTGTTGAAATTGCCAGATACGTTGTTTTCACTGAAACATATGGCAGTGGAAGGACTAGATTTCAGCTTTGTGGCAGACTGATCACAACAGCAGTTTGTGATGCCAAATTTTTTTTTTACAAAAATATACAAAAGGCCAGAATGCGCCCTCCTATAAAAACAAATCAAAATAAAACTCATAGAGACTGAGGAAAATAAAATTGTTGAGGAATTTCTCCCATATTATTTCTCCCATAGAATTTCACCCTTACTATTTCACAAGGGGAATAAGGTTACCCCTCTGCAAGGAAGGTTTTGAAGAGGTACCCTCAGACTTAGTGGCTAAGCATGCATGCAGATCCTGAGAAAACAGCACCTTGAGACCAGCCACATGGAGCCCATCTGCTTCTACCAGCTCTGATGCTTGCTCGAGGCAGCTCTATCAGAGCCGTGCAATCAGGAACTCCCTGTGTTTGTGATGATGCCGTATCTGATTCCTTACTTCCTGAATATAAATGGTTTCATTCTGAAAAACAGCCAGTCAGATATTTATCATAATTTCATGTTGCTATATTTAAAAAATGGATGCACAGTTTGTCATGCACAACTTTCAACAGGAAATATTTTCAGTTTGTGGCACCATAACTCTTACTGACCAACGGAGAATTGATACCCTCTTTAGTGTGAGTTTTATGGTGGCTATCCAATATAGTACTGACTATTTAAAAATACCAGGTTGAAAAGATGACTATTAAATGTTATACGTATTTTGATTATGTTCTTTCTCATTATTTAATTGTCAATAATTGACTGGTGAATTTAGAGAATGTTTCAACTGGTAATAATATTTTTGCCTATGAACAGAACTCCCATAACAGTGGCTGGTTTTTCAGAATGAAGTTAAAACTGTATTACAGAAAGGTACAAGCCCCACAGCTTCTGTGATTTAGCTCTGTTTTACTGATAGCTGATAATAAACAATTCTGCTGAAATTTCACTTTTATATTTGCAAGAATTTATTGAATTTCTGAAGACTAAACCTATTCTAGTCAGGACTGGTATCATTCTACAGACCATCTGTGAGGGTGAAACACCTAGAAATTATGATCTGGAAAGGCCAAGTGTAGTAAAATAAAATAAAGTAAAATAAAACAAAATAAAATAAATCATCCATTCTAAGTACAGTTGTTTGTAGGAGAGCATTTGATCTATCTTGAGTCTGCTTTAGTTTCCCATCAATTTTTTTTTAATCATGTGCCAACTGTCACAGTCAGTAGAAAGGTTACCATTGGCAGCAGTAAGTTTGAATTACATACTTAACACATTTGCTTAGTTACACAACTTGCCTTCTCAGCAAGTGCTCAGAATATATTGAAAACCTCAGAAAAAAACCTCCAGCAGCTTGTGTCACTATAAAAATGCCATACAGTCAAGTTGGGGGAGGTTGGAAGCTCCTGCTGAAGAAAATCTATTGAACTGTAAATAAAATCAAAGTTACGAGAAGCATTTTAATGTTGAAATGTTAAGGAATGTCTGAGATGACATGCTTTCATACACTAGTCTTTTGTTTTATTTTGTTTTTAAAACAAGAAGACAGTGTAGGATGTTTTGTAACTAAAGAACATTATAATTTCCCTTAGTTTATAAATACCACAGTAAAAGTTCTGCTCTCAGGTCTGCACACTGGGTCTCAACCTGAGCTACTTCTAGGGAGTTCCTCAGAATACCATAGCGAGGACCTACAGTTCTGAAGATACAGGTTGGAGAAAGGCTGCCCTGTAAGACTAGTTGAAGAGTCGCTTATGTTATTATTTAATATCTTTTACGAAGGAACAAATCTATCAGAATAATTGAGTTTATTCATGATTTTTCTTTAGTTATAACGACAAGCACACATTAGTTGACTCACAAACATTGCACCTTCAATTACTGGCATTTCTTGACCGTATAAATACAGATTCTGTAAATTTATTTTACCAGAGCTAAAGGGAAAGAAGATTATCCTTCCCTGTGTACTTTAAAAGGTTTTCATTTTAATACATTTTTCCATAATCATTAGTGTTGATATAGGGTCTCATAGAATACACATCAAAATAAGTGTGGCCTAGTTGCTTGTCCTAACTTTTGGGATACACAATCACCAACTTTGCATTTTCATAAAGTTAGCACTGATGAAAGGGAAGATCCAAATCCAGATCCTCAGCAGAACTCAGCCAAATGGTCTAAAAAAATATGAGACTGAGGCAGTGGGAATGCATGCTGTTTTCAAGTCAAAAGCTGCCTTTTTATTTTAAGCCACAAAAAACATCCATGTTTGGTTATATTGCATTTCTTAAGAAATCTTCTTGTACTTCATTAGCAGATAATGTAGCATGTTATTAAGTGATTCTAGTCAGCGTGGCTTTGTTAAAATATACAGTATGATTTTTTTTGAGTAAACAGTAAATGAATTTCATATTTTTCGAAACCACAGTTTTCCTTCAGCTTATTTTATACCTTTCAAAAATAGACATTACTGCTTTACTATAAGTTAGAAACAACAAAATACACATTCCTGCTCATCCCAAGCTTTCTTAGTGCATGTCATAGACAAGTTTAAGATGCACAAGAAATATAACCTAGAATCACTGTGAAGTCTTCAAGGTCCTTTCCGGGCAGATTTATGAAATTAACTAATGCACATGAAAATTTGGCTTTTAATAGTTTATTTAAAATTCTTGACACCATCCTCTTCTGCTGTCAGATATTATGAAGTCACAACAGCTGCTGGTGGAAATAATTGAAATAATACAGAAAAAGCTGTGTTCTGAAGTAAAGGTTAAGCAGTAAGAAAGAAAAGCATTTTTTTCTTTTTATGGAAATAATTGCTGTAACTATGTCAACATCATTTCTGCCTAGGTCATGACTCACATAGTAATATATTGTTTTCATTCTAACTTTACACATATAAAAGCAATCAAAACACATTTTTGTACTTTAGTTGTAGATTTAATATAGTATTATGGTGTTATTTTTTACATCAGCATACCAAGCTACATGTGGTATCCATATTGCTTGAGTTCCTATATTATTATAGGCTTCTGCTACAAAATTTGTTTTTAGTAACAAAAAATGAATACATAAAATGTTATGTAGAAGCCAAGCCATTTAGAAATACAATCGTTCAAGCTTTTAAGTAAAGCACAACAGCTCTTTAATAACTAGACCAGAAGCCATCCCACCCTGAAGTTGTATTTACCAAGCTGTCTTCAGCAGGCAATTATTCCACTTAGTTTTTGCTACGAGGGAAAGAAGTGCTCCAAACATACAAAACAGTATTTCTTATGCTTTTTGTATGATATTTATAGACATTTTAGTAGTTGATAAAAATTACAAAGAATAATAGATTAAAATCGTGTTTATATATTTGAAGTCATATTAAACATTCTATTTGAAAAACTTGTGGATTACACAGGTGAGAATTAGCTATATGTAACAACTTTTATAAGAAGCTAATCCTTATGTTAGTTGAATATTACCTTCTTCTGAATAGTTGGAACTTTCAATTTCTTTTTTCAGCTTTGTGCTTTTTTTTTTTTTTTTTTTTTCTTGGAAGGACAGGGGTATAGAAAGAGAAAAGAGGCAATATCTGAAAAACAGTCCTTACTTATTTGCAATGTATATAACTTTATGCTTCTCAATTACATCTATGTCATGCTCCAGTTGTTTCATCTGTGATTCCAGCTTTGCTTTATGCAACTTCTTGGGTATGGTGTCTATTTCTACTGAAAGACACTGAAATTCATGATGCACTTCCTCCCAGTTCTTTTTCAGCCCCTAGTGCCATCAGAAGAAAAGGAAATACATGAGAAAAATATATTTCATTAAGAATAGTATGCATATTGCATAAGAATAATATGCAAATTGCAATTTCTTTTTTAATTACCTTTGATCAAGCGTCACAGCAATGTTAAAACAATAGATAAATATATGAATAGTGTTTAATCATCTTAAATAGTTGGACTAAATCAATTAAATGCTTAAAAGTCAGGGTAGCTGCAATAGAAATAATTTTGATTCATTTTGATATAAGGAATGATCTTCAAAAAACCCTGTGCTTTGGAGAGAAAAAATTAGTCTTTAACAGGCAATAACCAAGTAATCATCAAACTAGTCAATGAAGGAGGAGCTACAAAAATTAGAAACCGACAAAAGTATGTCAGTGTGACTAACAGTCAGCTCCACAGCCTACCAGGAGCTCAAGGAAGACTCTACACTTCATTTCCAGTCCTGTGTATCTTCAAGAAAAAAAATGTATAAAGTTAATAAAGAGTGAAGCTTCCTTATGCTATGTAAGAGACTTTCCATGCTGTCAATAATGTACAGGTAGGCAACTTTAAATGCTCTATTGTATTTAAATCTAGTCTGGTAACTGAGGAACTTCTAGGGTTCATGAAAGCTCCTCCAAAACTCATGTCACTCCAATTCCTACTTTTCTCCAAAAAGCAACAGGAATTATTTTACAAACCTCACCACAGAAACCACTTCCCTCATAAACAGCAACCTTGCTGCTGCAGATACCACTGCATTGCACATGGTGCTACTGACCTTAAGAGATCACAAGAATACCAGTGCTTGGAAATCCAGCCCAAATTCAATGGCATTCTCACTCAGTTTACCTCACCACCAGCTTCTATTCCAGCAACTGAGACCTTCTTCAGACCATGGGCACCTAACTGATCTCACAGTATTTGAACTGTTATGAGCTATTTTAAAGAAATTCTAAATAATTGCATTCCTTCCTTAATCTCCATCTACAATAACATACACATGCAACTTCTTTATCATTTGGACTAAAAAATGTAGCTGTCACTGACCCTATCACCAAAAATTTAAACAACTGCCACCTTTCTGGAGTGAGACTACACAATGAACTACTGAAGTGAACTGTACCTGCTTCATATAAAAACCCAGGACTAAAACCCTGCCTCAAACAGACAAACAAAAAGCAATAATCTGAAACATAATAAAATTTCAAACTTGCCTTTACATCCTCACAATTAGTGCAACACATGCTCTTACTTTCTCTCCTAAAGAGGATGACCAAAATCTGCACATCCTGTATATTGCCTATACCACAGGAGTGTAGGTTATTCAATGCACAAATGTCCTCATGAAAACTCTGTGGGTGTACTTAATAATCACACCTACTATAAGGAACTTATGCAGCAGTCAGCAAGCAATACAATATGGCTATTGGTGAGAGAACACTTTTCCAAAACAACCTCATTTTTTTGGCTCTCAGTTTTGTTTCCTTAAGGGATATCACAAAATATCTTCAGAAATGAAGAACTGAGGTTAATCTCCCAGGAACTCCATTTCCAACTCTCCTCTGTGATTCAACTGATACACTGATTTCATGGCACACTGTGATTTCCAAATTCAGGTCCTTCTTCTCCACTAGTCATCTTTTCTCCCAGACTTGATTATTACCTTGCTGAAGTTCAATTTACAAGAATTATTCTTAATCCTAGCTTTGAATCCGTTGCTTCCGTTTTAGATCTCAAGGACTGTTGTTCCTAAAAACTTGTCTGATTTGGTCCACTGTATGAATGGATTTAACAGGAAAAATGCCCTTTCCCTGCAAATGCCTACTAAGCATAACATACATTTTAATATGAACCAATATTTGACTAATTCAAAGCAGTGTATTTGTTGCACAGAAATTCATATTTTTTTGTATATTCATACCAGGCATTGACTTGGTGTTCCCTACAAAGGTTATTCCAACATTCTTTATATACAAATGCCTACATAAATTTAAAAACTGTCTCAACACATGAAAGAAGAGCAATGTGCAAGGCTGTCTATTTACTGTCTTGTAATGCTACTTGTCTTTTAATCTAAGGCTGTAAAGCATTTATATAAGGCTTCTAGTCTACCAGGCATAAGGTATACTTTACAGATACATCATCATGAAAATAAATACAGCATTTCTGATATTTTGAAAGAAAAGTCATTCATAACTTTTTGAATAATTCTACTTTCTCTACATTAGTAAAAACTGGTTTGGAAATCGTTGAAAACAGTGGGGTTAAAAACACATTAAAGCATCCACTCATCACAACTTACTCTATCCCTGTAGAGTGAAGAGATCAAAAGCAGTTCAAGATTCCCTGTGTAAAAATCTCCCTCACAGCTCCTCCAACAGCAATGTAATATGCTGACCACTATTGCTCTGGGCTAGACCACAAACTGAAGATCTAACTCTATATAAGGAATTCGAATACATGCTAGATCAGTGAGAAATATGTACTGCATTTATCAACATTCTCTTTTATTCTCATGAAAAGTTCAACCAAAGTAAGCATAATGAATATGTAGTTCAAAAATGTTGGCACTTCCATTTATTTTTGTAGGTTCATAAGGCTTGATTTTGTTCTCAGACATCTATTGCCACATATTCTTTCAAATCAGATAGTGCACATGTGTTCAATAGCAGTGTCAATTATTTTAAAAGACAGGATTTCCCATATGTCTACAGCTGAGCACTGGGTAGGAGTCTCATACCCTGAGGACACTAATTCCTCCTGGAGATATATCTGTGTGAGTCATCTGGCCCATGGCTGAGCACATTTTTGAAAACTTTAAACAAAAATACTGATTTAACAAAAATAGTAACCCCCTTTTTTAATTAAAACAAACAAACAAACAAAAAAAACCAACACATTTCAGCTCACTCTTGTATTTTAATAATAAAGAACATAATTTTAATCAAACAAAATCAGAACTGTGAGCATCTGAACTGACATGCCTTCTTTCACACATATATTTGCTGCACAGACAACTTGCTGGACCATCATATTGTCCCATGCCTTCCTCACCGTAACAGTATCTTCGTCTTCCCCCTTGCTGTTATATTCCTTATACTGTGGTCAATGTGATACCCTTGCTTCTCTCCCAGCTAACCTTTGTAAGTAAGTTAGACACTGGGTTTTGTCTCTAGTTATTCTGCTGATTTTTTATTTTTTTTTTTGTGGGAATTTAGCATCTTGGAGATGTCAATCCACCTGCTAATTTGCTTCAGATGTCTGCCAAGATCCAAAGACATTAAGGAACAGACTGACAAACAGATACCATAGTAATGTAAGCCTAATTTTCATAGGAAATTTGGCTAAAAGTGGTTATGAGAAATTCCATTTAAAAAAAAATGGATATAATTTAAAAATGTTTATTTTCTCTTTTTGTCTTCTTTTTTCCTTCTCTATATCTTTTATGGCATTATTTCATTTTAGAAAGATTTCTACAATAAAAACTTTCTGAAAGACAGTATACAAAAGAGTTTGACAAAATAGAATTTTCCAGTCATTGTTCTATATATATATTGCAGTTTAATTCTGTTTGCTGGTTTTGCCACATTTAAAAGCATGGCCTTATATTTTACCCAGTGAGGTTACAAGATGAAGATAGAAACTGCCAACAAATGTAGCAATGATGATATACATCAGGAAAAAAAATATCGTGATTTATATTTTCTATGATTCACAAGTAGAGAGTCAGAACTGTCTCCAGACCCATATAGGTTATTTTCTGCATTTCTTTAAGTTTCACTGAAATTCCAAGTAATTAAAGAGGACATGAATCTAACAGAATTTAAGTACTTGTAAAACAGGACTAAAACTATAGATAGATCAGCTCCTTTCAGCTCATTTTGCAACTGTTCTGTAGCTCCATCTAGTGAAAAAGTAGGTAACTCGTTTGCCTTGCTTAAAGATCTAATTTTATTATTCATATTGATTTACATTACCTCATTAATCTTATGTACATGTTACTAATTACACTAAGTCAAAATATGTACCTGTAGAAGATTTTCCCTTTCTTCATCAGATAACTGCTTCATGGCTTTTTTCTTGAGACACTCCAAGACCTCGGTCTCATAATCTTTCTGAGCTTTCTTTGTTTCTTCAGTTCTCTGTGTCACATATTTTGGTGTAATGCCATAATCCTAGAAGTGCAAGAAGAAGCATCTTACATGAGCTTAGAGAAGAAAACAAAGACATACCTGTGATCTATACTTTTACAAAGACAGTTTGAAAAGGAATTTTGTTCCACTGAGCAGTAAAATTTTAAATCACCATGTTTTTAGAAATATGAAATGTAATTCTCTTCGTAATCTGAGAAAGACATATAAAGAATTCCCTTCATTTTTTTTTTTCAAAACTTCATAAGAGAATCCAGAAACCAAAACATGTATTTATTCAAACTGATGCTTGAGTGAGGAGTTTTAAATTTGTTAATGACAGAAAGCTAGTTTACATTTTACGTGGTGCCAAGTCCTACTGTCTGGAATGCACATTCCTTGGATACTTTCTTTGAAATATCTTCCAGTATCCTGTTTTTTGCTGAAACATTGCATACCACAAAAGATACTGAACAATGTTAACAAGATAGGAATGACGGACTATCTCATAATGGATATGGCAGATTTGTGTCTCTGGGAGGAACAATAATTTCTGAATATCCCAGATGCACTTGGGGTACAACTCTATTTTGACTTATCCTTTATTGAATGTAGCCTATCTAGCTCTCTTAGAAGGTACAAGAATCTACCTTGTTTCCACCAAATGCTAAATGATTCACAAATCTTTTAGTGTAGGGTAGCACTTTAGGTTAGCCAAACAAAGGTATCACAAGGACTGCCTGTTCATGTTTTTGCATCTGCTGTTATAAGCTACGTCATATGTCATGTCTTTTTTTGCATAACACTCAGTCATGAATGGACTGTTGAGCTTGGAGACGACTGACCTTGAAGACATGCCAGTTCTCTCAACTCTTTTTTTCTTTTTAGTGTTTTCTCCCATGGGGTCCTGCTTCCTAGTTCCCTGAGGAAGCTGATGTCTGCTCTCCTGAAGTACAGGGTCTGTACACTATGACCTGTCTCCCTGTGGAAGAGTGGATCTTAAACTACTTAACGGCTTTACAACCAAGTTTACCACTGATTATCACACCACTGACCAGTTCTTCCTGATTTGCAAGTAGCAGAATTAGAAGAGCATGGTCAATAGTTGGCTCATTCACCATCTGTGTTAAGGAGCTGTTGCTGACATGCTCCAGGAACCTTTGCATTGTTTTCATCCCATTGTGTTGGTCTTTCAGCAGATATCAAGGACGGTGAAGTCTTCCATGAGAATGTCTGCTTGTGATCTGAAGATTCCCTCAGGTTGTTTAAAGACATTCCATCCAGTTCCTCACCTGATTAGATGGTTTGGAACAACCATGCCTGTGATGCTTACTGGCCTCTCCTCTGATTCTGACCCATGAGCTCAACCAGCATGTTGTCAATTCCATAGAAGAGATCCATAAATTTGAACCACTCCTGCAGCCAACAGGCAACCACTTCTCTTCTTATTCAAAAAGAGTTAGCATGCATGCATCCATCCACAAGACTCCAGGCAGAAGAGCTTCCCACCATGTCTCCATTATTCTGATGATGTTAACTCTGAACCTGCACACAGAGCTCTAGCTTTTTCTGTTGCTTTCTCAGATTGTGTACAACTGACACGTGAGGTGGGCCCTCTTCCAAAGAGTTTGATCTGTCCTTCCCACCTTCTCACTCCCACTACCCTGCCCTATGTACTTATCACCCTGACCTCTGTTCCTTGATTGAACTGTAAGCTTTTAATACCACCTCCAGTTAAAAGCTCTTCTAACGAGGTTAGCAAAGATGTTGTCAACAATATCCTCACCCCGCTTTGTCCAGTGGGTCCTATCTCTTTGCCAGCATCTCTGAAAGACTGCTGAGTGAGTAGAAGTTGAAGAAATCGAGTCCAACTCTTTGTGCCCCTATTAGTTACTCCCCAGGTTCCCAGTGCAACACATCTGCTATTGCTTTAGCAGCATCATTCTGCAAAATTTTTGCTGAGAACATAAGCAAGTGAGTACAGAGCAAAGGCAAGTCACAACTCTAGCGCCAGTGATTTCTCCTTGGTGAATTTCAAAGGTCTACCACAAACAGCAGTGGTATTTAAACATCTAAAAGAAAACCATAAACATTTCATAGGAGAATGCAAGAATCTAAGAATAGGCATTGCTACTCATATTTTCACTATAATTTCATAAAACTTACCTTTTTCTTAATATATTTTGGAACAAGTCCTGAAGTTTCAAGCAGATATTTGTCTCCTTGTCTTCTATCAACATAAATAGGTTGAGGCTTTTTAGGCAATCCTGTTATAGCAGCAACTGCATTTGTATTTATAAAATTCTTTTTACTCTGAATTCCCATAACTGGGTGATCTGTCCTCCGTGGGACTGATAATGCAGGCAATTTCTTACTATCCTGTTCTTTTTTTCCTGTGAATTAGGCATGTAAACATTCTCAGTGATAACCTTAAAGAGCTTAGCAGTTTAATGTTATTACATTTTTGAAGAGAGAAAAATTATGTGCAAAATTACATAAAAACAGAAAGCGACTGTATCTACACTGAGAGGATTGATGGGGAACGTACTCTAATGAAAACTAGTATGCTTGTTGGGAATAAGAGAAGTTACATAGCTTAGGAAATACCGTGCTGTTTTGTAGATGAGTTTTCATAGACTATGCCACTCATTACCTCTTAACTGCAGTAGTACGAGACTTATTTAAAATGTAAGTAAAACTACTTTTACCAGAGATGCTCATTGTCAAGACCCTGAGAGCACTAAGAGACCCTAACCAGATCCACCTGGTGCATCCACCCCACAGCCATAGGCCCAGGAGATCCATTTCAGCTCAACCCTGGGCTGTCAGTCTGTGGCTTAGCTACCGTGCAGGCGTGCCTGCCCTTAGCCCTGCTCCTGAAGAGCTGTGTGGTATCAGAGGGTGGGTCTGGCCTGCTACCCCACCTTGCCTAGGCCATCGATAAGGCCCATTTTCATCACCACCCTGCTCTGCTTGCATGCCTCTGCTGTGCTGGGTCTGCTGCTGTAGGTGAGATCACTGCCCAGCCGGCGCTGTGGTCACTCTTAATTCCTGGCTCACCTTCCCTTAGGGAGTAGCCCTGTTCTCACTCTTCCATAACACTCATAAACAACTTCTTGCAATGCTTTCTCCAGAGAACACAAGAACCCTTGCCTTTTCAGTGTAATCTTTTCTCCAACGGACCAACAGAAGTTCAGCAGCCTCCTGAGCTGTCTCACTTCAGGTGAACGATAAAAGACAATTCATTCCCCACCTTATTTACCAACAGATATAGCCCTAATTTACGGTCATTATCAGAGGGAACTCAGAAGAATCTACAATAGTTTGACTCAGGTTGTCTGAGTTCATGTTCTTCTTTGACAGAAAGCAAGTCTGTAATATCACATGTGACAGCTCATTCCCGCAACAGCTGGCTTCCTGATACTGGCCCTAAGAACCAGCACTTTTCTGGGGTTTTTACAACATGATAGCTTGCCATAACTTAGTACTGCAGGACACAGACTTAAATCTGTTTCTCAATGATGTTACTCTGGAAAACAGCATCTCAGTGAGCACCTGCTCACCCTTACCTGCAGAACACTTGCTTTGGGAGCCTCTGCTTCTTCTAGAGCCAGAAACAGAGTTTGCTTAAAATGAATGTCAGGGCCAAGTAATAAAACAAGATTCAGCTGAAGATTAGGAAACATAGTTTTTGTAGGGAATTGCTGAATAATCAAACTCTAAAGGAACGACATTCTCCCAGACTTTAGGGAAAAAAAAATCAATCTTTCAGCTTTGTCCTTGCAACCTACTTTTTAACTAGATGGATCAAACTCAGTCTTCAAGGTGGCACAGCTATCATAAACAAAACACCATAATCCCACATAGATAACTGGTTAGGTTCAAAAGTCTCATGCTTTGAAAGAGCTCATTAAGCAACGTAACTTTTCTGACGTAAGTATGAGACTCCATCCAACAAAGGTTTAAGAACTTTCTGAGTTAATGATGCAGTTCCTTCTCAAGATCTCTTAGGATCTAATCGTAGTTGTGAAATTACTAGTTTGGATGGAAGCTGTGATGTGTCATAGTCATTTTGAGGTTCTGGTACATTGACTCCAAGTGCAAACACCCAAGCACATATTGCTATTACGAAGTTCTGAATCAGCAAGTTGAAACAGAAATATTGTGAGCTGCTTTTCTGAGAAAAATGGGTCAGAGTGCTCAATCTCAAAACATAGCCAGATCGTAGTAGTTAACATAATTTTACAATAGAAATATTTGAAAGGAACCTTATAGACTGCTGCAAGTTACAGGTGAACTGGTTAGATTTCCTGTGCTCATCTAAAACACTAGTGTAGTAATTTAACTTCTTGAGCTTGGAAACATTAATGTTCAGATGCCATTAGGTATTACGTTCCGTACAGTGAATGCTGTTCAACTTTCCTGAAAAAGTGAAGACCTAAGTAGAAAACCACTCAGGATGCCTACAGGACCTGAGGGACCAAAGCTTACCTTAAGGTTCTGATAATCTGTATTGTCTGAGGCATTAAGCCTCCAAGGCCTCCTGCGATAGTCTGTATTTTCAGTGCTAAAGTCATTTGTAAGTACCATGCAAATTTGGGTGCTGACTCACACATTCTCTTAGACAGCATTTTTTAATAGAGTACTTCAAGTTCTTCTGATTTTTCTTTTTTTTTTTTTTTTCTTCTTCTTTTTTTTTTTTCCAACCTAAAAACAATTTCAAGCTAAAACTTCCTGATTCAGTTACAAGTTCTGACAGCAATGTACTTACAACTCTAGCAGTACTAAGGAGGTCATTCCACCCTTGCAGAGTTGGCCATGAAGCTGAACATAAGAACTGCCAACTCCTCATACCCAGAATTATGGTTTGTGCCTGAAAATAGGATGGTGGAAAACTGGTTCTTTGCAATAAAATATTCCATTTTTTTATTTCTCTAACAAGCAGCTCTGAAAAAAAAAAGTTCTGTGCTCTGAACACTGCCAATTTAATGCTACAAGATTAAGAACCAACAGTGAATACTGAAGAGTAAAAGCTGTATGTTGGTGATAACATCAAGACAGACACACATACCTACTCCATGTCTTCAAGCTCTAGAAGCAATTAGTTCTC
This sequence comes from Aythya marila, assembly GCF_965140915.1. Taxonomy (NCBI): domain Eukaryota; kingdom Metazoa; phylum Chordata; class Aves; order Anseriformes; family Anatidae; genus Aythya; species Aythya marila. Next base: position 18,349,073 of record NC_139043.1, on the reverse strand, counting down.
TTTTAATATGTTTGTTAATATTATATACTTTATTATTAATGATCAGTTGCAGGAAAGAATGACATACAAATCTAAATTACATAATTGTAAATTGAAACATCAGCAGGATAGAATATACCATCAACACATCTTCAATATTTAAATAGCTGCAGGCAAAAGAGAGATAATTTTTCTTTATATTTCATCCGGCTTTGTACCATGACAGAAAATGCTCACTGTATTTACTAATCACATATGTAATCTCCTTTTTGCTTCTTTTAGTATTTTACGCAATAAATAAGAAAGAGAAACATTTTTGTGAAATAGTAAATTAATTTCAGCATCATAGAGGCTATAAATGGAACAATGGAAACCAACCCAGCTTACAAAAATCATTTAAAATTAAATAAATGAAACAAAACAGATCCTCTATAACTATTATTTTCAATATTAATATTAAGAATTCTAATATAATAAAAAATACATTGCCTTTCACATATTTAAAGTATGCACTTACTCGCTGGTAGCTTGGGTTCCTTTGAATGTTTCTTCAGAAAGTTTTTTGGAGACGGCACCGCAACTTTTGCTGGCCCCATAGTTTTCCACTGAGCTTTACTTTTCTCTATTTCTTGTTTCACAGACGGTCTAAATGTTGATATATACCTTTGATGTTAAACAATAGGCATAAAGAAGTTCAAGGTCAGAAAATTATTAAAAATACCTCTTCAAATATTATACATTTTTGCATTAGTTCATGCCAGAAGACTGAGCTATTTTGTTTTATACTCTCCCAAACAAAGGCCATCATCATTCATAGAACCTCTATCTTAAAAGTATGCTCAGCACCACACTGATAAGTTGTACTTCTGATTCTGAAGCTAGCTTGCTTCTTCCTCCTCCTGTGTCTCCAAGGCCAGTATTATCACAATTTGGCAAACAGTTCCTGTATCATATAAATACTGAACACAGACATTCTGAAGCTCAGCACTACTTTGAATATTGCTTACTAAGTCTGACAAAACCATGAATTCTTTATTTTTATTAGGTTATATGTTACACACTCTGGTCTTTGATTTTTAACTACATTTTGAAAAAAATATTTATTTACGTGGCTTTTTGTTTTGTTCAAAAATGCATCCTAAATATGTAGCTGTTGTGCATCTACAAGAAAATATTAATCATGAGCCTACTTTGTCGGATTTTGTACATTTGAAAATCTGTAGTCTGAGGGAGATGCAAACACCAATGTATCTCATGTTTCAGAACCTGCAGTTGCAGTAGAACCTTGCGTAACAGTAATTAAACATAACAGAGGAAAAAGCTCAGTTGGCTTGAAAAGATACGAGATCTGTATTGATAATGAGAACATTCAACTTTTCATTCTGTGGAATGAAACGTATTTTAGAGGTACGTAAAACCTCATGCTTCAGGAAACACTTCAAACATTGTTGAGAGTTGGACAGAATGTCCTTGAACATCACCTTATCTTACTAACGTCCAGCCACTGCATCACTGTCTCAGTGCTCCTGTTGAACCATTTGTTATATGTTATTAAAAGAGACTTGATACACAGCAAACTCTGTAGTTCTTAAATGGCACAGACCTGAACTACGATCCTGAACTATTGTCATCTGTCATGGTTTTGGCATTGACTTAGAAGGCTAACACGAAAATCACAGCAGCTCAGATATGAAAAAACTTATGCACACACTACTGTTTTGGTGTCATGTTGCATATGGAACTGAATTTACCACTTTAATCAAAAGTTTGTAAACATGCTGCAAAAGAAGCCAAATGCTGATGATTAGCTGATCAGCAGTGATTTGCTGCCATCTGAAACACTGCTTGCATGGACACTTTCCTGAAGAAGCAGAACTCATAAAGTTAAGGCTACCTCAGTACCTTTTGAAATTTGTTCAGCTTTAGGAACCGTGTCATATTAATCATGTACATAAGATTATATATAGTTCCAGAAATACCCTATAATTATACGGAAGTATTTTTTTTGTGTGTGTTTGTTAAATTCATGGCAAACAGCCATATTTTAGGCATGAACCCACCACATTCAGATACTATTGTTTTCCTCACCATTTGGTAAAAGTGGCATTGTAGTCACACAGTAGAGAAAGGTAGTTACTTCATGATGATTTACTTATTTTGAGGAGTTTGACCTATTAGTATGCACACCGTCTTGAAAAGAGAAAGATAATGAGAAGGTATTGAGCTTATTTCATACTGGCATAAAGTTTAAAGCTGTCTTTTTACAATGCCTTTTGAATACATCTATAGGCATTCTCTTTGGACAAGGAGTTGTGACTGTTACATGTTTTGGTGACTGACATATGGCCAAAACGGTAAATAAATGGTGTCATACAGCAACAATAGATGGTTAGAGAGGGCTGCAAGTAAGAAAACGTGGTTATGAGGGACTTCAGAATCTTAATCCATTCAGCATTTGGTAAGGGGAGAAAAGACAATATATTTATAAAAGACAGTTAGTTCTTTAAGCCTTCCCTTGGGATATCAAAGTTGGAGAAAATGAAGATGCTTGCCCTGATTTCATGCCTAGTACCCAGCCAGCTGAGAATGAAATATATATGATCTCATTTTTAAAAAGACCCCAGATTTTGTATGCATTAAAAAGAAATGTTCAAGTCATGCTATTAACCAGTTCTGACACTGTTGTTACCAGCTGGGTACATGGCACATTGCAAACTAAAGCAGGAGGTGAGGTGACAAAATGGAAATCAGTGAGATGGGAAGGGGATTTAGTCTGACTGTGTACAACCCAAAGAATCCTTTGCCCATATTGAACTTAATGGACTATGGTCATACAGTATCCAAATCCTTGAGTGGAATTAAGACAGGAGAGGACCTGGCGTGCTGCTTGCCATCCATAATGTTGTTTCACTGCACTCTGCCCACCAGAGGTATCCTTCATTCACAGGGGAAATCAAAAAGGGCGTACCATCTATTTTTTATATGGCGTATAAAAGTTCAGAACTAGAAATCTGGCAAGTCTGAACACTTTTACCTGAAAAGCATTCAGACGTTGTGCCTTTGTTCTAACAAATGCCACAGATATTGCTATTCATTTTACAGCTACTGAGTTATAGCCTGGGTTAACGTTTCACTGAAAATGCTATGTCTAACAGTGTTCTTCCATACAAATAGCAGGAACCTGAAAATACAACATGCACATCAAATATGAGCTTTACAAAAACCCTCGGAGCATTAATACTAGGCGAGCAGAAGGCGTTTTTAATGCTTTTAAGGTAAGGGGTGAGAAGGAAGTGAAAGAAATGATGTCAGAAGATGCACCTGACGCATGAGAATGCAGGTGTGACACAGAAAAAAAAAAAGAAAAAAAAATAGAGCTTTTCAGCTGCTCACTGAAAAATCATTAAAAGCTGAGACAACAAAGATGTCACGCAATTCCTGTGCGTGGGACAGATGGCTTCACAGCTTCCTTGTCATCAGGCGAGGTGGCACCAAACTGAATCATCAGCGGGCTGCAAACCCCCAGCTGCCAGCCGGTGACTCACCAAGAGGCGTGATAACGCCACAAAAAATCCATTTTTTTTTTAAAGTTCCCTGCAAAAAAAATCAATTTTTTTAAAGTTCCCTTCAAAAACCTCAATATATTGTTATTATTTTTTAATTACCCGCAAAATACAGCGATACAGCGCCTGGCCCGAGCCGAAGCTCTCGGCCCCACGTACCTGGGCGGCCTGGCGGGCGGCTGCTGCAGGCGGGGCAGGAGGTTATAGATGCTCTCCGGGGCCGCCATCTTGTGGCCCAGCGTCGCGGCCGCGGTTGCCAGGGAAACGCGTTGCTAGGCGACAGCGCACCGAAGGGGCGGGGCTACGCCATCGCTCTCCCCTCCCTCCCCTCGGCGGGTTGCGCAGGCGCGCTTGGCGGAGATGAAGCTAAGAGCGGCGCGCGTACGCCCGGACTGAGGGCGGGCAGGCGGGGTGCTGAGGGGAGAGCCGGGTGGCTGCGCATGCGCGGCGTGAGCCTGGAGGGGTCGGGGGGGGGGGCGGTACGTGAGGGGCCTCGCGGCGGGCGGGGGGGGGGGGTTCGTGAGGGAGGGGGCGGTGGCGGCTGTAGCGGGAGCCGTCGTCGCGGCCTGCCCGGGCTGCCTTGTCTTGTTTTTCTCTTTTCCAGACCTCGCAGCGCCCAGAAGCGAGCGTGACCCCTCCGTGACGGTGCACAGGACTCCTAAAGCTGCCGCAGTGCCCTGAGATAATGTTTTGGAAGCCTCCCGTGGGTGGGAGTGCCCCACGGAGCGGGAGCTCCCGTGGGGTTTAAGGTCTGTCCCCAGCACGCGCTTTGTGCTGCCTCAGTGAGCCTTTATTGTCGTGATCGGGGGGGTGTGAGCGACCCTGCCACCTCCAGTGGCTCTGAGGGTTTTGTGTGTGGTGACCTGTGGGCTTCTTCACCCGTGGGTGGCTTTCCTTGAGGAAACGAGGTGAAGTGTGTGCACGCAGGTGACTTATTTTTAACATTTTGGTCTGTGGGAGGGGTGAGGTTGTTTAGGAGTTTTTTACTCTACATAAAAACTCCGAGGAAAGTAAAAGGATATTTTTTCTGTGTTAACATTTTTGAAGCATGAGTATTACTTATCTTGACCTGCCTTGAGGTCTTCAACAGCTGCCAACTGCCTCTCCCTTCCTTGGGCTCTGCAGTTTAACTATACCTCACGTCTCTGCAAACTTTGTGTCCATACCAATAACTATAACAATTTTCACTTGAATTCTTGTCACCAGTTGTGGCTGTTAAAATTTTGGTTATCTGCTAGTGATACATAGATGCCCTCAGCAGTCCGAGTGGAGGGTTGAGGTGTATTACCAAAGCTTCATTGGAGGTACAGGTATAAGCACTGCTTTAATAAAAAAAAGTAAAATAAAACAACACAAAAACCTGTTGGTAGAAGTAGCTGTAACTAAGGGTGGTTGGTTTGGTGCTGTAAGCTGGTGAACTCTCCTAGACATGAAGTCTGATTCAAGATGTTTTTACAGCATAGCTTTGCCACTGGAATAAGAGTGGTTGCGAGCTTGTTTGCATGTATACTTCATGTGGGTGCAAAATTGGATTAAACCGTAGTAGGTTAAACTTTCTGAGCAGGTGAATAAAATTCCCTGCAAATTTCTGCACCAAATTAACTGAGTTGATTTCGAACAATCCTTTAGGCTGCTTGTAAGTTTATGTAAACATGGCAAGTATGTAACCAGAGAAATCTGTTTCTTGTACCTTTCTTGTCTACAGCTCTCATGTTGGGTGTTTTAAGTCCCTGTGTTGTAGATTGATAAAGCAGTCCAGATGTTACATCCTGCAGCTGTATAGCATGTACTGTACCTGAAAGGGAATCTGTAGTGCATCTAGACACGTAGACAGGTTGCTATGTTTGGCATGACTTGTATGCCCACAGTTCATAAACAAGGTTTGAAGTGATTCCTAGGTTAAATAAATAAAATCACTAAAATAGTGCCTCTAAGTCTTTTTTGAATCCTGAACCTATTTACATCTGGAAGTTTAAATACCTCTTTCTGGCCCTGTAGCTCTGTATGTTTGTACTCACTACAGTGCATTATGATTACAGTATGGCTTTATAATGATGCTGATTGTCACAACTACTCTTCACAGATTTTTTTCATGTTCTTTTAAATAACTATTACAAAAGCCTCTGCATCTATACATTCTGTGCCCATCTTTACTCTGATTTACACCTTGTAATTACAGCATGCTTACTGTGTCACAGCGCAGGGTGCAAACACAGAATACAGTGACGTTTAAGGCACTGGTTTGCAAGCTCATCTCTCCATGCGGAAGTGAGTGAGTGGGAAGATTTAGCTGATTAGAAGTGCTTTGACTTTGTAACATAAGCTAATAGATTGGTAAGACTAAAAGACAGTTCTAGGAACGTAGAGCAGGGAACATCTGGAAGCAAAGACTTTTTGTGGTTTTCTCTTACAAAACCTGAGCTTCTATCGTTTTTGGAGTTAGAGTGACCTGTGTCTCTGGAGTCATTTGATATTGCCCACTGTGATAGGGAACAGCAGGGTTCAAGGACTCTGGTAACTGTAAATGTAGTTTAACCCTGAGTAGGTCTTTGGAAGGTGGTAGGTTTCCCATTTTGGTGCTCACCTGCCTTCTGCAACTGTAGGCCTGTTTCTGCTCTCTGCAGTGCTAAAGCACTGTTGGACTGGAGACTGTCTAGAGAAATGGCTCTGAATGGCTGAAAGATCTGGCAGTTTATAGTGAATTCCTTCATTTGTTATATTTAGTCTGTCCTGTTTAACACAGAAAAACACTTCATCATTAAAAATTATTTTTCTGGACAAAGTAGCTGGTATATAAACAAAAAACAAACGAACAAAACCCACCAACCATAGTGAAGCAAGTAGCTGGGGTGCTTGCAGTTATATTGAGTCTTTAAAATATAGTTACTAGAAATTGCTGATTGCAGTTTCGGTTATGTGTTACGGTGTCAGGAGGGAATAAAAATTGCAGCTTGAAGCTTAGTCAAGTATTTCTGTCCTGCATATTGTAACGGCTATCCACTAATGCAGTCTTAAATAAATAAAAACGTTGTTTTTACGTATGTTACATTTTAAAAGAATTGATGAATAACCCAAGAGGTGAAATTTTACATCTAAAATGATATTAATTTCCTAAAAGAATGTTTCATGTTGTTTTTCTTTAAACATTTTGTTCACGAACAGTGAAGAAATAATAATAACAAAGTTGTTTGCCTACCTACACTGAAAAATGACTCGGGAACAATTTTCTGCGCAAATGTGTGTGGATTTTTTCCCCGAGCCCTCCTCTTCTATTGAGATTTTGAGTCCTTCACCGTTTGGCTCTAAATATCACATGCTTATCGTGTTCTGCAACTCCAGTTGATACTGGCATTGATTTCTGTAAGCAAACAAAGCAATGTATTGAGAGTGTCTTGCCTGATCTGTGTTGAGGATGCTGCTTTCCTAGTGATTTTTTTTTTTTTTTTTTTGAGAGTAGAGTGTCTTCATGATGTCTGTTTCTCTCTCCCACTTTACACCAAATACACCCGATAAAATTCCATTACAGGATTTCTTGACAATTCACTTGGTCTGTCATCCCATCAGAAGAGAACTGGATGGAACTCTTCCAGCCTTGCTGTTGCCCAAGTGTGTGAGTTTTTATTGGATTTAAGAGGGTATTGCAATTTTTAATTCCTTTTTTAGAAAGGAAATAAAAGACATCTTGGAGGTAGGAAAAGGCAGTATTTACAATTTTCTGATTACACAAGAATAATTAGCCTTTGTTATTTGTGAATGTGTACTTCTAAATAAGTCTACTAGCAGAAAAGCTAATTGATTTTGAATTCCTATGAACAATATTATTTGCAGAGAGTATTGTAGTGTTAGGTTTGGATATCTTTATTTAACCTGACAATATGGACTGCTTGAAGTTGGATTTGTCAGTGGAGGTGAGCTGGAGCTACGCAGGAGGGGGGGAATGAATGGTCTTATGTACAGCCCTGGCACTGAAAAAATCCTAACTGGATTTGTGTTTTCATTCTTGTTCTGAATTTTATATCCTTTAAGTTTTTCTGTAGATGTTTGCTGAAGGACTAATTGATATTTTTTTTTTCTTTTTGAAGCAATTAAGTGGATTGTCAAGTTGGCTTGAAAAAAAAAAAAAAGCAGCAGAAGATGTTTCATGTTAAGTATCAGCCTTTGAGACTGATAGCCCAAAGCAGTCTTTCTGGCATGTGTTTAAAACTGATGTTTTCAAGACCTGTAGCGTTTGCACAGATATGGAAGTTGTGGTTCTCAAGCCATTCTCTTGTTGGAAACAAAAATATTATCCTGATGGGGCCTCCGGGTGCTGGGAAAACAACAGTTGGGAGAATAGTAGGTCAGAAACTGGATTGCCCTGTCGTAGATATAGATGATGATGTCCTTGAAACAACCTGGAATATGAGCGTGTCGGAAAAGCTGCAGGATGTTGGTAACGAGCAGTTTTTAGAGGAGGAAGGAAAAGCCCTGTTGAAGTTTTCAGCATCTGGAAGTGTCATTTCCCTTACTGGGTCCAATCCGATGCATGCTGCTGGCATGCAGCATGTGAAGCAAAATGGAATCGTTGTGTATCTGGACGTGCCCACGGCGGTCATTATGAGCAGGCTGAAGTCGATGAAGGTGGATCGCATTGTGGGCCAGGGTCCTGGCACTTCTCTCAAGGACATCCTTCAGTTCAGGAAGCAGTTCTACAAAAGGTGGTACGACGTCCGTGTGCTTTGTGGAGGGGATGTGGCAGCAGAGATCGTGGCAGAAAAGGTCCTTGATGCCGTGAAGAGATACCAAAACTCAGAACTGGAAACTTACATTTCAACTAGGTCTAGTAGTTTTGGAAGGAGCACACACAAAGACACTCACAAGTATTTCAGTGATGTTGTTATTGAGGGCTTAGCCCCCGATGGAGGACTCTTTGTTCCTGAGAGAGGACTTCCAAAATTCACTGCCGAAGAGTGGCAAAGCCTGATAGAAGCAACGTATGCTGAAAGAGCCCAGGTGGTACTTGAGAGATGCATACACCCTGCTGATATCCCTGCATCGAAACTGCAAGAAATTATTGGCATTGCTTACGGAGAAAACTTCTCTTGTTCTAAAATCGCCCCAGTTAGGCATTTGACAGGCAATCAGTTTCTCCTTGAGTTATTTCATGGACCAACAGCTTCATTTAAAGATTTTGCCTTACAGATGATGCCGCATATGTTTGCATACTGCATTCCCAGGAGCTGCAATTACTTGGTTCTGGTAGCTACTTCTGGGGACACAGGGAGTGCTGTCCTGGATGGCTTCAGTCGTCTCCATGACATTGACAAACAGAGAATTGCTGTCATGAGTTTTTTTCCTGAGGATGGAGTAAGCCCCATTCAAAAATCACAGATGATTGGCTGTCAGAAGGAAAACGCCTGGTCCATAGGTGTCAAATCCGATTTTGATTTTTGCCAGACGGCTATAAAACAAATCTTCACCAATTCTGATTACACTGGCTTTCTTACGGTAGAATATGGCACAGCTTTAGCAGCAGCAAACTCCATAAACTGGGCACGCCTGCTTCCTCAGGTAGTTTATCATGCCTCTGCATACCTTGATCTTGTTCAGCAAGGTATTATCGCCTTTGGAAGTCCTGTCGATGTTTGCATTCCTACAGGGAACTTTGGCAACATATTAGCTGCTTTGTATGCTAAAATTATGGGAATCCCTATTAGAAAATGCATTTGTGCTTCCAACCAAAACAACGTTTTGACTGACTTCATACAGACGGGTAGCTATGATTTGAGGGGAAGAAAGTTAGTTCCCACTTCCTCACCAGCAGTAGATATTCTGAAGTCCTCCAATCTCGAGCGGTACTTGCACCTGATTGCCGATGGGGATGGACAACTGGTGACACAACTGTACAGCCAGCTGGAAAATCAGGGCCACTTTCAGCTGCGGAAAGATCTACTCGAAAAGCTTCAGCAGGACTTGGTGGCTGGCTGGTGCTCTGAGGACGACTGCCTCGCTGCCATTCACTCCGTGTACAGCACCACGGGATATATTTTGGATACACACACAGCTGTTGCTAAAGTAGTTGCAGATCGATTGCAAGACAGAACTTGCCCAATTATTATTTCATCTACAGCTCATTATTCGAAGTTTGCACCTGCTATCTTGAGGGCCTTGAGGATTGCGGAAATCAAACAGAACCCATTAAGTCAGCTTCACTTGCTGAGTTCTTACAGCCCTCTGCCTCCAGTCCACTGGGGCCTGTTAGAGACGCTGAAAAAGAATGCAAATGAGCATCACCAGGTCTGTGCTGCTGATCTGAGTGTGCTGATGTCCCAGATAGAGACCTTAATTCAAAATCATTTTATGAAAGTTTTCTGAGCAACCGGTCGGACATCCACTGTGTCAATTGTGTGCTTTAGGCAACTGCATGAATCACAGAATCATAGAATTAAAGTCAAAAAATCCATCTGGCCTGTGTCCAGGCCACAGCATAACATCTGCAGGGTTGCATTCAATTGTCTTCAGCAGTGTTTTTAAGTAATGCATGTGAGATTTTCAGCAGTGCTGAAGGGTTTTGAATTGAGAGGGCAGAAGCCTGGAGTACTCTTGTGCAGGCCACATGTACTAGAGACAGCAGCTGTGCAGGCTTCCCTTGGCAGCACTGCCCTTCACAAGCCTGGAGCGTTCTCCCCTGAAGGAGGAAGGTAATGAGGTCTGACCTTTCTGAAACAAATAGCTGTCATTTTGTTGTGGGAATGATGTGATCACTTGCCGGGGGTGATTGGTTAAGCTCTCACTTCACTTAGGGCACTGGAACATAATATGATAGTGATGATGCTCAAATGTTACTAATGAGGGTTGATTTTGCTGTGAAGATTAAAGTATACTTGTGTTATTAATCCCTGAACCATGCAATTTGATGGTATGTTATCTTCTTATATGGCGTTTTTGTGTGTGTGTGTTGTGTGGCCAACATTTATGCAAAAAGTCTGATTATCTGGGTTTTCAGATAGCGTGGTGGGTTTACCCTGCTAGGCAGCTAAACACCGCAACTGCTCTCTTGCTCCCCCTCCTTAGATGAGGAGGGGAAGAAGTAAAGGAAAGAACAACTCACGGGTTGAAATAAGGATAATTAAATTAAAGGAAAAAAGAACTAATTATTAAGGAAAGATTATTATTAACTAAACAATTTAACTAAAGGGAAAAAAAAAAGAGAAAAGGGAGGGGGAAAGGGAAAAAAAAAAAACAAAACAAATAAAGGCTATGTGGAAGTGCAGAGGAAAGAAATTACTCTCTACTTCCCACGAATGAGTGATGCTTGACCACGTCCTTGAAGCAGGGCCTCAATGCACGTAGCCGGTGTTTGGGAGGAGGACTGATGTTTTCACGAGAGCCCACCCCTCCCCTCTTCTTCCTGTTTCCACCTTCTGTTGCCGGGTGTGACATGATGTGGTATGGAATATCACTTTGGTTGGGTTAGGTCAGCTGCCTTGGTGATGTTTCTCTCCTCACTTTTTTGGCCACCCCCTAGGAGGGTCAGAGAGAGTCCTGATGCTGTGCCAGCACTGCTCAGCAGCAGACACAACGCTGGGGTGATGCCACTGCTGTTCTAGCTACAAGTGCAGAGCACAGCACTGTATGGGCTGCTGCAGGGAAAGTTAACATCCCATCCAGACCCAGAGCAGATAGTAACACCCCCTCCTCCCCAATATTCTCCTCTATAAAATAGAATCCTTCCTTCAATATTTATAATTTTTGAGATGTGACTCTTCCTCCAATGTACTGTGGTCTTTCCTAGATCTCTTCTATTTCAATTTTCAACTTCTGAATACTCCTTTAATGTTATTTTATTTTATTTTTTTATCATTAGCAGCAGTCTCCTTAAATAAGATTGAAACTTAAGTATTTATTTACATTTGTTTCTTGTACTCTATTTTTTAACTTTGAGGTCATGTAGCTTTCTTATTCTAATTACCTCTGTTATATTTTTCTTAGAGTAATTTTATTGACATTCAATTCATGCAAAGCATTAATTACATTATGAAGGAAGCTTCTCAGTTCTTGATATCAAGGAAAACTGGAGGATGAATTTCAGTGTCTGGCAAATGTGATGGCATCAGGTATTCATTGATAGCACAGATCTATTTCAGGTTAAACAATCTGTTTTTGCTAATGATGGGCTCTTTATTTATTTATCAGAAAACATAGAGCAAGTTGACTTAGGAGATCATGTGGTTATGGGCAAACTTAATCTGTTAACTGTAGATTATATTTCACAAAGGTTTAAAATACAACTAGATTTCACAGTATGAGAAATGATAAAATGATGTTGGCAAGTTTTGAATGTTATCCAGTTACAGGTAAGAAGGTAAAAGCTCTGAGGTGTGAGGACGTACAGCTATGGGAGGCTGTGGTTCCCACCAAGATGCATAAAGAGAGAGGTATTGGCAAGAGAGTTGGTAATTGGTAACGTTTTTGCCTCTTTGAGAGTCAACATCTCATAGACGTCAAAACTCATTAGCGGCTTTGATCAGTTGCCAAAATACAGAGACGAGATAATGCTAATAGAATCATTCCACCCCCTTCCCTTGTGTGCCTGCTTGTACTTTTTGTCACATTAGAGGTGAAGAAAGCACCATCCAACAGACTACTTGAAAACATCCTCAGTTTATGTGAAGTGTTCCAGCGTAAGCTAAAAGACCCAAGCATGATTTTACGATGTGCATTTGCCCCAGTGAATGTGTTCTGTAATAAAGTCACATGTAGCTGATAAAGGTGTGACACAATAGCTCTTCAGATTCTGCCATTCTTGGATGCTTTTTGAGGATCTTTCTTGTTACTGATCTTTCTTGTTACTTTCTATGTTCAGACCTTGTTTCTTATTTCTGCAATAACTTTGGAAAATCATTTTTGTAACATAAGAGACTTTTTTTAAAAAAAAAAAAAAAAACAAACAACAAAAACACAAAACTGTAAGGAAAATGTTGCATAAATATGTTGCCAAAATAAAAGAATTGTGCAGGTAATTAGTGCTCATCCACCTTTCATTTCTGAATGTATCAGTTTGATTCTTGTATTAGTCCCAAGTGGAAAAAAAAATTTCTCACTGTATATGCTCAGTACAAAGCATGAATTCTAAATCTAAAGAAAATAAAATAAAATTCTTCCTGGAATGGGAATTGGTTTCATCTGGAAACTGGAAATTCTGTAGGACCTGGTTCCATGGGGTTTGGTACCATTTGTCATAGAGCAATTTCTCATGCACAGTTACAGTACATTCTAGAAGTACCTACAAAGAAGAGCTTATTTTCGTGGAAAGTACCTAAAAGAGAAAAGTTGAGATTTTATACAAGATTGGGCTAGGGGTGTATGACCTACCCTGAATTAGTTGATTATTAGATAAATCAGGAAGAACTAAACCTGTCTAACAGAAGATTTATTTTGGCGCGACTCAAGCAATTGATATTTCAAAGTTCATGGCTGTAACTCAAGCTTGGTTTGAAGAAAAAAGTGAAATTCCTAGTTAATATTTTCTTACCATATGAACCACTGTAACACGTGATATGGTTACTTGAATCAAGTAAGTACAGAAATGAGCAGTTGTACTGAAGGGTTTTTAATATGAAAGTAAAGATAATGATTGAGGAGCATGTACAGTCTCAGTACATTTCTCAGAATGTCTAAACTCATTAACAGTACAATACTTGATTAATTATTAAAAAAAAAAAAAAAAAGAATTGGGCTTTGTCATTTGTCATACCTTAAATGAACTATTTTTGTGTGCCACGTCTGCTTGTGGATCCTATTAATGGGTGCTATTAAAATACCGCAGTAGTGTCACGATCCCAAATCTATGTGGTATTTGTGACTAGGTGCTGGTGCTGTGTTGTGGTAGCTGCAACGTACAGTCCTCTCTCTTGCTTTGACCTGCTGGGCCTGGAGGAATGGGAGAGGAGAAAAAATTTCCAGTGTGCTCACTGCTGTGACTGGCTGTGGGGTATAGGATAGGACAGTAAGGGAAGCAATCTTTGCCCTTTCCCAGCCCAGCTTCTCTAAATGTCATTCAGCAAAATACCGTAGTTCAACAAACATTGTGCAGGTTTTTTTCTCGCTGTGTTACAGAAGATTCAAAGGTCATTAACTGTTCAGAGTGAACACAAGTACTGTTTTTTGTTGTTTGCAGACATTGTACACCTTGAATTCTGTCACATAATATTTTCTATAAGAAAAAATGGTGTACTTATGATGCACCAAAGCAAATCTACATTCTAATGGTTAGTAGGATTCTCAAAGGTGTTTGGGCTTGATGTACACAGTTTGCTCCTATTTGCTTAAAGATGGGATTTTGCAGTCTAAATCAATATCAGCCAGGTTTACAGAGAGTGGGAGCATGTATATATATGCATTTTTACTGGCTTTGTTGGCCTGGAGTGATAGCATAGCTTTAGTTAAGCTATTTTCTGTATAAATAAATCTTTGAACACTGATGCCACATGAAAAATCTTAAAGGCAAATGTAACGAGGAATGGTTTGTAACACCTATATTTACACTTTCCATTATAAAAGTATTTATATGGAAAATGCTTTGTAGTTCTTGCAGACGTACCAGCTGCTCATTACTTGCCTTTGTAGAATCACTATGGTTGGAAAAGGCCTCCAAGATCATCTGGTCCAACTGTCCCCCTACCACCATCACCCACTAAACCATGTCCCTAAGCACCACGTCCAACCTTTCCTTAAACACCCCCAGGGATGGTGATGCCACCACCTCCCTGGGCAACCTGTCCCAGTGCCTGACTGCTCTTTCTGAGCAGAAATGTCTCCTCATTTCCAATCTGAACCTCCCCTGGCACCACTTGAGGCCATTCCCATGTGAGAAGAGGCCGACCCCCAGCTCCCCACAGCTTCCTTTCAGGTAGCTGTAGAGAGCAATGAGGTCTCCCCTGAGCCTTCTCTTCTCCAGACCGAACAACCCCAATTCCCTCAGCCACTCCTCACAGGATTTGTGCTCCAGGCCCTTCACCAGCTTCGTAGCCCTTCCCTGGACATGCTCCAGGGCCTCGATGTCCTTGTAGCGAGGGGCCCAAAGCTGAACGCAGCACTGGAGGTGCGGCCTGGTCCCACTCGTCATGGTGACAGTGATTTTTGGTAAAGTGTCAACAGAGCAGTGAGGCTTGATTTCAGAAGAGAATTCTGTTTTCTTGGTGTGAATTTAAAAAGAATTGTTAGTTATGTTTTTGAGATGATGGGATATTTTAGCAGATGGAACTCTGAATGGAAGAGTCTTGTTTTTCAACACATCAACTGTGCTCTTCGAAGACATCAGGAATGCACATTGTTATTAAGTATATCATGTTTGCATGCCTCAAGTATGTGTGTAGTTGTTTGTTTCTACTGCATTCCTTCTAATTAAACACAGCAGGATCAATGATGTAGCATTTCTTTGCAGATATGGTCTTATCAGTTTGATACAAAGGAAATCCTCTGAGAGAGGTAGTTTCAGAGTTTCGTATTCTTAAATCTCAAAAAAAAAATGTGCTCCTTTATGAGTTTACCTGAATGCTAGGTACATGGTAATCGATCTAGTGATTCCCCTCCGCTGAGACTGACAGATGTGAGATATTTCACAGCATCCTGGAAGGAAAGTATGTAAAAACAAAACAAAACCACACAAACAAAGAACAACAACAAGAAACATTAAAAAAAAAAAAAAGACACAAAAATAGCAAATGTCTAAACACTTTATTTGGTTTGCATCACAGATTTAACTGGTGCTGTGTGGAAAGTCTGTCCTCTGCAGAATTTTTATTGAAAATGAAATATATTCCAGTTACATCTTTCTCTTATTCATACTTAGTTCAATGGAGGTGATAAACTGGTTGTCTGGTGACAGTTGGCTTAGAGAGCAGTGCTTTGGTTTACTTGGAGTGTGATTTCAAGGTTCTGGGTATGTAAACCATACTTTTGAATGGATGAAATACTAATACAACGAGCTTTGAATTTCAGTAAATTAACATGAACAGGTAATTCCAAATGTATGTTAGCACTTTGAGAAGGAAGTAAATGTTACTGTGTTTTTTCATAATACTTAATAAAACATGTGCAGCATGCTCATCAAAAGCGGGAAGCTGTTGCTTCAGCAAGATCTTTCAGAAGGCACCAGACTAAAAGCTATCAGTCACAGTCTTGCTCTCCAGCTTAGGTATTTTAACTGTCGAGGATCTTCAGGTGTACAGGTGGATCTAAACTGTTTTTGCCTTTTATTCCAGAAGACTTTATTCTCTGATGGCTCTTAAAGGTGATCTTCGGATACTTCCATGACTGGTGTAATAAAATGGATGCAAGGTTCGGAACAGAGCACAGAGTAGGAGGCTAATGCATAGGAAATAAAGTGGTAAGTGATTGACAGAATTAAGAAAGCACCTGATTTACTTGTTTATGTACAATTTAACTAAGTGGAGAAACCACAGTATTTTTTCCTGTGCTACAAAAGAATGCATTTTTTTTAATGGAAAGTGTATCCCAAGCTTTACAAAATCAGTTACATAGCAGAAACATTTTTGCTCTAATGTTTAGATATTTCATTACTGCTATTTGGAGTACCCTTAGATTTTCAAATCTAGATCCAAACCTTAATTTTTCTTTTATTTTAAATAACTTACTGCTATAGGAATATGTAAAGTATTATCATCCAATTTAGAATTCATCATGATGCTAATTGAGATCTGAAAATGTAATTCTGAAAGGACAGCTGTGACTGCGCAGATTTGTTACATGAGTTCACTCAGGTTTTGGTTATTAATCATCAGTTTGTTGAGAACACAAAGGAAGGTTTAACAATGAGTGCTCAAGTCTGCGGATGCCACAAAATTTAAATACCGAGGAGCCACTTAAACAGAGTAGGATGAATTATTTAGTAGGGAGCTGTGAAAAATCTGCATTTTACCATGGCCTAAAGTACAACAATGTCTCTAGGAGCAGAGGCTTGAGGTCATACTTACCGAACAGACCACTGTGTTGTAGAGAATGCTGACTTTGAAGAGTGCCTGGAGGTGGGGTGCATGCTCAGCTGAACTTGAATTGTCAGCATGCCTTGTGGCCAAACAGACCAGTGAGATTTTCAGGTCTAGAAATGGGAATGTTGACAGGAAGGTAATGCTGCTGTCTGTATTTCACTTTGATACAACCTTTTCCAAGAATGCTGTGCCTAACTTTTCCAGTAATACTAGAAAATTGGACAGAAAAGAGTTGTAAGAGCAATAAAAAGATTAAAAAGGTAATGTCACAAGAGTCTTGGTAAATAGAATCTGCTTAAGTTTAATGAAAGGAAAGTTAGCATAGAAGAAAATTATTGAAGCAAAAGCCTATTAATAAAATAAAGGTCTCTTCAGTCTAGCAGAGGAGAAGTGATCGAGTGATTGTAAATACAGCTAGACACATTGCAAGAAGTAAAGGCAGTTAACAGATTGGTAAAGTTTTATCTAGTCTGGAAGTACTAGATGGTTTTCTGAACAGATGTGATTTGATAGAGGAGAAATTCAGGCGAGCCAGATCCATGTTATGCAAGAGGTCAAGCTAAATAATCACAGCAGTCCTTTTTGGCTGCCCCAGGAGTAACTTACATGCTAACAGAAGTATGAACAATATTTCACAGAGGCCTGCCTGAGCGTTAAAGATTGCAAACTCATTTCAGTTCTGCTCTACTGTTACCAGTACAAAGAACAAGCTGTGCTCTAAATGGGCTACTGGATATGTTTAGCCTTGTTCTTTCTGCCACTAGAGAATTGCAAATGGTCTACTAATGCACATCCTGACTTGACTCATGGCTATTAGGATATGGCTCATTAGTTTTAAATTTCATTATACAATATGTGTTGTGATGGTTTGTGTAATGCATACTTTCATTATGAAAATTATGTGAACATAAGTAGTAGGGAATTGCCTATGAAAATGTCAGCTGTATTGAATGTAGCTATTGATTATTTGTTTTTCTCAGCTTTTAAAAATTAGACGTCTCTTAGAGATTATTAGATGCTTTTGGACCCCTTCTTTCTATTCTTGTTTACCTGGCATTTCTCTGTGCTTTAGTGAGCAATTTGTGATCCAACAGCCATTTTCAATTCATTTTCAGCTCACGATAAGATCTATTTAAGACAAATTGAAACATCCAGTGTTTCCTTTTTATAGTTCAACTTGACCTTTTGTATGGCAACCAGAGATGTTCCATAAAGCTTAGCAGAGGTAGCATGTGCAAAAGGGTTCTTTTCTAGAAATGTTTTGAGAAAAATGCTCGTATTTTCTTACGTTTGAAATTAATCCACTAAATTATATCTAAATAAAGTAGGCATTAAGTGGGCTCTTTTTTTATTATTTATTTATTTTTTTTTTTACTAAATGCATGTGCAATCTGTTTCTGTTTAAAATGCTAATAAATGCATACCATCTCCTAATGAAAGTTGTGCTCCCTGCATAATTAATTAGCATTGTATACAGATGAGGAAGGGAAATCCATATTCACAGACATTTTCATCCAGAATGGTTAATAAATGAATAGCGTAGATTTTGAAGGGTCATATATGAGTACCTCATTTCTGTATAAACTATATTTAGCAGGTAAAAATTTAGCTAAGTTTACCTGGAGTCATGGTTATACACAGTTTTAACCACAAGATGGCATTCCTAACAGAAATTTGCTAGACAGTTTTCTGCAGTTTTTGAAGGCTATCAAATTAAAGGCCATCATAAGCACTTGTGATGTTACACAAGCCTTTTATGTTTTCATTTTTTAGAAAACCTAATTAATAGAAATTTGACTAAAACTCTGTTGTAAGAAACCTTCGTGTTCATTGATATGTGGGATATATAGAATTTTATGATGGTTCCAGGTCAAAGAAACACATTAATTCATAGCATTGTATACTGTTAGAGACTTTTCAACTGTAAATCTTGAAACAATTTTGCTTTAATACAAACAAATAAATTCAATTCTTTAATATTTAAATAAAGAGCGCATGTAATGCCATTATCGTACATGCAAACCCCATTTCTTTGGGCTTTAGAATGTGATGTAGGGTATGGGGTTTGTATTGAGTTTTGGGATAAGAAAGAGCAGATAACTGTATTCGAAGAAAACCACAGTATAAATACTGTGCCCTGCTGTGCAGGGAGGATTATTCATAGCTTAATGTTGAAATGACCGACCAATGTATTTTCAAATACTCGTCATTCAGACTTGATAACAGAGCCCACAGGCAGGTCTGCTTTCTTTCAGGCTTTACCTTTTTTGGTTTATTATTATCTTTGCGTGCTAAAAGCCAATACTCTGTTTTTCTTTTTCCTTAAATTAAATGCAATCATGAACAGAGCATAATACAACCCACCAAACCAATACAAATACACCAGGGACATGCTTATTATACTTACGTTTCTTTTTCTGTGGTTAAAGTCCTCATTTTACCTTGCTTATTTTTGCTGACTCTGTAAGATCAGACGTGAGCTAAGTAATCATTCTAGCTAGTGCCCTAGTTGCTTTGGTTTGGAAAAAAGACATTACCTTAAGTTCATGCTTAAACTGGAATCAAATGCAGTTTGGGTAATTTTTTTTATCAAGTCTATTTCAAGTCAACAGAGAGAGCTATAATAGACTACATTTCCTTGTCTTGGTAGTTTTAGATTTGTGGTACAGAAACTTTTGTGGCCTTAGAATATCTTCTCTAATGCTTGTGTACATTTCCTACTAATCCTTCTGCTCCATGTGCCACTCCCGCTGATGCATCAGCCCCTCTGGTTTTGGTTCCTGTTGTTTACCACAGCTGAGTGGACAGAGAAGTGGCTGCCTCCGTTCCTGACAAATGACAATCTTCGCTGAGTGAGCGGGTACTGCTTTGACATTCAGCAGCTGTTCTTTTCCTTAACATGCTGTTATACCTGTATCATCTCTCCGAGGTGGCTGTGCAAAACAAAATATGAAATACTGTCTGCTGAATACAATTGTCAGAAAAACAAAACAAAACACATGTTTTTGTAGTTATCAGGTCGGTAGAAACTACCTGCCGGTAGGACGTGGCACAAGGACTGCAGAGGCAGACCTTGTGAGTTAATAATATCTGGAGCTGACTACTAGTAAATTTTTAAGGTCTGAACGCTTCCTACATGCTGCAAGTTTTCAAGAAGTATGGTGAAATGGAAATGACTATTTCAAGGATGTGGAACAGGCGCTAGGAAGGAACTTATACATGATAATTATGAAATCAATGTTGATAAGAAAGTAAATGATTTGTAATACTGATTTGTTGCCATTACTTTTTCAAGTTAAATTACACACAGAATTTTCTTTTTTTGTAATTTGGCATGGCACTAGTTGAGTAGATGTGGACAGGTTTCCACAGAGAAGAGCAAGAAGCATATCCTACAGAGGAGGTTTTTAAAAAGGAAAACCCCAAATACTAAGGAAAGCAACATCCTCTGCTCTCAAAGGCTGATGGTTGGCACGTGGAAAGGATTTATCCTGGAGAACAGTCAGTAAGCAGTACACACAACTTAACAGGCGAAATGAGTTAATCAAGGCAAAAGCACAGTTTAGGGTCCCCAGAAATGCTGTAATGAACAGGATATGATGGACACAACCAGTGGAAATCAGTGATCTCAGCCATTTCTCGTGCTGCTTCTGGGACATCTTATGATGTCAGATCAGATGGGTATGTACTCCTGCTCCCAGAAAAGGGGAAATAATGAAACCAAACTTGTGCTTTTGTCTGAGGATCTCTCAGTTAGGTGACAGCCACGGAGAGATCATATAACCAAGCCCTTGCATATAATGCTGTCAGAAAAAAATGGCCATAATGGCTGCTGTCAAATAGTAGGACTAATATTTCATAAAGGATCTGCAAATTACTTTGCTGGTACAAAGCACGTCAGGGGCTAATTTAATGCAGCTTATTGTTTGTGAGAGGTTGATTATGAATGTTTGGATTGCATCTTATATAACTGCTGCTGGATAAGCATTGCTATGAATAAGTGTGAACTGGGAAAGAAAAATGTGATATTGGGAATAGTAACCACAAGCATTATTGCTTCCCATATGTAACAAACATGCCTAGGGCAAGCAAGCACAATTACTGATAGAAGCTGTGTTTGTTCATGCAAGTGATTTTATTGTTCTGAGTGATTTATCACTCTGGGTTACGTTTTTGATGAAAGATTTTTCTGGAATAATCGTACTGCTAATGAAATCTTCAGTAAGTGACCAGGATCGCCTACTGGAAGGAAGTTGGGTTTATGAAGTTCTTCCATGAGGTTTTTAAGAAGGCAGGGTGCAAAGGGTCACGGTGCAACGCAGTTTGCTTTCACAAGCTGGTAACATCATGTCTTCCACTCTCTTTTTGACATCCTCAGTGTTGGAAATCTAGAAGTATGTGTTTTTGAAAGTAGTCAGTTACTGTCATATAATCCCAAACTATGCTTTGTGCAAGCACTCACACCATTGTATTTTAGCACTAGTATCAAAGCACTATGTTGGAGTCTCTGAATTTACACTGGGTGCTGAAGATATGACTACTGAAAACAGAAAGGCAACCCTCATGTTCCTTTATGAAAAGCAAAGAGATGTTACATTTTTGAGCTGTTACAACTACTTTTCAAATCTGGATTGCAGGATGTGTGCAGCACCTGAATCACCAGCACCTCTGTTCCTTGGGCCCCTTGATTGGTGGTGATAAAGCTCCTACTGATTTCTTTATGTTGTGAAAATAGATGGTTGTAAGCACTGGTCCCTTCCCTCTCTACAGCACCTGAATAGAAAACAGGCACAATTATCTGCTGTATTACACTGGCAATGGAATTACTTTACTAAAGATGTCATACACGGTCAACCTCTTTTGCAAACGCAGAGTGGCAAAACTGAGCCAGAAGATCCTGAGTGCCAAGTGAACTTTCCTGCTCTGCACAGAACCGCTGCGAAAGCTAGATGGAAACTACTTCACAAACTACTAAGATCTCTCTAGTGCCCAGCATCATAAATTGTTACTCATTTCCGCAAGGCACAGCTGACAGCTGACAGCGGGAAATGAAGAAATAAAAACTACATTTTTTTTTTTTTTTTATTCCATCCAAAATGAAATTTGCCTTCTGTGAGCACTTAGCTTTTTGTGCCAAGTTTAGGAGGTGAAGAGTGGGTCTGCTACCTCCTGGTGGGGGCTGGTTCTTGGTAATTTTCAGTCAGTTCAGGGGCAGCAGAAGCCACATCTCTAGTGATGAGTTTTTGTTCCTTGTATTAATTGCATGATCTGCTTCACTGATCAAATTGTGTATAAATGGAACAGCCTAAAAGTAATTGTACAGCTGAGAAGCTGACAAGTTATTGTGCCTTATGGCTACTGCAGCCATGTGGTAAGGACCAACAAGGCAAAAATTGGTATCTTTAACCTCCTGTATCCCCTAACTTTCCCCTATGAACTGCCTGTCACCCTAATTTGTCATTTTGATCAATTTATGAAAGCAACTTTATGTGGTGGCCTCCAATTTTCCAGAGACAACTGCCCAGTCCATCCCATGTTCCTGATTTACCTGCTGTTGGTGCTGTATTTCCTTTCCTTCCCCCCTCCATTTTCACATCTGATGTTGGTAGTGATGGTGTGGTTTGCAGGTCTGTTTTTACAGGGTAGGGAGATTAATATGGAGAAGAAATAAGCCACATAACAGCAATGTTTAGAGTGTCATTGAGACTGCCTTGATAATTTTTTTTTTGCTTGCAAAGCAGATGTCTGTAACACACTCAGACTCGTCACCATCACATATTATCATGAAGCCATTTTAGCATAATCATTTTTAATTTATGTATTTCCTCTCCACAGAAGAATTTAAAATTAGTCTTTGTAGAGTAAATTTAGCTCTCTCTTACAACTTAAAGTACCAGAATAGCATTGTTTAAAAAGCAAACAAACACAAATACATGTCTTGCAATGGGAATTTTGTGGTTAATACAATAAAGTTTCTTTCAGGCTGCTTGCTTGGACTGCAAATCAAGAGTTTTATTTCCCTTCTGTGATCAGGTATCGCTTGAAATGTTCACACCTAAGTTCTGAGAACTGCATTGTTGTTAACTCTGCTTTTGAGGGCTATCAGCAGGATTTTACCACTTCTGAACAGAAGGAAAGGTGCACGTACGCAACAATTTTCAGCGAAATGGAAAACCAGAAGACATTATTTTGTTACCGTAACTTCACCCAAGAGCAGAAGAGGCAAATATGCGTGAGTGTGCTGATATTTGATAAGCTGGTATCTTTCTCAGAAAGCTTGAAAGTGGTAATTTTTGCAGCTCTTCCTTTTGTTCAGATTGATTAAGGTATGCTTTATTCTTTTCCTGCTTTCCTTCTCACCAAATTTGTAAGTAAATGACACAAAAGAGAAGAGCTATTTTTAAAATCAGACTTCAATATATTGAAGGCAAGTAGGGGGGGAAAGCAGAAAAAATCAGATCTAGTGAACAGTCAGAAGCTGGACACAGTTCGACCAAGTACTTGTGAATAAAAGCCCAAGATTGGAAGTCTGACCCCTTGAACAATTCATTTAAACAGGGCCATGGTGATAACACAGGCCACTTCCAGCTTTAAAATCACACTAAAAAGTGGAGCTGCGGTTTTCTTGAGAGACTTGTGTAAATTCCTGACTAAGCCAGATACCAGGGAAACCCCCCTACTTTGGCAATAATTCTAAGATGAAAAAAGAAAGCTTTGGAAAAAAAATTAAACTCAGAAATTGTTTTTTAATATGGGATGAGCATTGATACTTTATCAGTCTGTTTAACTGGTGCTGTGTGACTTCTTCCAGATTGTGGATGTTCTCAGGTTGTCTTGTTCAGTTTGCTCTGTGTTTTGAGAGACAGAAAACGTGAGAAAATGAATACGTACGCACAAAAAAAAATAAAGTATACTTGTATAGGTGATACATATTTCAGTATGCACAGAATATCATGTCCATTGTGAACGTCATCGTGTGTGATGCATTTCAGAAGCTGTGCCAAAGGAAGCGTGCATCCCCGTGGGCACCAGGCTGCCGCATCCGTGGGCTCAGGTGGGATGAGGCAGTCGGCCCCAGGGACACCACGCTTGGTGACAGGGCTCAAAACAGCAGCTGCACAAGTGACGAGAGCATCACTGCACAGGTCTGGCACTCTCTGTGGCTCCCCTGCATGCACCGTGCCCTATTGCTTCTCATTTTGGTTACCCAGCATGTGCAGGACCACTCTGCTAGGCAGTGGCACCGTACAGCTCCTGGTGTTTGCCAGAGCCTCCTCGCTAAATGGCAGCTCTTGGAGTCATCCAAACCCTGCCTCTGGCCTCTGCAGTGCCCTGATGCATGTGTAGAAGGGGCTGCAGCTTTGGTTCCTCACCTGCTTGACATCTTATGTGAACACTTGCTACCACCTATTGATTTTTATGCACCTTGACAGACGTGTGTTGCTCAGATAAGACAACCTGTGAGGACTTGTGCTGATGTTCTTGGTTGTTTTGACAGCACTGAGATACTTTCCTTAAGAAATATAAAAGCTGTGCTGCTAATAAGAAGCAACAGAAACCACACTGCGAGCTTTTCTCTCTCTCCCCTCCCTTTTCCACATTTTTTCTGCACTGTTCCTCACCTCATTTGCTCCCTCTTGAACTGTCTGAGTGATGCTTCTCCAATCAGCCCCTCATCAAACCGAAGTGCCTCTTGGTGCCCTTCACCCCTTGCTCCCACTTCCCATGGCCAAGTAACGTGGATCCCGTCAGCCCTGAGGCTCACCTGCCCTGGTTGTCCCTTCTTAAACCAGGTGAGTCAGGCCAGGGGGGAAGGACATGGGACTAAGAGAGACTGCCTGGATAATTTGGGCTGGACTGGAAGTATAAATTGGTTCTCTCTACTTTCATTTTTATTTTTCATTTTGATTTTTGCTTTTAAATGAAGGTTCAAACAGAAAATGGATGGCAATTTAGCTGCTCCCGAGTCAGTTCTGAGGACCCAGTTTAAATTGGGGTTTATCTCTGCTTTTGCTTAGGGCATCCACTCTGGCATGTACTCCAAGTTACATTTTATTCACTAGAAACAATCAGACAAATCCTGCTACGTTTTTATCGTAGGATATAATGACACTGTGTGGATTTCAGCTGTAACTTCAGATGCAGGAACAATCCTTGCTGCTTGCCAACTGTTATTCAAAGGAAAACCTTAATGGTTGGAAAAAATAAACGTTCAGGGAGATTAGAGAGATGAATTTGTAATTGGAGTGATTAAGAAATTCCTTCAGCGTGTTCTTAACAAAAGAGAGGAATAAACAAGTGATGGAAAACCAACCCAGAGGCAGGCGCAAAAGACAGGAAAGCGATCGTATGCTAGGAAGAAAGGTCATAACTTGTTAATGTAGTGAGCTTGTTTGAGGATATTAATGTTACGGTGTACAAGGGGAGTGCAATAGCTTTTGAGAGCATTTGGCAAAACTTCAGATCAGAGTACAATGTTCGTGATGCAGAGTAATGGAGTAAGTGGAAAGTTGGCTCCTGAGCTACAAAGCAGGAAACAAAAAGTAGCTGTAAAAAGGAGTTGGTATTCCCCCCCCCCCCTTTTTTTTTTTTAATCTGGAAAGAAATTAGGCAATTGTGCTGGAAAGCTCATTATTACAGAGAGATGTGACCTCAGCTTGGGCTACAAACTTTGTTCTTGGGTGATTTTCCCTCTGCAGCTGTACAACAACAGCCCACAAATGCCAAGTGCAAGGCATCAGTGCGACATGATGGGGAGAGGTCTCTGAAACTGCAACGTGTGAACTAGACTTAGGCAAAAGACTGGGAAAGACGTCCTGGGAACTGCCCTGCCAGCTCGATTAAATCTCTCAGGAGCCTGGAGAAGTGTGGCTTTGTGCAGAAGACAGAGACAAAGGCTTCCTAGTCCTGCTGTGAGCTCCTTCTCTGCAGCAGCTGCTGCTGCCCAGGCTCCTCTAAGCCACTTGGTCTGTGTTTGGTGTAAGCTGAAGCCAGAGGTTGTTGCACGGTCATACTAGTGTTTATTATTCTGTGTTTGCTGAGCAGGTAGGCAAAAGGCATGTTTTGAAGGGCCTTGTAGCAGTCTGGCAACTGGAAAACAAATGAGCCTCTTCTGCAGCCCACTGCGTGACACCCTGCTGTCCTTAGCTGCCTCCTCTGAACTTGGATTCGCTAAATTCCCAGCCACGTCTGGGCTCGGGGAACACATTATGAAGCACAAAGGAGAGCAGGTGGGCCTGTGCAACCCTGTTTGTGCTCAGCCTGGTCCAAGAGATTGGCTTGGGGGGTGGCAGAGGTCTGCAGGCGTACACACAATCCATCACCGGTGCTTCTGACGGACGGCGAGGAGCTGCTCCAGCTGCTGCTCGGCTTCAGATGGGCTTTGAAATATAGGCGGCTTGAAGGACGTATGAGTTTTTCTTTCACGATAACAAAAATCAGCATTTTGTTCTCCTATCTGTACAGTTAAGGCAATTTCCTACAAGCGGTGATAATTCCAGAGCAGTTTCTGCCTTGTGATTGATACATAAATGAGGTGATTATTTTTGGCAGTGCTGCTTGATTTTATTATTATAACAGAGAGAATCGCAGCTAATTCTCTGTTTGCTGAGGTTTTTAATGCATCCTCTGCACTAAAACACCTTGAGTCACCAGACAAAGGGGAAATAACACATTGCTGTGAGACAAAACCAGCGGTCCCCACTGGAGTAGACCATCCAGAGATCTGCCTCTTGCTCTCAGTAGCAGCCCTTATGCAACAAATAAATAAATAAATAAAATAAAATAAAAATAGCTTGCAGGCTATGATGGAAGATGCAGCAGAAATGCACTCTCTGTGTTTGCCAGGCACTTTTAGAGAAAGCTGTGAAGATTTACTCCTAATTGATCAAGGCTTTTGCAAACCTGAAAATGCCAAGGCTGACTTGGAGGATGTGGTCCTGGAGAGGCCAGATGCTGCCCATAGTGGCTGTTGCAGCCTCAGAAATAGGGTTGACCCTCCCAAAGCATCACCTGCATGGGATCTGGGGTCTCACATGGCTGCTGCACTGAGTGTGGGGCCGAGCCCTGCTCCCCAGCACTGCCCTGTCCCATCCTGTCCCCCTTGTCATGGTACTGTTGCCTCTCCCTGTGGTGCACAGTTTTGTCTACACTGCCGAGAGCCCTTGAGCCAGCCTGGGTATTTAGGGAAGAAAACAGCAGAAAACAGTTAATAGATAAGGCAATATTTTATTTTGTAATAAATATTTGGAATACGGTTTCCAAACTTCATTTAAAAGTATATTGCAAGGAGAATCTGAACGTCCCTTGTAAATAATAAAGATGATGTTGTCCATTGGAAATACAATCTGTAGCTTCTTTGAAGCTCGTTTTTTTAAGCATGATACGAATTACTCATTTCTTGCCCATTGCCTGACCACCTGGGTTACTCTGTAACATCAGCGTCTGCATCTGTACAAAGGGAGTAGCACTGCTGTGCATCTTTGGAGAAGAAACGGGGGTTTCAGAGTAAAGGGGTGATTTAAAGGCTGGATTTTACTTCACCTGATAAATCTGCAATCTGATTAGAGTGAGTTGTGAGACCACCATGGAACGCAGTGGAGCAATATTGGATTATTGCAAAATGCAGACTGGAAATTAATTACATATTTATTACCTTTAAAATAATTATCTATGACATTCTCTGTTAACCCTTTCATTGTTGTCTCACACAGGCCAAAAGCCAGATACCCAACAAGTGACTCCGCATAAATTTGGACACGGACAGGACATGCTCATCTTTCTTTTCAAAGCAATTAAAATTCTCATTCACTCTTTCCATCTCTCTCATTCTTGCCACGTGTAATGAAGCAGAAAGACAACAAGGGACACGGTCACTGGGGATGCTTGTCAAGTCTGTGAGAAGCCGCAGAAGTTCCCTATTAATATCACTTGTGAAAACTTCCACAAAGAAATGCTGTGGTTCCAAGGTCAAGTGTTCAGCTGTGAGGAAATAACCGTGTCATAACTTCCCCGGCCACCTCAGCTCAGTTTCACCATATATAGCCTTTATAATATTTAATTACGTTATCACAGATAATAACCTCTTCAAGGTCTAACCATACTATCAGAGGAGTTTATCCTCAATATGAATGATTTTAGCCAGAAATGTATCAATTTATGTCTCAAAACTCTAAGAAAATGAAAATAAGGCATTGCATTTATAAACTTGACACCAAGGAGTGATCTATTTTTGTTTATCCTGTGTTTCCCTATGGTTTTACTCTCCACAAAAGTCTCTGTATTTTTTTTTTCTTCTATTTCACCCTGATTCTTTTGCTTCTATTTTTTCTTTCTTTTTTTTTTTTTTCTTTTTTTTCCTTCCCCACTTCAGTGTGTTCTCTGTGGCAGCCGAAACACTGTGATTTGGGCACACTTCACCAGGAAGACATTTCAGGAGGAGAATTACATTAACCAGGCTATTTTAAAGTGGTAAAAATGTTGTAGTGCCATTAAAGCACAGCAGCTGCACAAAACTTCTGGTAATCATAGGTCTGAGGTAAGCCATCTGAGGCCTAGAGGGAAGTCCCCATCCCATTTTGGAAGCAATTTCACCACAGAAAATGGCAGTGGCTGCAGAAGTTTCAGCCAGAGATCTGGAAGATGTACCCTGAGCATACTTATATATGTAGGCCTGGGTCATCTTCTGAGGACACATCATACAGGGGTTTTTATTAGCACCCACCAAAGAAAGATTTGAGGTAAATTCCTGCTTGCCTTAAGTTTTAAAGGTGAGCTCAGCATGGCAGATCCATGGTCAGGATAACCCATGGAGGAGAGCAGGGAGTCCTGTCTCTGCTCATCCCCCACGTTTCACTGGAAATGCAGTGACCAAGGTGACCTTCCAGGGAACCCCCAGGCACACCACTTCACCACTTGCTGGCAAGCCAGCAAGCCCCTTATCCAGCTGTAAGGGCTCATCCTTGCCAGCTTGCTAGCAGAGGCCTGTGTGAAAGCCAGTGGAGATGCCTTGCCATGAAACAGCCAGTCCCAGTCCCATCTACATGAAAAAGCACAAATAAATAACGAGAACAGTCTACATAGCAAAGTTGCACTTGTTTGATTTTTGAGTGGAAAAGCTGAAGGAAGACACTGATGTGGAAAATCATGAAGATTTCTGAATCTTCCCAGGGAAGAGGAGAAAATCCAATAGTTTAAAACCTTTTTCTGGAAAAGATTTACCTTACGTTTTCAAAAGCAATGAGGCCTTCTCTGAACAGGTACAAAGATGTTTCACAAGTTTGTGTGGGAAAAAGGAGTTTGTATATCTTTCCTTTCAAAGATTTAATTGCTTTCAAGAACTCCGGTTCCTGACTATTTTGAAAAGAGACTTTGAAAGGATGACGGTGTGTGTCCAACATCCAGGGGATGCTGCTGCTGGCTAAGGGCTGCTGCAGACCTACATCTGGAGCCATGTGAGAAGCAGAGAGGTGGCACACTGGGCATCAGACAGCCATCCGCAGCAGAACAGGTTTTTCTTTATCTGAATATGAGCACCATGCATGCCTTGATTGCCACTGTGGTCAATTTGGGGGTTTCTTGCAGGGTACTGGTTTACAAAAGGCTGGTTAGAGATAATGAAAATGATCACATGAAAACAAGCGGCACCATGGTGGAAAATCGGTCCTTTTAACTAACTGTAGCAGTAACAGATGAAGCAAAGCAGCCCTCTGTGGCTCAGCAGCTTGGCTGAAGAATTGCTCTCACGAGGGGGTCGAGCGCACGTTGTGCAGCGGTACAATGCCTCAAAAAGAGGAAATGCAGATTTTCTGGGGGGCTTGCATGGTGTGGCATGGCTCAGAGCTTGGGAAGTGATGTGCACGTTGCTCTTCCAGCCGTGTGGTGGTAGAGGAAGGCTTTTATGAGTTTTGCCAGCTGACCATGTTCTACTCTTGCAGCCTAAGTGATGCCGAAGGAGCCCACGAGCTGCCCTGGCGTGAGGCCCTGCTGGGGGAATGGAGACCCTCAGGTGCTGCTGCTGCCGGGTGTGATGAGGCTCAGGAGGGAGCATCCAGAGACGAGACGAGCCCTGGGGCACGCTCTTATTCCTGTTTTTCCCAGCTGAAAACCATCCCCAGCAGCCATCTGCCACCACCCGGCTGGGTGCAGTGGCTTTGGGGGAAGCACCTGGCTCCCTTGCCCCGGGCTAATGGCACATTGTGGGTGCTTTGGGGAAGGCAGCTGGGATTCTTGATGCCCCCGGATGCATGAAGAGCACTCTGATTGTTTTGCCCTTGCTGCTCACGTTGGTTCATCTGCTGTGCTTTTTGGGGAAAACTTGCCACCCCATGTGGTACTGCTGTACATCTGCCCCATTTGAGAGAGCTGCGGTGCTGGTCTTTCTGAAGGCATCAGAGAATAGGCTTTTAAAGGGGTACCACTGGTTACATGAGTTATTTTTTACTGAGAATGCGCAATGTGCTATAGATGCTCATAAAAAAATGGGTTAATGCTTTAAAATCAGTTAACATTATTCTCCCCTCCCCTCCTCTCCCCTCCCCTCCCCTCCTCTCCTTCTTGCTGTTTTTGATCCCACAGAGCTCATACATACATGTGTTAATATTAGTGCGTCAGGATCAAAGACGGAAAGAAAGAAACTCTACCATGGTCTCTTTTTCAACCTCCCTTCAGGATGCTGCGACCTAGTCTCTACTCCGGAGGGCACAGCTTTTTGGTATCAATGGGGAGGATGCCAGGTGCTTTTTTATAGCATGTGTGAGACTGAAATTGCTCATTAAAATTCCTTCCAACCTTGGTGCCCAGAGTTTGCTGTGGGCTGCACTGAAATCTGACTGTCTGTGTCAATAGCGTCTGGCTGCTCAGCATCTCCAGCCTGGGAGGGCCCTGTTATCCTTTTTTGACCCTGCCTCTGAATACTTGCAGGACTGTATTGGGATGCTTTCCAAGTTTCAGCATCTTCACTTTATGGATTTAATGGCCTCACCAGTTTTATCTGCTTCAGTTTCTCTCTCTCTCTCTCGCTTTTTTTTTTTTTTTTTTCATCTCATTTATCTTAGTTACATTTAGTTAATTGAGACTAATGTTTTGTTGAAAAATCTCTCTCTGAGTCCCCAAGCTGAGCTTTTGAAGTGAATAGATTTGGGTAAAAATTTGCAAATGAGCTATTAATATTGCCACGGCAAAGACACTCTCTTCACCCATCATTTCCACATCAGCCTGGAGGGGATTCCCTTCTCTGAACTGATAGTCAAGCAGTTGCCAGCATCGCTTTCTTCTTTCCGTACAGCTGGGGCTTTACATCTGTGTATTGGGTTTATGTGGCAAGGTTTTGGTGGTGGGGGGCCACAGGGGTGGCCTCTGTGAGAAGGATCTAGAAGCTGCCCCTTGTTAGATAAGGGCCAGTTTCAGCTGGCTCCAGTGGGACCTGCTGCTGGCCAAAGCCAAGCCAAAAAGCTCTCTAAGCACCTCTGTAAGAGCAGATTTAAGACAGGGGATAAAACAACAACAACAACAACAAAAAACAACCAAACTGCTGCACAACAGCAGCTGGGAGAGAGGAGTGAGCACCAGCCCCGCAGCCCCCAAGGTGAGTGCAGCAGGAGGGCAGGAGGTGCTCCAGGCACTCAGCAGCAGTTCCCCTGCAGCCTGTGGAGAGGCCCCTGGTGGAGCAGGCTGTCCCCCTGCAGCCCATGGGTCCCACATGGAGCAGATCTCCACGCTGCAGCCCCTCCATGGGTGGAGGAGCCCCCGGTGGAGCAGGTGGATGTGGCCTGGAGGAGGCTGCGGCCCATGGAGAGCCCCCGCAGGAGCAGGCCCCAGGCCGGAGCTGCAGCCCGTGGAGAGGAGCCCACGCAAAAGCAGGGGGTGTGGGGGGAGCTGCCCCCACCCATGGGGGACCCGTGCTGGAGCAGTTTGCTCCTGGGGGATGGACCCAGTGGGATGGAGCCGTGTGGGAGCAGTTCTTGAGGAGCTGTTGCCTGTGGGCAGCCCCCGCAGGCTCAGTTCGGGAAGGATGGCATCCCGTGGGAGGGACCCCATGGGGAGCAGGGACAGAGAGAGACCATGAGAGAGCAGTGGGGACAAAGCGTCAGGGACTGACTGCGGCCCCCATGCCCTGTTCCCCAGTGACACTTGGGGGGAGGAGGGAGAAGCGGGTGGATGAGGGGAAGGTGTTTTCAGTTTGCTTTTTAGTTTCTCACTGCTTTTGTCTGCTAGTGACAGGCAATAAATTTTATTAATCTCCCTATGCCGAGTCTGTTTTGCCTGTGACAATAATCACTGAGTGATCTCCCTGTCCTTATCTCAACCCTTGAGCCCCTTCCATCACATTTTCTCCTCCTTTTCCTTTGAGGAGAGGGAGTGAGCATGGTTGTGGTTTTGCTCGGCTGCCCAGCTGAGTAAAACCACCACAGTCTGTAACCCTGGTCTGATCGTGGCTGCTGTTCTGGAGCAATCTTACCTCTGAAAATGAGTTTCTCTGTATTGGGATTTATCCCAAAAGAGGAGAAAATGTATCTTTTACCTCTGGCTTCTTAATGCCGTTTTATAAATGAATGGATCCTTATTTGGCTTTTCAGTTTGAGTATCACCCAATACAGTTTGGGAAGAGGAGAGAGTAGCTGATCTGTAGCGACTGTCGTTAATCTGGAGCT
The DNA here is from genome assembly GCF_965140915.1 of Aythya marila. Taxonomy (NCBI): domain Eukaryota; kingdom Metazoa; phylum Chordata; class Aves; order Anseriformes; family Anatidae; genus Aythya; species Aythya marila. Next base: position 18,316,889 of record NC_139043.1, on the reverse strand, counting down.
GGAAAAATGCCACTGGCACCAGCTGAAGGTCCTCCTCAGATCTTTAGGGGCCATACCTTGTGCAGCTCCTGCCTGTTTTCATTTCCTGAATCAAATGTGAATGCACAATTAGATAAAAGAAGCAAGACATTTGTACAAAATTGGATCCACACAGAGGGAAGAAAGATGTCATAATGTTTGGTCTTGCATTTGACTGGGTAACCAATTGGTCCAATCGACAAGAGTTAGGGCTGAAGCTGAAAATCTAATCGCCTGAAATTGGAAGAGAACCTGAAGGACACAGCTCCATCTTAAAATAAAAAGTCATTTTATCTGGGGAGAACCAGGAGACAGACCCAATCCAGCCAGAGGACGTGGCTGTGGGATGTGGTTCCTCCTTGAGAGTGGACACCTTGGGCAAGATCCAGCTGGGAAGCAGGGCTGACAGATGGCCATGCTGCTGTCCTGTGGTGGGCAGCATTTTTTATGCTTGGTGGGGACGGGAACATCACATCTCCTATGAAGAAGGGCTGAGAGAGCTGAGGATGTTCAATGGGAAGAAGAGAGGAATGGCTTTAAACTAAAAGAAAGGAGATTTAGATCAGATGTTAGGAGGAAATTCTTCACTCAGAAGGTGGTGAGGCCCTGGCCCAGGTTGCCCAGAGAAGCTGTGGATGCCCCATCCCTGGAGGTGTTCAAGGCCAGGCTGGATGGGGCTTTTGGCAACCTGGTCTGGTGGGAGGTTTCCCTGCTTGTGGCAGGGGGTTGGGACTGGGTGGGCTTTAAGGACCCTTCCAATCCAAACCATCCTGTGATTCTGTGATTCTATGATGTCCAGATTCCCAGGCTGTGTCTCAGTAGACTGCAGAGCACTCCTTGTTGCCAGCTGGATGCTGTAACGTGTCTTTAGGCAATGGGATGTCTCATCCAGGAAAAAAAAGTCTAATGCCTCTGCTTCTAATATCATTCAAGATTAGTCCTGTTCGTGCTGCAGGGTGATATCATCCGTGTAACCCCTTTGCTGGTGTCCCCAGGTGACTCCTTTGCTCTGTGGAGGGGCTGGGGTTGGTACCAAGCCCCAGGACAGGGGTCCAAGCAGTGTCAGTGGGAGTTCACTGCGCAGAGCAGGCTTCTTTCCTGGCAAGGCACGGGAAGTTATGTGAGCAGCCAGACCGGAGGTGAGGTTCGGTTGCTGTTCCTTGTGCTTATTTCCTCTGCTGGCACACATTAGCTGGCAAACTGTGAGGCATTGCTAATACATCCAACTCAAAGCATTCTACTTCTGTCATGACTTTTGATCATGGCTGTTTCCTGTAGGATATTCCTAGCCTCAAAAAGAGGGAAGCCTCCCTGAATCCTGGCATCTCCAAAAGTAAGAGATTTGCTTTAAGCCAGGAAATTGACTTTGTGTTGCTATAAGAAGGTGTTGAATGAATAGGATGTGATAAGTAGGTTGGTATTGATGTGTATTAGTATGGTATTTACCAAGTAATATTACATTATATTAGGACTAAGGAAGCTCAGGTCACTACTCCCTGGTCTCATCCTCATACTGATGGAACCAGGCAATGCCATGAAATGATACATGAAGGAAAATAAATCTCAATATTTTCAGAATCGTGCTCTGATACCCCAAATTAAATAACTCAGAGGGACAGGGTGTTTTTTTTTTTAGAAATTGTTGATCATGTACCCGGTTCTGAACATAAAGCTCCCAGCAGTTCAGACATGGTATGTACCGCTCTATATTTAGGTATCTGGATGTGAAATCCCTGGCCATGATCTCCAAACCGACTTCATAAAAACACACAGCTCATCCTTGCTTTATTTTATTTTATTTTTTTTTAGCTCTGAGATATATTTTTGATGATGAAGGAAAACAGCCCTATCTTATAGGAATCTCAGGAATGAAATGGCATTTTTTGAATAGTTATTTATTATTATTATTGTTATTTAAAGCCCAACAGAGCACTGAAGCTTTTGGCCTCCAGAAATACAGTAAAGTGCTTAAACACTGAAACAGTTTTACTCTTTGCTCATGGCTTTGGGCTTTCAACATTGTGTTTGGAGAGGAGCTATTTATGGGCTATGAAACAAGGTGCTGGAAGAAAGGAATTTAAAGCGTGTCCTTGAGCACTTCGGAGGAGCTTTGCAGATTGGGAACAAGAACTCGTGTCCACCCTCGTGCCTCCCCATGAGGCTGCCAAGGAAGGAAGCCTGGTTTGCCCCTGCCTGCATGCCACCGTGTGTTCGTCCCCTGGCTGCAGTGACATGGGGACATGCAGGGGAAGGGAGCCTCTGCTTCATGTTAAAGATGTCTCACTTCTTCACCTCGGTGCTCTTCTCTAGGGAAAGGAAGAGCTTTACACCACGATTTGAATTGAGATGCTTCCTACAGAGGAGGACGTGAGTGTGCGTCCCACAAGGGAACAGCCCGATCAAAACAGAGCCATGCCGCTATTTCATCATACTGGGGAAACGTGCAGTGATGTTCAAAGCAGGTTAAGGCAATATTTATATGAACCTTTTTAAAACACAGACTGATTTGTAGATGAGAATGGTGCAGCTGGAAAGGGGCTGTCAGAGCCCTGCACGGCTGCACGATGAGTGCGGTGAACCGCTGTCACAGCCCGCCCATAGGGAAACACGGGGGAAGAAGGGACCCTGCTGTTGAAAGGATGGCACCAGCCCGCAAAACAGCACATGCAGAGGATCTGAAGTGTATTTAATCAGAAAGCTCCTGCACAGAGGAACTGGGTCCTCTGAAGCTGAGGTTGTGCTCTAAGCCCTCTGAGCTATTCACAGAGCAAACTCTTTGCTATTTAGCCAAGGTCGAGAGGCTGGTGGCTGGAGGGGATGGCACGATCTGGGCTGTGTGACAGCAGAGGACAGGACTTAGTGACCTGGCTTTCTCCTCTGGGTCTCTGCTCTTCTCTGCTCTCAAGGAGAGCTTCCCCTTCCACCCCAATAACACATTTCCAAATACTCAGCATTTCTAAACTTGCTTGTCCTCAACGAGTGTAAATCCTAAGCTGCCTGTTTAATAGACAAAGGCACCATCCTTATCAAAACCAAATAAATCAGGATCTCACTGCAGCACAGCAACATAACTCTCAGACAGTTGGTATTTATGCTGTGTTGTCCTGGTGTTGTGTAGCTCAGTGGGAATTGGTTGCAGTATTAAGATGCTTCTGTCGAGGTCAGGCTCTCCTTTGAAGATGCTCTGGGGTGCCTCAGGGGCTTGCTTCCACCTCAAGCTCCTTCATGCCCCAGATGATCGCTTGGAAAAATGGTGGCTGAGGACAGAAATTGGCTCTCCAGACCCCAAAGTCTTGCTGTGGAGCTGAGGGAGGGGAGGAAAGGGCTCTGCTGAGAGCACTGCATATGGCACAGATCACCTACCAAGGCCTACAGCAGGAGCAGACATTTCGCCTCCTCCTGCCCAGCCAAAGGCTGACCCAAGGAAGCACCGTGAATCCAGCACCTGAATCCGAGTTTGTTTTGCCATTCATAGCAGCTTTTCCTTTCTGAGGAGGATCTGAGGAACTAGGAAAAGGCTTTGAGCTCCTGCGGGTTTCCCATGAGCCAAGGAGATGTCCTGATGTTATTCGATGTCCAGAAATCCTGTCAGGCGGAGGAGTTATCTGTGCTGCTTTTTCAAAGGCAGAAGAAGATCAGTGGCTGAAAGAACACATCTCCTGACATTGCAGGGATGACATTTGCTGTATGACATTACACAAATTTAAAATAATTAGGTGTGAGGTCTCTGCTTGGATTGTGTGCTTCCACAGGGCAGCAATTGCTCCTGCTGGGCAGCAGCAGCATCGCCCAGGTCCTCGCCGTGCGCTCGCTGCTGACAAAATTCATAAGAGTCTTCCAGATTTCCTGCCTCACACTAATTGAACTAACTGAATTTATCACCTGCCAAACCGAGCAGTGAAATCTAGTTTTTTATCTGTCACGGATCAGACGAGGGTGGAAACAAAGGCTCATTGCTTTCTCCCCAGGACCGCAGGAGCTCTCTGTGTTTCACCCTCTGACCGCTGACCGACAGGCTGCTCGCTCTGTCTTCATAGCTGTCCAGCGCTGTTCCAGGCGCTGTCTCATCAGTGATCAATCACATCAAGAGGAGGGAGGATGTGGTTTCGAAACCTTGAACGCCCTTCGTTCTCAGGCTGCTTTTGCCTTCTGCCATGCAGCGTGGGCTCTCCAGTTGCCTCCTGGATGAAACGATCTCATTAGGTGATTTCAAAGAGCGGGATGGAGCGCAGCCACCTGCTTTCTCAGAAAGGGAGCCTCATTAGCTTTCCCAGAATTGGCAGAGCACATGCAAAAGGGATGTCTGCATCCCTGAAAACCTTACTTTAAAGATGTAGCAGCAAGATTTCTTTGCTTGGGCAGGAGTGAAACAGAGCATCCCTTTGCCTCCTGCTCCTTCTCCCTCCTTCCCTGTATTTCCCCTTTTCCTGGGCTTTTTTATCTCTGATATACTTCCAGACTAGGGCCGTTCATCCCTTACCAACATGTTTATTGCAGCATTTGTAAGCCCATGTGGATGAATGGGTATAAATCCCAATGGGGAAACTTTGCCTCTGGGGTAACAGGAGCTTTTTGCTTTCTGGTGCACTGTGGTATAGTTAAGGAAAGTCCTTGATCCTGGGATCAGACTGCTCCTGGGGGAGTTTTACTGATGCAGCTGCAGTGGTTTGCAGGGCCAGGTTGGCACACAGACTCTTGGAGGTTTTGTGTTTCAGTGCTGTCCTCCACCCCTCCTTCTGCTCCATAAAACAAGCACTGCTAGAGCCACAGCTGTACCCACGTCCTGTAGGGTGCCTATTATCTTTTTAATCAACATCCGAGCATATTTGCTTGGCTTACAGAAAAGTTTTTTTCAATGCAGAGGTTGCAAACAGAACCTGTGGGTTTGAAAGCTGGGCTACTTTTCTGCAGCATGCACCCATCGGTAGCCGAGAGGCAGAAGACAGCATTTGGTTTCTCTGATGGTGCAAAGGGCAGATGGAGTCCGCTGCCCTCCTCTTGTGGTATTGACTTTGTGGGGCTGGAAAATATCTCTATTTTATATATATATATATGGAAACATGGCTGGGTAAAGCAGGAGAGAGCACACACTTGTAGGAAGAAAGTGCCATTTCATGAGTTTTTTATCTCAATACATTTATTTTTTAAACTGCTGTTGGTTTAATCCTTGATATTGCTTTCACTTGGGAGCTGAAGAGTTGCTGGACAGATTATGTAAAGCATGCGGTCTCACAAGACAGCTTTTTCAAACACTCCCAGAACTATTACATAAACTATCCTTTTCTCACAGCATCCTAAGTTTAGTCTTTGTTGTCTCCTCCTGTGATCTTCAGGACAGTTACTGTTTAATTATTGATACTGACAGCGTGTCAGCAGTTACGTGCTGCTGCAGTTCTGCAGGTAATCTTTGTACACCTATACTCAGGGAGGAAAATATTTGCATTATGATGAGTTGTAAAATGATGTAAAATGCTGTTTCCCTTTGCAGATCTGCTGGGAAGGCTGTGCTGGCTCATTTCTTTTTGTGCCCAGATCATTACAGCCGAGGCCCCGAGCTGCACGCGAGCAGCAGTACCAGCCTGCCTTCCCTTTCAGAAGCTTCCCTTCCTCCAGCTGAGTCCCGCAAGTGGCAGCTTTAGCTTCTGGTGAAAACATGGTTGAGGTGCCTGGCGAAACAGTCTCACATTAGGGCTCAGCCAGCCTGGTGGTTTTTCTTGCAAGCAGGTTTTGTTGGGTTGGGATTTTACACAGGTGGATGGGTGGGGAACCATTCCCTAAAAGTGTCCCATCGCTGCATACCAGCTCACACATCATAAAAATGGGCTTCCAAACAGAGCCCCAGTGACCTCCACTGACAGACTGCTTTGGAAACTGGCTGACAAGGTTAATTGACTCACCTCGGGCCACCAGCTTTCTCCCAGGACACGTTATTTTCCTCAGTCAGACTCAACTAATGGTAAGCCTTTGAGAATGGCACTTCCAAAAATGAAGGGCCTGCTAAGCGAGCTGTTACTCATCCCTATCCAGGAGGGAAGGGATGGCTGCTCTCACAGCTCCTTCATCTCTGTAGTGCCCTGCTCTTTGGGGACGGGGCTGTGGGGAGGCTGTGCTGAACCTGGCCTCTCCTCTTCCTCTGCCTCTTCCTCTTCAAGGAGAGCCAAGGGCAGGTCTGCATGTTTCTGAAGTGCCAGCTCTCCGCTCTCTCCACTGAAAAATAATGGTTTTGTTTTTAATAGCTGTTTATTTTTAAGGAGTAATGACTAATAAGCCCCCCTGCATTTTTCTAATGATGTCTGACACGTTTTATTTTGGCAAATAGCTGGAGCTCGTTGCTTCCCCTGACAGATGATCTGGCTCCGTGTCTGAGAGAGTTGTGAAACAGGCTCTGGATGCCTGGCAGGAGCTATCCTCACTCTGCGACAGTGTGGTGCTCCCTGCCTGTGGGCATGAAAAATCCCAGAGCATGTTTTGGAGAATGGCATGGTTGGATTTCACCTCTTCCTTTAAGGTTTTAGTACGGTTTCTCATATTCTTTCCAAATCTGTGGTTGCTTTTCTGTGGCAATGAGGACATCTCCTGTGAAGGAACATGGTACACAAATGTACAATCCAATGCTGGGAAAGGGCTCGGGCTGTCCCCAGCTGGGTGTATTGTGTGTCCTACACGGGAATGTGAGAGCATCACCCATGGCTTCTCTTTGATCCCGACACACTTGCAGAAAGAAGGAAGCAGCCTTGCTCCAAACACCTCTTCACACAAAGTACAGCGTCATCTTGCATTTCTGTGTAACTGGTAGCTCTCTTCAATCAAAGTTTTGAGCTCATTCTGTGGTCCATGGGTTCCTCTGCTGGAATTTCCTATTAATTAGCAAAATACCTGCCCTCCCGAAAAACTGGCAGTCATCTGCCTGTCCGAGGTACCTGAATTTCTGCCAAACTGTCCATCTTGTGCCTTCTTTGCATAATGCACTCTATTCCCGTGCATGCTTAATACGGCATCATTGTCTGGGAAATGGCATTTGCCTTTTGCCTTGACAGGCGTTTGACAGTATCTCACCACCTTTCCTATTATTTCCCCGTCACAAGCTTTCCCCATAATGAGGCTGAGAATAGGGGTTGCTTTGCACTTATCACAGAGGTTGTCACAAATAAAACTTCTCCCTGGCTTCTTGGAAAGACCCCCCAGCACCGGGTGGTGTGGCTGTCACTGCCGGCTCTCTCCAGGATCGCGGCGCTCCGATGAGCAGCAGAGTCCTGCGGTGCTGCAGGAGGATGCTTCTCTGCAAAGCAAAGGGGTTTCTGCAGGAGGAACGGCTGCTCTGATATTTTCACTCTCTGTACTGTTCGTGCAGGTGTTAATGACTCAGTCTTTGTTCCTAAGCTGTGATTTTCTGTGCTTTTTTTTTGCTAGAGTCCTTATGTGATGAAAGAGCGAACCTCCCAGGTTGGTTAAAATTCTTTTTTTTTTTTTTTTTTTTTTTTTTTTGAGAGAGACATGTATTAGCTTGCTTACCAAATATGTAGTGTTACTTACCAAAAGTAAAAATAACATTACATTTAATATCTGTCTTGTTTTTAAAACAGTTTAGGCAAATTCTCAGTCATGATCTAATTACAATTTCAGCTTCAGAAATTTTCTGTTTCTTCTTCCATTGACAGAATTGACCTTGTAGGGGACATACAGCGAGGATGATGATGTTGACAGGTGCTGAAATTAACAGCAGCTTCCCAAGAGCATTTCCTACACATTTGTTTTTCAGCGAAAGAAAACCAGAAACAAAAAGCATTAAAACCTTTTAGAAGCCAGAATATTTACTCCAACCCCCTCAACTGTCTCCTAATTCAGAGCACACCACATAGTTTATTGATTGCACTACAGAGCCTGTAATTTTCTTCAGACTACAAAAAGTTGTGAATAACCAATGGCACAAGAAATCTTGCTTGATGATGTACTGTTGGTTTAAGTCAGATGTGAAACGGCTCTCAGCTTCCTGTTGTCACGTGTAAAACATTGCATAAACCCTAAGGGAAGACGCATGTTTGCTTTTCTCAGAATTTAGGGTTAAGAAGCTGCTGAAACAATACTTTTTAGCTCACACTTGTATATAAATTTAGAGAGATTTCCCTTTTTAATGATAGACCAGATACGTGTCGTCTCAGTGACAGATAGCTAAGGCTCCTGGCTGGTACAATAATGTTTGTCAAATAAATGGCAGCGGAAAATGGCTTGCAGTAGTCTCTGCCAACAAAATGTGTTTTGCCAGCCCTGTAGGTGGCTGACGGCCGGCCGCTCCGAATGGGGACAGTTATACAATAATAACTCGGCTCTATCACGGGCGATGCTCGTCTATGCAAATGTCGCTGTAATGAATCCAATTAGGTGTCTCTGCATGCAGAAATAAGCTGAACTAGCTGCATCTAATCTGGCTGGCCAGAGGACCGGGGGGCACGGCTGCTGGGGGGCACACAAAGGTCCCCCCAGCTGGCAGAACCCAGCCTGGATGCCCCCAGAGCTGGGGGCTGGCTAAATAATTATCCATTTTGTATTTTCAAGCATCTGTTTTTCATTTTTGCTAAGGTCAGGTTATCACTTTCTCTTGGGACAGGTAATCACAAAAAACCTCTGTCACTCTTTTTGGGTGTTTCCAGCGAATTTCCCGAGCGCAGCAGAGGGCAGATGCTGCTGCGCGCTGAGGCTGCTTGTGCAGCCATCGTGAATGAAACGTTTCCGTGCTTAATGAAGGAGGGGGTGTCACTTATTAAATAAATTTTCCTTTGGGGCCTCCTGAATATTCATGACGCGCCGGTTCCTGCTGATCAATGTTTCTGCTGCCTCGATTAATCAGCTGGCCTTGCCAAGAGGTTAAATGGGCTGCAGCGCTGCCAGCAAGCAGCGGGCTGCAGGGGAAGGGGCGCAGGGTGCTTGCCGTGAGATGTGGAGAAGAGAAGACCCATCTGCCATGGCTTTGCCTTGTGTAACAGCCTTCATGTCACCTAACCTGATAACCACGCAATTGGGGTTTTAGGCCAGGCAGTGAAAAGTGGGTAAACCCTGCGGGGATCTGAATAAACACAGGTAAACTCCATTTAGCCACCCTGACACCGCTGGCCCTGATTCTCAATGAACAGATTGCCTTAAAAGTGTGCGGATTTCTGTGTGATGTGTTTGTGTTCAGTTTTGTTTGCCTCCCAAGCTGGGGATTCATCTGATTCATTTGCTAAAAGTAACAATGCATTCCCAGGGCATGCTGGAGTGATTTTGCGGCTCTCCTGCACCCATCAGAGGTTCCTGCACTGCCAAGAGGTCCTCTCGATGTACCCAGCATGGGTACAGATCTGACAGCTACCTGTCAGTCCCCCAGTTGGAGTTGTTTCCTTCGCACCATCAGGGCAGCTGAGTTTTCCTTGGCCTGGCTGTATGCTTCCAGAGCACAGCATCTCCACATCTGATGTTTCATGGTACATCTCTTCCCAGTTTCTGGGTGGTTTAGCTTGTCTTTGCAAATGTGAAAATGGAAACACACAGGGGATTCATACCGGGCTGCCAGGGACCAGTTGAGGAGGTAAGAAGCCTTATTTCACAGTCTTGAACATCGAATCCCCCCTCCAAGTCTGACCCTGCTGGGCACCATTGGAACTGCTCAACCACGAGGCACGGCTGGCTGGTGCTGGTCTGCCCTAAAGGCAGCTCTCCAGGCCCAAATCCCCCTGCCTTACTTCAGCCTGACACTGAATTTGTTCTGCAGGTTTCATTATTTGGTGTGGATGAAAGCAGACATACCACAGCCTGCTGCTCAGCCACGAGGTGCAGTGGGAATCCAGCGGTCAGAGGCCAGAGACCTGTGAGCCCCCTTTATACAGTTAAATTGCTTCCCTATACATCGCACCATAATTTCTCCTATCAGCTTTCCTACTCCCACGATGCAATTTTCTAATGGCTTAATTATTTTATCCATATGCTAAACATGTGCTAAGCAGGATCCTGTCATTAGCAGCTGTTGACCTGTAAACCTGAGATGCAAGGAAGAAAGCCCAAGGAGTGCACTCCAAAGAAATGATGCAGTCACTGCTGCAGACTGAAAGGAATTTTACCTTTAATCTTGAACACATGATGAAAGGAGTAGAAAAAGGACAAAGTAATACTGCTAAGGCAAAAGACTTCCTATAAGGCTTCAGTAGTAAACTTCTGATAACAGACATGAGAGTGGGAATTATAGCTGAAAGCTCTCAATCCTGCCTTAAAGATCGCTCTGTGATAAGGTGGCAAGTTCTCCAGCAGGGGAGAAATCTTGCCTGAAGTTACCTGGGCCCTAAGGAAGCTCCCAAGCCATCTGCAGATAGGAATTTTCCCTTGAACATGAACTCAGATATAGGTTGAGTTTTTCTTTTATTATCATATCTCCAATGACAAATGATCCTTATCTTTTTAAAGCCAGCAGATATACCTCCTTGCTGTTTGCTTTCCAGCTTCTTTCTGTTCATCCAGCAGACAGAACATCATGGTTTATCTCCCACTTCTGACACGCCAGCCTCCAATGCTTTCCTGTTACTTTTGCTGTTACTACTATATCCTATCAGCCTACACTAATATGGTTGAAGTCGGGAGGAGATTTGTGGTAATATTTATTCATCTTCTATCTCTTTTAGTTTAAATTATTTCAAAATGGTGTTCCACAATTTAACGCACCAGGTCACACAATAATAGTTAAGATTATTCATGAAGTGCGTACAACAATATGTACAGCTCGTGTATGTCTTCTAATACCTTATGTAGACATTTCCTAGTGTGCATATCCTGCTCAAGACAGCACCACAGTTGTCTTGTCTAGACCTTTGTCAGCTCTTTGAGGGACCACCGACAGGCATCACATCTAACAGCTTCCCTGTCACACTCAAGCAAATCACTACTTCATTTGTACAGACACATCAATAAGACTTCACAATTTTAGGACTTTGGAGCATCACTTTTACCTGTCATGTAACCCTTGATCAATGCTAGCAGCTGTTTAAAGTCTTCCCAACAAGGAGTCACTGTCTACCTTTTTCTACCTGGACACCTTCACTGCTGAAGTTCTCCATTGGAGTGGGAGACACATACCCTGGCAACTATTCCCTAGAAAAACTGGAAAGACAATGGCAAAAAAGGCAGATCACCTCCCCAAATGAAGTTTGCAATTTAATATTCAGTTGCTATTGCATACTGAGTGTTTGTAATAGAAGTCTAATTGGAATTCATAAATTGCTTGCAGACAGCTTCCCAAAAGATTACTTATCATCAATCTGCCAGTATAAATGACTGACCAAGGTACACGGAAAGTTGGTGTAAGATATAAAAATCAATCTTATATCCCTTTCATCAGGCTTGGTGACACAATCTGACAATTTTCCACAGAAAATCAATAGCAATAATAGATGTCTCATTAGCGGCCTTCTCAGTGTTGCTGATTTGGCTTCTTTTGTAGGACAAAAATGTTGGCTGGAGTATTTTTTCTTTCACAAAGACTTTCAAGGGATCTGGAAATATCAGAAAATAGCTAATTGTCCAAATTACTGTTAGAAGATTTCTTCAAAAAATGTCCAGCCTCTTTTTACAAGGATCCGGGCTAACCTTCCAGGGCCTAGTTCTGTAGCTCAGTGTCTGCTTTCTTGCAGAAATAATTTTCTGTCCAGAATCTGGCATTGCAATTCTCTTGAGCTTTTTCTAGGAAACTGATGATAAAATGAACAAAATTATTTTCCCTCTTCGGTCTATTAAAGATCCCCTCAGCCCCATCAGTGGAGGCTTCTTACAAACCAGCAAAGAGCAAACCAACCCTTTCTTCTTTCCTCCTGGCAGGGCCAGGCAGGGAAGCTTTCAGGCAGGGCTGTGCGCCCTCAGCTTTGCCATTGTTGATGATCCTCCAAAGGAGGTTTCCTTCCTCTGGCCTGGTTCTGTGGACACTGTCCTGCCACCGACCTTGGTCAGCACCTCCTTTGCCTTGCTGCACAGTGCCTGTCCTTGGAGAATCTGTTGTATAGAGGTGGTTGAACCATGAAATGTGTAACTGCACTGAGGAGCTCGTTGCTATCAGATTGAAGAACGATCTTTGAGGAATGGGCTGATGCTGTTCAGCACTGCTCTGCAACAGACAACACACTGGTGTGAGCACAGCACTGTATGGGCTGCTCTGGGGAATGCTAACTCCATCCCAGCCCGACCCAGTGCAGGTAGCTGGCAGACAGAAGTGTCATCTTGCATGGGAGGTGAGAAGAAAACCACCTGAGATTTTTCAGGATTTTCCCACTGCTCTTTCAGCCTCCCCATGGGATAATAACAAAACAGAAATTTCTCTGCTTTAAGAACTTGTCTTAACCAGCTTGTACATGCTGTCTTGGAAGAACAGCAATTGCTCCACTAAGTTAACAATTTCAAACAGATGCTGGTTCTTTCCAAATTACCCACTGGCCAAAGCTGCTTATGAACAACACATTGGCAATAACTCTACCTGCATGAAGAGGAAAACACCCATGTGTCCACAAAAGAATCTCCTTGTTTCTCCAGATACAAATCAGAGCTAGTGAAGGGGTCCACAAGTGCTGTTCAGTGAGGGAATCCTCTCCATCAGCTTTTATTTTTCAGACAGCCCTTGCTTTATTGGTTATGCACACCATGCTCAGAGCAGTGCACAAGAGCAGTCTCACCCACTGGCCCTGTGCTGCAGGGCTGCCCAGTGCTGCAAAGGCTCCACAGCCAGAAAGGGCATTATTTGTATTGTGTTGTATTGTATTGTATTGTAGTGTATTCTACTTTATTCTATGGAGCAGGGCATCCATCTCCCAGATTTCTGAAAACTGGATTGCTCACAGGAAAATGGCTTCTCCTACAATGGAAAAGGCACGTGCTTTTCTTTGTGTACATCTTTTGAACCACCCTCTGCACAGGCAACGACAATTGTATTTACTGCACTGATCCTTGGACAGTCTCTTTCATGATTTGGTGAGGAATGACAGAGGTATCATGACAAGTTGCTACGCTTGCTTCTCAGCTAGCATTTGCTGCAAGAAATGGAGGCATTTGCACCTCTAGTGCTTGGCATACTCAGGTATGGTTACATACACATTGTGTTTTGAAGATCACCTCTGAAAACAACAAAAATAAATTAAAGTTGTTTTGAAAAGTCTCTTTTTCACAATGATAACACAGACTTTAACTCAGGTAGTTTAAAGGCTCCCCAGAAGGTTGCACTGGAGCAGGTGCAGCAGTGAGTGGCTCTGCAGGGCGGGACAGTTGGGTCTTTGCAAAGACCAGCCTTGTATCTATCTGAGGTACAGATACAAGTGGTCAGCACCCTGGCCTGACTGCTTGTCAGTGAGCTCAGTGCTGGGAGAGTGAGGACAAAAATGCACAGATTATTGCCAGTTTATTTTAAAACACTCCTGCCTTTCTCAGTGGCTGTGGTCGCTGCAGGGCATGCAGCAGGGTATCAGCCAAGGTCACCCAGCAGAGCATCACGAGAGGGGAGCAGAGTGGGGGCACAGCACCTCCTCACCTCGCTGTCTGATTGCTGCCTTCACAGGGCTGGAGACCTTCTTGACCTACACAAACTGTCTGAATTTCGAATTTCACTGACAAATTGAACATCCCCACCAACACCACTTCTGAAGCTCCAAGTCCTCAAATCTTTTTTCCTTTTCCTGCTCGATCATGTGTATGCAGCACTGCACCAGGTGGTGGCTGCCCCCTTTTTAGCTCACATTGGTGCATATCTGGGATGACCATGATATTTCCAAGGAATATAAGGCTGTTATATTTTTCCAGCTGGGAATCAAGGGCAGAGCTTCAAGCTACTGGTAAAGAAGGGCTCCCTGAGAGGCCACATTCTCTTGTTCCCCAGCAGCCCTCAGAAGAATAAGCCAAAGAGATTTCCAGGGAAGTGAATGCAGTATCACTCCACTTTCCCTGTCCACAAATATTTTTTAAGGGGGTTGTAATCTGCTGAGGATTCTTGGTGTGAATGCTTCTGCAAGAGCAGTGGAGTCAGAGGAGAGAGGAAGACCGAGGAGCAAGTGTGGAGAAACAGGACTCCTGTGTGACTGTCCCATGGTGGCATCAGTCTCCTTTTTCCTTAGTAGATGCTATGGGATGCCAGTGGTGGCTGATTTTCCCACCTTGTCCCTAGGAAGCAAAGAGACCAACGCACCTTACCTGGAACAGGAAAAAAGGATAAGGCATTGTAATGGGAAACCTGCTGGCTGCAGTGTACTCAATAGGAGAAACCATAGAAGAAAAGTTACTGCAGTTTACACCTTACAGACCAGGCAGTAATTTGTAAGGCACTTTCATATCCTTCAGTGCAAAGGCATGCATATGTGACACCCAGTCAGGAATATAAATGGCAAAAATTAGGAAAGTAAGACATGTAGGTTCAGTAACACTATTTAAAAACAATAACAGCCCCGATTTAAGCCTTAAAGTTCCATGGTCAATCCTGCTATTTTATTTCTAAGCATTCTTGAGAGAGAATTTTAAAAGCTCATTGACTAATTCACTGCCTTCTATTTCAGGAGAGCCTTGAGAGGTGCTGCTAATGAAGACAAATGAAGGAAATGGAACTTGACCCTGGAGTATGAAATTTTGCTCATTAACTCGTGCTTCCAATTGGCTGATTGATATTATTTTGATGTAGATAGGGTAATTAATGACAGGAAGTAATGCAGCAGGATATGAGTTGTGTGGAATGCACTTCAGTCAATCTACCTTTTATTATGTCTTGGTTTATTTATGTGCACTACATTTGTTATGCCACTGCCCAATGCAGTCACCACCTTCATTTGGAATTTCCTTCACTTAATTGTTTTCTTTGTTCTTTTATGCTATTTTGGGATTTTTTTGTTTATGTTTCTGTATGTAATTTCCTAGTCCGTTTTTAGTAATGTGAGGATGCACTTTCATGGCCATAAGGAACGTGAAACATTTAGCATGTGAAACATTTCTTACAATAGAAATTGCCATTGAAACAAGCTATACTTCCTTCCTACTTCACTGGACAGGCTATTGGTATTGCCAGTAAATTACTTGTCACGAATCTCCTCTGTACTCTCACTTACATTATTTCTTTGTCCCAGAAGGAAATGAGCAAAATCTGAAATTTTTTAAACTTTTATTATTATTTTTTTCCCTTAGTGGGATGCAGGGCAAAAGGCTATGCCAGAACTTTTTAAAAGACACATGCTCCTTGGAAGGAAGTTGTCCTATGGTATGAGCCAAAGGATTTTAAAACAGTAAAATGCCACTGTGCTTATGATTTAGCTTCTTGATGTGTGAATAATGCATGTCACCAAAGAAAAAGACGAGCTAAAAATACTGAGTGATGTGAAATGACCCTTGGAATCATCCTATAAATGTTTATGCATGTGAATAATTTTACACAAGCTTACTAAGGTGATAAGAGAATAAGCCCAAGAAAAGTTATTGACCTGAATGTTTGTGTGAAGGGTCAGGCTGTCGTTATGAATATGTTTACCCAGATTCCTTAAAGAAAACTTGCATGATCACGTTCTGTGTGTCTATCAAACTGTCTTTTGCCTCCTGAACCTTTGGATCCTTTGACATAAATGTGGTACTTACACTTGAGGTCACACAATGAAGCTTCTTATATAGTACATGACTTAAAACATAATAACATTTTAATCAAAGAAAAATGTTATTTTATGCAAGATGCAAAGCAGAACATTGAAGAAAGTGCCAAAAATGCGAGCTTACATCTTGGTGCTACGTGTTAGTTGTCTGAGTGTACACATCTAGATCCAGGGAACTGGGACAGTGCATTTGTGAGTGAGGGAGGGGAAAATGACCTCACATGTCCTGTAAGGAAGAGCCTTCAGGTGAACAATTATCAGACAACAGCTGATGCTCTGGAATTTCCTCTGACAACACCAACTTGTTTGCTTGCATGTTCTCACCGGCATTAAAAGAGAAGCTGGGAGGACCAGGTACTCCGACCAACTGAGAGTGACAGTGTGGTGCTTCAGGAGCGCGTTGCCTTTAGATCACAAAAGTAACTTTTGCCATTCCAGACTGCCCCATCCTGCTCACATCAACCACAAACATCCTCCAGAGGATGAACATACTCTGGGACATAAAAATGAGATTATAACTCCTGAAGACACCCAGTGTTGGCACCAGGGTGTTGGTACAATACAGTGACTGAGTGACTGCTCGTCGCTCTCCTGTACCTAGACATGGCATTCACTTGTTGCCTTAGACCACAACGCAGTGCTTCACCCCAGAACTGTCTCCATCCCTCACTTTTTATAAGTGAAAATATGTTAGGAAGAAAAAAATGTCACTTTAAAATGATTTAATCCATTGGAATATCCTCAGACTGATTCACGTATAGGCTCAGAAATGGATCATTAAATGATCTCATTCTTTAGCCTGTTTCAAGGAGCTAATAACTCCTTTAAAGTTCATATTATAATACTCTTATAATGAATATTACTCTGTGTGGGCTATTTTTATGAGATAATAACAACCTGAAGGGAAAGTTCATCGTGCTGGAAATACATAATGTAGCTAAGAGAAAGAAAGCTCTCACCCTCTCCAGTGAGAACTGCAGAAAGGATGAAGCAGAGAAGTTTTATCATTCAGCATTTACTGAAAACATGTTGACTGTTTGTTTGAAACGAGAGGAATGGCCAGCCAGCTGGCAGCCTTCTGAAAGCCTGCGTGTCTCTTCGGAGCAGATGGTGCAAGCAGAACCTGAACACAAAGACTTCTTGGTTTGTCTTAGGTGCTCAGAAATGTGCTTCAAGGCACAAATGTGGACTGCTCTGTGACCACCACCACTGCTGTCAGAGAAATAGTTAGAAATAGGTAGAAAGCATTTTAACATGGGGAAGAGACCATTTCGTACAAAGCATTTTCTTTCCTGTTGAAATCTGATTCTGTGATCTCTGTGTCCCAACACGAAACCCAACAAAAAAGTCTACCCCTCTGGTAGACTTTGCTGTCTCTTCCAGCTTCTCCTGTTCCCCTCTACCCTCCCAGAGCACACATCTTTCCCGTTCCCCACAATCCCTGTGCCATGATCTGCCATCATTTATTCTCTGTAACTCAAACTCATCCCATCTCCTTTGAATCAGAACTCTCATTTTACTTTTTCTCCTTTTCTTCTCTAATGATCGTTTATGAATTAACTTATGCACGTTGGAGCTTATATGAAAATAATAAACGTTCTGGGATAATTACTGCTGTAAACTGTGCTGGTCGTAACCCCCTCAAAAGTGCAGACCAATTGCTGAAACTTTATATTGTACTGGAAACAAGAAGCTCCCAAGGCCAACTATTGATCTGGTTAGGTAATCAGTCTGATGGAAGTAAAGGCTGTAGTTAAAACTCTGTGGCATTTCTGACTTTTCCTCAGAAATGCTAAAATAATTGTTGATAATTAGCCATTCTCTTTTAAGAGTGGGATTCACTCTCTGCTATTTCTGCAGTAAGAAAATACCTGTTATCAGGCAGACCTCACTGCTCATAACACCCGCAATCCCAGCATAGCAGCCTGATGTTTAACAGGAAAAACACCGATTTCTCCAGGAACTGAAGCCACTGCTCTGCCAGAGGCACAAATGCTTAAAAACTGGACTAGGTAACAGAGCTCCCCCTAATGTTGTTTTGATATCATACATCCCCCAGGCAGCCCAGGCTGGCGAGGGGGGTATGGATGCTCGGGGTGATGTACCTGGACAAGGAGCCTCTGCTACCAGCCCCAAAGGTGCTGGCTTGGCCCACTCTTAATGCTGGGCCCTATATGAGTTTAATGATCCCTCCTGCTGCTAAAAGACCCCTAGGAAAAGCTCTTCATGGCTACCCAGGTTGCTAACTATAAAACAGGAACAAAGTAGAAGCTGTATTTCTAGTCCACCTCTAAGGATTAAAGGCAAATTGCATTCACTGACATGCCAGAGGTCTTTCACCACTGAAGGTCCCAGGGTTATGGCTCAGGTATAATTTTTCAGCTGCTCTGTTAGTCTTTGAGGGTAGCTTTATGTAACATTTCTTTAATCTGCCTCGAGGATCTCAGGCAGGATGGCTGCTTTTATTATAACCAGAGAGCCCCATGGCAGATCCTGGGTACTATGTGGTAAAAAGAAGCAAAAATAAGCCTTTTTTTTTTTTTTTTTCTTTCTGTTTTTCTTCTTCATATTTCCATTTTAAACTTGCTTCCACAAGAAGATATGAAAAGGTCATTGTTTATGGGGAATAAAATCCACCATCTTACATGTACTCAAGCACCTATCTCAAATGCTCAGTGAACAGCTTGGAAGTGCACAATCCTTTGACAGATAAAGGTTATTTAATGGAATACCTCTGTTTCCATGCAAAGGTCCAAAGGCTTACAAGAGCCCAAAAGACAGATGTGGCACAGATTCATTTAAGAAATTTGTGTGTCTTGTGGGGTGGGTGAAATTCTGTGTGGCTTTTGAGGCTGGCTGGGTAAATGAAGAGAGTTACACTGCCTGTTGGCAAAGCTTGTTCTGAAATACTGTTGCATGGTGAGAAATACTGCAGAGACTTTTTAAGAAAAGCCCAAAAGTAATGACTCGAGGTAGAAGCACCACACTCCAGCCAAATGTCCCTGCTGTGTCCCACACAGAGGAGGGCTGCTGTGGGGCTCAGTGTAACACCCCCCCAGGACTAAGCACCCTCAGCTGAAGAAAAAGTTCAATAAATTCTGGATGCTCATCTTAGCACTAATGGCTTGAGTAAATATGACAATATGGGACCTACCAAAAGAAGGAGACCAGACAAGTTTTTAAGAGACTTATCTGACTTTGTGTGACTTGAGAGCAAAACCTGAACTGAAGCTGGAGATGAGGGAATCCTGAGAGAAAGAACTGGTGTTGCTTATTCCCTTGGGTTTATCTGTCATGATAAAAATGGTATTTAAGCATTTATAGTTCTTTCAGATTCATTTATAAACTGGTTTTGCAAAGTAGAAAAGACTCGCTGATTTATAATCAACATCAGGGCAAATGTTCACCTTGTGACTTTAACACCCTCTGTGTGTGTTTATGTGTATGTTTGGAGATGAATACCCACACTGACAAGTCCTACCTACCACTCAGAGCAAGTTCTCACAAGGGGCTATTCAACTTGCTGTGTTGCCCCTTGGAGCACCCTCATCTCCAGCAGTACCGCCAGGATCCATGAAGTTATTTTAAGGGAATTGCAAGCTTATCATTAGCTGCAACCTTTGTCACAAGAAAAGCTTTGACAGGACTCTTAGAAAAGGCTGTCTGATGAGAGAAAGGCATCTGATGACAGAAAAAAAACTGTCCAAATGGGAATTTTTTTATGGAGAGGTTTGAACACTACAGCCTGAGGAAAGATGCAAAAGGTGTGAACAAATCAAAGGGTAAAATAAGTGCTATAAAATCTTGTCTTGCAAACATTACACCAGGGATCCCAGATATTACTTTTCCTTAACACTCGCATTTTTCCTGTGCCAGTGCTTTCAATGTGATCTAATGCTGCACATCCTGAAAGGTCACTGGTTGTAGGTGGATTTTTATAGTCCTATATTTCAAATGGAAATACACCCTTGAACTTTGTGTGTTTGCCCCTTTATATGTCTTCAGGAGATTCTGGAAATGAAATACTAATGGGTAAATCAAATCCTCTGTTAGCCCAATCTAGAGAAAGAAAGGCTGAAAGTGGATATGTGCAAAATGTAAACGGTACCTGCAAAGTGAATAGTTCTCCATGTCCACTGGCACAAGAAAAGCAGGTAGACACTGCAAGGGATAGCAAGGGCAGGGGACAGGGATCAGGCTGCTTGGGAAGGGTGTGGAAGCTCACCCACAAAGGGGCTGTGAGAAATGATTTAATCCAGGAACACTAAGTATAAATTCAATGTGCATTTGAGTGACAAAAGCGAGAACAGCAGGGCAAGGATTTAGAGAAATAATGATTTTCAAAACTGACACAGAAGTACAGACATGGAAAAAGATGAACTGAGCACCATAGCCTCAGGGCTAGACAAAATTGACTGGCACTAAACCCAAGGATGAATAAGAAATTCTGGGACATAAATCTCTTTCAATGCTATAACTCACCAGGATCTAGAGAACTGTGCACTAATTTTAACATTGTTTGCAATCTGGTATTCTTTGATGTTGAAAGAAAATTTCCTATGAAACAGAACTAGCTAACGGGGCCCTTTTGCCTCTGGGATAAAAAGGAAGGGAGAAGCAGTATAGAAAAGATTAAAAATGATGTGGGGAAAGCTGTGAAAGGCACCAGGAAGCCCAGCTAAAGACCAGACTATGCAAATGCAGACCAGATGTAAAATGAGAAGCGGTGGCATGGAGGATGACAGGTGTTGCACAGAGATGAATAGCTCCTGGGAAGATTAAGAGTGGCCGCTGCTTATAAAAAAAAAAAAAAAAAAAAAAAAAAAGCATGCAGGGTGCTGGTGAATTCTAAAGATGTGGGAAATGAATATGAAATGACAGGGAAAGGAAGTCAGTGGAGAAGATAACTAAGAGGAAAAGGGAAAAGGAATGAGGGGAAGAAGAAAGAACTATGAGATTTCAAACCTTGACTATCACAAGTTATCTCTTCACAATAAAAAGTGCCATTACCAGAACCATCAGAAGGAAAGAAAAGAAGGGAGGCAGCAAAGATGGAAAAGCACCAGGAATTTGCAAGACTTGAAGGACACAAGAATTTATAAAAGACTTGAAGGGTTCAGATGGCAAGAAACGGAGGATGGTGAGAGGCGGTGGGCTGGCAAGACTGAATGCAGGAAAGGGATCAAAGAAGAAACATCCAAGAGCTGGCTGCAAATGAGAATGCAGGGAGGGAGAGAGAGCCTGCTTAGAAAAGCATGGCTGAGCTTGAAGTGGCTGAACCTATGGGGTGAGAATGAGAAAGACAGGAACAAAGCCAGAAGACAGCTGTGGGCTAAGTCTACATACTGGAAAGTGTCGCAGGGAGGCTGGCTGCTTGCAGCCATAGTGCTAAATGCTTTCAATGCTTTTCACCCCATCAGGGTGACAATGTCCTGAAAGCCTGTTGGGAATAGTCCCAGGTTGGCATTAATGCCCAGCAGCCTCCCAGGGCCAGCTCTACCAGCGAGGGCTGGGTGCTGCTGCCCAGGATGTGCCCCTGCCCTACACAGGCAGCCCCAGCAGGACCAAAGCTCCAAGGGCTGGGGATGTTGGATGGGCTCTGAGAGGACACCACCACCTTCCTCATCCTCACTACAAATAAGGTGGCTTCCAGCAAGATATGGCCTGCTAAGCTGCTGAGCGGGGTTGTGAGTTGAAATCCTCTTTGGGTAAATACAGCATCATCACACTGCTGCCAAAACCAAAGGTAATCATTGCAGCTAACAAGAGGATGCAGAACTGAGTGCAAGTGGCATAAATGTAAAATATAGGCATAATGCATATTCCTGGGGTAGCAGCAGTGGAAACATACCTTGTTTCATTCCAGTTTGCTGAATATGGAGCCTGTCTTCTCTTTGCAATGGGAATCTATCACGTCTGATGGCCCAGAGCAAAGTGACAGGTGAACATCTGCAGTGTGGCAAGCACAGCAGAGCTGGCCAGCAGCTACCCACCTTTACGGTGCTCACTGTGTGCAGAAAAAAATAAAAGCATCACAAGGTTGAGTCAGAAAATGCATCCTGTAACTAAACTGGCTTAACCCTTGCCTCTCAGCACTGCAATCTTCCTTACATCCAGCAGGCACTGACCTGGGCACAACGGGAGCGCTGGAGGAGCCTCATCCCAGGCTCCTTCCCAGCTGTGTGAGCCACCTGCACTCTCCTCTTCTGCTCACAGAGGGTTGCTGTGACATTGCCACAGCTCAGCAATGGGATCTCGTGGATTAAAAATGTAGGTGGGACAAGGAGGTTGACTACAAGAGAAACATGGCAGGGACAGTGCCATGGGTGCAGAGTGCATGCCTGTATGTGTGTGCACACGGGAACACACGGGAGTGTGATAGAACAGAGGAAAGCAGGCAACCAGATCAGTATCAGAGGATCAGAGCTATGAAACAGAATATGAAGATAAAGGAAGAAAAGGGATTCTTTTTTTTTTTAAGAGTTGGATTACTTTTGTAGCATGCAATATTTCAAGAGTTACCTGGTGCGTTTGATGCGTGGCACTTCATTAGTACTAAAGCTTTGCCATTCATAACAAAGAAATGGGCAGTAGGAGATACACTAAGCCGTGTCTGTGTCACCCTGTATGGTGTCCCCCCCTCCTTTAACAGTGTCTGGGGCTCAGACAGGTCTTGGTGCACCACACAGTGGGACTGCTGCGAAACGAGCTCCCAAAGACTGGACCCTTCTGGCTGAGCATGGGGGGGGATGGCTCTGGGATGCTGAGAGCCTGCAGAGTGCAGTACAATGGGTTTTGTGCAAGTAATGAGAATTTTACCCAACAGGCATTGAAATGACATGCTTTTTTTTTTTTTTTTTTTTTTTTTTCGTTCAGACAGAGATTGAGCAAGGAAACTCCTGCTGCCTTAAATTACAGAGGTGGTCGGACATGAGCCAGCTGCAGGCAGCTGATTTTTATTTTTGTGAGAGCCACCACTGTTTGCATACGCTACAACACTCTGCAGGCTCCGAAGACAACCTTTCTCTTCCCATTTTTAGTGTGATGGAGCCCTAAAGCCATCTTGCCTTCATTCTTCAAACATCATTTGTTGTGATTGTTTCTATATGGCCTTTGCGGAGATTAAAATGCCAAAGTTACAGGGTTTTTTTTAGAGTCAGGGAGAAGGCTAGGAAAGCTGATTTTAGCTTTAGGGAAAGAATGAACTCACCAAGTTTTGCAGCTGATTTTTACAGAGAAACATTTCTTCACAAACTAATTGAGCATATTTAATTAAAAAAAAAATAAACTCCCTTAAGTACAATATTTCTGCCTTAAATAAAACTACAGAAATTCAGATGGAATGGCTGGAAGAGGAAAAAAATTATCGAGTCTCATTTGCTTTCCCTTACCGCTTCTTGTTGGCTCACTGAGCACATCCGCCTTTTCATCAAGATGGTCACTCGAATTTTGTTCTGCTCTGGTTGTTGCAGAGTATCACAGACCCTGCACACCTCAGGAAAAACCTTTCCTCCCTCCTCCTCCCAAAGTGTTAAACTGGCATCTTGTAAGATGAACTAACATTGCAATTTGGTATTAAAATAAATCGCTCCGAGTCAGTTTTACAGCAGGAACAAAATATAAGAAATGAGTGCTGATACACCCACACAAATACACATGCATGCACGCACTCCCACGAGCAGCCATCCCGAGCGAAGGCTGAATCCCAGCTTCTGTACGAATCTGATCTGTGTTGTGCTCGGTTTGGATTTGAAATCTGTAGGTTTTGTGGAAAATGGCTCAGAACTGTGTGCAGGGCAGTGATAACACATTCACAGAAGGGCAGTATAAATAGCAGATATGACTGGATAAGATGGCTGATAAGTTCTGGCTTATCCACCAGAAGATGCCTCCCCTCCTGCTTGTGGAAAAAAAAAAAAAAAAGGATGCTTTGCATATTTTCTAACAGATCCTTGAGATTCGTGAAGAAAAAAAGTAAAATGTTCTGAATTGTCCAAGTCTAAGGAGCCCAAGTTTCACTTCCCAAGATGATTTATAACACAAATGAATCAGTGGTGCAGAGGTTGCTTACACTTGCTGAAAAAAATTATCCCCAAATAATTGATACCGCAAGCAAAGCTGAAAGTTATGTAACTTGTAGGCACAGCGGGGTAAAACTAGAAGACATTCTCTTGCAAATAATCAAAAAACACATTGACATGAACCGTCCTCAACACATGTAGGGCACTTATATCCACAATTCCTGTCCAGCAGCATGGGATGGATGCATCCGAGCTGCCTTTGCAGTACTGCCCAGCTGCTGCTTCAATCCACGTAATGTTCACCAAGGGCAGACCAGGTGGGGGACTTAGAACTTACAGTGCTGAGAGCTATCCATAATTTCCATGTTCTTTCAACATGTATTTGAGAAGGACAACATCAGTCCAGTGCAGAACTTGATAGCGTGTCTCTGGTCTGCAAAAGACAGACTGTGAACATCATGTACACAATACCTGGATTTTATTCACATCAAAACTAATAATTTGTATCATCAGTTTAAAACTGTATGCCACCAAAATATCTTTGAAGCTATAATTTAACCTGCAACTCATACTTCTGGTTTTACTTTATTAGTTGAATTACCTTAGAAAATGAATTGAGATAATGAATGCAAAAAATGAACCACTGACTATAATGTTTTTTTAGGGAGACAAGCTGCAGAATGAGGTTATGTTGAGTAGAAAAACTGTTATTCTTTTCTATTTCTGTGAAGTAGCTTTTTTATTTTTTTTTTCCTCATGGGAAATCATTACTCTTTCTGGAGAAGGTAAATTGAAATGTTCCTCTGAAATAGCTTTCCTCTTGAAAATAATGGCTGAATCCTCCCTCCACCTCATCAACATCAGCTTCTAATCTTGTTGGAAACCAGTGATTTGTGGAAGCAGTGGGGACCAAACACTTTCTCCTGAGTGTCATCCTTGCTCGGTTGAGCCATAGACTCAAGTGTCTCCAATTTTACAGAAATTTGCAGAGATTTTCTTCTGCTCTTCAACTGCCATTCATTTTGATGAGGATTCTAGGGCAACGAAGGATTGACTGCAAAGATTACTTCATCCACAGAGTTTTTTCTGAGTTCAGACACCAAAAGAACTCCTTTCCCCACAAGGCCTCTTCACCATCCCTATGAAGGGTGTAGCTCTCTGCATCGTTAATGACTCCAGGGCACAGAGACCAGTGATCCCCATCAGGAAACACAAACACTACAGCTGAGAGCAATGGGCATTACTGGTGACAGTGGAGATCTTAAAGTGTATGCATCTGGTCTGCTCTTACCCAGTATCTGCCATAGCATTTCGTGCCTCTCTCTTCAGCACCAGGACTCCTGAGGCTGGATCAGTCCTGCTGAGTTCCCCCCCAGCACTGCTGTGGCAATGGCTGTGAAATATTGCTCCTCCGCTGGCTTTGCTTTATGTGCTTGGTGTAACTACTGAAAACTTTGCCCTAGGGTCATCCAGCCATGTGCTCCCTAGTCCATTAAAGCAGCTTTCATAAAACACAAAGATAGGTGTTTTGGAGCCTTTTATGTAGGACAAGAAGCTGTATATTTTTCTTATTATTATTTTCACTCTACTGCCTTCCAGCATATTACCTTTCTCTTCCAGACTGTAGTCTGGCTGACATTGAGAGCCTCCCTTTTTACAAATGATTTAAAAAAAAAATCCTCAAAACTATTTAAAAAAACTGTTCAGAACTGGGAATTTCCTTGGCTCTCTTTCTTCTTGTTTCTTTGATATCATCAGTATTTCTCTCTCATTCACTGGTAACAGGAGTCAGAGTATCTACCACATCTCACCTCTGGCTTTACTTCACTGTTGAAGGAAGAGAGAGAGTTATCTGTCTCTTAAAAACCAAGAAGAAAAATGAAAAGCAACATCTTAGAGTTTATTTTGAATTCTTTATCAACATAGGAGTGAGGGCCGCCTCAGACGTCGAGGTCCATGATCAGAAGCTTCTGCTATTTATTGCTTATTTCAAGTGGACAGCCAGGGAAAGATGCATCAAACAGCATAGCTGTTAAAAGGCTAATACCCACTTAACAGCACAGCATACAGCAACCATTTCCAAACAGAACTTATTTTGAGATTGTGATTTAGCTCCCAATTAATTCAGATGATTCTTCCCTTTGAAGCTTATTTTCATTAGCTGACATCTGCAGATTCTTAGTACAAAATGTAACAGGATGTAGGTTTTTGAAACATTTTAATAGGAATTCTGGATTTTGCCTTCTGCATGTCAGGCGAGTGGGCAAATACTTATCTATATAAATCCATATAATTTCATTGGCTTCAGTAGAGATATGCAAATCTACATCAGATGACAATTTGTTCTATTTTATGTAGCTGAAAGCGAATGCAAGATGATTTTAGTTTTGGAAAGTATTTGAAAAAAAGTAATTGGTTGAATAACTGGGAGGTTGAATAACTGAATCCAGACACACAGTCAAATCCCAAGTAGTTACTGTGCCATCATATGGTGAGTCACACCTGTGAAAGTTCAGAAAAGTGCTGTAAATCCTAAGCAGAGAGAAAAGAAGGAATAAAACAGGAGAGAATTTTATCAGCATTTATCCAGTATCCTGGGTTAGGACAGGAGGATAAGACTTCAGCAGGAGAGTGTGGATTCATGACTTATTGCTTGATGAAATTTCCAATAATATCCCAGTTTTGTTGAGATATTATTGGGAATGCTATGGATGTTATGCTTGCCATAAGAGAACAAAGAAACCCACCTTGTCTGTGCTCTTACCCTGTAGGTTATTCTTCCCAGTTGCTAGTTCTGAAGGATGCTTATGAAGCTGTTAGAAAGCCCTGTATTGACTAAGATGTCCACTGTAATCCATTGGCTCATTACTGAAGGTAAGGTGCTCACGGGAAACTTAGTTCCTCAATATTACATGTTCTACCGAGATCTTATTTTCCCAATACTTATAATTATTTTAAACTTTGCCTTTTGGGTGATTTTTTCCTTTACCCTTCTCCGTGCAATTAGCTTTTATTAATTTTTTGCCTGCTCTGCCCTGGCTCTGAGCAGCTGCCAGTCTGTTGCTGGGCTGCCTTCCCGAAGCTGTGCTTGAGGCGCTGAATTCAGCTCTGCATTTTGCTGACAGGCTGGGGATTTAGGCTGGCTCTTAGGTGTAGCACTCTGATTCAAACACCACATTCTCCTTTTGGATACAATGCTGAGCCTTTTATCATTACTAGGGGTGTTGCACACTTACTGTCCTTATATTATCACAACATTTGTACTGGAAATGATCTTTGGGGAAGTGGGATTCATCCTGCGAGGGCAGTTCAGGTACCACTGCTGTCATTTATTCAGTTTTCTGCTCTCTGCCTTCATTGCCAAAGACATTTCTGTTTTTCCTTTATTTTAATTTAAAATAAAAATAATTCATGGAGACGGGCTCAGGGATCTGACTGCTATTGGTATGTGTTCTGAGCTGTGATTTTTCTTTCAGCAGTGTAAGCGCATCACTCTGAGTGCAGCAGACTATGAAGGCACCAGCAGCCCTTAGCATACGTGAACGTTTCCCGACATTAAAGTCACTTCTGTAAGGTACAAGCAGAACAGTTGGTGTTTGCAACCTAACTTCAGCACTCCCTTATCTTTTCCCGACTGTGAGCAAGCTGACAAAGTTTTTGAATAGCATTTATTTAAAATGCAGAGTCTGCATCTGCATATTAGATACATCCGCATATCAGATGCAAGTTGTTCTCCATAAACAATTAGGAGTCAAAGACATGGATTTGTTGTCTGCCAGACAATTTGCTCCTAATCTACAAAAAACATTTTCTGTTAGAGATAAGATGTGATCTTTCAAACATACACTATCACTTTGCATTTCAAGTGTTTGGGAGGAAGATTCTAAAGTTGGAAAAAAATCATATTATATGTTTTAAGAAGAGGGGATTACAAAGTGGAGCTCGTAGAATAAATATCTCCAAAAGGACTATTAAACTACTTTATAGTCAGCACCTAAAAATAATTAATTGATTGAAATTAGCTAATGTGGGATTGTCAAGAAAAGTCCATACAAAACAAATTAAGTTTCTTCTTTGACTCATAACTGGCCTCAGAAATAGTGATGAAACAGCAGATGTGCTATGTGTCTGCATCAGTAACATTTATTACACACCTAGAATGAGGTTTTCAGAGGTAAGCTACGAAAATATTGTATAGATAGGTCATGAAGTGGGTAAGTATTTGCTACTAAAGCCACTCTCAAAATGTAAGTAACAGTTGTGTACCATGAAACTGGGAGGAGGTTTCAAGTAGGTTCCTGAAGGGATCTGGTCTCTACACTCTATTAAATAGGCTAATGAACAAAATTAATAATGAAATAAAGAGTCATAAAATTAGCAGATGACTATGAGAAACAACGAGATAGTTAAAGCATTTTGAGGAACAGGTCTGGAATTAAAGTTAATCTTGAAAAATCCACAAGATGGCCTAAAATCAGCAAGATAAAATTCAACAAAGACAAGTGCAAAGCACTACCCAGAGGAAGGAGGGATCAAATCCTTAAACAAAAACAGACAGTGGATAACAAGGAAGCAAAATATTTTGAAAGGTCATGAGGATTATATTGGATTACAGTCTCAAATATTGGTCAACACTGTGGTGAAGGTGAAAAAGCAGGCTGACCTCAATGTGGGGGGTATTGACTGAGAATTTTTTGTAGCCTGCAGAAGATGCATAAGGGGCTTTGTCTGGGGCACCAGGACAGATGACAGTTCTAGGAAGTGTAGTCTGTTAGGAAATTTGATTAATTCAGCCCAGAGGAAAGAAAAAAGAGAACAAGTCAAGGTGGTCTTTTTCAGACAGACACATCCAATGATGACTGTGCTCTAAGAGGAAGAAAGTAAAGGACCAAAGAACCGAAGAAGACTTGGATTATATAAGGCAATCCACCCACCCTACACTTGGTGCTAAGGTGATGACAACCTGCAACAAGGTAGTGAGGGTGGCTGTGGGGTCTACCTGACTGGAAGTTCTTTGAGAGAAAGGTAGAAAAGCTCCTGCCAGAGATGGACTTGCTGTATGCAATCCTGCTCCAGTGCAGAAGGGTTGTACTGGGAAACCTTGTTGAGACTCCTTCAAGCCCAGTATTTCTAAGGAAATGCCCAGGGGGGTTGAGTTTCTCACTGCAAGTGAGCAGTAGTCAACAGGTAAGCTTTTGCTGCTTTTGCCATAAAGTTCTAGATAACAACACATGTACAGTTTGGCTACTCCTCCCTTCATCCCTTCTTTCTTTCCTTCCTTTTCCCTGCAATATTCAGGTGGTGGTTTTAGTTCAGTTGTGAGTGAAAACAAGATAATTAAAGAAACCTGATTTCCAATACATTACTATCACTCTTGCCATCCACTACAATAAACTCAGCATCACTCCTAGCCCCCACACACCCTGCACTGTATATTAAAACCGCATGGCATGGTGCCCACCACCACCACCACCAGTACCTCCATCTCTGTCCTGTCATTTTGAGCCCCCACCTCCACCCCCTCTACTGTTCCCTGTCTATTGTGCACTGAGGAAGAGCACATGATCCAGCTGTTTTGGGATATATTGACGTTTATTGGCCAATATGAGTGGTCAAAGAGAACCAAAGACCAAAGAGAACAGGTACCTGTGGAATTCACTACGCAGCCTTCCCCTGAATATGAAAATCAACGTGCGTTTCTTTCTTTGATCCAGCTGTGAATTTCACAATGTTTGTAGAAACTTGGGGAAGCTTTCAGACCTTCACACCTCTGTCAAAGAGCTGAAATCTACTAATGGGATCGGAAGTTATTGGCAGACAGAGGGGATTCAACAGACAGACAAAAATCTGACTGCAAGGGCATTATTTCGTTAGTTAATCAAGCAAAAAGTAAGTATACTTTTGTTAAAAAAAATCTATATTTTATGTTTCTGATTGCACAATCAATGATGCTGATAAACATTTTCTTTCTGTTTTGAGAGAGATACAACATTATTCTGGACATTTCAGCATTTATTGAGCATAGTCTGTATATCACCTCATTAGCTTAGGACAGAAATTAATAAAGTCTTTATTCTGATTTGTTTAAACAATGCAATACTTTCAACACTTCTAGCATTTCTAATAGTTAGATAAACCAAGATCTTGTGTATAGGCCATATTTGGAAAAAGTAGGTTACAGTTACTGTAGTCTATTAAAAACCACTAACATTTTGCACTGCTATTTTTTCTGCACTGTAATTAGATTCAGGTTGAGCTCATGCAATATCTAAATGTAGACTCCTAGCTCAATAGCTAATAGAATCAATTGAGACCCTTCACATACTGGCATTTATTTGCAACAGCTGTGGTAGTTGTAACAACTCAGACGAGCAGGACAGCGGTCAGATGCCTCTTGATTCCCCACTGGTGGATGGCCTGAGGCAGCTCTGCTGGCAGAGCTGAGACAGAAGCACAGCAAACATTTTTCAGGCACAGTAATTGTGTATCTTGGGGACTCCCAGTCCGGTTTTGTGTTGTACTGGTCACAGCCGAAGAGATTTCTAACACTACCAACACATTACAAATGACAGGCCAGAGCCATTACTGTGTTTTAATACTAAAATAAAAATACAATGATCATAGTTTCCTATATCTCTTCCAATCCTTTCTAACATGTAATTAAACATGTAAAAAAAAAAACATGTAAAACTTTTTTTTTTTTTTTTTTTTTTACATGTAACGTGAAATAAACATGTAAATAAAACATTTGGTCATTTCCTTCATCTAAGAGGATGCTGTCTTTCCATCCTGCCTGTGCCCTGTATCTGGGTAGCCTTTGAGTCCTGCAACACAGTTTTTACAAAGCTGTAAGTAGATGCACGCTTGCAGTGGCTTAAAAACTGTTTGCATCTCATTTTAGATGTGACTGTACACATGAGCTGTTTGGGAGCCGGTCTGAATGGATGTGGGAGAAGGCCCTGGGGGATGAGAAAGGCTCTTTGACCCCTCTCTGATGCAGCACCAGAACAGCCGCCCTCACACCCTCGGCACGAAGGCCCTCCACTTCTCATCTTCTCCCCGTGCCTCATGAACATGGGCAGCACAAACAGCCACCCGGGGGAAGAGGAAGGCTGAAGCCTTCTGCCTCCAGCTGTCCCCAGGAGAGGAGGAAACAGGCAGCAGCTGGAGTTGTGCCCCCATACATCTCCTTGCAAACCTGTGTGCTGAGAAGAAGAGCTGCTTGGGGGGGTGTTTGTGAAGGAAAGGGGGTGTGGGAGTCGTGGGTGCTACTGGAGAAGGGTGTGAGGAGGAGGACTGTGAGGAGATCGGGAAGTACAAGGAACTTAATATGTTAAGTACATTAAAAGGATACTTGATTATCGCTGGCCGTTTAGCAGGTGCAATTTCAGTAGGTATTAATGGTCAGGCTCCAGGAGGGGAAGTGCACTCCCATCAGGCAGCTGACCTTTAGAGCAGCCCGCGGCAGTGAAGAGAATCAGCACAGGCACACCGATAAAAAAAAAAAAAAAAAAAAGCTTGTTTATTTATTTGTCACTGATACCTCACCAAGTAAACGACTCCATGTTAGCTTAGCTCAGTCCTGACAGCTGCTCCTTTCATAAGCCCCATTTCTCACCTACCTGCAGCAAATGATGCATCTTCAGGTATTTGTTCAGTGCAGACTCCGAAGCACAGACTCCCTGTGCTGTGCTAAACTGTAAATACCAGTTTCTGAGCTGCTCAGCACGTGTGGTTTCTAAATAATCTCATAGGATATTCACTTGAGGGAAAGTTCATTACACGTAAATTATTCTTTAACAGTGACTATTGACTGCAAAAACACGGACCACAAAATTAATTTACCTTTAGCTGTATTAGAATGATGACAGTTTCAAATAATTCTAAAATAAGATGATGCTTTAAGGAGCAGATATATCTTGTCAGCGGTTTAAAATTAGATCATATATTCTGCATGACTGAAATCTGCTCCTTATAGGATGTGCATGCACGTGTGTGTGTGGGAGAGGGGAGAGGGGAAAGAAAAGGATCTTTTTACTACTCTTCTCATCTGCACTCTTCAATTCCGAAAGGGAATTTTAGATTAAACCAGAAGGGAATTAATTGTAATCGTGAGGTTTTGTTGTGGACAGTCTCCTCTGAAATTCACCCTTTGCAAACTGCCTCCTGTCACGAACACCTAAGGTAAAAGATGTTAAGCAGGTGAGTAACTTTGTGTCAAAGAAAATGGAAAGTGAAGCAGAGTTTATTATTTATTTATTTATTTTGGTGCTACATCTGTACTACTGATCATGCCAGCCCTATAGCCGATGGTTTATTTGGAAAGGCCTAACCGCACGTTCAATACTTTCAGGTGCTCCCAAGGACTAACTTTTGGGGCAGCAGGAGGACAGCGGGGTGATTGGCCAGCTCTGCCCCTGCTCAAAGCCAGCACCCTTCATGTCAGCCCTGAAAACCAGGGGCCTGCGGGCTTCCTTCTGAAGACAGAAGCAGGATTTAGCGCTGCGGAGGAGGATGAAGGGCAGTGCCCGAGCAGGGCTGGGTGACACAAGCAGCATCCCCACACGAGGGGACGGGGCAGCACCTGAGGGAGCCCCCTGCTCCCCTCAGCCCCGCCGTTCCCCCCGTGGAACCGCGGCCGCTCCTCGCCCGGCCGCCAGGCGTCGCCGCCACCCTCCCCGCGGCGGAGCCCCCGCCCCGAGCCGCCCCGAGCCGCCCCCCGCCTCCTCCCGGCGGGCGGCTCCGGCTCCGGCTCCTCCGCCTCCGCCCCGAGCCGAGCCGAGCCGGGCCAGCGGGCGGCAGGTGAGGCGAGCTGCCTCGACGCCTCTCCGCTGCGCCTCCTCCTCCTCTTCCTCCTCCTCCCTCCCGCCCCGCGAATGGCTGCCGGCTGACTGGCAGCCGAGGCGGCCACACGGGGCGGCAGCCGCCCGGTGCACACCTATAAGGACCGGCGGGGAGGGAGGGAAGGGGGCGCCCGGCGGTGAGGGGCTGCGTGTGGCGGAGCTCCGCGCTGGTGGTCGGCGGGGAGAAGCCGAGCGCTGCCAGCAGCCGCCGTGCTCTGTGGTCCCGGTGAAGCCGGCAGCGAGGGGGCAGTCCCGCAGCGCACCCCGCACGCCTTCCTCCTCCTCCTCCTCCTCCTCCTCCTCCTCCTCCTCCTCCTGGTCTCCGGCAGCGGCGCCCGAAGGATGCGGAGCGGCGGAGCGCGGGCGGCGGCGGGGCGCCGCGGGGGGACCCGCTGCTGCTGCGCCGGGCGCCGCCGCCCCTGCGCGCTGCGCTGGGCAGCGCCTCAGTGAGCGCCGTGGCCGCGGCCGGCCGGGCTCGCTGCTGCTGCTGCTGCAGCTCCCGTCGCCGGAGGAGCCGCGAGCAGCCCCGCTCCGCTCCGAGCCGGCGGCGGGGGCCGCCACAGGTGCCTCGGGGCCGGGGGCTGCCCCCCTCAAGCCCCGGAGCCCTGCGGAGCGCGGCTTGAGTGAGTCCGCCGTGCCTGCGCTGCCCCCGGGGCCATGGCTCTGCTCCGGCTGCTGCTGCTCCTGCTGCTGGCCCCGCGGGGGCTCGGCGCCGCGGCCAGCCCCGGGCAGGCGGCGCAGGGCCGGGAGCGGGCGGCCAGAGGCAGGCAGGCTGTTTACAACCACATCAAGAGCCGGGAGCCTCCCCCGGCCCCGCGGAGCCGCTCTCCGGAGAGCACCATCTTGGCGCAGCGGCTGGCCGAGGAGGTGCCCCAGGACGTGGCCTCGTTCCTCTACACGGGCGACTCCCGGGAGCTGCGGCGAGCCAACTGCTCCGGCAGGTACGAGCTGGCCAGCCTGGCCGGCAAGTCGCGCTTCACCTCCCACCCGTCCCTGCACGGGGCCCTGGACACCCTCACCCACGCCACCAACTTCCTCAACATGATCCTCCAGAGCAATAAGTCGCGGGAGCAGAACTTGCAGGAGGACCTGGAGTGGTACCGAGCCTTGATCAGGAGCCTCCTGGAGGGGGACCCCAACATCTCCAGGGCAGCTATCACCTTCAGCACGGAGCCTTTCTCCTCGACCCCCCAGGTTTTCCTCCAGGCCAGCCGGCACGAGAGCCAGATCCTCCTGCAGGACTTGTCCTCCTCGGCTCACCGCCTGGCGAATGCCTCTGTAGAGACAGAGTGGTTCCACAGCCTGAAGCGCAAGTGGAGGCCCCACCTGCACAGGAAGGTCTTGAACGCAGGCCCCAAAACTTTGGAGAACAGCTGGAAGAGGCGCGAGAGCTTCACGGCGGATAAGAACCACATCAGGTGGTCCTCGCCTTACCTGGAGTGCGAGAATGGGAATTACAAACCCGGCTGGTTAGTGACTCTCTCGGCGGCTTTCTATGGACTGCGACCAAACCTTCTCCCCGAATTCAGGTAGGAGGGGGGGCTCCTCTGCTCGCTGCCTGTTCGGAAGGGGGTAAGGTGGGCTTCCCCATCCTGCCCCCTCCTTGGGAAGGTTGTGCTGTGCCTCTGCTGTGTGACCTGAGCAGCCCTTCCCCGGCCGGCTGCTCAGTCACACCGCAGTGCAACCTCAGGCCTTCCTGTTGAGCGTCACCTTCATGTGTCTTAGGGAGCTGTTGCTCAGGAGGATTGCTTCTATCTCAGTCTGTAAAGCCGTGTTTTCTTTAACTGCTCTCACTGAAACAGGTGTGTATGTGGGCTATGTGCAGGGCATCTCTCTGGAGGAGAGGAGATAGCAGGAGCTGCCAGTTGCAGGTTATTTCTTTGCAAACGATCTTTACCGAGCTGTTATTTCTTACTCTGCTGCAGAACTAAAAGTAGCTCAACCCCAGCTGTGATTTTTTTAACCAACTGGGAAACAATGTTGTCACCCTGGTAAACTGCAGTTCCTGGTCTTCAGGGCACATCCACTGTGGGGTGCTCAAGCCTGGTCAGTGTGTAGGTGATTGTTTGCCACTGCAGGTTTCTCATAGTGCATGTGGTTACAGCCTAAACCAGCAGTTGGGAAGCTTTCTTTAGGGCACTGTTTGTAGGATCCCCACCCCATTGCAAAATTGTATAGATGAGACCTGGCACATGTGAAGAATTGCTTGTTTTCTACTGCTGTTATCTCTAGGAGTTTGCCACTGGGCTGTGACTAGCAGAGAGGAGGATACGGAAGGGCTCTTATAACTTATTTTAACAGCAAAAAAAAAGATGTGTCTAAGGAATGAGAGCAACCTGTGGGGTATGAGATATCCGGTTTTTGCACTGGCACGTTTGTAGTGGGGATCATGTGTAATTCTGCTGGGGAATGCCCACTCAAAGCAGCTTTAGTGAAGCAGCTTTCCTTTTTCAGGAAGTAAGGGAAGAGCAGAGAATTTGCTTTGTGCTGTGATTGAGTGGTGGGTGAAGACATCTAACAACACAGTGGAAATGGAAGAGATTTTGTCACACTCGAGTGCCCAGACAATTGTGTGTATGAACAGTGGCTTTCTTGGCTTAGTTTGAAATCTGGTGGGATCAAGTAGGTATGAATGCAGTCATGTATTCTCATCTTTTTTTAAAAAAAAAAATAAAAATATGTTGAATAAAGAGAGGATGATTATGTATGAAATTACCTTTTGCTCTTCACGCTTCTGGGGCTGGTAGGCTTAGGGTAGAATGAGCTCATCTGCAGTCTGTTGCTGAATTCCTTCCTCTCAAGACCGAAAGCCAAGAAAAGCTGTACTGCAGAGCTCTCCTGGACCCCAGCAGGGACTCAGACAAGTTCAGGGAACTTCTTGTAGCTTGAAATATTCAAACAAACTTAAGGATGCAGGTGAAAGCTAGTGAGGCAGAGATTCTGTTGTTGGGGACAGAAATTCATGTAACTTGAAGAACCTTTAGGCTGGAGGTGGGGTTGCAGCCACCAACTAAGTATTAGAGAAATTAGATCTTGATATGAAATCTAACAAAGCTTTGTTACCTTCAGCTGAAAGAAGAGCAGGTCTCTTCAGCAGCAGAGACCAAGCATCAACTTCAGCTCTGTGCCAAGCTCCTATGATGCCAGGAAGCATCTCAGTGGTGTAGGTTTCTGCTGTGGTAGCTCATGCACAGGACACACCAGGTCCACTTGGCAGTAACCCTGGCCAACCAAGGCTACCAGTAGGGGTCCTCCTGGGCGCAGTACAGAGCACTGCCAGGTTTCCTGATCTTCCTGGCCTCCATTTACTGTGTGGGATTCACCTCAGTTAAGGAAACAATCATTTGTTGCAACTCAGATATTTTGGAGGGCATCCTATAGGCACATTTAAGCTTGGAGAACTGAATTTTCATTTAGATGTTGCAATGGGGTATTATAGGTGTTGTATTACTGTTGTACTGCTGTGGAATTGAACAGTTTGGACAAAGTTCTTGTATCAAACCCAGAGATGTGTTGATAAACACTTCTAAGAAAATCTCAGGATGTTTTTCTGAGACAACTTGCAACTCCATAAGAAAGCAGGTGAAAAAGTGTGTGTATGTATATATCTTGGCAAAGTTAAATGATGGTTCCAGTGTTTCTAGTTTGAGATATGTTACATGAAAGATGGCCTCTAATAGGCTTATCATGTGTGATATTGAGGAAATAACTCTGCAGCTACATAGAAAATACTAAAACCAAAATGAACTTCTTCCAAGACTTGTGGGGCATCTTGGTAGTTACACAATATTTTTAGTACCTGATAGGTGTGCAGCCTCAGAGTGAGTTCTGAAGAGGATAAACCATCTGAAATATAAGCACGTAAAATAAAAATGCAAGATCTAATACAGCAATTAGTACTAGTGTTCTAATAACTACAAGGTCCCTCATGAAATAAGCCTTATTTCCCCTCACCATCTGTCTGTGAGTGACACAATGGTTTAACTTTAAATTCCTATTTAAGGCCCATATGGTAAAAAGCAGCATGTATTTTAGTCTCCATTTTTTTCAAAAGCCACATTGGTCCTCTCAACGAAATATCCCTGAACCATCTGTTAGGAACACTTAATGGCTCAGCTTACATGCTCCTTCCATTTAATAGCTTGGTGTGGGATCACTGACGGTACTTTAGTGTGTGCCCCTTTAATGCTCCTCTTACAGTTCATGTACTTTCTTCTTTGCTGACATTAGGTTTATGGTGTGCCATGTTGGAGTAACAGAATCATGAACTCATTTTCTTCATGGAGAAGCATCTTTTCAGGCTGTAGAAGGAAAAGCCATTGCCCCTACCTTTTGGTGTATCTTCTGTCCCAGTAACAGATGGGTACACTGCCCAATACAGTAATGGGAAGAGTTTCATGAAGATGAGCCTAATAATTACTACTGGTTTTGTTCAGTACGTGCTACTACTGCAGTACTGTCATCAATGAGGTTCTGCAAATGCAGTTGCAAGCAAAGCATCACTTCTATGTGGTGAAGGGTTGGGCCTACAGTCAAAGGATGTGACTGTTACAGGCACGGGGCTCCTGCAAACAGCTTGCTATTGGCCTTTAATTTTGTACTCCCCCATATAATTATCCCTTCACATGAGGTGGAAGACAAACTGTGAAGTGAAGGCCAAGAAGGAGAATGTCTTTTTAATTCTCTTGACAAGGTTATTGTAGGCCAACTACTGAGATAAGTGAAGAAACCAAAGACATGTTGATTGTGCTGATGAACGTACCGCAAGCTGTCTGAGGCCAGTGGGACCATATCAGTGGTGCTGCCTTTGCACTGCTTCTTAGCAGTGCTTGCTGGTGTCTCATCTGCTTTCCCTGACCTTTGTTCTGCCCAAAAGGAAGGGAGGCGATGCTCCCATCTGCTTAGCGAATACAGTGCAGGCTCATTTTGAAGCAGGGAGGGGATTCACAGAGACTGGAAGTCATCTGTTGGTGACATTAACCATTCCTTCTTCATTCCAAAGTCTACGCTGATGCAGCTGGAATTCAACATCTAATGTGTCTAATTGCTCTACAGCTCTTGTGCTGCACAGGGTAGAGCATTGGTAGTGTTTGTTGTTAGTCTGTGACCTTCCTCTGCTACTTTCTGTTGCTCAGTGACACTGAGCCACGTTCTGCAGCCCACGAAGATCCAGCTGGACTCTGCAGCCTTGCTGTGGAAGCAGAAGGGTGTGAAAAGCTTCACCTCATGGCTGTGGTCCATTTGCTAAAAGCACTCACTCGGCCTCTAGAGGGGAAGTGGGAGGCTCTCATTGCTTCAGCACTCCAGTGGGTGGGTGGGGAGGATTGCTCTCTGATCTGGAAGGAAAGTGTGTAAGTAGTCTCCTACTAGGAGCATATGAGATTTTTTCCTTTTCTAAAAATAAAAAAATAAAAAATAAAAATTAAAAAAAAAATCCACTCTCCTCAGTTATTGAGCCAAATCTCTTGCTCACCAAAGCCCGCTTAATGTAATCAGTTGACGCAACTTCATCTTAAAGTAGGTAGCTTTCTGTCTTGGCTCTCCACTTCCCCAGCCTGATGGTTGGGATAGCTTCTTCTGATTTCTGATCTAAATTTATTCATTTAAATATCCATTTGTTCCTGCTCCAGAACTGCCTTCTGGCTGAAATAGCTGTCTGCAGATGTTTACTGCCCTGACCTATTTATAGGCAGCAGCAGGTCCTTCTCCACCTTTGGTTACTGGGCTAAAGAACCCAGCCTTCTCCAGCCTCCTGTCAGGAGCTCTCTGTTGCCATGGTCCCTATTTTCAAGTCCTGTTCCAGCATTCCTTGAATATGGTTAGTCAGATTTGTGTGCAGTGTTTCAGCCTCGTGCGATGACATCAATTACTCCCAAACTCTGATGTATGAGCTGTTGCTCTTGCAGTTCAGAACGTTCTCGTGTGCTGCTCTCATTTTCTTTACTGTTGTCGTGAAGCATGTCAGCGTTTTGGGAAGTGGTCATTGCTCACTTTTTTCATCTAGCAGGCCTGAATCCCTTTAGGGTGAAGGAATGGTTCTGCCTCTCTGTGTTCCAGTAAGGCCATGTTTCACCAAGTACAGGGCAGCATTTGCAATCAGTTGCCTCAAGGACTGCTGTGAGGATGCAATGGCATAATGGCTGTTCTGGCAGAAAGGAACATACTCAATAAGCTGAGTAAAGCTTTGTTTTTTTTTTGGTTTTTGAACAATGCTGTGTTCTGCAACAGCTGTGGGTACCTTCGTTCTGAAGTTTGGCTGAATCAACTGTTGTTTCCTAATATTTTTTCTTCCTGACATTTATTCCTTCTCTCTTAATTATTTGAAATGTATTCCTTGGTGCAAAGATTAATCTTTATTGCACAGTTCAATTCAGCTATTTTTTTTTCCCTAAAGGCAGTGTAATGTAATGATTTCCACTGTACTATTAAAAATTACTCAAACCACTCTAGGGTTATCCCATAATGGGGTGCTTAGTTAAGGAAACATTACTGAAGGCAAATTCTACCATAAAGGTAGAACTACATATGACAAGTAATTTCTTAGGGAATATGCTTCTGCTAAATATTTCACAGGTGTTAAATTGGTAAAATACCCACAAAAATAGACTTTAAAAGAGAGTTTTCAGAACTTGAATCACATTTAAAAGAAAAAAAGTTACAAGTTCTGACTTTAACCACCTCTTTTAAAAAAAGTTTCCCCGTTTCTTTTCAATCTAGTCTTAGTACTGAACTCGGAAAACAAAATTCAGTTTAACTTTTTAAGGAGGGATATTAAGTGTTGTGCCATGATGTGTTAGCTGTATAATCTTGAAAATATTTTAAAATGGTGAGGCTGACATCTTCTATACCATGTCCTGGCCCATATAACATGATTGAAGGTGTGGGCGGATTTAGAATGGATTTTGAAAATGAAAAGGAATAATTTGTTTCCTCAAACTAAAAGTTTTGGATTTATATTCCTGAAAAGAGGTGAGAACAAAGAAATGTCTACTTAACGTGATTTATTGTTGGTTAAAGAACCCCCTCCCCAGTATTTTTTTTAATGTTCTCTATACAGTCAGTGATGTATGTGCCTTTTACGTATTAGGCCATGGCTGAGAATAAACTAAATGATAATGGAAAAAAAAAGGAACAAGGAGTAAGGAATTCTTTTTTGGAAGCATGCTTTGGATTTCTTCCCTGTTGGAGAAACAGTGGGGTATTTGAAGAAAGAAGCTAAATATGACCAGGAGAGGACTGAAACATGTGTTTGTGACAACACTTATGTAGCATGTGGTAAGTTGGAATAAAAGGAATGAGCTTTTTAGGTCAAACTGCTACTTCCAATCCTCTGTTCCCTGCCCCTATCCTCCTTGGGTAAGGCTTCCAGCACAGCAGGCTATCAAAGGTCTTTTGAAGGGAGTGGGCATGTGACAGTTCTCACTATCGGAGATGCAGCGCCAGGACTGTCACCTCCTATTCTGTCTATTCATGAACCTGAGCTGAGATTGAGAAATGTTCCCAAAGATAAGAACAAAAGTATTGCGCTGTTAGGTCAGATGAGAGGCTTATCTAGTTCTGTCTCCAAAAGCAGCTTCTGGCAGGCACTTAGGAAGCAATATAAGAAGTGTTTGAGTATCTTGGTTATATTCCATTTACAAGTAATAAGCAATACAAAAACTTTGCCTTTCAGACTGCATCTGAAAGGGCATTGATAGTAGGTATGGATTAAACTGATATCTGTAATTTAAACGTATTTTTAACCCATTTTTGTCTTCTACAATATAATTTAGCTTTGCTTTCCATAATATAATTGAGCTGTTTAAAGAGCAATTATTACTTTCTATTTTTAAATTTGCTGTGTGATAAATTTATTTGGACATCCATGATCCTTGTCTTACAAAAACACTTTTCCAGCATTCTGCATTCAACTTCTCTGGGCCAGTCAGATTTAGTTGTGTTGTATGCTGTATATTTTTATCACCTGCAAAGTTTGTCAGGGTTCACCTGGTTTTGATCCCTTTTAAACCTGTTGAGCAAAGCAGGCGTAACTGTGGTGCCCAGCTTGTTAGCATCCCTACAGGTGAGAGCTGACCTCCTGTCACACTGATGCTCTCCAGAATGGCTGAGCAGTGGAAGCTTCCTTGGCTCTAAAAGAGTGTAGTGATTAAAACAGTTTGCTTTCTGTAAAGGCTCTGTCATTTGAGTTCTTTTCAGATTATGATTGTCTACTGGCCTGACGGATTTTATTTTGGACTGCCTTTTTCTGAGATATTTGACAACTTTTTGGTTGTTTTGGTTAGATTTTACGCTTCTAACGTGCTGATCCTATAATATTTCTTATTTTTTGTCTTGCCCTCTTGCTTGAGTTTATGCTCCTCCAGGTTCCTTTTTCTGAACATTGGCTTCCACTTTTCATTTCTAAAATTCCCCTACTACCTTGTAAATCTTTGGTGTCAGAAGTGCAGCTGTAGTTAGGCTGAGGTCATCTCTCCTGTGTAGGATCCTTCTCATTCAGAGCTCTTCTTGTTCCTAACTTCCTCATATCACTGTCTGTTCTCTCCACCTGTCTTGTTGACCCTATGGATAGTAATGGGAATATTTGAAAAATGACTGTTTCTTATTGAACTATCTAAACTTGGTTCCAAGACCTTTTTTCATAAGCAGAATCTAATGCAAGTGGTACCCCGCCATTGCTGACACTGCACCCTTCCTCAATGAGGTGGTGCCTGGTCACAGAATTTAGACGCTAGCAGTCCTTAAACACAAATCCTCCAGCAAAAATATCACCACCCCTCAAAGCATCTAGGAAATTCTTTAACTAAAATGCAGGGAAGTCCTCAGGCAGTGCTGTGTGCCATAAATCTGAAGGCTGAATTGAATACAAAATAACTCTGCAGACAACAGAGGAGTCAGCTTTAAGTATTCCACCCTTGTAGTACTCTTCCAAATGGCCTACAGGGATTTTCTTTGCAGGTGAATCCTAATTCGTGTGCCCACACTGCTATACTGCACTCTTCAGTTAAATATATTTTTAGTGAAAGCTGTTTCTTCTGTGAAAGTGGGCTGAAAACCAGCAGTCATGCTATGGCTAAGGAATCAGGCAAGTCTGTCTGTCCTGACACTAAGAAATTAGTGATAACTGAGTGAGCAAATCAAAATCATGTTATATGTAATATCACAGTAGGTTTGTATGAATCTGGTGGCTACATTACAGTGCAAAGGTGGTGATAATTCTAGGGACATCGCGGTGATGTGGAATCCCAAATCTGAACTTTTGAAAATAACTTTGAACACACAGAAGCTGTTGATTACCAGTAAGATCTTTACAGCTGAAGGTCACCTGTGAATTTGACAGCGGGATTTTCTTGGATGGCCAAAGACGCTTTGAAGTGGACTCAGGTGCAACATTTGAAAGCTAATGTTCTTGAATGAGCCAGTTTGCAAAATGAGAAGGCACAGAGGTTTCCAACCTGAAAACCTTTGCTATGCTAATTACAGTATGCATTTATCTAGAGGTGTGTGGATTTGCAGATTTGGGACATCAGTACAGAATTCATTTTTCTCGTTTCATTGTTTTTCCTTTTTTTTTTGGTAAGGAAGACTTCTCAAGGATAACTTGTGGGGTGTGAATGAATATGGTACTAAGAACCTAGGAAGGCATTTAGATTTGAGGGATGATGTCTGCTTTGGCATGGAGTAACCATGCCTGATACCTTAATTGTGGCTGGTGAGGGCCATTTGTTTGTCTCTTTAAACCCACCACAGTGATTTTGTTTTCCCCTGGTTTCTAACGCAACACATCATGAGGAAGTTTACATTCTACTGAGGCATGCAGGATTCATGCTTAGACAGGATTTGTCATCAGTCAGATAAAATATATATGGTATTGTTGGTGCTTTTGAAAGGCTTCGTTATAACTTGGAGAGACTTTTCTCTACAACCTTTAATGTTAAAGGATCTGCTACTGTATCTGGTTCTCTTTACGTCTAAATTTCAGAAGGTTTCTCTGATTCTTCAATTAATAGGCTTTAATGCCCTTGATGTTTACTGTTTATTACAGAACTGATTATTGTAAGGATCTTATTCATACATTTGGTATCAGATTCTCCTATTTGCTTGCGATGCTTACAGACACAGCATTAAGTGAACAAACCTAGAAGACAAATTTTGAATGCCTGTTTAGCTGAGCTACGATGACCTCTGTGCCAAAAGCTTCTGAAGATCTAGAGGACAAAGACGTTGTTTGTCACCATTTGAATGCAGGCAGGCTGTTCTGTGCAGCTCTGGCTTGAGCTGGATGGGAGAAAGGGAAGATGTTCCATCTGTGTTTTTTTTTTTTTTTTCTTTTTTTTAGTGAGACAGTACAGGCAAAAAAATCTTCTGTATCTACAGGT
Organism: Aythya marila; assembly: GCF_965140915.1. Lineage (NCBI taxonomy): Eukaryota > Metazoa > Chordata > Aves > Anseriformes > Anatidae > Aythya > Aythya marila. Next base: position 18,274,014 of record NC_139043.1, on the reverse strand, counting down.
TTTACAACAAGTTGTTACAATGAAATATTATAACTACTGAAACTATCAAGATAGCTGGTAGGTTGAGAAAATAAGCTTAAATCAATTTCTGGCACAGATTTTGAGGCAAACAGAATGCCAACAAACAGTGGTACTGGAAATTAAGACAGACATGAAAGCCTCTTAAATCAAACCTCTGACCCGACAAAATCCTTGATGACATACTTCAATGATTATCTGTTATGTACAATTCAACCAATTCTTCATCTATAGTTGTCCAAAATGTTAAGCACAAACTTTAATCTTTAGTGTTTTTTTTTTTGTGTGTAAGGACTTTAAAATTGTGGCAGAAAACAAATATTTATAGTTATAAGGAGATTAACAAAATATACTTACTTGCCAGATGGTCCACAATTACCAGTAATATTGTTATTAACTTATCACAGTGGCTTGAGTTCAGCCAGGCAGCACTGTCAGCGTGGATGAATGTGTTATGCTGACAAACTGAGTTGACTGTCATACAGTTGACGTTTGTCTTGATCACTTCTATTGAGAGAGCAGATTATTTCTGCAATTATTTCCAGTTAGTCCAATAAATGTAACACTTACAGGTAGTTGGTCTGTATACATAATAGGAGGATGTGTTCTTCCATATGTTCCATTTTCCGAATGCTGAATCAAAAATAAGTGAAAATGTGGGTGTCTAGCTGGGCTGTGCCAGCTACTGTATTAATCACAGATGAATTTCAGAAATACAGCATCACGTACATATTGGTGTACCCTATGCGTAATGTTGGTAGGGTATGAGTCTGAGATGGTGCTTTCAAATGGCAAAGCGTCCCAAATGAATGCAGTATAAGTCTGTACCATCATGATGCCTTTCGTAAATGCCACATGTACACTTAAACTTCTTTCCTTTGAAAGCGTTATGTATCATCAAGTAGTTGCAAGAGCCTGGTACTACCTCAGCAGAACTGTGACGTTACCATGAGACGAGCATATTGCAGAGGTACAGTGAAAAAGGGTTAAAATGTGCCGTGAGGGAAGACAGTGGAAAGCTGTAGTATTTTTTAACACTCAGGAGAGATCTTCATAGTCCTGCTTCTGGACTGCACTGTTCTTCCTTCCTGTGGATTTTCACCACAAACTCATAAAGCCCTGGGAAAAGGACAAAGCAGAACAGCGTAACTGTATCAGAAGTTCAGGTTGTGCTACAGAACTGCAGACACAAGAAGGTAGAAAGGATAGAAATATCTGTACCGAGGTCTTGAAGATTGGGCTTTGTGGAAAGGCAAGTGTTCTTGTGAGAAGTTTTAACATGAGAATTCAAATGGAAAACGCGTTGTTTAAAATCAAAGTACTTTGTAGTGTTTCTGGATAAAGCGTTGTGGAAATAGTTTGAAAATAAGTAATTGTGGCTGTTCAGCCACATTGGCCTGACAAAAAACTGTCAAAACTCAAACATGAAATGGAAGTGCATGAGAGGTGGAAGCAGGCTCAGGTAATCCTACTCTGGAGACTTTGAGTGTGGATGGGGTTAGGGAAACCAAAGCACATCTGGGGTTGGATCTGACAAGAAACATGAAGGGCAACAAGAAACACTTCTGTAAGCATGTTGTTAGCAAACTTAGGGCAGGGGAAAAAGTGGGCCTGCTGCTGAAGTGGATGCTGGGCCTTGGACGGAGGACATGGAAATGGTCAGTGATACCACTTGGCAAACTCTAGCTGTGTGTGTGTGCTTTGTAACTATTCCTCATGCCCCAGCAGTGATCAGTTTACCCTTCATTTTCATTTTGTCTCTTTCCAGAAGCCTTTGTAGAGGGAAAGGAGAGTTGCCTCTTTGACCAGTTAAAAAATAAATGCATGCAAGGGAAAAGCTTTCCCTGTAAAGGAACTGAAGGCCTACTTTCCTAAGGTGTTTGGAGAGTCTCCCAGGTGAACCTGTTGCAGCCTTAGTAAGGATATATCAACACTCTTTTTCCTACCACATAAACTAGTTTCTTTAGAGTAGTCAGTGACAACCTAATGCTTGAGAGACCCTTACCAAAGTCCCTTGTGTATAGGATGAACTGAGAAGGCAGGGACTTGCCCTAGTCCTGGGCCTGCTGCTTGCTTCATGCGCTTGAGCTCTTTACACCTGTGTGCAGCTAAAGTGAAATCATTAATAAGCAGGTCTTGTCCCTGGCCTACACATTAGTATTTATGTTCAGAAAAGTCCAGAAAATACCAGAAATCTACCTGGTGGGGTCTGCGTGTGACCTGTTGAGGAGTTAGTTACATCTGCTTACTCTATGTACTCCAGGAACAACTGAAGCAGGTGTCTTCTCACGAGGTTAAGATAAGCCTGTAACCCACCAACATAAACATTTTAGGGAGCATTAGTGTGTACAGTGTGGCAGCTTTTCCCCTGAGGCCAGTGGTTACCGGGAACCATGGAAAAAGCAATTGGGAGGGGAGGAACTGTAGTTTTAGCAGTCCCTGAGGAGGCTGATGTTCAAAACAAGACTGGAAATAGAGCTATGAATTAAAAATATTTTTGTGTATTCCAAAAGCATGGTGTGTGCTATTTCCAGCTGAATTTGCCACAACCTATGCTTAGATATTTCAAGAGATTTTAAAGCGTGTCCAGTATCAGATTGTGTAGATTTTAGCAGGAGATAGAGGCAAGGGGATGAAGAGCATCTGTACGAACTTCTTATTTTGGCATATAGGTTCCTAATGCAGTCTTCCTCTGATTCCTTGTGTTTCTCCAATGACTATCTAGCATGTATGAGGATAAATGTCCAGATATAGCTGGTGTGGACACTTTGCTCTTGGTCATACTGCTGTTAGATAAGAGGGAGCAGTATTGTCCTGTTTTGAGCAAGCTCGCCCTTACCCATGTTCTGATTTCGTTCACAAGCGACCCCTCAAATGTATGGCTCTGTAGCACTATTATTTATTGTTACAATTCTTATATATATTGTACTTTAGTTAAAAGAGTCAACATGCTTTGAGGTGAGCAAAGGTGACCATGTCCTTGGTCCTTTGAGATCTCTTGGGAAAAGCTTTTGGTGCATCCCAAGGCCTGAAGAGGAGATCTCTGAAAAGTGTGACTATGGTATGTTGAATCTGACAAAGCTCTGAAAGTGAAGAACAGTCTGTAGAGTGCCTTTGGAAGACCTAGAGAATGGTATCATAAGAAATGATTTAGAAGCATTTTGGTACCATTGATGTAACTACAGCATGTATGTTAGGCTATTTGTTTCTGAAATCTGACATTAGGAAATTAAGAGGTAATGTTGCACCACTTCTGTCCTTGGTAAAGGTGAGGATTAGTAGCTGGGAGGGTAGTCCACTGCCTGAAAGGGGGCTGGTGGTTGTTGTGCCATGCAAGGTCACATGGTGGAAATCAAAGCTTTAGTCTGAAGTGGCTGAAACTGTTGACTTATAAGAAGTGGTACCCTAGACTTAGAAAATCAGTAGAGAGCGTTTATCAGTTGAGTGAGTCTCTTATGACCTACCAAAATTTGCATGGCAACATTTTTGCCAAGTCCAGAGCAGTCACAGCTACTTTCACAAGCTGATGCTATAAATGTTCCACATCTGAAGTCATCTTGGAGATGATTTTAGAGAAAATGAGGAAATTGTTGGAGGTTTTTTTAGAAATGTGACTCCAAACTTACAGCTTTTGTTTTCTTGTGGTGATTTCTGAGTTTCTTTTTATAAAATGGAGCACTGGGTTTGAAATTGGTTGTTAGCTCTTCATTCATAAAAAATTAAGGGGAACTTTTGATGAAGAAAACACAAACGTTCTTGGTGTCCAACTAAAATAGTTCAGACAGTCATCAAGGACTTGTGTATGGAGGAACCTTTTTTTTTTGGCTTCGTAGGCATCAGTGGCCTACTCCTGGACTGTGCTGCCCTTCTATAGTGGCTTGCATCTCTGTGAGAGGAATTAAATTGCTGATATATCAATGTAGTCGAGGGGATGTGCAGAGAGGGGGGGGTCTGGGTGTGAATTTTTGCACAATGGTTTTGGCAAACATCATTCCCTGGGGTAAAAGGGAGGATGTTGTCACCTGGCATGGCACTCATATGGTTCTGGGTACTCCCTGGCCCCAGTGCTCAGTGTGCCCTCCGGTTTGGCTGGTGAGGCTGCTGGTTTCTGAGACAAAGCAGGTCACTCATTGTGCTTATTTTAGTTCTTTGCTGCATCGTAAAATGTGAAGGGTGTTAAATTATTTGAGTGCGTAACTTTTTCATACCTGCCACCTTACATCTATCGAGTGCATGAGATTTGCAGCTTTCGTGCCATAATGCAACTCAGTGAGCTCTAACATATGAATATGTCTCTGCGAGCATGGCTTTGGGAGCACAAAACTCCACATTTCTCTTCTCAGACATATCAAATTCCATATTTAGAGGACAAATGTAGTCCTGCTTGGCAGGTTATAGCATTGTAAAGAAGTTTGGTGTATTTCTGTAGTCATTGTGTTCAAGGCTGTTTTCTCTTTTTCAGAGGTGTCGTTAAAGTGGACATAAATCTGCAGAAGGTGGATATCGACCAGTGCTCGAGTGAGGGGTGGTTCTCGGGAACACACAGATGTCATCTCAACAACTCTGAGGTATGTTTGTAAGGAACCAAGCTAGACCTCAACAGAGAGTCTTTCCATTATGAATAACTTTCTGTAGTATAAGTGCTAGCTGTTCTATAGACTCTAAATGTGGTTTATGGACTGGACAGACATTCCTGTGCAAGGTGTTATGGTATGCATGAGTTTCAGGAATGCCTGCAGTTTAGGAATATTGGCATTAAAGCAGAAGTTAAGTTACTGTGCAGAAATATTAGCTATAGGAACAAAGAATATCTGCGAAATGATTAATGAAGTTCTTGTGAGTCAATCAAAACCCATTATTTTACATTCAAAGTTAAAATAAACTTTAATGTGAGTATCTCTTTTGAGTGGACAGTCTTATAAAATGCAGTAAAAGTGGCTAAAATGCTGGTACTGTTTATTCAGAGAAGTTTGGTCTCTTGCAAGAATGATGCAGAATAACAAAATTGGATGCTATAATTCTTTTTTAATAGAAATGCCAACATTTTGACAGAGCTGACTAAATGTTTCTGTTCAACTCCTTCCTGCTTCCCCTTTCTTCTGAAGGCCTGTGTCTGGCTCCGTCTGTCAATGTATCATAGATCATTCAGCTTGGCAAATCACATGTACGCAATGAAACTTAAAGCTACAATATATTCAGTGATTTTTTTGATTACATATAATGTTGTTTTCAAAGGTGCACATTTGTTATCTGTGAGACTGTTCTTTGTGTACTTCTGTACTTTCAGAAAGCACAAAGCACAGGGGAAATTGAAAGCTGAAAGAAATTTGAAAATTGAATGAAATTTGGAGTTGTTTACCAAACTACTTGTAAAATGCAGTTCTATCCAAACCAAATCTAAATTTAGGAAAAGTTTGTTTTGAGGAATTCATTGGTTAACATTTTTGAGCAAGAAAAACTCGGAATTGCTGTAAACACCTTTTTTGGTATTTTTCACTTTTTTTTTTCTTAAAATATATACAAAATAAGAAATGTTGTTTGAGAAATAAAAACTAAATGTAAATATTTCTGCAAATGTTTTTTTTCTTTGTCAATTAGTTTTTGACTTCTAAATTGAAGGGAATGATTTTCGATGTCTCATGTTTCCTCCTAGAAGAAAATACTGTTCTGAGATCTGATAAACCTTGTTTTTTAGTGTATGCTAGTTATCCTGTACATGACTATGTGTTTTGACAAGTGCTCCTCCTTTTCCTAATGTCTTATGAGTAGAAATGTCAGCAGAGGGGTGGGATGGTAAGTTACGTTTCTTCCTGCAGCGAAGAAAAGGGAGGGGGAAAAGAAATCTTATGAGAAGACCAAGAAAAACACATGTAAAAGTACAATGGAAATAATGAAGAAGTATCACCGGCAAGCTTTAATGTACCTTTGGACTGGTTCAAAGCCCACTCTTAGCTGTAATGGGTTCTGAATCATGCTCTGTATTCTTAACATTAAGCAAAACATAATCAGAGTGAAACCACACTGGAGGTAATTTCAAAACTATATATATATATTTTGCCAAATCTAAGTCCTTAACTGTGTGTCCTGCACACAGAAGAAAGTAAAAAGCTACTCCCTCTTGAAATAAGGTGCAAGGCATGGACTACTAAGGCAGGGACGGTGTCTCCAGAAGATATGAGCCAGGGCTGGGTTCTCTGCAGTCTGGGCTTCACTCTCCTGCTGAGAGCATGGTGGGTGTTTCTTACCTGCTGAGGGAGAGAATAACTTTTTTTTTTAAACATTTTACTTAAGATGTGAGATGTACATTACAGATTAGTTCTTCATGCTGGGATATTGGGCTGATGTTACAAAGGATGCTCTATTTTTCATACTGGAAAGATGCATGATTTTATTTTAGTAAGCTTACTGCATAAATAAAATATATCTTCTGTTCTGCTTCTGCTCTACTTCTACAAAAGAAAAAAAGAATGTCCTTGGCTGCTCTGCCAATTTTACTACCTAGACCTTCATGGTGTATCAAAGCCTCTTAGGCATCTAGTGACACCTAGATGTAGATACTTAAATGTAGGTGTCTTAACCTCAGATTTGAATTCCTCCTTTCTCTACTAAAGCACAGATAAGCAGTGTTACTCATGGGAACAGGAGTTGTTTAATGAGTGATGCTGTAATATGTGAGCTGGGCTAATGTTCACAGCTTATGGTTTTAATAATGTGGGTAAGGAAATGAATGCCACTGCATGAACAGCTTTTCAACTCATACGTAGAGCAGAAACCTCTCATCTGCCCTTGACATTTATTAGTGTTAAATCAGCAAGGGTCTCATGGCTGAAAGAAGGTAATGCCAACCTCCCCCAGACCAACATGCAGCTTGTCAGCAGGGAGTGCTTTTCCTTATTGCATCTGAAGATGATGAGACTCCTTGCCTAATAACAGTGACATTGCGGATAGGTAGTTGCTAGGAATAATATGTGGACCATCTCCTTTTCCTCTGTGGTCGCTTTAGGAGGGGTCTTCTTTTTTTTTTTTTTTTTTTTTTTTTTTATAAAAACGGATCTCATATGCTGCTTTTCACACTTTGTTTAAACAAAATCTGCACTGTAGAGTAAGGGTAGGTTACATAGCTGTGCAGTAATGCTTTCCATACAGTGTGTCTTATAAATGCTACTGAAATGATGTTGCCCATCCTTGCTTTCATCTTCTTAGATGAAGATGCAGAAATACCTGCTGATGCTGGAATGCTTTGTCCCAGGTTACAAAGTCAGTCTCAAGCAGAATAAAGAAAGGGGGCACAGATTTAAGCTTGTTAGACCCTGCTTCATCATTTTTTTTTTTTTTTTTTTTTTTTTTAATGACTCGAGCATTCAGCAGTGCATTATTTTTCCACAGACCTTTTGGTAAGCCTTTGGCTTAGTCAAGTTCCCAGTTCTCTCTGGAATTTTGGTTACTGCACTGCCCTTACTGCTAGGCCAGGTACCAGTGCCATTAAGTCTAAGGCATAAAGCTCAATATTTCAGAGAGAAATCTCTTTTTCCTTGTCTAACACTACAAAAATATAGCAAGTGACAGAGAAAAGGGAAAGGAGGTGACTGAGGGAATGGAGAAAATAAAACAGCTCACAAGTTACTAAGAGGCTTCTTTATTTTGTCTTACTTCAGTTTTGTAGTGGCTAATATTTCCCAGATGCTTCAGGTAAATTTTCCTACTTTCTGTACTGTTCTAAAATGTTTTTCTTCCAAACAAAAATGAGTTTAGAGAGGAGGAGGTGCATTACGGCAAATGTAAACATGCTGGGAGCTGAATAAACCAGAGGTCTTTATGTGCTAAGGCTAAAACATCAAGAACAAACAAAAAAGTATGGTTCCTAATGTCTAAGAGAAAACACAGATATTTCTACTCAAAATACTGTATTGCCTTTATGCACTCTGGCACAGAATCATTAGAAAATGATCCTAATTTGTGACACTGTGATTTAGCTTTGGGAGGTCTCAAATCTAACCTGATTGTGTGATGGAATAATTGTAGTGCTCTTCCTTGCTTGAAAGAAAAATAGCGTGTGGTTGGGGAATTGAAGATTATTACTACTCAAATAGAGAAAATGCCTAGGCATCCTATTTCTCCTTTAATCACTCTCTCTCCTAGGTGTTCCTTAGGACATGGAAAGTTGACTCTTAAATACCTTGCTTTTTCTATGGTGCACTCAAATTGAATTCTAAAAGCAAACTCTGGGAACAGGGACTGAAATCTTAGATTCCACCACTTTTAAATTGGCTACCAAGGTCCCTAGTATACAGTCATATTTTTTTTTTCCTGACTTGCTCTCTTTTGTGCCCATCCCTGACTTCATAGCAGCCTAGATGAACTGGGAGAACAGTCATTGCTTCCTTCAACCTTCAGATGATGAGGCAGGCAGTTAGGTGAGGCTTTGCATGGTGAAGCCAAACTGTAAAAGTGATAAAAGTCTGCTTCAGTTTTTTTTTTTTTTTTTTTTAACCATATCAGCCAAAAAGGAAGGGGACTGTGGCCAGGTGCTCTGTTCTTGGCCTGGGGTAAGAAAGGACAACCCATGGTGAAGCACAGAGCTGCACTCTCCTTTCTGCCTTCTTCCCTGGAAAAAAATACACAGGTAATTTGCAGTGGGTGAGGTGGGTAATATGTGCAAGACAAGAAATAATCAAATGAGTTGGGTAGGGAACAAAATATTAAAGATAATTCTGAAATTAACAGGAAAAAAAAGTTTCCTAATAACAAACAGAATATGCTTTCATTGTACAGGCAAGGTTGGGTATGAGGGTAAGAAAGCATGCACTTTTAGTGTTTGAAAGATTTAAAGATTTTTCTCTTAATATACAAGGTTATCTCCCCATACATTCTGTCGGTAACTGCTTCCACTTCTGGTAATGACTTTAGAGTCCTTGTTGGGACACTGACGATAAAATCAAGGCAGAGAAATGTTTGAAGAAATCAGCTGGCATAGCACATCGAGCTTGGCCGAACACTTGCAGCCAGCAGCATCAGCCTGTGAAAACTGCAGTGGCTTCCACGCCGTTCCCCCAGCCTTAATGAGACTGCCAACAACTTGCACTGTGAGGCAGGCTCAGCTGACATCTCTCTGGGTTGCAACAGTATTCCACAAATGACAGCGTGCAAAAATATCTAGAGGGAATGAGGGAGGCAGAGTAAACAAAAAAAGCTTCACTGCTGTCTGTATATAGCATGTGTATATTTGTGTTTGTAGGAAGATGCACAGGCCTCCTGTGTATTTATTCTGCACAAACACAACCAATGGAGGAAGGAAACAATATGGGAACAATACAGTCAGGTTTTTTTCCTGTTTAGCAGGCAAAAACACCGGTGACCATTGCATTTTACTACAGTTTACACAGTGTTACAGGCAACCAACAAAAAGGCGAGGGGTGTGTGTGGTTAACAATACAAGTGTAATGGGAGTTGGGAGAAAGGAAAAACAAAAGTGCTTTCCAGGTTTTCCAAGCAGATGCCTTTGTCAAAGTGGGAAAAGGCCATTTAATGCACATACTCCATGGGAGAGGAAGCCTCACAAGAAGTTAAAAGTCATAACCCTGTGGGTCATATCCAGTGACATTGATTTTGATTACTACTTACATGAATTTTCTGTCCATTAGGAAAAATGCAGTCAGAATGAGATGAATTTAAAAACCAAGGTGTGTGTTGGCAATACAGTCTGACAGTGAGCAGGGTTTACAGGATATAGTTAACTTTTAATTTGGAAGCAATCATCATCCCTGGAGTTACAGATTGCATTCAAGATACACTCTCTATGCTGGTACTTCTCCTGCTGTATGTGAGGTGATATTTCCCCTTAGAAGAAAACAAGATCTTAAGTGGTAGAATATAACTACTAAATATGGCATCAAATCCTGGGCCAAAGGGGAAATCTAAGATAGGAAGGGAGCAGCTCAGTTTAATACACAGGTAAAGAAAAAATAGCCAGCGCTTTTTGCTTTCAGAAGCAGAAAGGAGTGTCTGTCCTGTCATAGATAAAGGTTTGTCAGAGCTTTCAGTGATAAACAAGGTGCTATGAAAACCAACTTTCAGTGTAAAGAGCAGCCAGGTTGCTTAGCTACAGCTATCTTTGCCTTTTCAGAAAAAAAAATCTTAAATGACTCTGTTTTGAAGAGTTACTCTTGGTTTTCTGTGTTATTCTAAAGAAAACCTTTGTAATGTTTCCTTTCATCTTAGCAGTATTAACGAGCATCTAAATTTGTCCAAGTCAGTTCTATTTGCAGTGCTTTTCCTTTCCCCAGATTAAAAAGTGAAAAGCTATAGATGACTGAGTGCTGTCTGACAAAAATTAAAATAGCAGAGATGTAGCTTTTTTTTTTTTTTTAGTTGATAGGCAATCATTGCATGGCATCTGTTACTGGTAGTTCTTTCACATCTGTTGGTACAGCTTTCAGATCTTTCTCTGCTGGACATACCATCATTACGTGGGACAACACTGATTAGCTGAACCAGTCCTTGCAGGATAAGGTGAACTGTTTTAAAAATAAAGTAAAAAGAAGTTACTCTTGCTGGATTTGCAGAACACTGACATGCACTCAAGGAGGCCTAGGCCCTGTATGCTTATTTCATTTCATGTGGATATGGGAATCGAGTGATCCTTACACCTTCATTCTGGAGAAGCAGCAGTAGCTAGCAATTAGGGTCCCTTAGTCTTTGTCTTCAGATTCTTGTTTTCTTACTGCTGTGTGTTTTTTTCTTCCTTGAAGTGAAATGATTAAACTTTGTCAGGAAAAAAATAAAAATAAAGGCAAACTCTATAGGAAAGGACACTTGTATGAGGTTAGGTGGCTCAAGGGATTGGGGATAGGAGTGTTTCTCACCCCCCTTCCAAATCCTTCCAAGTTACAGGTTTTATCTCTGTTTTTACAGATGTGCATTGGAGAGAATCTGAGAGAGTATGAAAAAGCTCGTGTAACAGCAGTAGGTGGGGGAGGAATAAGTTTTCCCCTTGTGTTTGGGAAGGAAAGAGGTGATGGCCCAGGTACCTAGTTAGCTAATGGGACATGGACAAAGTGTGCCTGGTAGAAGCAAAGGAGAAGTCACAGAGGGAGGACGGGCACAGGAGCTCATCCTTGGAGAGAGACTGGCAAACTAATGTCCTGTGGCTGGGGCATGAAACTGCAGGTCAAGGTCTACCCGTGGCCACAGAAAACCTTACAGCAGGAGCCTGGGGACTGTAGCCAGGCTGGATTATTCTCCTTTGGGAAACTGGCTGAGTTACCTTTCCTACACATGAAGTGATGGTAGCTTTGTCAAATCTAGTATAAATGCAGCAGAACTTCATTCATCCAGGATTTTCATTTGTTACCAGCACATTCAGAGGTCTGTACAATATCTGAAAAATCACAGTTGTAGCATGGCTGAGGTTGGAAGGGACCTGTGAAGATCATCTAATCCAACCCCCTTACCAAGCAGGATCACCTAAGGCACATTGCACAGGATGGCACCCAGGCGGGTTTTGAATATCTGCAGAGAAGGAGACTCCACAACCTCCCTGGGCAGCCTGTGCCAGTGCCCTGTCACCCTCACAGTAAAGAAGTGCCTGTCCCTAAGTAATGAGTGTGATTAGATAAATGGATGCTAATTTGGTGCCAAAGTGTTTGGTCCCTCCTACATGAGAATGGATGTGCGTATTTCTGAGGACATGCAAGTGCTCCAGTATCTTGTGAGATAACATAAAGACTGTTACCCACATCGTAGAGCTGGGACACAGGAAAAATATTCTCTCAGCTGATAGACCTCCTGCTCGCTCAGACTGACGTGTTACTTCCAGGTGTGCAAATTGCTCTCTCCAGTTTGGTTTCTGCACGAAGTTATGTAGAGTGTGTGAGTTGAAAGTGAGTCATGTTGCTCTCCAGCCAGGGCCCAGTCTTGGGTTGTCTTTGGAGAGGGGTATTGGGGTGTGGATGGTACGCATCCACCCCACACTCCAGATGCCTACAGGATGAGTAAGCATCCTGATGCATTTTTGTAAACTTGTGTCTGAACAGATTTTCTTACTGATCTTCCATTCTGACAGAATAGTCAAAAATGAACAAACCACCCAAAATCCTCTTAGCTAAATGTGGTACTACCACACTTCTTGTCATTGCAGAGGGTGCCAACTTCATGTGAACTGCACAGACGGCTCCTGAATCGGATACTTAGCTATTTGTATACTCAGGCCATATAATGCGGAAGGTTTTTTTGTTTGTAAAAATACAAAAATTCTGCTTGTGCAAGTATTCTACAGCAAATTATTTTTATTGAAAAAACATGGGCTTGAGAGAGTAGATAATGCTCTGACTAAACCAATGGAAAAAGATTGTCTCCCTTATCATAACATTTTTATTAAATGTAGCAACTGCTTCTCCTGCTTTTTTTATACTTCATGATACCTGCACAAGAGACAAGTTTAATTTAGCCTTAAGGAGAAAGTTCGTTCCTTTTATTCCAGTAACTATTCTACTTTTTCTATAAAATTAGATTGAACACATATTAAAGATCCCAAGATGAAAAACTAAAGAAAGTAGCTGCTGAATTTTCATATTCAAAGCCATAGCAATAGCTTTAATGGAAACTCATATAGCTTTATTTTTGAATGCCCTTTCATAGCTTTTAGAGCAGTGGATATTAAAATACTTTTGTTGGTGACTTCTGGTAGAAGGTGAATTGTTTCTTTTCTCAATGTCTCTTTGCAAATGCAGAACTGTTTTTTTGTTTGTCTTTGCTTTTGTTTAGCTGCCAGTAATTCACATCATTTATTCTTGTTTGCATTTTCCAGTACCGCAAACTGATGGCTATCAGGTCACCCAATCACTGGGCAGCTGCTAATCTAGAAATTTGGCACTGCATTTGCTAAACTACTTTTTTTTGGTGCCTCCTCATTGCTTTGTCACCTTATCTTGTTTCAGATCACGAATATATTAAGCACTGTCCCTAATATGGGAACGCAGAGTGTTTGATTCTACTCTTTTTATCTTTTTGAATATTTGTTTTCTTTTTTGTTCTGGCTAGTTTATAATCCATTACTGAGCTTCATCTTATTAATGCCTTTCTTTTTCATTCGTCTCATGCAAGGGTTTTACTCTTATTTCTTCAGTGAATAAGTAGAAAAAGAAAAATACTTCTCAACATCTTATGCATGTAAGCTATTGAAGATAAATACAATATTTACTGTCTTGGATACTTCCTTTACTCAGAAGAGATGGTGAGGAAAAGTAAATTTTACTGTAGAAACAGATGAGACAGTCTTCTATTTGTAATATTGCGTTGTTTTCTGTTTGTAGCAAGATTAGAATTCCTCTGCGGCTAAACTTAGCCCCTAGATTTGCCACAACTGTTGTTCACAGGGAAATCAATTTCTATTTACTTGCATAAAATAGACAGTAGGGTTTGCTTACCAAGTTCTACTCCGCCAGAGTACAGTATTTGCTTTCCACCCCCATTCCATCATTGTTTATTTTTTCATCTTTCGAATATAGTTATCTGGGAAAAAAGTAATATTCATGGAGTGGTATAACTCTGCATTCCGATTTAGGTGAAGAGAGTCCTGTAACTTTCATCCAAAACATTTGAAAATAAAGCTAACACAGTTAGTCTGACCTAAGAGCTTTCACTAGAGCTGAGAAATTGAATTAGTGGTGACTTATTTGAATAGTTTTTGTGTCTGCATATTCATTTACATCTGTCTGTGTATACACATCGTATGCATGGGCATGCATGCCTGTGTGTGCAGACGTATAGGGAATGTGAACAATTATTGTTTGCACTAGATGGTGACTGCTCCGTGATGAGATGTAACAGAGGCTTGGGAGATGCTGCTCCTGGCCTAGCATGTGGCCCCGTGCTCTGCTACAGGCTCTGGGGGCTAAACAGCTGCTATTTTAGCATAGGCCAAACATCTTTCTTCCAAGAAAGGAAGTCGGAGGCACTCCAGAACTTGTAAACTTTTACGAGGCATGATAAAACACACCTATATTTTTAAATGTCCAAGACATAGCACAAGCTGGTTTTATGCATGTCATAAATTGTTACCCTGATGTTAATCATTTTGCCACCAAATGGAATTGTATATACCACAGAAAACATAGGAAAATAAGTTTCTAACACCTTGATTTGTAAAGTCCATGTTTTGAGGAATTATATGTGTTTCTAGATGAAATAAAATCTAGTGACTACATATAAGTTGGTGTCTCAGTACTGGCTAAGAGTGTTAGCTGTGGGCTGGGACCCTGTTATATGAGACATTGCAAAAACAGAGCAAATATTTGCCCTGTAGAGCTTATATTCCTGATTTCATATTGTTCTAGAGCTCTGCAAATTGAATACTGCATTATGTTACCTGAAGGAAGCATTTCTTGGTGGTTCACCTACACTGACTTCTGTGGATAGCTAGGAGGACGCTTGTTTGAAATGTCTAAATAAGATGCTTCAACCATCTCGATACGGATATTTTGGAAGATTTCTTAAACAAAAAACCTATTTTTTTTTTTTCCTCCTGGTACTAGTGAACTTTAATTCTGAAGTTTGCATTTTCTTGCAGGATGGGACTACATAATGATGATTGCTTTCTAAGGGACCACTTTATTGCTATGGTCTATGTAATTATGAAAAGCGATTTTTATGAAACATTACTTAGCCACTTAAAGAAGAATTATTTTTAGAGGTTTAATGCATTTTTCAGTTATGTTTCTTTTCCACAGGTGATTGAGTTGCCTGTAATTATATATCAGTAGATTATTTTAGCTACTTTCTAACATTATTCAACAGAGATGATGCATTATGTCATTTTTGTTACAAGTGTAACCTAAAAATATTTTCTTTGAGTACATGATTATAAGGAGTCCCATCTTGTATCCTTGTCATGCTATTGCACTGCACCAAATTTTAGAGTGTTTTCCCTATTTTTCTATATCTTGATTATCACAGTGCTAGATGATGAATGTTGGAATACATGGAATAGATGATGCACTGACTTTGAAATCAACGTCTCATTAAATTTTCCCTAGCTCTTGCTTAAATTTTCAGAGTGTATAGATGTGTATTTCAATATAAAATTTTAAAACAAGAAATGACATATTCTTCTTTTCAATTGCTTTACTCCTCTCTAGGTTGACTACCTAATAAAATACCCAAATCCAAATGCAGTCCAGTCCGTGCTCTCCGGCTTATGGCTGCAGACCAGGAACCTTTCTGGAAGATGTGTGTTAGTCATTCCCATGCTCCTGGGCTCAGGGCAGAGGTGTTTTGTTTGAAGCAGTGTGGTCTGTGCTATAGAGTTGATAAGATTATATTATCTAATACTCCCCTTTGGCTTGAAATCTATTCTATAAAGTCACAGAAGTGCTGAATCATTTCATCGTGTGTACCTTTGATCTTGTTACTATTTCAATTGCTGAGGGTTTTTGAAGTATAGTAAATTGTCTCCTCCTCTTTGATGTCTCTTGTAAACTAAATTGGCTGAGAGTCTTCCAAACCCAGACAATTATACAACAGTGCAGTGTGATTTTATTTAGTCTAACCCCATTATTGAGCTTTCTGCTTCTGAGCTGGTTTCTCGTCTGCTTCAGCCACTCATATTTGTGAAGTTTTTACCAGTAACAACTTGACTAATGCACATGAGAAAAACAAAACTTAAAAACCTTAAAACATTTTACTACTTTGTAACGAATTTCAAGTGAAGATGATTGCTTTGAAACTGCTTATGGCTCAACTCTACAGCAGAGCTGTGAGCAGTCCAGGGGCTGTGCAGGAATGAGGGGTTTTTATTCATGATGATGTGATCCCTGCCTCTCTGCTGCGAGAGGTAGCAGCATCTGGCTCACTGCATCAGCAACAGCTTGTGCCTATTTTTGAACCAGTTCTGTTCACACGTGAAAACTATTCCTAACACATCGGAACAAAAATAGAGGTGTAGTAGAAGATGCTTTGTTTTTCCTTCATGCGTCTTTACCAGATTTGTTAACTCAGTGGACAGTTAACAGCCTAATTCTTGTTAAGCTTGACTCTGTAGTGAAAGCTGGTGAAGGATGTCCAATGTGCCTCTTGACAATTTTCCTTGTGCCTTCTTAAGCTTCCCTGCTACATTTTGATTACAGAATCAATCTTGTATATATTTGCCACATCACATCTTGTAGAGAGAGACTAACCAACGCTTTGCAGCCTGCGGAAGTCTGCAAGCTTGGTGGGGAGAAGCACCGGACGGGTCACATTTCTCTCTTCCCTGAAAACAGCCTGTATGAAGGAAAACAAGGAGAGTTTGGATGCTTGCCTGAGACTGCCTGCTTGGCACTTGGAGGGGAAAAGCTACAGACGTGAACAGAGTGAACCTTTTTTAGAATAGATGTAAGAAGTGTGGAACCTTATAATAAGAGCCTTAGGCAATCTTTATCCAGAAGACAACAGGTTTTTAGAGAAATAGGCTGAAACAAGCAATTTACAGTTTGCAGATTTACCCCAAAATGTGGTAGCTGGAAAGAAGTTGAAGGAAAAAGTCTAATGATAACTGCTATGAACCTGAACTTTAACTTTGTACAAGTAGGGTGAAAAGGAGAAAAAAAACAAAGTAGATTGTCCCTTAGACCACTGCTGACACTGATCTCATGAGACTGAACCCAAGAGGCTGTGCTTTGAGTGAAAAATTGCATGCTGGAGGGATGGTGAGTTCTCAAAACACCTGGAGGTATTTCCAACGTAGATTCCAAAATGAATATTTCTCAACCCTTCAAAATTGGATTGTTTTTATCTGCCTTCTCACAAAGAATTATAGTGCTTCTTCTTGTCTCTGTTAAAATGCCTGCTATTTCAGATCTCATAGTCCAGAATTTAGAGGCAGACGTAATCTGATCTTCACGGTAAGGGCCTCTGGAGTAGCTTCTTCAGGAGAGATGGCAACGTGGGTAGGCTCTGCAATTGGATACGGAATACTGAAGATGCTCTAGTTCTTCTGAGGACAAGTATTAACTTTTTTTTTTTCCAAACAAATCACTTACACAGGGAAAAATGTGTAATGGGTTCTATGTAGCAGATATAAGGACTAATATTGACTTTGCAAAAAATATTGATGTTGCAAACAAGTTGACTATATTCAAGTCAAGGAGAAGGGCTGGGATGATAGGGAAAACGTGGCACTTACTGGGAAAAGCACTTGGTTTTCCAGTAACTTTTGTAACAAATCAGATTATCAATAGCAAAGCAAGTTTTTAGGGCAGTAATTAATGATGGGATAGATTTAGACCCGTCTGGGCAATTTTGAATGATCAATTTCCTCTTGTTGGTTTGTAGTCATGGGTGCTAGATTGGAAGCTTGGAAATGAAGTGCTCCTTATGGCTTTTAAGGAAAATAGTTATGATAATTAAAGCTAACAGTTGTTGAACTACTTTGTCAATCTCTGTCCATGAAAGTCATGCTGTTAAGTTAGCTGTGGAAGGACAGTAATTTTAAAACTGGGTTGTATTTGTCCCTATACGGTCATGTTTGAAGTGTTTAAAGTATTTATGCCCTACTTGTCAGTACACAAGTGAATTCTGACAGAGAAGCCATGAGCTATTGCCATGTTGCCAGTACACCTTGCTAAGTGCTGTTGCTCGGTAAAACACAGCTCAAATGTCTTTTAGGTCACAATAATAATGAGATCCTTTCTTATTTTTATTTTTTTCTCCTAGAACTTGAAGATTACAACAGTGTTCAATTGATTAAAAAAATGCTTTGAGGCACAAGAAGTAATGAAGAAAAGAGATCAGCAGGACTCTTAGCTTAAAAAAAAAAAAGTGTAATGAAAGATAAATAACAGGAGCTTATTACTTGAGGATATAATTATTTGAGAGAGCATGGTGAGGATATTGACTAAACAAATCAGATGGTGGAAAAAAAGACTTTTTATTAAATATCATAGGTAAACAGAAAAATGGAGGCCTGTTAAATTAATTGATTTTATTAGTGGTAAGTGAACCATCTTTATTTGGTGGAGTGTTATGTAGGAAGCATAGTAAGTATTAGCAAGTAAGGTAAGTTAAAGTAAGTTACATTAGCAAGTAAGATAAGTTACTTCTAATATATTTTAGATTCTAAATTCAGACTGCTCTTGTATATAAACTTCTACCAGGCAGTTCTTTCTTTAGAAAAATCCCTGTTTTTAATATTAGTTTTAGATTATTCAGAAAGAAGGTAATGCCAAAGCTGTTCTGTTACAAGACTTTTTTTTTTAACCTAGTAAGAGAGAGTATATTAGCTATTAAAGGAGATGAGGATTCATGTGAAATCTTGAGAAAACACAGAGCAAGAAGCTGTTCCCATAAAGACAATAATGAGCACCTAGTGCTCATTAACCACTTAAAAAGTTGATTTGTCCACAGCTGATATAAAGGCTTTCAAGTACACTGGGGCTGCCCGCACCTTAAATTCCTACAAGAGCCATGGTAACAGTTTTGGCATGCCAGCCTCTTCAGCTGCAGGACCAAACCCTCTGAGGGACCTGGTAATGACTTCAGGCACAATTTGAAGGACTGCAGAAATTCAGCAGCTGTTAATGTTGATACGTTTTTGGATGAAATGAGGACAAAAAAACCTGACATGGTTGAAGAGTTGTCTTGTTTTACTATTTTCTCATTGATGCTTGGCTGTAAAATTCACACTACTACATCATTTATGAATCTCAGGGTTTGTGGCTGAAGATGTTAGGAGCAAGTAATCAACTGTGTAAGTCTAAAAGAATGCAGAGAACTATTTGTAGTACAGAAACTTGACATTATTGCTGAAAGAATGAGATATTTTGTCATGAGGCACTTTGAATTTGAAATTGGAAACTTTTTTACTGTCAAAATCTTTGCACAGAAATAATCTTAAGAGAAAGTCCCCACAAGTGCAAGGAGCTCAGGAAGAAAATATTGAACTAAGTGCTGGTGGAGAGAAAAACTGTCTGTAATTTCAGGGGAAATTCCTCTTGCCAAAAAGGGTCTTTCTGTAATAGAAATGCCTTGGTATTGCTGACAGATTTCTACGTAAATCTTATGTTAGTTTATGTGAAAGTGGAGTAATGTTAGTTGAGAAGCTAATCCCTTCTCCTCTGCAGGAATGTCCTAGGAGAATACTCCTACAGAGTAGCCAGAGAGGAAATGTCTTTTGGTTTTGAGGTCAATGTCAGCCTTTCAAGAGTAGCTTAAAAGATTGGGGGGAAAAAAAAGGGTAATCTCTTCCTTGTTTTTGTGGTGTTTGCTTTGATCTTTTTTGGTGTATTAAACAAAATTAACACGTTTTATTTATTTTGGGATGGTGGTAGAAAAGTTGGGATGCTTTGTTTCAGCAAGAAAAGCAGTGTCCCACATCCTCCTTAAGCCCTCCACAGCCCAAAAAAGATTTCAAGTCAATCCAAACAAAATACTTTCGGTTCAGACACCGAAGTGAAAAAGCATCTTCAGAGATCTAAATGCAGGTTCTCCAAGACCTGTAGCTCTGAAACCTTTGAGCACTGGTGTAAATTTGCACCAAAACCATACGAGTCAGCAGTGGCGTGTGTACATGGAGAAGTTTGGCTACCACGTCAAGAGCAGCTGGTCTGATGTAGCCTTCGGAGATGTGCAGCTCTGCTCCTCGCTGGGCATTGCTGCCATGGCTTTGGTGTAGGACGAAGCTCCTCACTGCACAGCCCTGCCCTGTGGGTGCTGAAGAGGTGTCAGACTTGGAGGGAGTTAAAGTACTGTGCAAGTTATTATATCTCAGTCATGTACAAAGGTTGCTAAAGAAATTTGTTGTGGTTATTACTTCTCTTTTTCCTGGAAGAGAAAACTTTGACATTTTCTAGTTACATAGATACAATCTGAAATGCACAACTCAGCCTTTGGTTTCAGGATTAAGGCTTTGAAAGTATTTAGAAGCTCCCAGAGGTTTCTAAAATGCTCATTTGGGGAGAAACTACAATATTAAAAGTTGAATAAGGTTGTTTATGGGTAAAAGGATCCTAAATCTGTTAAAATAAACCTCTCTGAAATACCTTTGTTTGTCACTCCACCACTCAAAGTCTTGCCGTCAGAGCAGAAATGGATGTTTGTCTGCCACCTTCTGCCTGTGTCCTTGAATTTCTCCTGTAGCTTCTCCATGCAACTGGCAAAATTTGCAATGCTCTCTTACAGGGGTGCCCCCATTAGCTGGAAGTTTGTTAGTTTTCTCTAGAATACACTGGCCTTCAGTAGGACATGAGTTGGTGAGGACTTTCTGGAAGAAGGTGCGAAAACCATTACTTTTTACTTTTGCTTTGCCTGAGAAGTCAAAATAGATCTAACTCCATTACGCAAACAAGTGAGGGATACATTATTCATCTTTGTCGCTCCCAGCTCATGCATTTTGTATATGATATATTTCCTTCCATTTAATGAAGGAAAAGAAAACACAAAGCAAACAAACAAAAAAACAAACAAAACAAAACAAAACTTGATCCTGTATCCTCAGTTTTTTTAATAAAAATGTTCCTGCCAGTGCTGGTTTGTAACAAGCCAGGTCACGGTGTCCAGTTTACCCAAAGTGAAATGGCTGGATCTAATTTTAAAACTGGAAACTCTAGAAGAGTACATCATTTTTGATAATTATTTTACTGTTATAGTTGATAAGTTTGTTTTTATGTAGCTGCGTGCCTGTCTGGGAAGACAAGTATTTTTATTTGAGATCTAGGTATTTTAAGAAAGAGTGCAACTTAAATACCTTGCAGAAGGAAGCATATCTTGCAGCTTGATTCACGTCTTAATTATACTTCCCCCTGATAGGGGGAAGTATAATATTTGAAGTTAATTAAATGCTAATTGGCAGTTAATAAAGGGTTACTTTTTCTTGCTTGCACTGTTTTTTGCCTGTATTGCATAGAGTCCAAGGAACTGTTTCTGACTGTCAATCATCAGCAAGCCTTGTATATTTGAGCAATTTTGACCTGGCTCTAGTAACTGCCACACGTAAGGCATTTAGTTCTCCCCAAATTCCCAAAACGTGACTCAGTTTTCTGTTTGTTTTTATTATCCCGTCCCTTTGCCGTTTTATATTTGCAGCTACCACCTAATTTCTGTATTCATGATTTTTAACAGATGTTTTCATTTTAACATCCACCCATACAAATTCAACTGGAGATCTCCAAATCTACCATCTCAGCTTGAAATCTCAATATTAATATGGGCTCTTGCTTCTTTTTAGGAGACAAAATCAGGTTAATGTCTGAGTGGATTAAATCTGACCACATTTGTTCATCATCTAGGTAGATACAAATGGCTGATTTCAGAAATAAGAAAGTAACTCATTGATCCAGTTGAAACTAAGTTACTTGGTCTTTAAGGCATTGGACAGGCGCCTTTTGTGTGTTAAAGTTTCAGGTTTAAATGTTATTTTAACCTTGTCCCAAGTATTTGTATGCACTGTGTCTGCAATATTTGTCGTTTAATTGGTAGGTAACAATGGCGATAATGAAAGGTAAGCAAACTAGTATTCACACACAGTCTGTGAAAAGACTTCCAGGACTTACCCTGTGTTGCTCACTGTAATAAAATGGCATTTTTATTTATGACATATTACTATAAATAAATACTGATTTTTTTTTATGTTGTGTACTCCCACTGGAAAAAAAAAGCAGGTCAGAAAGCATGAATGTAAACACACAAGTGGTTTTTGGAAGTAGGGCTCAGCCCTTAGAGACTGAAAGCTCAATTCTCATGTGACTGATAGGTGCTGAGCATGCCAAAGGTGTTTTTCCTAAGAATATAGCGAAGAAAGCTTTGATAATCTGTTTGAAATAGTCAAATACTGAAACAATTTTCTATCTGACACTTTGAGGTCAAATTGAGGAATTGCACATTCTCAGGGAAGTTAATGACAATACCTGTGTTGTCTTCAGTGGCTGTAGGATAGCTAGACCTTAATGGCCTTACTTTAAAAATAGTAAAAACAAACAAAAACAAAACCCCAAAAATTAAGAAGAAAGGCTTGAGAGCTTTATTTCCGTATAACACTGCAAACAACAATGAGAGAAATACATTGAGTGTCTAAAGTCAAAATATTTTTTACCCTCAAATCGAAGGCTCTAATTTTAAAACTGTTCTAGGACCTTCAACCAATATGAGAACAGGAAAGCAGCAGGAACAGGACAGAAGGACTTAAACCTCAGTGGTACTGAAGTGCCGCTTAATTTTCAGCAAAAGCTGAAATCCATTCCTGATTTGAAGCCTGGCTTGGAAGTGACTGATGAAATTAGGTCAGTACCTTGTTAAAGTGGTCCTCAATCAGAGTAGAGTACAGGACTGTTCTCTTTTCATGTTTGGGGTACCCTTCTTTGTAGTGAATTTTTTTTGCACACCTCTGGAGGAGACTCGTAGTACCAGATGGGGTTGTTTTATAGGGCCATCCCATGTCACTCTTTTCTCTCTATTTCCACACTTAAATAAGAGTAAAAGTGACAGAGTTTGATCAATAAGACAGCTTTCAACTTCCTAGCCTGAACAGCAGCAGTAGTGAAGACAGATAATAGAGTTTGGGACAGATTACTCCAACCTACGCTTGTGTGAGGATAAGTGGTCTGACTATGAAAGACAGGTGTAAAGAAGGCATTGAGAATCTCAGCCTTTTCCTTATCCTCAGGAGTCACATTTCCCACTGCATCCAGTAAAGGATGGAGGTTCTCCTTGGCACTCCTCTACCTGTTAATCTATTTCTAAAAACATTTTTTGTTATCTGTTACCACGGTGCCCAGGTTGAACTCATGCTGGGGTGATGCCACAACGGGTGTTGCCTGGGGAGATCAAAATGGCATATTGGCATTTGTCTGGGTAACTGAACCCTAGAAGACTCTGGTCTGACAATGAAAGCAGGCCGTTTTGTTTTTCTGAAGACTGATAAAGGCATACAAAGAATACCAATGGTGCTTATATCACCTAGCAAGGCTGGTAAAAGTCCCTAGGCAAAGAAAATAGTGTGTATGTGGGGTTCATTTCATGATGGGGAGGGATAAGAAATGAGGTTTGGGGAAATAAAACAGGTTGAGCCCTGTGGATCTCATTTGTTGAATGAGAAGAAGAATCTCTTCATTCTCTCTTCTGTTGCAAAAACGATGATTTCCCTACTGAGTAAAAATCACATTTTTTTTTTTAACTTGTCAGTTTTGCCACAGCAGTAGAACTGATTATTAGTTTTAATAGACCAGACAGTACTGGAATTTTCTTGTTGATGTGGATCATTGCATAGGTCCCTGAGCACTAAGGAGAAATAGGGAAATCTTTTTATTTTCTGCATATCTTATATGTCAGTAGAAGGAGGAAATGATGTGCAAATTTTATTGTAACTCTATTGTTAGAGGCATGATGAATATAAGATCAATGAAATACAGGACCATTGCATTCTCTGAGAAGGATGATTATCACCCTACTCCCGTTACACCTCAATTCAATGGATATAGCAAGGTATTAGGGAAAAAAAGTGCTGTTAAATGCAAGAGCCATACAATCTAGGAGTCATTGTTTCTTTGTCACCTACTCTAAGCACATTCTTAAACATTCATTTTTATTCAATGAAAAATTATTAAAAGCTATTTTCAAGCATTTTTTCTTTTGTCCTTCCATCTTTAATCTCCATCTCTGCA
The DNA here is from genome assembly GCF_965140915.1 of Aythya marila. Classification (NCBI taxonomy): domain Eukaryota; kingdom Metazoa; phylum Chordata; class Aves; order Anseriformes; family Anatidae; genus Aythya; species Aythya marila. The sequence goes on along the minus strand of NC_139043.1, from coordinate 18,250,369 downwards.
GTCTGCCAAGACTGTAAATATTTCAAGGTGAAGCAAACAAAAATTAAAGACACCAGCTGCATTACTAACTGATAGAATTAAAAATAACATGGCAGTAGCAGGTATATAGACTGAACAAGAGTCCTTCCGATTTTATGTTATTACTTGAAGAGATTACCCCAGGATTTGTTTGTTACATCTTTTGTGAAGCAATTCTGTGTAGTAATTTCCTAAGCAAAGAAACCAAAAGACCAAGACATTGTGCAGCACGGGTTATAGAGTTATCCATGAATTCTTGCACTGAAATTAGTAGACTACAAGGCCATGACTTGGAGAGGGAGAGATCCCTTCTTGGTTTTGCATTTCAAATGGTAAATAATCTGTTTGGCCCTATGATGGACTTTTCTAGTGAAAATGTCTCTTTTTCCATACTTGCATTTTTCTAGCTTCAAATCATTTTTGTGATCATATAATATTATACACCAATTCATAGATACCACGTAAGCATCATCCTCATCTAACGATTTGCTTTACTACTGGTTAACTTCGTCCACTGTAGGTATTTGGATGGTAATCATATCAAATTTGCTTTCTTTGTGTAAATGTATTTCAATCTGAACAACTTAATCCTCTCATTTATCATGAAGAAGTCTTCCTGTAAAGCACATTTTCTGGAATTCAACTCATTTTTATGGATTTTTTCCTGAATTTACTCCAAAGTACCATCTTCCTTCACAAACTCTATACACCAGGAATTGGCAGACATCCCAGATAGTGTTTCACCATTACTAAATTCAAAGGTGATATAATCTTCCTATCTCACTATTTGATATTTTGCCTGGTCTTGTATTCAAAGATTATAATTTCTTTAGTCTTCCAGGCAAACAGAATCCTTACCTTTGTTCTTTCTGAATGTTTATGCTTCTGAGTAGATAAAATATTTTGGAAAGAAAAAAAAAGGGGTTGGTATCTTTACCCAAACTGTAGCCTGTCATGAAATAGGAAATAATTTTAGTAAATCTCATATGTGTTGATATTTTAGCTTAGCTTTTTTGTTGCCATTGAGAATTTGAAATGTGAAACACATGCAAGTATTGTATTTCTATATGTGTAAATGATATGAAAAAAATGAAATTTGTAGTGAACTATGGTTGCGTATCTTTGATGCTTCTGTATTTACATAGGATTCTTCCCTAAGTGTGTTGGTTACTTAAACCAACCATGGTCTTTTAGGTTGGCATCACTGATAGGTTTATTATATCAGCACTTAAAAACATGCCCGTGGAAATAGCAGTTGGCATAATACCAGATGGTTTTATTTAAGGAAGAACACCCTTCAAAGGCAACATTCAACAATATAACAATGCGTAGGTATCAGTTTTCCTTAAAATGTTCCAAATGTATTTACTTCAATTTGAACTAGATGCTGTAATTTTTGATGTGTTGCTCAGCATCACCATGCCAGTGTATAATGTCAGCTGTATTGATGCGAGTCTTGGGTAAATTAACTGAAATCAATGGAGTTGCTGTGATACACTGAAATTTGAAACGTATTTAAATAGCTTGGTCAACCAAGGCTTGGAGGAACCATTGTCTTTTTATAATTCTTGCTATATAATTTTATTTGTCTCTCCAGCATGCCTGTAGTTTCTTTTTCAGTTCCAGTAAGGCTTTATGGAAGTATTTGATCTTGGTTGAATTTCTTCAAATGTTTTGGAACCAACCACATGAGATCACAGGCTGTTCCAGAAGTTTGTTAATTTAGCTGGCAGAAATAAACTTATTTCCCTTATGAGGTTGTGTCACTTCAGCTTTTAATAACTGGAACTAGTCAGGCCGTTTTCTTTAAATAAAGAGGCAACCAGCACTAAAAGTTAATCTAGCAGGGAAGTATTTGTGCGTATTTCCTAACCTTTGACTAATTCCTGTAGCTGTTTTTGACATTTTGCTTTTATTTGTCTGTATGCTTTCAGAAATTTGGACAGACAAGCCACTGCCTTTTAATTATGGCCTCGTGAATGCCATAATGTGGTATTAATATTGTCTCTTCACACTGGCAGTATTCCCCTCCTGATATGTTCCAGGATCAACTCTGCCCTCTTAACAATCAAATGTAAGTGGTGATGAGTTTTGATCACTAATTCTTAATCCTAATTAAAAAAAAAAAAAAAAAAAAAAAAAATCCCAAGCAGAAAAAAAGCAGGTATTTTAAAACAGAAGAAATATCTGCATATTGCTGCAAATTCTGAAGGTTATTCATTGAAGGCTTGAATTACCTCTAAAGATTAGCTATTACTATCCATTGTAATTCTTTCATGATGAAACTGGTTATCATGTTCTGTGTCCTTTAAGTAACAGAACTTAATTTTTGAATAGCTACATATTAGTAAGGTCCAGCCCAATGAATGGTGAATTAAAGAGCTACTGTACCATAGCAAGGCTGTGTTTTCATGTGTTTCTCATGTCTGCTTTGCATCCTGTCTTACTACTCTGCTTCTGTGTTTAGAGTGTGGAGAGTAACTGGTTAAAACTCCATCAGTCTGAACCATTTGTGGTCATCAGTGGGAACAGTTCACAAGGGTAGGAGTGCATCTTTTCCAGTGAAACATTCAGATGTCTTAACCCAATGCACTCCAAAATAAAGTAGTTGGATCTCTGTTACATTGAAGATGTTGTCATGTTTCTGCTGACCGTCTTCTGCCCTGAGAACTTAACTGTAAAGTAAAATGCTTCTCTCTTTCCTCTGTGATTATAGCTGTATATCATCAAAGAGCTATCTTGGTGAGTCAAAATAAATCCTGTAATAAACTTGAAGGAAAGACTATACATTTAGGGACAGGCTCTTTGTGCTGATGTGGCTGTTGACCTAGGAGAAGCGCATCTTCCTCTATTAGCACAAAAAAGTAGTTTTGTGATGTTCAAAAATATTCTCAGCTTTTTCAGAAATTTAGCTTGGTCTTGTGTTAGCAGATTTCTAATTTTTCCTTTATTTTTCTTGCTTGTGTCTGAACAGTTTTGTGAGTTCCTGAAGGGTAACAGCATCTAGTAGGAATGGCTGTGGCTGTGCTAATGGATTTTGATAGATAAATTTCAAAGCACCAGAAAAGCAAAACATGAACTACTTAGGCTGTCACTAACATAACAGAAGATAGATAATTATGTAGAACAAATGAAAGCCTCTGAATCTTGTGAACTTTTGCTTTCTAGAAGTCTTCCTAGCATCGATCCACTATCTTGAAAACAACAAAACTATTAACTTTGGTTCAAAACTGTGATTGTGCACAGAACATCTCAAGGGGCTGATCAGAGTTGAATGCTAACTTCACGTGGGTGAATTGTCACAGATCTCTGCTACTGCTTAGTATATAGTATAGCTTTTGGTGCTGTCTATTGACTGACTGAGATGTCATATATTATCTTTGAAGGGTCCTTAATTTTTTTTGGGGGGTGTAGTTGTATGTAGTAGATATGCTGCAGCTTTTGTAAACTGTTTAAAAATACACTGATTAAATGAGACGAACCTACAGGCCATAAATATAGTAAAATTAATATTATCTAGCTTATTTCCTTTCTCTGGCAGTGAGAATCAGCAGATCCCTTGGGAAGAGAGAAAACCCAGCAAATTTCACTGTTTCTGGTGATCCCTGTCTTGCTGAGTCCAAGTGGGGCTCTATCTCTCTGTGTTCAATGCCACTGGTAGGCCTGAACTCCAGTGAAATGTCTGTTTGCATTCAAGTGCATTTAGACTTGGACATAACATGCAAATTCCAGCAGTCAACTATGTTTTGTGACAAAAAGTAGTCTTTCTGCCTCCAGCTGTGTTACGAGCAATTGTGAATTGTTCCTCCAAGCTCAGCTTCTCCATGGCTTTCAATTTATCGACTTAATCATACCTCTAGTGAAGCATCTCTTTTCCAAGCTGGAGAGTCCCACTGGGTTCAGTTGTGCACACTGCTATACATTTTCCCCTTAATTTCTCTTTTAACTTGGTCAGTGTTGCTTTTGGCATTAGGAAGCTGTCAGGTCCAGTGGGAAGCACAGGTCCGAAAGCACCTGCTGCTCTCTCCATCAGCAGCAGGGCCACAAGGACCAAAGTATTTCCATTCTTTTCTTGTTTGGACTTGCATGCAAACTTGTGTCCCACCTGAGAAAAGGCTTCCCTCTGCATTGCTTTTCCTATGCTTCACTTGGCTTCCCTGGAGTGTTGGTTTTGTGTTTATGGAGGTACTGTAGAGTTTTGGCTGCAATTAGCAGCAGTTTCCTTGATGTCTGTATTATTATTCAGAGTATACCTCAATATGCTTCATTCCACTGTAAGAATATAGCCTATATAGTGTAAAGAAGCAAGACACTTTTTAAAATTGAAGTAGCTATCCCATAGCTCATTTTAATTTTGAAAGTATAATCTGAGCTATAAAATGCTTCCAATTTTATGGTAGGTGTTGGCATCCTTACCTGAGTACTGAACCATGGACATATGTGAGAACTAAGGCTAAAAGGGTTATAACTTCTACCCATTGCCCCCTTGAAAGCATTGCCTGGACTGGTACTAGTACCAGTCCCCTGCAGCAAGTGGTGTAGTGGCTATGGGCTGGGGACCCTGCTTTGACCCTTACATTGTAGTCCACTGGGGCGGTGTACAGCAGTGAAGGTATCTTTAATGTTTAAAAGGACTTAGAGTATAAAGGCTGGTACTTTAACACTGTTTTTTAAATAGAATTTTCATATAATGATATTTCTAGTTTAAAGAGAAGTCAGTGAAAGCAGGACTTGGAACATGCACACCTGGTATTGTAAACACCGGCAGAATGCACGAGATGATGTTTAAAAAGCAGCATGTGGGATTTGTCAGCAAGCAGCCTTCCCAAATTCAATCAACGGCAAAAAAAAGTAAACAGTGATCAGAACTAAACCAAATGGGGAAAAAAAAAATAGAAGTGTCTGAAGATTTTCTATTTATGGCTGTCTCATTATTTCTTATTTAAGTGTTGGATTGCATTTTGTATGGGTGGAGCATTGTTGTGGGGTAACTCCAGCAGGCTGCTCAGGATGCCACGTGCTCACTCTCCCTAGGTGGGGTGGGGGAAAGAACCAGAAACGTAAAAGTGCAAGAACTCATGGGTTGAGACAAGGACAGCTCACCTGGTAAAGCACAAGCCATACACGAGCAGAGCAGAAAGAATCCAGTCGCTGCTCCCACCAGGCAGGTGTCAGCCGCTCCCAGCAGAGCTGGGCCCATCACCCGTAGCAGTTCCTTGGGAAGACAAACGCCATCACCCCAAATGTCCCCCCTTTCCTCCTCTTTTCCCCCAGCTGTTACTACCGAGCATGCCACCGTGTGGTGTGGGACATCCCTTTGGGCAGCCTGGGGCACCTGTCCCGGCTCTGTCCCCTCCTGGCTCCTGGTGCGCCCCCAGCCCCTCACTGGCCAGGCAGCATGAGAAACTGGAGAGGCCTTGGCTCTGACAGAGCACTGCTCGGCGGTAGCTGAACACCTGTGTGTGGTCACCATGATTTCCATCAAAAATCCCAAACAGAGCATTGTGTGAGCCTCTATAAAGAAAATAACTCTATCCCAGTCAAAGCCATGACTTACACAGTATGATGTGGTGAATAAGCTAGTAGCCAAGTGAAATGGTTTATGAGAGAAAAAGGAAGAAATCATGAATGCTGTAATAAATAATAATCTGTGTTCCTGTTTGTATTAGTGGAAACAATCCATTTAATAAATTTTAAAAATAGATTCAGCATTGAAAATCAACTTGAGAAAGTGCCTAATTTTGATTGAGGGCTGTGTTTAAACCAGTAAGTGTCACAAGACATGACTTTGGGTGCATATATATATGTCTATAACATAGACATAAGTTGAAGTTTTGCGTTTTTGGAGAAACAGTTGTTCAAAGAAAGATTAACTGAAAAGTTTGTTTGGTCCTGCTGACATCCACCACTGAGTCTGCAGTGCATTGCCTGTTACCAGCTGTGCTGGACAAGAAGGGTGCCTTCCACAGGCTCTCCGGTACCGACGGGCTCTGCTCACGATGTGTTCACACAGGTGACAATGTACTGTCTGTCCCCCAGGAATAAATGCCATTATATGGCTGTTGATTGCCTGTGGTGGCAAAACTTCTGAAATTTTCCTGTTGTAGGATGGCTGTCTCCCCATTACTTTCAGCTGATTTCTTTCGGACCAGCTGTATGTTAACTAACTTGCCTAAGTCTGTGCTGACTGACCCTTGCATATCTATGTAATTGCCTGCCATCTTCCTAGGAGAGATGCATATGTAAGGAGCTTTCTGGGGTAATAGGTTGTACATTTGTTTCACTCAAGAATATTCTTCTGACATTTACACAAAAATCTTGTTAAATGGCTGGATGTAAATACACACTGCATAATGCACATAACTCCTATGAATGTGAACACTTTTATTGATTAACCTGTTCAGTGTATTTGCTGTTGTCTACCATCCTTCCCAAACAAGCTGACAGATCCAGAAACAATTCATGTTCCTCACCAGCTGCGATACTTGTGGCAATGACTGGATTTCCTCACAAGAGTCCCAGCAGCCAAAGCCCTGCAATCTCAGCTGCTGCCTGTGGTTATGCCATCCATCTTGCATGGTCTGCTGTAGCCTCTATCTTGGGGAGAAGAGCTCTGCTTATTCTGGGTGCGAGGAGAGCACTATCCTTTATCGACCTCTTCCAGCACTGGTTTATTTTTGTATACAAGGAGGTCAAGGTCCATCTGACTTTAATTTCATTCTTTCCACCTCGAGTTGTGACTAGGTCCCTGAGATACTTTCTTTGTCCGTAGTAGTGACGTTCTGGGAAGACACCAAATGGAACAAGCAGGTGACAGCAGAAGAAAGGATTCTTTCATGTGTTGAGTAGTTGAGACTGAAATTTCTTAACAGAATGCCATGGAAGCTAACAGTTTTCATATGTAAATGCCTATTGCCATACATTACTGAGTCCTAAACTTACATATTTTTTTCCAAGAGATCCTCTTATAAGCATCTTTTTGTGCAGACACGTTAGCTGTACAGTGATCTTCTGGAAACTGAAGAATTATAAAGATAAGTGCTAAAACGGGAAATCTATACAATTTACAGCTCCCAGAGAAATACACAGACACAAAGAAATTGTGTCCAGTTGCTGACTGGTTATTATTTTTCTTTCCTGCTAAGTCTACTTTCTATTTGATTATCTCTTGGTTGTGGCTGGCTGATGGCTCCCTGGGTTCTGTCGCAGACAGTTTGTGCTGTCCCTTAAGCTCAGGAGTGGCTTCTGCTGCTGCCTGCCCTGCGGGGCTGCTCTGGCCCTATGCTGCAGGTGACACAGGTGCTGTCACGCCACACCAGTTTCACAGGGGGAACAGCTGAGATGATGAACAGTTTGCTTTATCTGCATTTTTGAGCGTATTGTTTGTAAGAATGAGCCAAACCAGCCTGGTTGTCCTGAGCTAGTAACTCAGCTAACAAGGGAGCCTTGTTAACTTGCCTGCACCACACCATGCATGCTGACACTCTGCTTCTGGAGCAGAGCAGTAATGCTGCAAGATACAGCTTTCCACTGCAGGGCGTGAGCTTGCTTTTGTCTTCCAGCCTCCATGATTTCAGGACCATTAAGCCATGGATTTGATTCAGCAGCAGAATTATTGCTCACTCCTGCAGTACCTCAGCCAGCCCAGGTAGAGTTTAGCTGTCCAGCAGCTGAAGTCAGAGCTCCTGTTTTATGCAGTACACATCCCAATCTGTCATGTCATGCATTTGCTACATTTTTTTATTATAGATTTTACACACCACATGAATATCTATGCATGGTGCAAAAAGGTGCAGAGTCTGCCCCTTTTACTCCATTGCGCTTTGTGTCCACCCAACGTTCACAACTCTGTAGCAGTTTCAAATTCTTGGTATGGTATGCAAGTAATTTGCAGCCTGATTCCATACATAGTTGTTTCCAGTGAAAACCCCCGAAATAGCAAGGTGAATTTAATTGAAAGCCTCCTACTCCTAGCTTTGTCAGTTCTGCCTGCTTACTCAACCCTGTTGGTAGCACTGGTATCATCATTTTTGCTGTTTAACTCATGTACAGGTTTGTGCAATGAGTGAATTCCCTTTCAAGTGTAAAGCAGTTTTGCCTGCTGCCAGTTGTGCTTGCAGTTGGTCAGACCCTCAGCTGTAGCATGGATTTAGCAGCCTGTGGAAAGGTGAGGGCTTCTGCATGAAGCAGTCCTTGCGGTAATGCAGAGGTGGTGACAAATCCTTACTCTGGTATAGAGAAAAGTGGTCTGGTCTCTCCTACAGTGTTGCAGTTGTGTTGTAGTTGAAGGAGGACTTGAGCATGGTTTCTTACGATAGCTTGGATTGAGTTGTAGGACCACAAAATTCAGAATATCCTTCTAGACCAGTGACTGCTAAAGTGAAGGCATTAAAATGAAAAATTGTCATTTAAAAAAAAATAAAAATCTCTATGTAGGCTCTAAATCACTAGAGACTTCAAATTTTGTCTGTCAGAACCACTGGTATCACTTGAACTTTGCTAAAACTTCTGTATTGTTCCTAAAAGTATTTTTTGAAGTTTCTGATCTTTTTTTTTTTTTTTTTTTTTTTTTTTTTTTGTGTCAATTTTGAGAATCCTCTGGACTGTGACAGAAAGCAAGAAAATTTTATTTAATTCAACAGACTTTAATTTGTTCTAGATCAGGCCCAAATAGAGCCGCACATTTATCCCCTCTTGATGCTACTGGAGTGTGTCACCCAGAGAAGAATTGAGTTTGGTCCTTGAATGCTTCCTCTGGTCAAATTTAGATTTAATGATATATTTTTTTTCATTACACTGGTTACTGCAGTGTGAAAAGCTGATGAGGAATACATCTCAGTCTTTTGCAGGGTGCTTTATGATGGTGCTACTGAAGGAGATTAACAGTAATAAAGCATACCAGAAGGGTATAAATAATACTTGGAAATTCATACATAACCGCGTATTATTTATGTCTTAAAATATTTATTTACTGTGTGAATTGTGAGATGTGACCGCTTAATGCCTGCTTCTAGTCATGCATTTTCTTTTTAAGGTAAAGGAGAAGGTTAATGCTTCATAACCTTTGAAATGGTCACTAAGCTATTCTGGGATAGTGCAAGGTTCAATTTCTAGCTGCTCTTGAATTATTGGTTGCTATTATTACATCCAAATTGAAATGAGGGGGAAGGAAAGTGAAAAAGGTTACAAAAATGAAATTATGTGATTCTCTTGTCTGATATTATGCCACTTCCTAGGAATAGAATAAAATGCGTTCTACAGCCTGATAATTGAGAATTGCAGTAAGGGATGTTCCTGTTGGTGATGGCCTGTGGGCTATTAACTTCCTCAGGCTTGAATAATTTTCTGTGAGGAGCTGTGGATTTGGAATTCACCGAGTCTTACTCTAGTGTAATTTTTATTCTTTGAATTATTCAAAGATATAAAAAGAATACAGTAAAGATTACAAAATCATTTACTTTTCCTCTGTCTGAAAATCACCACAAGTTAGCAAAGTTAGGAATTAATGTTTTAATGTTGCTGAAAGAAAATATTGGCTTTTTTCTTTTTAATACAATCTAAAACCACTTGCTACTTTACATGAGGGTTGTAGCTTGTGCATACATTAAATATTTCCTGATTTTGGACTTGGATTAAACCAAAGCTGAGAAAAGTGTTCTTAACCAAGAATACCAAGAACTGAAATCAATCAGGAACTGACAGCCTGATGAAATGTGCCACCTACCTTATAATTCTTTCAGATGGAGACTGGTCTGTAAAGGCAAGTATTCATTTGGGAAGTGTTGGGCACATCAAATTAGATATTGTGGCCTTACTGATTGCCACGACTCATTGATTCCAAGGCCATGTAGAGAAGATGCGAATATCTGGTCTGATCACCTGCATAATTCAAAGCACAAAATGTCACTCAGTAATTCCTGCTGTGGAAGACATTCATTTGTCTAGTATGGAAGTAAAAGCTGTCAAGTCTGATAAGCTGTAACTGAACTTGTGTATGCCTTTGAGAGAAACCTGCAATCTGAAATTAAAGCCTAATCAATGAGAAATTCCCTAGTTTCTTTGGAAATCTATTCCACTTTGTTACTTGCGGCTGGGGATCGCTCACGTTCTTCTGTTAGACTGAACAGTGGTGTGATTGGAGCCCATTAAATGTATGCTAATGCCAGCCTTTCTCCATTTGCACCTTCTTCCTTGTGCACCTTTTTCAGATTGCAATTCCCGACTTGATGAAAAATGTGCAAAGTGAGATGAAATGACTCAATTCCAGGAGGCAGAAGTCTAGCAGGAAATAAAATCACTGTTGAAGAGACAATGAAAGGAGAGAATTTCAACTGCAGGAAGCACCTAGTCCTGTAATATGGTGAATATTGTAGCGGCTTTGCCAACAGGCAGACGTGCTGCATATCAGCTGAGATAATTAGGGTAGTAGTGCTGAAATCGCTGCAGTTGTTTAAGTTTGATTGAGAACAGAATTTGGCCACTTATGATCCATTTTTAGCATATTACTCATAAAAACCCACAAAGGCTGGTGTAGTTTTCAGAACAGATGTCCTCAACGTTTATTTAAGCAGCCCCATCCAAATGTTCTGACACTTCTGCTTGCCGTGCAGGGTATTTCTTGAAGCTCTATTTGCAAAACTCTTGGATAGGGAGGAAGACGTTAGTTCTTGCCATGAAAGTGGGAATTTAAGACTGCACAACCAACCTATGTTTTGAAGTGGGAATTGTGGAAAGGGTGTATGATAGGAAGGTATGTAGAATATCTCTATTAATTCAGGAAAAATAATGGCCTAAATTAATAACCCAAGTTATTCTATGATTCAGGGAGGCATAGCAAGGCTGGGTGTTGAAAGGTACATCTCTGACCTCTTGGTCTAGTAGGATTCTTCCTTTTCTGCTGTTCGTGGTAATTTGTGCTTTCTCCCCAGTTCTTATCTGCTTATGTGATAAGTCTTTGGGAACAAGCAGTTAAAATTGCTGAATGCTTAACTGAAGGATGCTTTGCAATGGGAAATGCTTTTGGGTGTTTGTTTTTCAAATGTCACCCATGTCTCTCACCCTCAATGTATACATTAAAATCTGATTAGAAATGAATGTTGTGCTGTAATGCCAGCCTGCAATATGGTATGTGGAACCATAGAATGGCTTGGGTTGGAAGGGACCGTAAAGATCACCCAGTTCCAACCCCCTGGAGTGGGGATGCCACCCACTAAATCAAGTTGCCCAGGGCCTCATCCAGCCTGGCCTTGAGCACCTCTGGGGATGGGGCATCCACAGCTTCTCTGGGCAACCTGTGCCAGTGCCTCACCACCCTCTGAGTGAAGAATTTCCTCCTGACATCTAATCTAAATCTTCCCTTTTACTCTCTACTTTTAATCTTGTAGTTTAAAACCCATTCCCTCTTGTCCTATCATTATCTACACATGTAAAAAGTTGCCTTCCATCTTTTTTATAAGGCCCCTTTTAGTATTGCAAGGCTGCAACAGGGTCTCCCCAGAGGTTTTCTTCTCCAGGCTGAACACCTCCAGCTCTCTCAGCCTTTCTTCACAGGAGAAGTGCTCCAGCCCTCTGATCATCCTCGTGGTCCTCCTCAAGACACACTCTAACAGCTCCAAATCCTTCTTGTGCTGGGGGCCCCACACCTGATTGCAGGAGTCCAAGTGAGGCCTCACAAAGGCAGAGCAGAGGGGCACAACCACCTCCCTCCCCTGCTGCCCACCCCTCTGTTGATGCAGCCCAGGATGCAGTTGCCCTTCTGGGCTGCAAGCAGCACTGCTGGCTCGTGTTGAGCTTTTTGTCCAACCGGAACCCCCAAGTCCTTCTCCGCAGGGCTGCTTTCAATGAGTTCTTCTCCCAGTCTGTGCTTGTGTCTGGGACTGCCTCAACCCAGGTGCAGCACCTTGCACTTGGCCTTGTAGAACCTCATTAGCTTCACATGGGCCCACTTCTCAAGCTTGTCCAGGTCCCTTTGGATGGCATCCCCTCCTTCTGTGGGATCACCTGCACCACTCTGCTTGGTTTCATCAGCAAAATTCCTGAGGGTGCACTTGATCCCAATGTCCGTGTTATTGATAAAAATACTAAGCAGCACCAGTCCCAACGGTCCCAACCAAACCCCTGAGAGACACCACTCATCACTGACCTCCACCTGGACACAGAGCCACTGACCGCAGCTTTCTGGCTGCAGCCATCCATCCAGTTCAGTGGATACACTGAATGGTCCACCCTTCAAACCTGTATCTGTCTAATCTGGAGATCAGGATGTCATGTGGGACTGTGTTGAAGGCCCTACAGAAGTCCAGGTAGATGATATCTGTTGGTCTTCCATTGTTGTCTGATGCAATCACTCCATCACAGAAAGGCACCAGGCTGGCTGGGAACGATTTGCCCTTAGTGAAGCCATGCTGGCTGTCTTGGATCAGCCAGCTACCCTGACAAAATTAAACTCTACAAGTGCTTTCATAGAGATAATTTCTGAATTTGACATGCTGTTGGCTTCCATGTGTTCTTCTAGCTGAGCTGCAGCATTGTGACTAGGATGTTGAGAGGGAAATCTAAGCACGTTGCTTCTTTTTCCAAATAACTTTGCATTGTGTTTCAGCTGTTCGTGTACACATGAAAAAGCAAAAGGATCTACTGCACTTCTGTAGGAAACAATATTTTATAAAGAAGTATGTCTTTGAATTGTCTTTAGGTCAGGACATGTTTAAAGTTATATATATTTTATGCGTACAACTATTGCTCTGTATTCTGAACTCTATTTTTAACCAATGAAAACTGAACAATTAATTTTTATTTCTGATGTAATGTTACACTGGCATAGTATCTTAAGATAGAGACAGTTGTCCCTAACAGTATTAATTTTTGTTCAAACATGATGACAAGCACAAAGCCAGCACTCGTGAAATTAGTTTTCAGGGCAAAACTGTTTGGAAAAGTAAGTAGGGTTATCCTGATCACTGACTGCAAAGGGATCTTTCACATCCTTTTGCTCAGCAACCAGGGATAGGCAGAAGGGATTTAGTTTTATCCTCTTATCAAGGCTATAAATAAGTTCATAATTAAAATATATAGGCTTTGTGAGTTGAAGTTCTGAAGTAATTTAAATGTCAAATAATAGCAATACCTTATTGGTAGACATAACTTGTTATGTCTTCTGATTTGGGCTGTGCCTGGAGTCTCCTGTATGTGATGACAGGGAGCCTTGGCCTTGGTTTCCCTGAGGCTGTGATTTCATAGTGCAATTAACACTGCTATGCAGCAGCGTCCATTTTTGTCATTGATGTAATTCGGGATCTTATCAACTGCCTGCGTAAACAGCCTGTAAAGGTGTGCTGTGGTGCAGGAGATAATACACATCCTCCCTGTTCCCTCAGCATCTCTGAGTGATCTTCCTCAGAGGGAATGACAAGGGCTGAGGAAAGAGCAAAGGTGCAAGTGCACAGGGTAGATCACAGGAGTTTGGACATCCCTGCGCCTAGCCTGTGATTTAGCTCTTGGAACCACTGTAGTTCCTCTTATTGAAGATGAAAAATAATAGCAGCAAGCCTTGCAGCTGCTCTGGAGATGCTTAAATATGAGGGGGTACTTCCCCGATTTAGGGAAGAGACATTTTGACTTGGGAAGCCATCCTGCTTTCTTTTTCTTCAATGTGACTTCCAGTGCCAGCTGGGAGCAGCTGGATTGTGACCTGCTGCAACCTGCTCATTTAACATTTTCTTGGGCTTTTAGCACAGCGGCTAGGAGCCAGGTGAGAAAGAAGAAAGGTTTCCTAGAGCACAAGCTGCCTTGTTTGAGGCTGGTACCTCCAGGCTGCGTTCTGCAGCACAGCCACACCTGCTGCTTGGTTCCTCCTGTGTTCAGGGAAATAGGATTTATTTAGAAACATAAACACAATCGTGTCAGAGGAATTTGTGAGTCTGATCAATTGCTTCTCTTTCTGAAAGCAATCCCCAGAGCGCTGACTATGATAGTATATGTCAGGAAAAGTAGCCATGGCCATATCATCACCTACACGCACAGATTAGCAAATCAGATTGGCTTGGTTTGTGTTTCTGTTTTATGCTTTTTCTCCTAAGCTGCCTCTCCTTGCTGCTTCAAGATAAGTACTTTGAGGTGTGACCTCAATCTGTTTCTAAGAGGTGAGAAAAAAATAGGAAAACCAAGAGAAAGCTGAAGGGCAATATGTCTGTAACAACCGAAGCAGAAAACCTGGAAGGAGCTGGTACTAAAATTTCTGTTCGCCAGCGGGAATTTTGCTGATTCACACCCGCCGCAGGTCTGGCCTGATGGTGCGGGAGAGGAAGAGCCGGGGAGACGGATCAAAAGCTGTGATGGTGAGGAGTGACGAGCAATCCGAGCCTCCTTAACGTGACCTGATTTTCAAGAGAGCTGGCACTTAGCGCGTTCGGTAATCAGGCCTTTTCAGGTGAATCAAGCTGAGACATCCAGAAATCAGAATATGCACAAGAACTGGCCACCATGGAAAGTGTTGCCAAGATCTATAAATACATTTGCAGTAATAATAGAAACGCGAGAGGAGAGCATTGCATCTATAGGAAGAGAAACAATTTATCTGACTTTCAGTCAAGGGAAATTCCGGGCTGTGGCAGACATTTGCTGGCAAAACTTCATGCTGCAGCTTGAAACGCTGCTGCCCCCAGCTGTCTGCGTGTCCCTGCTGTCAGAGACCCCTACCCCTGCTATGGGACAGAGAGATGGGATTATGGACGAGTACATCCATCGCCTGCACCACTTTACACTCCAGTTTTAGTGCAAACCCATCTATATCAGCTGGTTTTGGGAGGCTGGGTGTGCGCTGAGTTGCTCAGGCGTGCCGGAGGCAGAACACGCACCTGGGGCAGCAGCCAAAACCAGCCCTGCTGCCTGCCAGAGCCTGCAGGCCAAATAACCGAAGCAATCTACAACAGGTGCGTTCTTGGGTGCTTCCTCTCCTTGTGAAGCGTCTCAACACCGATGGTCTTTTAAAGGGGCTTTCTTTTTGAACAGCTCCTTTTGTATGTGCGATAGGTGTGTGCTGTAAACTTGTCTTCCGATGGCGATGCAGTCTCAGCCAAACAGCTACGTTATGATGGGGCTAACAAGTGCCTGCTCTTCATTTAACTACTGCAGCTATTGATTTCATCAAGTCACAGTAATTCAGACTGGAAGGAACCTCAGGAGTTCATATGGACCAAGCTCATTTCCGTGCTTCTAGTCTGCCTGAATAAACATATTAGCGTAGACCTTTCTGCTGAGGTTTTAAGTTAAGCTGCATTACTTCAGAATTCCAAGACAAAAATGGGAAATAAAAATCTAAAAAGAATTTCATGGGAATGGAAAGCAGGTCGAAGAGAAAGTATTTAGAGACAGCCATCCTGCTCCATGCAATAGCCATCTTTTCAAGATCGTGGCCAGAGCAGCCACAAGTAGGATGGTCAATTTGAAGAAAGAAAATCAAACTTCTGAAGCCAAATGTGGCAGGAAGGGCTGAAAGCTGAAGAAAATGATTCTAACACTAGAAGCACTCAAAAGCAGTTACTCAACAGTAGTGCAGATCCCATTGCATGACTGCATTTGTAAAAAAAAAAAAAAAAAAAAAAAAAAAAAAAAAAAAAAAAAAAAAATTTAGAAAAGGAAACTACTAAAAGCTTTGAAGGTGAGATCACGGAACAGACTACCCGGAGAGTTGTTTAAGAGCAAATGGAAGAAAGACAAAAAGGGTAAAAACCATGAGGGAGCAGAGTGCTTTCATCAGTTAGGCACCAAAATGAACTCAACCAGCTGTGAGGTGTGGTTTAGTGTGCCCTCAGCCCTGGCATGTCGCCATCCCTCCTGGCAGTGAGGTCCTGTGTATGTGATACTGTTCTGAGGCACCTACATCAGTGCCAGGTGGGTAATTAGCTGAAATATGGTGGACCAAGACAGTTAACTAGTTGCAGTTTTCCATCTTATCCATCTCTGTAGTTACTGGAGTTTTCTGTGGAATGAAGTTTCTCCCTTCTTTAGCTCTATGTAAGACACTGAAAGGAAACCCTGACAACCCCTGTAGACAAAGACTGCCTTGCCTTGTGACTCACGTGGCCTGGACCTCATTTGGTCCATAGAAAGAAATCTGCAGAACTTCTGCCATCACATTTGGCTGCTTGCTAATTTCGATCTATGCACAGTTTCTGATAAACAGAGTTATAATTTAAATATAAGTGGATTTATGAGCTCGTTCTGTTTCTTTCAGATGATCCAATGTGATATTTCTGCTACCAGCGAGTGATGCATGATGGATAAACGCCTTATCACATTTACATCCAGAAACTTTGCAGTACATCATTCAATGTGTCATATTTATCCACTCCTGCTGACAGCTTTAATGAACCAGGGATCTTCTAACTTTTATTTTCCTTGTGGTCACTTTTGATTATGTGACCAGAATCATTAGTGAATGGTCAATGAAGTCAGGCAATCAAGCACTTCAACAAACAGCCTAGCACGATCTCATTTGCTAGAACAAGAGAAGAATGATGTTATTTATTAAATAGAAGGTCTAATAATGAAAATACGGTGACTCACCATGTGCCTGGTGGTTTTCTTCTGTGCGATGTAATTCCTCCTCTCTCCCCCCACAAAAATCTATCCCAATGGGAAGCTCCTCTCTAAGTCATGTATTTGGAAAAGTAGGACAATTTCAATTCTTCCTCCCAGAAAGGTGCCTTCTCCTCGGGCTTCTGAGTCATCGTGGCTGTGACTCAGATGGCTTGCGTTCATGGAGATGAGTCACTCCAAATTTTCTGGCATTAAGGCGATCCTACTATCTATCAGTGCGTTATCTGCTGTACACTGAGAAAATGTTCTGAGCCACACAGTTGTAAGTATGCATTAGAGATAAGTAATAAAAGAGAAGGAGAATCTTTAAGCAAGTGATGGTTAGTTTGATCTCTCCTTTTGGGGGACGGGCTGGAAGAAGAGTGTGATAAAGCATGGATTATTCTGGTGGCATTAGCAGCTGTCATTCATTCGACTGCCAAGTTCCATGGACAACCATTCAGGAGACAATGTTAAAGAGAGTTTTGCCACTGAACTGTGAGAGAGAAGACTGAGAGGCTGAGATAGCTGACGTCTGAAAGTAAGGAGCCTTTCACCTCCTCCAATAGGTATAGGAAGGGTGTTAGCAGCTGTGACAAAAAACTGTGAAGCTGGATAGTGATGGCATGATATGTAAAATGCAAGATTAGATGTTCACATTTTTTGTGAGCTTTTTTCTTTAAAAAGAGGAGGAAAATGGTAACAGCAAAAATGGTTGTACTTTTATCGTTTGACTCTAGACAGGCACTCTGAGAAGGCCCCTTGGAGGCCTAGGCAGGTTGGCTTTCTGAATTTTCCCCCATTTTGCTTTTTCTTCACTTCTTCCTTTTCTTTAAAGCAGGGGAATGGCACCTAGAGATAAAACCAGCAGGGAAAGAACAGTGTGTGTCTATCTTCTTGAATTGTTATCCAAGAGGAAATGTGTGGAAGGACTTCAACACCCAGCAGAAAAAACTGTTGTAAAACTGGGGTATCTTGGGTGGCTGAGCTCTGACACCAAAATCCAGGAGCACAGAAGATGCAGCAGAAAGAGCACTGGACTAGGAGGTGGATTTAGATTCAATTCCCTGCTTGGCTGCCAACCCATTGTAGGACCTCTGACAAATCACCTAAGGTGGCAGAGAGGTTCCTCTACACACTGCTGAGACCCTCTTCATTATAGAAAACTATATGTGCCTTTTTTTTTTTTTTTTTCCTGTGGAACACACCATGCCCCAGACTTTTAATTTAAAACACAGCTGGAGGAAGAGCTGCTGCTGGTAACCTTACTTTGTAATGGCTCAGTAATTAAAGCTCCTGCCCGGGATGAAGGAGACCAGATTCCAATATTCTTCTTTCTGAGTGAATATAGATCTGCACAAATCAGAAGAGTTATGTGCCACCAGGATAACACTGTTCTTAGCTGGGACGCTTGTCTCTGTCCTTGTTGACTTGATGGCACTGCATAACCAAGGGTTCAGGATGGATTGGACAGGAGAAAAGGGCTGGAGGAAGCACTGGCCTGTGCTCAGCTGGTCAGAGATGTTACGAGATGGGGAAGAGCGCTGCCTTTCTTTTGCTGCTCCCAGCACTGTTTCCATATTGTGTACAGGGCTGCAGTCACATGTGAGTTTGTCTTGTACAACGAATCCTTAATTCTGTCAGATAATGCCTCAGATACCTGGCTGAGGAGTGCTCCCACCTCCTCCTGTCCTTCAGCTCCATTCACGCATGCTGGGTTGAGTGTCTCGTGGGTAATTCTCTTTCTTGGGATTGATTTTTTTTTTGCACCTTGTTGAGGTTTCCCATTTTTCCACACCCAGTGCAAGTGCTCTAACCCCCAAACTATTCTGTAAGTCGTGGAAAGGGGCCGATGCTCAGCTAGCACACTGCAGCAGCCACACTCTGCTGGGAGCTGGCTTCTGGCAGTATTGGGGTGCCCACACACAGGAGGGGAAAGTCCTGGGTACTTGGCTTCTGCATCTTCTTGGGTAGCAGCAGCTCAGCGAGTATAGAAGCCTGGCTAGGTCTTGTCCAGGGACACCTGTCAACAGGCTTAGAGCCTTTGGTGTTACGTGACTCTGCGTTTTTTGCAGGGCATTGGTGAGTGTGTGGGTTTTATCAAGTCTAGCAATGGAAGAGGTGCTAAGGCTGTATTATCTTTACCTTAGAGTTGTTTTTTTTTAGAAGATAGCAGGGGTAACATAGGCCAAGACTTTTGCTTGGTGATGTTTTTGAAAAAAAGATGACTATTTAGAGTATTTAAACAAAAATACTTCCTTTTGATTGATGTTACAGAATTTGCAGAATTGAGCGGGACAAAACTGATCAGCTTATTTCTTCTTGCTTTAGCACAGTCTTGTGTGGGAAGGAGCCTGATAACTTTGTGAAAGATAATTTGAAAGAATTCTAATTATTCCGATTAAAGTTTAATTGTTGCAACATGCATTACTGTAATTATTAGAGCTGTTTAACATCCCTTTCCTCCAAACACATGCTGCGTTTGAGTCAGTTAAAGCCTCAAACCAGTTGGCAGTGTCCCTTTAAAACTGCTTCACTGCTTTCGTTAATCTAAGTGGCACAATAGTCAGTGCCACGAAGAAGCTTAAGACATGCATATTTTATGAGTATTTCAGAGAAGCACCACACAAAAGCAGGAGGAGGCTATATCTAAGTATTACTGCTTCACCTATTGTGACCTTCTCAAGGATTTTTTTAGATAAAAGAGAAGCTGAAGCTTAACTGCAGAGCTGGGGTCAGAGATCATAGGAAGGGGCAGGAAAATGACAATGCAGGGTGTCTGAGGACACTTGCTTCTTGTCACCTTGGTTTGTGCCATCTGATCATCAAATTCTTTGCTCAGAGCTTTATTCTAAGGTTGTTGGAGTCGTTCAGAGCATACTAACCCCCAACATTTGTTTCTGATTCTGGGGCTAAATTATGTAAGATGTTCGTTGGGTGGTTCTTATTTTTGTTAATTCTGAATGCTGTGAATTTCATAGGATTCCTAAGACATAATATCCTTTCCTTTGTTTCTATAACCTTAGTGAAAACAGCTTTTCCCTTTAATGGGAATGAAGGGAAATGTTTGCTACAATGAAATGCAGTTGTTGCCTGTTTAAAAATAAAACAGCACAGTTGGCATCCTTTTAATGTTTCCAGTCCTAGAATATTTACAGGTTAATTCAACTATAAAACACCATTGGGAATACTAGTTTAGATGTAGTGTTATGCAAGTAAAATTAAGCGTGCAACACACCTTGTGTTTGCTAGGCGATGCAGAGATACGTGGAGTATTTTTATTGTTTTTATTGCATACAAATACATAGAAAGAACTGCTGCAGGTACCATCCATCGACAAAGAAGGCAGCCAGGGACAGAGGTGACCTCCACGCATGATGCAGATGGAGCACGCAGGATGTTTTGGGACCAGGTGGGTGTGCAGTGAAGCTGGCAGAGTTTGCTCTGGCTGCTGGAGCCGAGCAGCGTGGTGATCCTGCCTCTGGCCGTGAGGCAGGAGCTCAGCTGAGTGAACAGCCACCTCGGTGAGTCTGCAAGGCGGTGTGTGAGATGCACAGGATGATTCCAGCCTGTGAATAGGTGCAGGTTGCTGAGTGCTCTGACTCTGGGATTTATTTCAGCTTTCTTGTGCAGCAGCCTTACAGGACTATTTGCACCGAGTTTTAGAGGTACTGTTAAGGCAGCTCTCTCTGGAGTTAGTCTCCATTATTTACTCACAGGCTTTATGTCTGTGCCATCTTTTCGTCTTCCTGTTCCCATATGGCTAGCCGTGGAAGTGCTGATTGTACCATGTGTGCTTATTGGCCGCCTTCAGCTGACTTCCCTACCCAACAGCAAAAACACGCCATGCCAATGTCAAATGCTGGGTGCTTACTTCTTTCTTCTGCTTGCTGCTTCTTTCCTTCCCTTGATTTTGGTTAAACTGAAGTTCACTGTGCCCAGGGGTGAGAAGATCTGTACTTCTTGGAAAACGTTTTTTTGCTTGCTGTCTTGATAGGATCATGAAGCCGTGCTCCTTTTTTTGCAAACCGTCTGAGCAGCAAACCTTCCTCCTGGCAGCTGCTGAGCTGTCCCAGTGCGTATTTGGGCTCGACCTCCGTAGAAAAGCTCACACACTTGCTTCTCTTCCTAAGTAAATTATGTGCTGCGTTGACCTCTGGCACCTATGTGCAGCTGGAGTGCCTGACTTCCTGCGCAGGGTATTTTGGTTTGGGCTTTGTGCTAAGACAGTACATAGTTTTGGATCATCTCTCAGGCAGGGTGAGCTCATGTTGATTTGGAGAAAGGGCAGGGTGAGGTCATGTCTACCAGATTGACTGCACATCCCTTTGCAGTGTGGGCAGGGATAGAAACAGATAACGTAGTTACCTGAACCACGAAATCCTCCCGGGAGTCTTCTAAAGCTCTGCCTCATTTTCAGTGCACTGCTCAGCTGCTGCAACAGCTGAAGCCAGGGTTGTACAGGCAGCAGGTTGTGTCAGGTTGGAGCCCGGTTGTCCCACGTGAGATCAAGCCGGTGTCCTGAATGAAGAAGAGGCAAGAGCCTTGGATCATATCATTATAGGCAGTAACCTGTCGTTCTCTTGTTTATCTCAGTGCTTGCTGAGCCACCCTATGTTCCTACCTTGCTTCCCATGTCAGACAAAGCAATGCTATAAAGGTCTCAGATATATGAATTTCAGGGCTTTGGGGTGGAGGTAGAGACATTTAAATATAGGATTATTTTTTTTTCTAACAGTCAAGTAACATTTTTCATGTTGTGAGAAACAGGCATACTGCTTTAATGAAAGATCAAAATTTGTGCTTGAGATTGTGAAAACTTCATAGTCAAACTAAGATTTAGTGTAGGGACTGTGAGGCAAAGTTATTAGGCAGGGCTATTCATCTTGTTTATGATATTTTTCTTCAAACTGACAATAATCTATAGCTAGGTAGTGATAGCAGAAAAAAGAAATGCTGACATTTCTATGATAACAGCGGTGCAATTGCAGATGTGACATCCCTTGAAGAGAAGAAAGCAGTAAATGAAAAAAAAAAAAAAGCAGGTTGCTTTGTTTTTCAATAATACTTGTGGCAGACATATGGAAACATTACTGTTTTGATATATTTGTTTATAAAGTGTGTGGTTGTGACTGTATGAGAACATGAGCCCTCTCCAGTGAGGATGGTGGGGATGCGTGCCACGTCTCCCTTTGGCTTTAGAAGCGCTTGGGCAGGTGCTAGTGAAGGCAGACAACCGCCAAGGGCTGTGGTTTGGCTGCTGATGGTCAGACCTGTGTTAATTCGTGCTCTGAGCAGGGGTGGCTCACCCTGTCCTTTGTTCCAAGAGGCCTGGATTTGTCCCTTCAAGCACTTGGTGAAAGCTTGGTGGAGGTAGTCAGGAGAGATCTTTGCAGGTAGCACACACAGAAGACTGCTGGCAAGGAAAATTTGTCCTCATCCCTGCCAAAAGATAAAGCAGCAGCTTTGAAATCTTTCTCTGAAAGCCTCAGCTAAGCCAGCAGCCCCAGTTTGCACCGTGGTACCCATTGTGCTGCCCCAGCCCCACAGCTCTGCTCTTGGGTCATCTCCCTTCCTTCTGCTTGGCACTGCCTAGGGAAAGGCATGTTGCTGATCAAATGGATAGAGGCACTGTATGTAAATTACTGTAAGATCTGACAATAAATGATTAGAATTGAATGTTAGAAATGTAAATGAACCAGACTTGGACATGCTTGGGGAAAATTGGAGGATACGGAGGATTATGTTGATGAGGTGCTGGGGAAGGGAAAGGTTCAGGCTTGAAGTTTTTAATGCAGTTTATTACTTCCATTTGAATTTTCATTCAGTTTGACACATGTATGTTAACAAGGATAAAGGAGCTAAAAAGAAGGAAATATAGGACAAAAATCTTTTCTGGTGGTGAGGGGAATTCACGGGACTTCAGAGGGTAAAGTGTTGGAGATGAGGTGTCAGGAGAGGAAGCTTATATGGGTTTCAGAGGAGCTTGTTGTCAGGTGTCTTAGAGCAGTCTCTGACTCATGACTGCTGGCTTTCAAATGTCAGCCCAGTCAGCCCAGAAAGTCTTTTGCTGAGTTCAAAGATAAATGAAAAGAAGGTCAGGTGGTTTAGCTGGAAATGGCGCGAGGGTGTGATTTGAAATGAAACAATCAGTCACATCAGTTTAGAGGTAAGTATATGTGTAATACTTACAGTACATGGCTGGATAAGATGGTAGAGGAAGGATCTGGTGTGGGGTATTTGGAAACACAGCTAATGCCATGGACACATGAGGAGAGTCTGTGTCTGGAGCCATACAGGCATACAGGTGGGCCTGCAGTGCCACCAGGAGCGCCTCAGGGTGCTGCTGATTGGGAACGGTCCCTGTACATGGTCCCTGGCATGGTGTCAATCAGTCTTGGTGAGCTGAACTGGAGAAGTCAGACAGCCAAGGGAAAGCCAAGATGGGAATGAGGCCACAGTTCACTGTCCCCAGCTTTACCAGCAGCAACCTTTCTGAGGTGCCCTTAGGGAGGAGCTGGGGCTGAGCAGCAGGGCTCCAGCAGCCACCGTACAGTACCGCAGCGGGGCTGACACCATCCCCTGGATTGTTGCTCTTTCCCATCAGCCAAAGACTGCAGCAGAGCTGGTCTGAGCTTGCAGCAGATGGTTTGCTTATGGTTTATGTTATGGTTTTTGTTTGTTTGTTTTTTGAAATACAACCTAATAAGAGTATATTTCATTTGGATGGACTCATGTCTTTTCCAAGGGAAGTGTTAGCAAAGATTCAAAGTTTGGGAAAGGGATTTTAATTAGTCTACAAGTGGAGGTGTAGAAAAAAAAATGAAAAGTTGTCCTTCTATAGTCTTCTGCTTAATGCTATTCTAGTAGTATTCCTTTGTTCCATTCCATTCCATCCTGAAGGACAGAACAGTGGATAGAGTGAGGGAATGGTCTTAAACTAAAAGAGGATAGACTTAAATTAAACATTAGGAGGAAATTCTTCACTGTAAGGGTGGTGAGGCACTGGCTCAGGTTGCCCAGAGAAGCTGTGGATGCCCCACCCCTGGAGGTGTTCAAGGCCAGGTTGGATGTGGCCTTGGCCAACCTAATGTAGTGGGTTGCATCCCTGCCCATGGCACTGGGGTTGGAGTAAGATGATCTTTAAGATCCTTTCCAGCCTAAGCTATTCTATGATTATGTGACCTGGACCTTTCACTACAGGTTCTGCTTCCCCGAATTGCTGCAAACCAAGGTCATTTTACTGTTCTCTGGAGAGAAAGTCAGGTTTGCATGCTCTGGGATCAGCTACTCACTGGGAAGCAATGTCATTGCCTGGCTTCACTGTGCTGAACACTTGCATATTTTTACCAGGGAAACTTAACAAAAAATCTTTTCCATTTATTATTTATTAATGTTGGTGGAGTTGTAAACACTGACCTCTTTTCATCTGAGGTCTTTGCTGTCAAATACAGAATGGTTTAAGTATGTAATGCCATTCTTGACAGCCTAATCATGCTGTTGGCAGAATTAGGTATGCTCTGCCTGTGAGTGAGCTGCCTTCAGTGGCACAAGCTGTTGAACTGGCAGAGCAGCCTCTGGAAACTTTTTAAGAGAGGTAGCCTTGCTGATGCTGCCACAAACTGTTCAAATTGCAGGAGGTGAACCATGGTGTCGTTATAATGCACAGAACAGATAATACAGGATTTCATTTTTATGTTGAATAACAAAATGGGTAACATTTTCTTATAGGAATGAATAGCAGGTTATGACAGAAATGATCTTGGAGGAGATTGAAATTATTCCCATATGATCTTGGAAAGACTTGTGGTAATATACGAACATGCAATTAGTCTTGGGAGGGAAGGAAAAAAGAAAAAACACTACTCAAGTAATCTTAGCCTCATGGTGTAAGGGAATGATGAGGTGGGGAAGCAGTAACTGACAAGCAACAGATGCTCTGCCACCAAGTTATCTACTAAAACAAAACAAACTGTGATTATAATGCTATGGACTGTATTTCTTCAGAAATATATGCATATTTTTACAGAATAGTGTCTTCATGTTGATATTTATTTAAAACTTGGTTCAAAAACCATGTAAGGCAGGAGGAATTTTTACACTGACTTTGATATATTTTGGCTTAATTCTGTATTGCAAAATTTGGCATTTTTTTTGTTTTCTGATATTTCATGTATGCTGGTTAGAACTGAGAAAGCTGAAAAATTCCCAGGTAAGCTTCTGCCTCTTCTGTGTCAGGTTTTATGTAACTAGAATTTGACTTTTCAGCCATGTTTTTTCAGAGACGTTCACAAAATATTTTGGTGAATTATTCTCGGTTTATTGTAGCTTTTCTCTTCAATGTAATATTCCAAACGCAAGCCATCTCCTTTGGCTTCCTTAGAAAACATTTTACCCCTGATATGTTCTGTAACCTTATTTATATTACGAATGGCTAGCTGTGAGGTATTCTCATTTCTGAATTCAGGTTTCCTTGTTTTTACCATTATTTCTATTGGTAAACTGCTTGGCTGATTATATATCAAACAAAGCCAACCTGTAAAACCAGAAAAATGAATGTAATAAGTAATTTGGATAAGGGAAGAGTCATTGAAACTTTTTTTAATTCCAGAGTATTCAGTGAAAAATATGATGAAAAGATACTATAGTCAGTGGTTTAAAACAATTCTTATGACTAAAGACCATGGATATATGGAATGACAGCTGTTTATTCTGGTAGATAGTTGAAGAAAGCGTGGTTTCTTGTGTGTGAAAGCAATACAATAATCCTAATACAAACACTTCATTAGTTTCTAGATAAGTGAGTTTTTGAACTGAACAACTGCAGATGAAGGAGTATAAAATTTAAAGCTTTCTAAGTAAGATTATGTGGAGAGAAATATCAATGTTGCATGCATTCAGTCTGCAGCCGCTGAGAAATGGAATGAAAAATCATGTAATTCCCAGACAAAACTCTTCCTTAATTTAGCTGAAAGTGTAAATACATATCTGCTAATTAAAAATCTTATTAGAGTGTTAGAATTTCCCAATGCACCAAAAAGCAAATCTTAAATTCAAACAAAGGGCTAAGCACATATGCAAATGTGTACGCATATCTTCACTGGAAAGAGTAGCTGCACACAAATCAAAGACGTTTTTATCAGTAACAATAATGACAAAAATGAATAGCAGTTATTTATTCACCTCAAACTTGATTTTTTTTTTTTAATGCAAAAATGATCTTAGTGAATTGACAGTTCAATTCCTGCATTTTCTTGCTATTTATACATTTGTGGTCTGACAACTCCTTTTTAGAGGAGGCATCTAATTATTATTAAAACTCTGTAGACTTACTAAGAGGAAGAAGAAAATAAATGTTGCCTGTGTCCTAGACTTTTACTCCTGTATCTCCTGGAAATCTTTTCAAACTGTTGTTCCAATGCTTACAAGACAGCCAAGGAAAGACAGCAAAAACTTGTTCCTGGTATGTGGGGAAACAATCTAGGTTCCTTGTTATGTGCTTGCTTTTAAATATAACAATTTTAGAATCTAAATGAGATTAGAAAGTACATTTTTTTCGTAAGCAGTTCTCTGTATTTTGTCCTCATATTAGTATCCATGGTGTTACAACTGCAGCCGTGATTAAGGCTGGGGACAGTCTGATTAATGATGTCTGTCTCAACAAGGTCCAGCCGCCCCCCAGCTGAGAGAAAATTTCCAGTGATTCACAGATTGAAATGAAGCAGACTCAGGCTGCGCAGCTTGCTATCAAGGTCACAAATGTGGCAGATGATGGATCAAATGCTCCAGTGTTTTCTGGCTCTGCTCAGGCCATTGGTGCTCACTGGATTGTTTTAGCAGCTTTGGACCTTAGATTTTGGGACAGATTCTCACGTCTTGCAGCTGAACATCCTCTGTGGTTGGGAAAAGCCCATAAAAAAACAGTGATGGAGGTCACAAATATGCCTCTCACATTTTGTGAAAGGAGCAGACGCAGGAGAAAGCTTACCATGGGAAGAAAGATGTGGGGTGACTTCATCTGTTTTATACCAGAGAAAGCACATGAGCTTAGATGTTATGTGTACCCACCACACAAAATGATTTTATGAAACATGAGCTATATCTATAAAGAAACCAGACATCCTTCATTGTACAGTCTGCAGATTTCTTTTAATTATTATTTTGATGGTAACAAAAGCATTCCAGAGTAGCAAAGAGAGACTGAAAAATGTTAAATGTTGTTGTCTCCCACCGTTTATATAACCCAAGGTCTGAAAGCAAGGACTTTGTTTTGTCAATACTATAAAGCTCTATGCAGTCCGGGGAGATATTTTTGAGAAGACTAATTTCTAACAGAAGTCAGGGGACAAAACCTTGTGCCAACCCACAGACTTGCTGAATTTTTGACTAGTAGCCACAAAGCGTACCTGTGCAGGTTGCTTTGATGTGCTTCTGTTCCTCTGTGGCCTTTTAGCTTCTTGCTGTTCTGATAGGGCACAAATAGATAGTGAAGTGTTACACAAAGCAACATTTCACTTGTCAGCTGCACCCCTGCTGTTGATGCTTCTCTCTAGGGAGCCATTGAGTTAAATGGTGCAGAGTCAGCTGGCTGGGTTTTTCTTCTCTCCTATTCAGTGGCTTCACCTCATTACCTCCCAGGTGAAACTGGAGCTGTCTGCATCAGCAGCCTGGTTCTGATTTCAAAGAATGAGTTAGGATTTATGACTATTGACTGCAGAAGGCCAGAGCATTGAAGCACTAGCCTATTTTAAATCTGTTTTACCCAGTTCTTTTGCAGGTGCTGCTGCTAGCATTGTTGGGCTTTTTTGGTCAGTTTTGTTCTCAAATACTGCAGTAGAAAGTTGAAAAAAACATCGGAGAGGAGAGCAACACCACAGAGGAAATGTATTATAATCTTCTCTGGGACTCCTGAGAAATGGCACAGTAATCCTGGATGTAACGTTAGAACAGTGCTTGCAGCTCTTCATTTATCAATTCTAAAAGTGCATAGCTAAATATAGAGGTATGCAGAACATAAAAATGCATTAATATAAGAAAGGGAAATCATAATGGTTTGTTTGCTTCTCTGCTTTAACAGCTCAGACGATGCAGCCTGAACGTTTATAATTGTCATTGTCAGATACGTCTGAAAACTCATCTTACCTATTATTCTAAAGCAGTTATTTAAAAGATGTAAATCCTTTCATTTCTATGGAGATGAGCAGTGACAAATAATTACAAGTGTAAGCTAGGATCAAGTATATCTGCAAATAAAGCCTGTACTCTCGCAGGACATCTGCAGCTAAATAGTGCCTGAATCCTGGCTGCTCAGTGAGAGGTTCCTTGGCATTCGTTTCCTAACAGGCTAATCCCACAGTGACAAAGCTTAGGAAGGGGAAATCTGTTTTCTTCCTTCCCCCTCAGCATTAAGTGTAACTTATTTAATACAGAGGCAACAGCTGCAGCAAAAATGCCAAGCCCGGCTAGTTCAGTTACTCAGAAATTCAGCACAGAAACTGAGGAAGTCGGACCACATGGAACAATTTCACATGTAAGGAAACTGCAGACAAAGAGTGAGTGAAGTGGCAGGATTTGAGAACGTTATTTTACTAAACGTGGCTTCATCCTCCGGCATGTTGATGCTATTTGCGGTGCTGCTTCTCACAGGCACCAGGTGGGAGAAGCACTTTGCGCAGCGCCCCTGGGAGCTGTTCATGTAACGGTGCGCCACCAGTCTGTGAGCCACATTGCCAGGCAGCTCAGAGGTTAGCAGCTTTCCGTTACCAACTGCTCTGAAGCCACAAAAAATGCTGAAAATTATGGTAACACAAATCATTAGAGAGGAAGTGTCTTTAGAAGCTGACAGAAGGTGTACGGGGTTTTAGGGAGCTGGATCGTCCTTCTCCAGCTGATGTAAAGGTGTGTCCTGAGTTGGTGTCCTTCTGGATTACACAACTTTCTCTGAAACAACAGTTAGCTCACATATACCTGCTTGATGACTTTGTAGTTCCTGAGTATTTTGTGTGTCTTGTGTTACTAGCAACAATAGTGTAATTGGGCTTGTCCTCTATTCATTAATCCAAAGAGAAAACAGATTTAATTTTAGGCATATTAAGCTGACCTAACAAAGGAAAGGAGAAGGAGCGAAATGCAAGAAGCAAAAAAAGACATGGAAGGAAAGATAAAGGAAAAAAAAAAAAACACAGCAGAAATGTTCCTGCAGGCATGGCTGAGTGCTGTGAAGGTGTCTTGTAAAGGCAAGGGCTCTGGAAGACAGACGGGAAGGAGCCAGCTGAAGCTGGGAAGTGCTGGCTGAGCGCGTCTGAGAGCCCAGCAGCCACATCACCTATTTGCATGCACCGGGCTGGTCTCGCCCTCGCTGGCCTCTTCGGGCTGTAAGATCCTTGGGCAGGGATCATGTGCCTGCCATCCGGTGCTCTCATGAGTGCTATAAAATATTAGAGTGCTCTGATGAAACATGTGAAAGCCTAGAGGGCACCTTGAACAGGAGAGATGTGTGGAGGAAAAAAAAAAAAAAAAAAAAGAAAAAGGTAAGCTTGGTGTTTGGGTGTGAGAAAATGGAAAGTCAGTTTTACACCTGCCTCTGCCCCTGACGGTGACCCCACCAGTGTCACATAATGGATCACATAAGTGGACTGCCGCTGGGAGCCATGGGAGCGTGAATGGACTGGCAGCCTGGTAGTTAAAGGGTGCTGCTTTTTCCAAGGCTCCTTCAGAGACCTGAGCTAAACTGCTCAGAGATCAGTATCTCTGCTGGCGATGCTGCTGCGCTGTTCTGGCAGAGACCAAGAGAAACCACTCTCAGAAATGATGCTGAGTGCTAGAGCATCCTCTGGGGATTTGGGATGCAAGCTCAGGTCCTTTCCTTGTGAGGGAAGGTTCATCCCAGGTTCAGGTCAGGAAAAACAAGGAAAGGAGCAGAACCTGTGATGCCCACTGTATCTCAAGAGGTGTAGGGACTCCTTGCATTTCAATGTTAAGTGGGAGACTACCATTTCTGCAGTCACTGTTGAATGCATATTTTAAACATATGGAATTTAAGCTCTCCCTCTCCTCACCAATATTTTTCACTAGGTTGAATTCAGGTATTTAAATAGTTTAAATATGACCTGAACGATTTTTATTTTGCAAATAACAGTTGCAAAGTATTTGCTCGGCCCTATCCATGGTAGTGCTAGAGCTCTCCTTTAACCTTGTATTGTCTCAATACAGCTGAACCCAATTTTATATGTGAGGCCCTAGACCTGTGCTCTTCAGCTGGAGGAACCCAAGTGTTGGCAATGAACTGAACACACAACCTAAGTCTGTTAGGGGAACAGGCTGTGTCACTGCTAAGGGAATTAGGACAACTTCACTTCAGCGGGATGTGAAGGGAATTGTTTGTGACAATGACCAAATAAATCTTCCGTGGTGTGTGGGTGTTTAAAGCACGGAGTGAATCCCAGAGAGAAGCCGGTCAGCAGTGGCAGAAAATTGCTCTTGCCGGAGCGTAGTGGCAGATTTTGAGGCCAGTGTTGTGTGTGAAGCCCCTCTGTGAGACAGGGCAGGTGGGAAAGGTTCTCAGGCTGATCTGTAGCTTAAGATCCAAGGCAAAGTGAAAGAAAAAAGGATGTATATGCTTTTAGTCCTTTCCCTGTTGGTGAAGGAGGGCCCTGATCCCTGGTCAGCAGGGGCAGGAGGGCAGGCACCTGAAGCCCCCTCCCAGCAGGATGTTGCCTGCGCCTTCAAACCGAGTGTTTTCATCCTGCTCCTGTTGAAACAAGTAGTGCCCATGTCTCCCAGGCATGCTTTGTAACCTGGATTTTGTCTGTTTAAAAGTGGGGACAACACTAGGCCGCAGCCCTCACCCCTGGGAGGGACCGGTGCTTTCAGGCCACTTACTACCTGCTCGTGATCCATATTAAATAGGGCAGAAAGAAAAATTGTGCTGTGCTAGGTATTTTTTGGCAAAAAATTGTGATTTGCTAATGGCTTTTCCTCAGTTGGATGCTGTGCAACTACATTCTTGAAATTAATATTTAATCAAATGCTAATATCACTTTGTTCAGAGTTCAGATGTGCTGGTGAGGCTGTGCTGCATCCAGAGCCTCACTCTGCTGTTCTGCTTCCAGAGCACTTGTGTCTGTGTTTTAAAATGATACACCAACAGATGTCTTTGGTTTTAACTTTGCAGTCAGTGTAGAGGAAATATAGCACAGGTAAATGTGACTGCAAGTTGTTTTACTGTATGAAATTTTACAGTGCTGACAGCAAAATAAGGCCTTCTGTGGCCATGGTTCCTTCAAAAGACTGGACAGTGTATTTAGGAAAATATGATTAATGGAACGGGACTGGCACTTTCTGTTTTATATTTTACCCACAAAACTGAAGGTTCATAAAAATTATAGTAAGTTTTTCTCTTTCTTTTCTTTCCCCTATGACCACTAGGTCTTTTAACTGTGCAGCCAGGCATGTGGCTTAATCTTGTATATTCTTGAGACTAAAACTTTTGCCTGCGTTGCCAGATAGAAAACCTTACTGCCAAGCCACCATTAAAATTCTCAGTGAAATTAAATTGAAGGCTACATGTGTACAATTAAGAATAATAATGGGGAAAATCAATCTTCCTGGTGAAGTGAGTGTTGACATACGAGATATTTCCTTTCAGGTTTGAATGAAAATGCTCGTAATGTTTTTCTTCGGTTGTCATTCAACCCAACATTAATTACATTGCAGGGTTTCCCCAATGACATGTTTGTTGAGCCGTATGTAAGTGACAGGATGATTATGTCTAAATGATTTGTAAATGTGTTGGCTTTGAGGGCTCAAATATTTGTGTAAATGAATCTTCAAAAAGCTGAGGAGTGCTTGTTGCCACAGATAACAGGATAACAGCTTTTTTAATGCACCTTATTTTAGGGCTCTGTTTTGATTATCTTGCGTGTTTTGGTAGTTTCTTACTTCAACACAACTACCATGAACGTCGGTGGAATGGTTTAGTAAGAAGCAAGCCCATATAAAGAAGACAACAGAATCTCATATGCAAAGAAGCAATTTCAATTTTAGCTTTAAGACATAAAAAGCTATGATGTATCCTCTGAGAGAAAACAGTGAGAAAACAAACCCGATGTTAAGAGTCTTAATGTGGGGAGTCTTACCTCTGTGGAAGAGGTAATGTGTTTGGAAAATGGATTTAATAGAATTCCTACAAAGTTATTTTAAAGAACAAGATTTCATAATAAACATCTTGGTTGAAGTCTGCATGATTTTAATAGGGATAGCATTCTAATGATTTTCCTTTCTAAGGAGCCACTGACACATTCAGTTACTGGGCAATGAGCCTGAGTGCCAGGATGACCGCCTGAAAACATGCAGCAACCTATCCCCAATTTTTCTATAAATTAAGAAATGTCTTAGACCAGGAAGAAAAGTGGAATGAAGGAGTATGTGAAGCAAGGCAGAGAAGAGAGAGCTTTAACTGGCACCTTTTCAAGTTGCACAGGTAAAGAAATCCCCTGAAGAAGTGTGGCAGGGATTGCCATGAGGCTTCCTGTTGGTGTGGATAGATCGATGAAGGAGCAAGGAGCTCGGAGGCACAGCAAATGATGCAGCAACCTGCAAGCAGAAAGGGGAAAGGGCAAACGGCCTGTACTTTGACAGACGGCATTTCCAATCCACTGGGCAATTAGTGGGAAAGATAAGGAATTAAAAAGTACGGTGGGTTTACAAGATAATGGGAGAGGATGTGGTCTGCAAAGAGATTTGGATGTTTATTGAGACAGTGACGTTGTCACAGCTCAGATACGGGTTACTGCTGTGTAAAAATTGGCAGACTAATTTACTGAAAGCAGAAAAATATCTCTGGGCTGTCAGAAGTTCTGCCATAAAACTGCTTTCTTGAGATAGGAGCTTTTTGCAACCTAATAGCTGTGTTGGTTGTCTAAAGAAGATGTGAACTGGTTAGGGCACAGTACACTGCCGTGTTCTGTAATCTCAAGTGGTGCTACGAACATATTCCAAATGATCTTCAGTTTTCTTGGAAAGATCTTATCTTTGTTAGTCTTGCCAGTGAAGTTCAGGCTGTGTACCTAATCTCTCTGACACCAAGTGTGATGGATAGAGTATCAAGCAAAAATAATTCAAGCCTGAACAATTAGGCAACTCTTTTCCTCCCTCAGAGACCCCAGAGGCCACTTTACTGACTTCGGGCATAGCTCAGGGATTTTTTCACCTGCTAACACTGAAATCCAGCAGTTTCTGTGGTAACACTTGACAATTGGTTGCCATCCCGAGGCAAGTTTACTCTAAAATGCAGGGAGAGAGGTTTGTTGAAGCTGTGGGTAAAGAAAAACAGAGAATTAGAGTATTAAACATTTAGGAAAGAATTCACTGCTAAAGCTGGAATTTGATGAGGACCTGGGGAATCATGTGGCTAAATGAATGTTATTTGCTAATTGGCAATAACAGCAGAAGCTGAATCAGAGTAGTGTAAAAATGGCCCTACCGTATGGTCCTTCTCGATTCTGCTGCTCTCCTGTCTCATGGATGGCCCTTGAGGCTACATGGGTCTTTGCTCTTCAGGTTTCATAACTTCTTATCAGTCTTAAAAATGGATTTAAAGAAAATGAGTATAAATTAAAGCATAGAAGCAGGTTGAAGCAGAGTGGATTTGATTCTAGCACCATTAGCAGGTAATATCAATGAGGTGACAGGAAGCACTCGAGTCACTGAAATTGTGTTTATTTAAAAGAAAGGCCAATGAGAACTGAATTGGATCCTTCTCATTCTGTCTTGCAAGTGTCTGTTACAATGAACTTCATGTGACAGAGACCACATACATCTTTTGTTCTGTGTGGCTCTGAGCACATTATTGTGATTCTGAAAATAACCACTAATAATTTCCTGAAGAATTGTCCTTTTG
Source organism: Aythya marila (assembly GCF_965140915.1). Lineage (NCBI taxonomy): Eukaryota > Metazoa > Chordata > Aves > Anseriformes > Anatidae > Aythya > Aythya marila. The sequence continues at coordinate 18,216,873 of NC_139043.1, read as the reverse complement.
GATGCACCACTGTGTATTTTCAGCCGCTTTTGACATTATGCCACTAAAAGCTGGTTTGCCTTTCAAATGTGATTCTTCAGCTGTAGTTAGAGGTTCAGCAGCGTAATTGCCTGTGAGGATAAATGGCTTTGTCTGAAAGATTCAGAGATTACAAGGTTGGGGAAGTATGAGGGAGAAAGATATTGGATGGGGTCCTTGGGATCTACTAAAATTCCTCTACTGCACCACATTGAGAGAAACTAAAATAAGAAGATTTTAGACCAACCTCAGCATGGTTGGGCCCTCCAGAGGGCTGCCTTTTGGCCATGGGCCCATTTCCACCTTCTTGCTCCCAGATTTCATTGATATATTGAATTGTGTCTATGTTTTCTTGGAATCTTGCTTGGTATAATTCTACATTGTGCTCTTACAACTAGAGTTATCTCATTTATAAGCCATCTTTTAATCCAAATCCTAATTTAAATAAAAACTGGAAATAATCCATTAGACTAACTGAGCAAGTCAACAATGACTTTCATAAAAAGTTTTAAAATCGGCAATTTGTAACCAGAGGTATTGAATCAAAACGTGTAGAATATACACATTAAGATGTGATTCTGTGATGACATGTTGTATTGCAAAGTGACTGCTATAGTAGCATATTTTAGCATGAAAATATGATGAAAATATTTTTTTTTTTTTTTGTAAAAATAAAAAAGGGCATTATTAATAAGTAAATCTGATAAGCTTTTTAAAGCACTACGCATTCTTTGTAGCTAAAACAAAGAGACGTCCTAGGTTTTCAGGATGCTACTAGTTCCTGTGAATACTTGGGTAAAGTTTTTTAAGGAGCTAAAGAATGCAGGTGAAAGTGTATTTGTGTTAAATCATCTGTCTTGGGGAACTGTCTTGGAAACTGTAATGAGAAAAAGGTTTATCAGTGCAGTATATAAATGAGTGTCATTCCTCTTTCTCTCATGTGAAAGCTGAAGGTGAATGAATGGGCACTTGAACTGACTTTGCTGCTGGTGGAAGAATGCATTCTTTTGATGGGAATATTTCATTGCCCGCTCACTTCTTTACATTTGGTCCCTGCACAGGGAACTTTTCCTTCACAAAATGGCTAATTGTTGTAACAAAAGCCTGTAAAAGTTCACTGGGGAAATGAAGTTGTGCATTTACAGTAGATTCTAATTTGAAAGTTAGCCAAATGCTGAGAGCATCCAGATACGTTTCCCAAATTTACTTTAGTCTGAATATAATTAACTTCAATGTCTTTAATCTGCCAGTACCAGCACCACTGCCAATATTAACAGGATTTTTTTACAGGTCAGGGCAATTATAAGCACCATACCAGTCTCAAATGAGCTAATAAGGAGAGCAAAGAGTTATAGCAAAAGGTAAATAGGATTTAGTTTGTCAGGTAACCTTCTCAGTGGTCACAGCAATACTGTAATAGTATCTATATTACAGTCAGCAAGTTATCACTTGTTAGAGCAGGATCCTTTATTTTATTTATTTAATTATCTTTTTTCTCTGTTTTCCCTTTGGGTAAGATACCGACTAAATATCCTGGTGTTTACACTGGTTCACCAAGACATTTCTTATGATGCAAAGCAGTATAAAATACCTAATCTTGACCTTCTTTGATGATACGCAAGTTGGATCAAAACAGGAAGCCTTCCTCTCCCCCCAGAAGTCCATAGATAAGAAAAATATTTATCTTTTGTAAGACAAGCAGAAATAAAGTTTGTAGATAAGCAAAGGAAACATTTTCTTGGTAAGAGAAATGTAAGGAATTGTTAGTAGGTAAGTTGCATTGACAGTCTGCTGAAGTATTTGTCCTGGAGCGGCCATGCAGATGCCTGTGAATTTCTGAGCATTTCAAACCTGATCAAGAATCTCCAAACCTGACCTGGGAGCCTACAGAGTCTGCAGGTCAACAGCTTTCTCGTTTACCAGGGCTCTGGTCATAAAGAGTGCTTGGCTTTTTCACCTTTCTGACCTTTTTGAGGGCTTTCAAAACATTGCTTCTGGGCTTTAGGCTTTTCAGTACATTTCCTACAGTTAACTCCTTGGAAGGCTGATGTGAGTGGGAGTAGAATTTCACCTTAAGCTTCTGCCATAGTCTATTTGTACAGCTTTGTAATTCTATATTAGTGAATACAATCCTATAATATGGTAACTATATCCCAAAACTTGTAGATACAGAATCCAGAAACTTCCTGAAAACTATAAAGCAATGACAGTACTTGGGAGAGTTTGTCTTGGACTCAAGAAAGCTCAGTAGAAGTTCTCATCCTCAAACTTGGCTAGTTTATAATTCACTTACTGTACAGAAACGCTTTCATACAATTTACCTTCAGGAGTTTGTTTGTTTGTTTGTTTTAATGAAGTCAGTGGTCGAGATGGAGTTTTAGGAGTCCCAGAGCAGAAATTTGGAAGACCCAATCTGTGCTGTTAGATTAGGAAAAGTACTGGTCGATGTATTTGAAGAGACTGCCTTGGCTACTAAATAGGCTGGTGCCTAGATTTCTCTTGCTTCTTGAGTGTTGTGAATGAAACTTCTCTGCTGGGAGTGAGCTGAATGGAGAGCCCTTGTCCCTGGGGGAGATGTGAGAGACTTTTCTGGGGAGGTGAGTCACAAGTCTCACTTCCTTGGTGACGTGGTGCTTTGCAACAGAACAAGGGTAGAAAGGACAGAGAGGGGACCGTGATAACACAAAATGTAAAGCCATGTGTGCTATAATGTCACCATTCTTCTGGAATTGTTTGCCTAGAAAAAAAAGTACGCACATTATTTATTTTTAATATGAAAGAAAATCTGATTCCACTAGCTGCAGACTAGTGAAATTATTAACCAAACATTTATTTCTTAATCTGAAGGTTGTTTCTTTTTCCATTGTCACCTTTATAATATCCATGTGTTACCAACTAAAATATGTGAATTTGGCACTGAGCCTGATTCTGCCTTCATCTGTCCTGGCTTTAACTTCCCTGGTCTCAGGAAGTTTATCCACTCAAGAGAATTGATGACTGTGACTCTTCAAGTGATTTTAAAATGAGACTTAAAAAGTGAGATGATGCAGAGCAAGGGTGGGTTTTTGCGTGTGCAAGTGTGTGTCCCATTAAGGCTGGCAGGCCTTTGGTGCTATTTCTGTAGTGGCTTTCAATAAAAGTGGCTTGCTTTGCAGATGAAGAATAAACTTGACATTTAGTTGAGTCTGAGGCAAACTCTTCCAAGCATCTTATCGTCTGCTGAGGTTTATACATCTACGGTATGCTACTACCAGATGCCGTTTCACCATTTCTGGGAGCTCTGAGAACAAGCGTTACGCTTCCATAATTAATAATAGAAAACAATTTCCTTTTTAATTTTAACGATGTCAGAAGAGATCCAGTCCATCATGCTTTGTGAACCAGCTTCTGGCAGCTGCTGAATAATAGAGGGAAAACTCCAGCTTGTGTCCTCTCCAGCGGATATACCGTGTTACTTGTTATTCATGAGTCCCTGTTTTCATTCAGATTCATTAAATAGAATGGGTGGGTGATACATGCCTCTTACTGCCTAGAGGCTACTTTGATTCATGTGTTTCAGCGTTACCTTGCTGCCACTTGCAAGTACTTGAGAAAGAAGTAATTACAATGCAGATAAACTTGCTGAATTTTCTGACGTTCTTAATGATCCCTGGGAAATTGGCTTCCAAATTTGCACTCGCATGCTTTTTCAAATAGCGTTACTCATGGTAACCCTGCCAGGAGTGAAAAGGAATGTGAAGTTGCAGAGTTCCTGGTTCCAGAGATTTTTTGATGCTTTGCTTCGGTTTTCTGTTGCAAGCTGGAATCTAGGATGCAATAGGATAGGATAGGATGGAATAGGATAGGATAGGTTAGAATAGAACAGTTCTGTTGGAAGGGACCTACAAAAATCATTGAGTCCAACTGCCTGACCACCCCATGGCTAACCAAGAGTTAAAGCACGTTACTGAGGGCATTATCCAAATGCCTCTTGAACACTGACAGGCTTAGGATGAGAGACCTTGCAGAAGGATCTGGATACATTGGAGCACCGGGTCATCAGTTGAAGTTCAACCACAGCAAATGCCAGGTTCTGCACCTCAGATGGAGCAATGCCAGACCCAGGCACAGACTGGGCAGTGAGTGGGAGCAGCTCAGCAGAAGGACCTGGGGGTGCTGGCTGGCAGCAGGCTCAGCACGAGCCAGCAGTGTGCCTTGGCAGCCAGGAGGGCAAGCCCCATTTTGGGGTACAGTAAAGACAGCATGGCCAGCCTGACAAAAGAGGTGATTCTCCTGTTGTATTCAGCACTGGTATGGCCTCACCTTGAATTTTGTATCTGGTTCTGGTCTCCACAATAACAAAAGGATGTTAAGGTATTTGAGAGTGTCCAGAGGAGGGCAACAAAGCTGGTAAAAGGGCTGGAAGGGGTCCTGTGAGGACAGGCTGAGGACACCTGGCTTGTCTCTTCCGGAGAAGAGGAGACATCTCTCTCCTATCCCTGTGGTGTTGCCATCTGCCATTGGGTTAACTCATTTCAGAACTGGTGAAGCCACCAGCCAGTCTGGGACCTTGACTCAAAAATGGTGCATCACTGAACTGGGGGAAAGCAGAGTACTGAACCAGTTAGAGCTATATGTATTTCATCCTTCCAGCTTATATTTGAATTTAACTTGGATTTTGGCATGCATATTGCTGTACATCTTGGAGGATTGCCTAAATGTAGATATATTTCTATTGTAAAGATTAGTTATACTGAAGATTTTTCCAAAAGAAAGCTGCCCTGCTTGGAGGTCCCCATGGAGGGGGCTGCTACCAAGATTTTAGGGCACCGTGGCATGCTCATGAGTCTGGGCTGCTCCTTGGAGGCTCCTGGCATAGCACTGACACAGAGCCCCAGCAAGGCTAGCCTGTGGTGTGTTATCAACTTTTGCTTCAATTTGTTACCCAAAGGTATGACTGCAAGTCCTTCCCAAACATTTTTTAAACCCTTTAAGCTTGCCTAGTGTTAAAGAAAAGGCTGAGTGAGCCAGGTAAAGCTGGCAAATACTGGGTGCTGGATTTTCATTGTGACAGTGGGGCACGCAGCACCTCTGCAGGACTTGTGCTTTGTAATGAGCGCTCACGCAGCATCAATTCTTCAATGATGCTGCACTAACCTGGGGAGATCAAAGTGGAGCTGGTGCTGTTGAGTGCTGAGAGTTCGAGGGGAAGTTTTTCTGACAGCAGTAATGAAGTGTTGCTACTAACTTGTGATGGGGCTTCAACACCAGTCTGTCTGCATGGCTCTTGGGCAAGAAGAGGAATGATGACTTTGTCGTGAAATCGTTTCCTTTAGTATGTGAAACTGCGAAGGAAGCCTGGTGGTGAGATTGAAAGTAGTCAAGAAGAATTTGTAGTTATCTAAGCTCAGGTCACAGGTTAAATTGCTCTTAACTTCAGTTCTGAGAGACATCCCAATATTGAGGACGTAAAACCTGGCTGTAACAGTGGAAAATATTGTTTGACAAGTAAAAATATTCAAATCCTGATACTACCCTGTAAGCAAAATTAACTATCTTGGTGAGGTGACTCATGTCAAACAATAGAGGCAATGGGCAGAACCTAGCTGGGAGTTTTCTTCTACCAGTGACCACCAAGCAAACAGAAAGACTGTAGCAGAGAGTGTCAGACTGTTTTGTGAAAAATAATGCTGTGTCTTCATTTATCAGTCAGTGAGGTGGCTGTTTTCCTTCAACTGCTGTGTAATGTTGCACTAATATAAAGGAAAGAATAATGCAAAATCGAGCAAAGATATTAAAATTCGGATCCTTTCCAAAGCCACCATCTCGGTCAGGTTGCACACAGAACACCGAAGTAGAATTTCAGGAAGAAGTGATCTTGTGATGAAAGGAGCATCCTTTATCCAACTCCACATAGCTGGACTCATCTCAAGACTCCTGGCAGTCTTGAGTGGTAAAACCCTCTGGAAAAATGAGCCAGCTTCTTAGTTACCTAAAGATGGACAGAATGCCAAAGAAGTGGTGCATCAGGTTATTGTAGCCTGTTTTTCTAATCCATTTTCTTCTGCTGTTAATTGACGTCTAGGGGCACCAGTGGCAGCCAAACCTTTTCCTGTGCCTGTGGCGTTGGTAAGGACATTCTCTAGTGTTTAATAGAACATGTCCTCTTGATGTAGCTCTTCCCTTACCAGGGACAAGGGTAAGTTAGCTCTTCTCTACCAGGATGTCACTCTGCCGAAGCTTGTGGGAACTGAGGAAGTCTCTCACCCCTACCACGCTGCCTGCAGTCGGCCAGAAGGTTCAAAAAGTTATTGTGGATTGGGAAAACACACACAACAGTTCCACACCTTGCCAGTATGATCACATATGTCTTGCTAGTGTGTGGAACCAGCCTAAAAATAATGTTTACAGTCAAGAAACAATTGCTGTAGTGGTTGCTGGGAATTGCAATAGAAGGGACAGATGTAGCAGCTGGCTGGAAAGTGTTGGATCAGTAATGTTATCCATGTTAACTTATTAAAACATTGTGTACTATTTTCCACCATTTTATTCCTCTGTCTGAATTAAGCACCTAAATTAATGATTTATTGTAGCAGCTATTTAGTAGCTTTTGGATGAACTGTAAGAAATGTTTTTCCTTTCCAAAAAGCAGGGCCAGCAGGCTATCCACACTGGTGGAATTTTAAGAGATGAACTCTTAAAAAAAAAAAAAGAATTGAGCAGTCTACAAGATGTTCAGTTAAACATCTTGTAGATGGACATGTTCAGTCCTGTGAGATGAGCAGTGCAATTCCAGTGGACCCTCTATTACTCTTTCCTATTCTGATTGAGCTTTCTTTGCTAAAACTGCCCAATTCTCATGGTGGGTTACTAGCCTGGATGGACTATTCTAGTGCTTCTTATCAGCCTGTAGAAGAGAATATGAATGGCTGTTCTTAAAATTGTAAAGAAATATTTTTAACGAGGCTTTGAATGTGCAAAATGGATTTCATAATGAAAGTCATTTTTATTGTTGTAGAGGTAATAGAAGGGGAGATAATGGCATTTATTGGCAGATGTAGACCAACTGTGAAAATTTGATTTAAAATGGTTAACATCAATAAATAATACAAAATGGAGTTACTTGGCTTTTTTTTTTTTTTTTTTTTTTTTTTTTTTTTTTTTTTAAGACATTGCAAAATACTGCTAGTTTGTTAATAATTTGGGAAAACATGAGTAAGTGAGAGACAGCTCTGGTCCACCCTGCATGGGAATCAGAAGCAGGTCCAGCTGCTCCTCCACCAAAGGGTTTTGGAAATGCCTCACATTCTTGCAGAATTTGGCAAGCTCTCTTACTCTCCGGTGTTACTGTGTGGCCCGTCTCCCAAGCAAACTTTTGTGATGTTTTCTGCCAAGTCACAGATGAATGCAGAAGCAGTTGGCAGGATGAGAAGTCCAGAGGCGAAGGACCTGTGTGTATTTTGGTGTATTCCTTGACAGCTTCTGGAAGGTCTTCTGCAGATAACATTTGGCATTTCCAGTAGTGCTTATGTGTAAAATATGAAATTATCCTAACAATGGGAAAAAAGTCTGGGAAGAGATTCAGTTTTAAGAGAATTCTCTTTAATGCAGATAAGACCGTAAGGAAGCGAATTAGACTTTTCTCTTAGTTCTGTTTAACCCATGCTACCAGTAAAAATGCCTTAATTTATCTGCAATATGAATGAAACCTGGCCCTGAGAAAATGTCTCCAATGTAATCAGGCTGCATTATTTAATGGCTATACAATTATCAGTCCCTATGGTGTCTGTTAACAGGTTCCCTTGTAATTGCAGGTTAGTTTTCTAGGAGAGGAAAAAATGGTAATTTTATTGTATAGTGTATCCATCAGAAGCAAAGTTTGATATGTTTTTAAATGATATTCAGGTTACCAATGGCAATTCCAATCTGTTATATAAAGAGATATTTTTCCCCCTAAAAGTAGCCTGACTGTTGCCTGCGCAGTTGTTTTCAGCACTAAGGAAAAATCTGCCTTAAACACTGTCATTGCTTCAGAGCCTTTGAGTGTATAAACTACACATCTTCTGAAAATGGCTGTAATTGTGTATTTGTGATCTGGACTGTGGAAAGCATCATTTGCAGGCTGAGGTTGGGTTCCCCGTACGTATGACGAATGCTGCAGATGAGTTTTCTGATGCTTAGCCCCCTCCCCCTGCAGGTAACCTGCTTTCAAGCACTGCTGTGCTCACCGTTTTCCCTTCTCACCCTCTTCTAAGCAAGTACCATGATTTGTAATATCATCTATATTATAAAATATATTTCTCTTTGCAAAATGTGCCATTTCTACCATTTTCACTAGCACTTTTTGTTACATTTGGCCGGTTATTTGCTGTTAGCATTGGCATCTCGGGAGTGATGGTCAGAGCCCAAATAGGGCCATTCCTTAGGGCCGGGGTTCTTGTTGGTAGTAGCCAAAGTGTCCTAATAAAAAAAGGTAACATGAATAGCTTCTTCCATTTTATGATTGTTTTGACACATAGCTAAGATTAATACAAAAATCAGGCATTAGAGCCTTAATGGTCACATGTAGCTTATAATTATTGGCATGAATGAGCTGAGACTCCTCATTATCACTGCTCACTCTGGTCCCATGGCTGAACAAAATCAGAATAATGAGAAATTGCATTAAAATGCAGAGTGGAGTTTTTAGCGAAGCTTCATGCCATTGGTTACTCACCTGAGACAGATATTTTCCTGACTCCTAACTTTGTTTTAAGCTGAATCAGATCAGCTGTTGGTGTGCTTTGTCTGACTCGGGATATAACAATTCAGTGTCATTGAGGAGAAAAAGTTACGGGAGCCTACCAAGTAACCCTGGTATATAGGTTATGGAGTGCCCAGCCCTGCCATTCCCTTTTGAAGCGAAATGGTGTATCTGAAGAGAAAAACCTTGTGAATACTGTTGTTAGCAGGCTGAAGCCTTAGCTGCCTGGAGGCAAGCTGCCAGCTCCCAGGTGTGTGCACAAGGCCCTGGGGTGCAAGGATGCTGTGCGCTTCAGAGGAGGCTGCAAACACATTTCAAAATGCAACCCTGCTCTTGGCAGATAAATGAAGTGAGAGAATGTAATAGGTAAAGCCTTTTCAATGACAAAACTGTCATTGACTTCAGCAGATGGATTTTTACTCTTTTATCTTCTTTCATTTATTTTCCTGCATGAACGTGCCTGACACATGGCAAACAGGATGGGAAAGGAGCTCCTGGGGTCTCGTGGGACACCCCTCTGCTTCAGCAGCTCTTATATGCCAGACCCAAATTGACCTCTACATACAGAGTATTTTCTAGAATTTACACGTGCTGCCACAAACCCCAGTGATGAAATGTGTTTATTTGTACTGTTTCTGTTAAATTTTATCCATCATGTGTTTACTCTTGAACAAGGAGTCGACTTTACCCAAGGCAGACATCCTCATCACTCTGTGCATGCAGAAAAAGCTGCTCACGTGCTTTGAAAAATTTGAAGCACCCAAGCCAAGGCTGGCTCTATTTTTAGTCTTCTTTTAATTTTTAATTTTTGTAATTCTAAAATGACTGGTTTTATCCTTCAGGTTGAGAATGTCACAGACTACATTTGTTTGGTGGTTTATATAAGTTTCTAAATTAGATATAGCACATGATGCCACATACTTTCTTTTAAACTATTAATTTTTTTTTTTTTTTTTTTTTTTTTGCTGTCATTTCCACTTCTATTTTCTTGCATGGATGTGATGTCTGCTTTGTGCATCTGCTGAATACTTTGTCACTTGATTTCTGTCCAGTCAGATCTGATGAATGGCTTTGCCTCTTTTATGCCAGAAGATTTGGCTTAGACTTCCAAAGCAATTGCACAGTTTATGCTAAGAATCAATTTTCTTTCCAAACAAATATATTCTTTATCATGTTAGATTTATCCAACTTTGTCATTTACAACAATCAGCAGAAAATTTAAACCAATGCAAGCTCTTTCTGCTGGCTTAGATGGTGCGTCTGTGTTGATTCAGGACCCATTTATTTTCATTTATAAAAAAAATTTCAGGGTACATAATCGATATCTTACTCTTTGAGCTGACTATAGTTTAAAAGCATAGTATGTTAAACTTAGGATCATTTTCTTATACAAATATTGTAAAGCTGAAAATAAAATCTTGCAAACCCGGGAACAGACAGCTGGAATAAATGTGCTGGAATAAATAGACAACTGTAACTTTATTTTTTTAGCAAAGGTTACAAAGCTGCTGTAAATTGTTACCAAGCAATCTATAAGAACTAATGGCTGGAAGTTAAAGCAATGTGAGTGCCAATCATAGGAGGATGTCCTGAAAGGAGTATCAGGGGAAGGCACACTGTAGCTGTCCTACAGGAGTCCAGAGAAGGGCAATGAAGCTGGTGAGGGGCCTGGAGAACAAATCTTACAAGGAGCAGCTGAGGGAGTTGGGATTGTTCAGTCTGGAAAAGAGGAGGCTCAGGGGTGACCTTATCGCTCTTTAGTACCTTAAAGGAGGCTGTAGCAAGGTGGGGTTTGGTCTATTCTCCCACGTGCCTGGTGACAGGACGAGGGCGAATGAGCTAAAGTTGCACCAGGGGAGGTTTAGGTTGGATATTAGGAAGTACTTCTTTACCGAAAGGGTTGTGAGGCATTGGAATGGGCTGCCCAGGGAAGTGGTGGAGTTACCATCCCTGGAGGTCTTTAAAAGACGTTTAGATGTAGAGATTAGGGATATGGTTTAGTGGGGACTGTTAGTGTTAGGTCAGAGGTTGGACTCGGTGATCTTGGAGGTCCCTTCCAACCTAGACAATTCTGTGATTCTGTGATTCTACATCTTTAACTGTTTGCCTAGGCACTTGCTGTTGCGCACAGAAGAGACAGAATTAAATTAGGCATAATTTTTAAAAGCTGATGACCACTGATGAACAAACAGTACTCAGAAATATAGTGGTTTTATTCCCACAGCTTTGCTTTCTCATTCATGATAAAATCTGAAACCAGGTCAGCTTTATGCTTCCCTTTTTTGCTTATGCGGAGGTAGGTATTTTTCAGGCTTGCTTTTTTCCACTGCTAAGTTCTATATGGATCAAATCTTGTGTGACCTAGCAGCAGATTAATCTTACTGGCACCGTCTACAAAGTCTGTTGCGAGCTGCTCAGTCCCCATGTTCCCAGTGCCCAGCACCCAGGAGCAACACAGGAGCTGTCTGAAATGCAGTCCTATTCCCAGTTACATTAAATAATCTTGCTATTTTGTCAAGGTAGAGCCTGCTGGGCTGGGCTGTATGGGCTGCAGAACCTTAGGAAGACCATAATCTCCGTCACATTTGCCCCTGCTGGTTGATACAGGAGTAATTTATAAAATATTTTCAAGAAGAGAGGAATTTCTTCATTCTAGGAATAGTTCCTATTTATTTGGCCACATGGTATTTTGCGTTCTTCGTGCTTCACTGCTGAAATTTCTTTCTTTCTTTTTTTTTTTTTAATTTAATTTAATTTTAATTTTAATTTAATTTTTTTTAATTTAAAAAAAAAAAGAGAAAAAAGACTTTAAATAGTTCTCTTTCCATGAAATGTTGGTAATCTCTGAGCATGCTGCAATTTCACAGTTTGAAACTGTATCGGCTTTCTGGAGGGATCCAAGCTTGCTTTCCCTCCTCCTTTTCTTTCACCAGACTGATCCTTTTTATACCTTTGCATGGAATTTTATGGACTGCAAGAAATAGAATTTGAGTGATGGTTCTTAAGTTGTACATTACAGCTGCCAAAGACAAGAAACACGGGTAATATCTTACACCAAAGGAAGACAGCGGTGTTTGAAATCCTCTGTTCATTTTTAGGTTGTTGGCTGGTCAGAAACAATAAAAGGTTATGAACTTCTGTTGGTGTGATTACTGGATGTGTGTGATCAGTAACACATTTATTTTAATGCAGAGCAGATTCACGAGGCTGTGCCACATTTTTATATGAAGAATTTCTGCAGTGAGAACAGATTATAGATGTGGTCCTATGGGTGCTCTGGTATTTTAAGGATTCAGTTGAAGCTAGCTCTTTTCTTCCTTGGCTTCCAAAAGCAAATGTGTTATCTTTAGCAGCATGTGCATTCATCTTACAAAGAAAAAAAGCCAGAAAACCACAACAGAATTTTCCCTTGAAATATGTTTCTGAAGCACGATGACTGAAAGGGGCTGGAGATGATGGAATTTGCACGTTCTTTTCCTTCTTTAGCTGCTTTTTTGGTCATGGCTAAAGAGGTTTTGCTGTCATTGGACTTACACATTCATCTCACTTTGATGTCTCCTGTCCCTCACCTTGTCACAGTCACATTTCTGTGGAAGATGAAGTGAGAAGAAAAATTATTTGCGCCTTTTCTTTTTTCCTTTCTTTCCTCCTCTCATGTTTACGTAAAGGCTGAATGAATTTTCAGTGTTCTTGCATACTGATTTCCTTCTTACTGTTGCTTTCCAGTAGCACCTGCTGGCCTGCACTGAGGTGCTGAGCTTGGCACTGCACACACACACACATGAGAAAAGACTGCTCAGCCCACCTGAGGGCATGAGAAGCAAAGTGGTTTTCCGAGTATCAGGAGGGATTATGTCACAAAACTGAAATTTGAGATGAATGCTGGAGTTTTTATTAAATGTCAGCGTGGACTGTCCTCTCATGGTTTGCATTTGATTTTTAAAACTTGTGTCTTATTTACTTAGCCCTGTCCCCTGCATCTTCCTCCCAGCCACAGGCAGGCAGAGATTTACACTTATTCTGAAGCCACAGACAGCAGCAAACAAGCATACAGCAGCATACACTTAAGGAATTGAGAGGGCAGAGGATATTTTAGTTAAATCACTCAGTTGCTCACTGAAGAAATATGATTGTCTAGTTCTTATTCACAGAGGCATATCGTTACGGTACCTGTATTGGTATAGTATCTATATACTAGTACCTATGCTGATGGGAAAGGCATTTAGGATGGCAGTCTAATTTGATATGGTAAAGTGAAATAAGCATTATTGGGAAAATTCATTTACCAGTGTTTCTGCCTTCACATTGCCAAACTATATCTTTCCTCTGTGCTAGCCATAGCCTATTTCTTGTACAGAAGCGGTCTGACAGTAGATGTTCTGTCACCATCATAAATTTGTTTTGGTGTTCCTCACGTTGGACTTAAGCAACACATGGTAGAAGTGGGATCTGGGGCCTGGGCTCAGGTTCAGGGCCATGCTCAAGATGCAGTGTGGACGGAGCCTGGCAATGGGACACCTCACAGGGACAAATCTCAAATTTTCCACTTGGCTGGTTTGTCATGGGACAGGCTTGTTTGTAACTGTGCTGTTCAATAGTAATGAAAAAAAAAACAAACAAACAAACCACAAACTACAAACAAAACCAACAAGCTGGAGTAAAATATGGCTATGGGAAGAGTCCCTGAGAAAATAAATATTGTCAGACTGGAAGGGGTGCCTGCTCATTCTTAGAAGTCTGCTCACAGGATCTTGTAATGTTTTACTTATGCTTCAATGTATATCTCAGTATATGGTTGTATAGTCACCTGCATTACTTTTCTTTTTTTTTCCTTTCTCACAGTGCATGCCAATTAAAGGCCTTGGATTTGTGCTTGGAGCCTACAAATGTATTTGCAAGACTGGATTCTATCATCCCAACATCTTTTCAGTGAACAGCTTTCAGAGTAAGTGTCTTTGCTTGAGTCTTAGGAAAAGAAAAAGAAAGAAAGAAAGGAAACAGAGATCATTAATAATGCAGAGCTCCTTTTTATCCTAGTCAGGGTTATACAGTGAAATCCCAGTGGTTTACAACTCTCGGATTATGTAATGATTTAAGGAGTTCTGTCCCTTTGGTTTGCCATTTGTGATACACTTCAAGATCCTGTAAAAAGTATCCACTTTAAGAACACTTGATTTGTAAATAAATTTAAAAATACGAAAAGAAGTCTTGCTATAGGGAAATAAAGACTTCTGACATCTGTGTTCAAGCACAAGTATTGAGGAATTTAATCTAATAATTGTCTCTGTTGTTAGTTCAAACTGGAATGTTCTAGCCTCTGGCTTTGTGTGTGCTTTAATTGTTTTAATTTTAATTGATTTTCAAAGGAGAGTCCAAAGGAGCATGTCGAAGCTCTCATTCTTACAAACAGGCTAATAGAGGTGGGTGAGGTCTGAGTCTGGTTGGCAGTATGCTATGGATGACATATAGCCTATGCTTTGCAAGAAAGCATGCTGTGTGGTACTCACAGTGAGTTAAAGGAAGTAGGGAAACAGAATTCGGTTGATATACAGCAGGAAAAATAAAAGAACAAGCATCTCCAAAGGTGGTGACTGTTACTTTTATCATATGACCAAGGTGTGATCTCTGTGCAGACTTTGCTAGTGAATCCCATCCCCAGCTTCTTGGCCCCATGGTACAGTGTACCTGAGAACTGGGTTAAATACACTGTTTGGTGTTAACTCAAGAGCTGGAAATAAAGCTTCTAAGTTCCTTCCCAAATTAGTTACTCACAAGCTCTGCTTCCCTATGTTAAAAGTTACAGGGTTTCTGGGTGAAAGGCGGGTAGCTCTTTTAATAGATATTCCTGTTTGTGTGATAACGGATATTCCCTGTTTATTTGCAGCCCCAAGTTCCAGAGATTTATTCATTTAACCTGTGTCATGGGATGGCCCGTTTTTATTGATTTGGTCTGGTTCGGATATAGATTGGCCGAAGTATCTCACCCCTTACTCGGCCTGTATTATATCTCCTGTAAATATATGTAGCATAAATAGCACAGTGTTTGTTTAAAAAATTACGTGGTGTTTGTTTCCATTCCCTTTTCATATTGTGGAGTGTTGTAGAAGGCAGCCTTGTGATAGTGCTTTTTCTTTGGGCTCTCTATGAATCTTTTAATAGAAAAAGGATGATGCTTGGTTGCTCCTGCAGTGCAGTGAGTTATGATGGAGTTGGGATTTAACTCTTTGAATGAGCATATGGAAAAACAAACAAACAACAACAACAAAACATTCATAGTTTTTTATCATACCAAATGTCATAGACCACAGAAAAACAATGTGGCTAGACATTAACAACAATGATCATTAGGGACAAGATTCATTTTTATCTTATAACAGCTGTCTGAAGTGCAGATGTGTGGCAGATATTAGTCATCTAGGTTTACACTGTAGTCAGTAGGGAGAGCATGGCTCCCCTGGAGGGTAATCCTGCTGCTTTGGAAACTTACCTTTAGATGAGAGAAGTAACTCTTTAGGCAAACAGTCTTTTTTTTTTTTTTTTCCCTCCGTGTACGACAGAAGGAGGAGCCTACATGACTAACTTATATTGGATATTTTGCTTCTAAATAGCTAACATACAGTGAAATTTTCCCACAAAAGTGCTTGTATATACTGATATTTAAGGGGGTGGAATTAAATGATCTGTGGCCTCTCCAGTCTGGCCATGTGTTACTGTGAGCTAACATAAGCATGAGGTTAGAAAAAGTCATTAATAAAGAACTGCTTTTAATTCATCTAGATGCAGCTCAATTTGCCAGCCTCTAGAGATGACTTCAAAATGTGCTAGTGGGAGACTGGAAGTGACTGAAATAATTGAAGAAAAATCACTGGTTCAAAGGAGCTTAGCCCTGTCACCCAACTGTATTCTGTAAAAACAAAACTAGAAAAGACAACAAGGTTAAAATGGCTGTAGTGTGTATTTGAAGGTTCAATACGATACTAATACATGGATTCTAGACATGATTCCTGCAAGTTTTGACAGAAACTGTCTGACCTGAAGATCTCTTTGCAGAGATAGGTTGGTGAGGTGTGATGAAAAGAGAGAGGAAACTGTATAGAAATGTTAATGGCTTAGAAAGTATTCCTAGAGAAAGAAAATCAAGAGGCAGAAAAGATTTGCAGGTCTCAAGATAAGATCTAAGTAGGTAGATAAATTAAAAATGACCAGTTTTGTGCTTCTGTTGATTGGAAATTTGAATTCAGGGTTGTATCTTGAAATGATGGTAATTCTTAATGATATTTGGATTCTGCACCATAGCAGAGTAAGTTTAATTGCACATTAATTGCACATTGAGCCTGAAGTAACAATGTTTTAAGCAGGGGCAAGGTTTTGCTTTAGGTCCAGATGAACATTCAGGTTGAGACTGAAAGATAGCTGTATAAATGGCTTTGCAGGGATGTTTGAGTCTCTACACAGTTTGCTCAGTGGGCAGGCTTAAAAGATTGCTTATCTACCTCCTCTGCAAAGTCAGCTGGAGACCTAATGCTGAGATGCAATGTTGCATAAACAATGTCCTCAGTAGGAAAGTTTCTGTTTTTCTGACTTAGAGCAGTCCAGTTTGGCTGCTCGCAGGGAGGTTGTGCAGCTTGTGTTGCAGATTCTAGATGGGACAGGGAAATTTGGGCCAGTCTCATACTGATGGGGAAGCCAGGAAGGTGAGCTGTCCCAAGGCTGGGTTTGTTCTTCAGAACTGACAGTGCCAAAATATGTAAAATCATTCTCTTTTTGCTGATTTGTTTAATGTGGACTCTTGGTACTAACAGAGCACAGTCGTTGACATATATTTCCAGTGTCTCTTTTGATCAGCTTTCAAGATTGAACTTTGCAGAAGTAGTGAATATACAAATTATGACCACGCAAAATTGCCAGGCCACAGTCACATAGGATTTGTGACTCAAGTAATCTCAGCAGAAACTGATTTTAGAAAAAGACCTATTTCAGGTATGCAAGTTGCTTTAACTTGCAAGTGCTTGAATACCTGGTTATGCACTTCCTAATAGTTTGCTTTTAGGAAGCACTATGAACTTATGTTCTTTGCCTCACAGGTTAATCAGATATGCATTAGAAAATCCTTAATAGAACAGCTGTCGTTTGTTCAACCTAAAATTGCATTCTTTAACAATACATTGACAATGAATCGCAGAGATTCCCCTCAGCTCTTGCTGTTTGGATGTGGAACCTGCCCTGTGCAAAAAGGTACTGGTATACCTTCTGTGTCTGGATATGAGACTGGAATGTCTCTGCCAGTGCAATGACCTCAAGTCCCAGGAGGGATTTCCAGTTCAACTAGAACTTCCCTTCTTTAAGCCTGCCCCTTATCTCTGATTCTTCAACAGGACTTACTTGTGCACATCTTTGTGTGTATGGAATCTCTTGCTGACTTCAGGGATACATTTCCAGGGTGAGGATTATGACCATGGCTTGCTGCAACTTTGAGAGGCTACCAGATCGAGTTCCATTCATACATGCTGCTTAAGTTACTGCAGCATCACCCTAATGTTGTTCCTAATCCACATTATTACAAAACAGGAGCAGAATCTGTCTTTTGTTCTGCTCACTGCTCAGCATGCCCCGTGCTCTCTGTGCTTATCGATCAGACAGAAAAGGAAGACTGGGATAGAAGAGAGAAGAACTAGGAAAAATATAGTGCTCAGGCATTATTTTTATTACATTTCATATTAGTTTGTGCTCCTATTCCTGTTTTCCTACCAATTCTTTCTTTTCTCTGTCCATTTTATGCTTTTATTTTTTTGTTACTGCATTTCTTTTTTCTTGAGGGAGGTACTTGTATATATCTTCCTCATCCTTAGGTCTAACAGTGGCACAAAGTCTTTCAGCGTTCAATGCAGTCTCACTTATGTCAGTGCTAAAACTACTGCTGCCTTACAGGGAGAAAAATTGGCTTATGTCTGTCTGTTGTACAAGTGTTCAAAATATTTGGCCATCTTTTAGGGAGGAAAAAGTGATTTTCTTCACTGGAGGAGGCCTGTGGAATCTAAAAGAGCAGCTGAAACAGGGGTAGGCACAGCACGGTGCAGTCTTGGCCTGGCAGTGCTGTATGAGGCAGTCACATCACGCTTAGCTTGGGCTGTCTATGGCTTGAGGTGATGTTATATTGACTTTGGTGAAGGGATGGTGCCAGACATAAAAGGCAGAGTGGTTCGACTATGCAATGTCTGACAGTGCCTTGGGACAGAGAACCAGGGCAGGGGTGTGGGTGGACTTGGACTCCCTCTCCAAACAAGCTCCCAGTCGGTGGTTAATACAATGGTCGGTCAGTTGCCAAGAGCTTCTTTTAGAGGATCTGAAAAGTATTCTTTCTTTTTAGTAAGGAGAAATAAAAAGTGGAGATTGTAAATAATTTCTTATCACATTGTATGAAATCTCAAGTAGATCCTTTTTTTTTTTTTTTTTAAATCTTTCTTATATAAGCCATAATGAAGAATCATTGAAGAGTCAAAAGATGTTCACCAGATAATCAGTCATAGCTGGCAGCACAGGAGATGCATATTGATGATCTTCCTTCATACACTGCAGAAATCATTACACCAGAAATACCTAAGCAAAGGTTTGCTGTTGCATTATGAATTCATAGCCTTGGGATATTTACTATAACATGCAGCTGTTTATCAGCAATTATCCCCATAGTACATGCTGAGCATTCACATGAATAAACTTCTGTGCAGAAAGAATAAACTTCTGTGAATAAACTTCTGATAAGAAAATACTTGATAAAATAGATTTGAATGTATTTGCAGCACCTTTCAGGGTTGAACAATATCAAGTTTAGGACCATACAACATTTTCAAGACACGTGACTTAAGTAATCTCCTAACTTTAGTTTTTAACTTACATTTTTTTCAGTGTTTAAATTTTTACCCTGATAATATTTTATTTTAGATAGTTACCACAATAACACTTTACCACAGAGTGGTGCATATGTGACTTAGAAATGTGAGGTTTTAAGAGATTAAATAATCTTCTAGGAAATGGACTAATTGACGGGTGACTCCTTATGGAAATGACAAAGGAACAAGTGGTGGTGGAAAAGCAGGTTTATATGAGCACAAATGGAAATGAAGCTGAAAACTCAAGCAGTAGATAGTGCATTCTTGATTTGGCTACTGAGATGGGATGTACAAGACAGTCAATTCTGTCTTTGACAGAGGACAGTGTGGCTCTGTTTCTGTATATGTTAACTGAGAAAATAAAGATGTAACATTAGATGCAGAGAAGATGGGCTCTGGCAAAGCTTTTGAAGTGATAATGGGTAGAGGTCCATGGGTGTTAAGTCTGACAAAAAGTTTTAGTCCAAGGATGTCTTCAAGATCAATGTTTCTTAGAGGTTCTCCACTTTCATAGAATGCCCAAGCACAGTTATTTTCCAACATTTCCATTCTTACCTCCCATAATCTGGGTCAAAAAGACACTACATCTATTCTTACCGTCTCTTGGCGTATGAGGAAATCTGGCATGAGTCAGCACTTTTCTGCTATATTCAGGTTTCCAACATCTTTGTTTAGAATAAAGCACCAAAGAGAAATCCACAATTTTCATGAAAAATGCAGACTGTTCTCACCATGGGATGTGAGAGAGAATCACCTTTCACTGAAGGTGAGGAGTAGAGGGCTGCTGGAACAGCACACCAAATGTTTATTTATTTGCATGTATGAATGGTTTGTCCCTTTCCTAGATTTTGCCCATCAACAGACATGTTCCTGCACATTCACGCATACATTTGAGAAAGGAAGAAGTAATTATCCTTGTAGATAACCTTCTGTTTCTAATGTTTCAACCTAAAAGTCTGAAGAAGTTTCATACACCAACATGCATATGTGCAACATTACCAAATTACACTGTCTCTTGAATTTAGACCAGATAATGCAAGATTGACAACTTTCCTTGCTTAATAACTTTAAGCAAATTCAGCTTGCCTTTTTATTTACTTAACATTATTCTGTTTTTCCCCCTTTTCTTTCAATCTTTTCTTCCATTAGTTGACTGTAGGGTAAGCAGTCTTGCAGGGGGTTACATGCAAGTGTTCATGGATCAGGAAAAGCAGAAAATGCTCCTGTATGCTCTCTTGGTGGGTTCACTTTGATGGGCCAAATGTCATCTCAAGGACAGTTGATTTTCATTGACAAGATATTAACTTGCCAATAGGATTTTGAGGTTCTCTAGTGTGTTTATGTGAACTGTAGAAAAATATACTCAATGTAAATGTGCTGGTTTGGATTTGAGCACAGAATAGTGCGATTGTGCAACTGTTTGCTGAACAAAGAAGGTGGTTTTAGTTATATATATATATATACGTATATTTGTCTTTGAAGCTAATTATTTTGCTAGATAGCATCTTTATGAAATTGAGGAACTGTCTTAAATAAGATCAGAGCTTGTACAGTGAACAATAAGTAGTTAATGGATCTACTCTTCATGTGTCTGTGTAAAATTGTTTCCTTATTCCTAAATCTTTGATATAATTTTCCCCCATTGAGAAGTCTCCTTAAAATAATTTCCTCTGCAGATTTAGCCCTTCTTAAATACAACGGGAATGTATTTAGCATTTAATAAGCTCACTTTCCCTCATGTCTAAATTGGTCTGCATTTTCTGAATGTGATAAAAGAGAGTGAAATGACAAAAGCAGCCCTGGCAAACTATTTCATCCTTCAATGAAAGAGTAGAATGAGGAAGGAAAAGGAGTCAGCAGAGAACTGTTTTGCTCCTGTATGTAAGAGCTGTGCATACTGTACAATTAAAGTTGTCCCTCCCTTGCCCCACTTGGTACTTTCAGGAAAGGATACAGATAATCGCTTTTCTGGAGGTGACTTGTCGGAAGAAGTCTACACCTGCCTGCCCTGCAGGGAAGGATGTTCGTACTGTACAGATGATACTCCCTGCTATGCACAGGAGGACAAGTATTTACGGCTTGCTATCATCTCATTCCAAACACTCTGTATGCTGCTGGACTTCATAAGCATGCTGGTAGTCTACCATTTCCGCAAGGCAAAGGTAAGCAGTCTTGTTTTACTTTAATCTTCCTTCTCACTGAGTAGTAGAGACTCATTTATGTTACGTGAATAGCTTCTCATCTGGAGGACACTCAACTTCTCAAGTAAGGAGCACAACTCTTTTGTAGAGGATTGGATTTCCATACAGGTATGCTTTCCTGTACGCATGGAGGTACCTAAATTGTTTATGTAATTAAACAACAACAAAAAAAAGCTGAGCAAGTTGTCTTCCAGTGAAGTCTGCTTACATTTATAGATGGTCTGTAAAAATCAAGGAAACCTATTGTGTTCAAAGTCATTTTGGAAAATGAGGCCAATAATGGAGGTACCTAAGAAGGTATGTGGGTATTTATACACTCTAGGTCTTGAAAGTCTCTGGCTGTTTTACCACTGCTAGGAAGGATGTTTGGTTTCAATATATTTGAGACACTAGCTGGATAATAAACTTTCTGCTTTTACCTCATTCAAAATATATTTACATGTAATATCTCATGCAATTTCACTGTTGGCTCAGTAAATCAGTAAATACAGAATATTCTATGAAACTTCCAATTTACTAAAAAAAAAAAAAAAAAGGATGTAAGCTGGCACATATTCACTACCTACATTTGGAAGACGTAGGTGTGCACACAATATGCTACATTGTTGAAATTAATAGCTTCATCCATTTTCCATAACTAGATAAGCATTTCCATTTTTGTTTTTGGAACACTTGATCCCACAATCTCCCTAATCCTACACTGTCTGTATTACAAATGTGTGGCTCATTTTGAAAGACTTTAATATCCTGGCAGGAAATCACAGAATGAACAGTAACATTATTATTTTTTTTCCCTGTTTCTGACAGAGTCTTTGCATTTAATGAAATTGCATCAAATGATTCAAATTACAGATTTAATTGTATTTATAAAGTTTTTCATTATGAAAAGTATTTTGTAGGCATCTATTTAGTTGCCTAATGTTAACTTAGCAGAAGAACTTAATTTCAATTCTGAGAGGTTTTAGTCCTCAGAGTAATGTTGCTTGATTTTAATGGTTGTGTAAAATAGATCATGATGAAAGAAGTGTTCCTCATGAGTAAAACTTTTCTCTCTAGTTCTGCAAAGTGAGCAGAATAGCTTACTTCATGTCCAGCCCTTGCAAGTTTCCCCTGATTTTTTTCTCAATAAAGTATTGATGGTTTTATAAGAAATTTCTATACTTGTTCATAAATAGTTTGAGGTCAGATATGAATGAAATTACAGAAACAAACTTGCAATTGAACACTGACATAAGTTGTGTTATCATATTCACTACTGTTAAAAATATATATATATATTTATTAAACATACTAGAGAAATCTTGAATTTCACAAAACCTGCTAGTTATGCCAGGTACCTTTTTACGTTTGTGACAATCAGCCACTCCTTCAAAGTAAGCTATGAGTAAAGAACCAGACAGGATCTGAACGTTTAATTCCAAGGCAAACCAAGAAGCATATACACACCTTTCCTTGTTTCTAAAGAACTTTCCAATCTTTATATAGAAAAACCATAAATCTATTCTTTTCCAGATTACCTGTTACCTTGAGAGATTTATTATGACATCTGAACATGAGAACCAGACATAAAACCGAACTTGTTTTTCCTTTTTTCCCAGAAAGAAAAAAAGATGTCTTTGAGATATAGCATTTCATTTAGTTGGACAGAAATGGATTCAATTATAATTTAGCTACCTTAGAAGAAAGTTTGACTTTGCTCTAAATGCGTATTTCACAAGGAAAACACAAAGGAAAGAGAGACAAAAAAGTCATGTGTAGATTAACAATCCTTTCCTTTATGATCAATGTTTTCAAGAAACAGAAACTGAAAAATAGGTGTTCCATTGCTTTTCATGGCAGTCAGCTGAGTTTCTTTCTTGGATTCCTTTTATGTTCAATATCTTGTTGGTACAGCATGATTTTAAAAAGAAAAAGATCTTGTATGATTAACATGAAATGAGAAGCTTTATGAAGGGCAAACATAGTGAGAACAATGAGTATTTGCATAAGAAAACTGCTGGTTACATTCGATAATGACAGAAAATTGGAGTGAATGAAGAAAACCGGTAACTGTCTACTCTCCACTAAGGGGGAAAAGTCACAGAAATTAAAGAGCAGCTATTAAAGTATTCAAAATACCGGGATTTTGAGAATTTCCAACTGTTAGTGTAACAAGCCTCAATTGGATTAGTATATCCATATGTGATTAAACTTAACTGTGTTAAACTGCTCATATCTGTTGTGCTGGGTGGGTGTCAGAGAAGAACATTTTTGGGGTTCCCTCCCACATATGGCATTAAAATATTCAAATAGTTAGAAAAAGTAATTTTTAATATAGCTTTTTAACAGAAAGAAGTATATACTGCTATGGTATTAAGAAATAGTCTTCAAAGTCTTTACAACTGCAAAATAGAGTGATCAGAATATAAAAATACTGATTCAACACCCCAGTGTTGAAAAGAATGAGGTGTGGATATGTGGCATTTTGTTGTAGTAGTTGACTAGTAAAACATGCTCATTAAAATGGGAAACTGGGTGGGGTTAGGTTACCACTCTGGTAGAAATGTGCATAAGAGAACACTACTCAGTGCTTGTACTTCATGGACGTTCCTGATAAATATTAATTTCAAAAAGCCAAGGTCTTGAAAAATTTGTCTGGCAACAAAAAGTGTCTTGGGAAAAAACATCCCTGGCACCCAGCCTGTTACTTTGTGAGTTGCAGGAGTTGAGACAAAGAACAGTAAAGGTCCAAAAGGACTCTTCCAATTGCAATGGAGGTGTCAAGATTGGTCTCCAAAAGCTAGCATATCAGGAAGAGCAGGTGCAGATCAGAAGTATTTTAGAAAAGAAAAATCTGAACTATTCAGATCACAGTGGTTATACATATTAAGACCAAGATATGATACTCATAGTGGAAGCTACTGGAAGTCACTTGTCTACTTGGTTTCATCAACAGTGTGGAATATATGCTAGGTCTAAGCCAGTTACTAAATGGTTGATATAGATCTGGTAATAGATCTACTGCTCCATTCCCAGAGGAGATCATAGCAGTGGGAAGAGAGATGTTTTCAACAATTACTTTCAAAGAGTTATTGACAGAATGTGAAGGTACAATTTTGTTTCTGACATGATCTTTATTACTAACCTAGGGTGTAATAATAATGATCTACAGGGAAACCTGGTAAATATCAATAACGGTGGTTTCATGGCTGAAGGATCTTGACAAAATGAATGGGTATAAATCAGCAAAGCCAGATGACAATCTTCTAAAAGTCAGCTAGTTCTGAAAGAACTTGAGAGGCTTCTTAAGGATCCTCTAAAGAGTCCTCTTTAGACTTCCAAAAGAACTCTTCTAACAAGTTGCTGAATTATTTACTGTGGAGTAAGCCACTGCTTATATTAATAGCAGTAGAGGAGGAATGGAAGATAGGAAATGTGACATCTGCATTTATAGAGACTGCTGGTAATGATGACAAGAGCTAAAGATCAGTAGGTCCAGCTTACATACTAAGTAATTCATAGAAATTTTAATAAAGAACAGAACTACTAGGTCTGTGAATAAGTGTGAGAAGTAGACTTTTGTGAGAATATGATGTCCCTACAGATGTATTTATATCTCTGTGAAGGTGGATTATTCCATATGGATGAGGGTATTTTTTCCAAGGACAACCAACAAAAGCTCTTAAAAATGATGATCTCAAGGAGCTAGGTGAGCTATGCTTCTTGTAGGTAATTGAGAGAAGACAGAGTAAAAGACAGTGTAGCAAATATGGTATAAAATCATATAAGGCAGGGAAATGGTGACATGGAAACAAATATTACTACTGTTCCTCTTAATCTGTAACTAAAAGGAATTCAACAGATCTCCCAAGTAGTAAAACAAATAAATAAACTGCATGTTATGAACAATTTTTAGTTGCTTTATGTTGCTTTATTGGCACAAAACAATAAGGATCCCAAAGTCTAAATCAATTCAAAAAGAGTTTATCAGGAATCATGAAGGTTCTCTCCATTGTCAGTTATTTAGTCACAGTGCTTTTAATGAAACATCTGGTTCTGGAAGTACATACTATTTATTGTTGGAAGTGAGGAGGATAGACCACGAAGGATAACTCTCTGCTGTTCTCCATATTAAACCACGCCCTGAGATAAGACACAGGAGTCGAATTAGAAAGCCATACTTTTGTCAAAGAGTCATCAAGTTAGACATTATTTTTGATCTTGAAAGCATTGTAGTTACTCATCTAGACTTGCAGAGTTGCATTTGATAGATGGCAAAACCAATATCAGAGGGATGAATCAAAATTCAAGTCAGTTGTCCAAGACGCAGTTACGGAAAGCTATCGCTGATGGCACTGACCAAAATTTTGCATTGCCAACCTATATATGAAACTGAAAATTAGTGACTTGAAGCAGTAGTCAGCACTGGCAAACAGTACAAAATGGAACTACGGGAAGATACTGTGAGAAAGCTCAGATCGATGCTGAGGAATTCATTTGAGGCTTTGTCAAACACAGGTGAAAGTGACGCAGCAGCTCTGAGATTAGCTCAGCAGCACTGTTAATAAACTGCAAGAATCATAACTGGAGAAAATCACAGGCAGAAAATGTGGCCCTTTGCAGAGAAAAGAAAGCAGAGAAGGAGAACTGGAAAGCAGAGAAGTGGTAAGAAACAAACAAACAAACAAACAAAAAAAATGACGGAGGAATGCACAGAAGGAGTAGCAGAAGCTAAGCCACTAATGAAAAGGTTTGTAGGGAAAGACAGAGAAAGATGAGAAATATAAGAGAGAGAGCAGATGCTGCTGCTATAGAGGGAAAAGACAAAGCATTTCAGCAGGGGAGTGAATGAAGGAAGTTTGCCAAACAAAGCCAAAAAGGAAAAAAAATAATTAACAGCTAATACAGAAGGGAAAGCAGATGTGTAGATCACTTGAAAGAAATCTCTAACTATTCTAGACAACCACAATGCCAAACAGTAATGAAAGCTGGAAAGCCTGACTGTGACATTAACATGAGCTACAAGAGGCAGAAAAACTCCCAGGAGATGAAAATTGATCAAATCCCATCAGAAATGCTGACAGCACCTGACAGCACCAGTTTGATGGCATTGAAGGATTTCTGCAGTGGAGCCCAGGAAAAGGAGATTTTTCCTCAACAGTGGGAACATTGGAGTGTTATTAGAGGGCCCCAGCAGGATGATCTTGCTGAATACTGCAACTGGGGAGACATCCAGGCTTCTGAAGTGTGATACTAAGGAAGATGAAGCGACAGTGGATGCAAAACAGGGAACAGGCTTAAACTGAGGCTTGCAATTGGAAAGGAGCATATAAACTAATAGGCTCCTCTTTTTTCTTTGCTTTTCAAAAGGCTTTGACAGACTGTCTGAAAGGATCTTGCAGAACATCTTTCAGCCCCATGGAATAAGATCTGTATGGCTGTTTACAGAGATACAAAATGTTCTCTTAAGTCTTAACAACTAAAAAACAAATCAGCTCAAGGTGAACAGTAGCAAACATTGTGGTGTGCTACGCCATTATTATTGATTGGATAAATTATGAGGCTAACCTAACAGAAGTAGCTGGATAGGCAAGGACAGAAATCACTGATAGTAAAGCAAATATTCTCAAAACTGAGAAGCTAAACAGTGATTTTAGAAGAAAATTTACCAACAAAGTAGGAGAGAATTCATCTGTGTGAGGAGTGTTATGTGAACCAATGGAGAGCTCAAAC
The DNA here is from genome assembly GCF_965140915.1 of Aythya marila. Lineage (NCBI taxonomy): Eukaryota > Metazoa > Chordata > Aves > Anseriformes > Anatidae > Aythya > Aythya marila. Next base: position 18,190,333 of record NC_139043.1, on the reverse strand, counting down.
CAGAGAGCAACCAACTGCAGTGTTGACTAAATGCAATGTGAGGGCAGCGGAGCAAAACACCATCAGGAAGAAACAGAAAGCTTAAGAAAATTTTTTAATTCAAAGGTAACATATGATTTAAAGGACTAAAGATCTACCAAAATCTTAAAACCAGCAGCCTTGTAAACAAGTTCTTCCAAACGTACTGGGCTGTGGAAGGACATCACCTACAAAGAAGCCGAAGAGTTCATCAATTATTAGACTGCCATCAAAAGGATCAGAATGAAGAGCTGAAAATAACTGATCTTTTCATAGTGGCATACTAGTGCAAACATGGAGCTATCAGGTAGAATACTACTGCTGTGAGGAGTCATAAATGCCCTTACAAATGGTAAGAACTCTACTAGCAAAGAGAACAGAGATGCTGATCTCAGCCCTCGAGTGGAAGAGGCTAGCTGCTACTTCTGCCCCAGGGATCAAGGAGAGATGAGAACATGACACCAGCCTTTGCTCACACTGACAGCAACCAAAACACTTGGAAAATATTGTTTTCAGCTCTTAAAAATAACATGAAAAGTGCTTAGAATAAAATATTCAAAACAGTGGTTCAGAAGGGTGTTGTCATATGGCATTAACAAGGATAAAGAAGTGCAGTAGATCCCATTGAAATGAAGGGCTTTGCCCCATTCAAAAACGTATATGCTTCCAAATAGTAGAAATTTATAACTAAACCTCATTTTATTGTGTTATATTTTATTTCCCATTTATGGATACTGTTGGAAAAAAAACAAACAAACACAAAAATGCATTAGAGAAGAAAAAAAATATATGGAACACCGATCAAATTAAAGCTTGCAGTTAACAAGACCACTTGGCTAATCATCAACAAGTATAAATCATTTTCACTGTGGTAAATAACAGCAACTGACTGTTTTTATATTGTTTTTACTCTTTGTTGAATATAGATTTCCAGTGACTGGGGTTCAAGATGACTAGATATTTTATGGCACCAGTTTCCTATTTATACTCTCTAGTGTAAATGCATTTAAATGTTCTGCTAAATATGATTTCCAAACCATGAAGATCGGCCTTAAACAATGACATTTTAAACACTGCATAAAACTCCACATAGATGGAAAGACAACATGCAAATGAATGCTGTAGTTCTTCTTTTTAATACTAAGAAATCAAGAATTTCTTTTCATCCTTACTGCAACCATGATAGGATGCAATAATTCAGAATGAGATAATCACAAGCTATTGATGTGTGATACATCTTTAAATATTAAAGCTTGCTGGCTTTGCAAACATACCTTTTTCTCTAATGTAAATCAGCCAGTCCTTTCTCTCTCTCTCTCTCTCTCTTTTTTTTTTAACACTACAGCAGCATCTTGATGTGCTTGTGCCTGGATGCCTTTAATCTTTGGTGCACATTCTGCTTTTTTCTCCCTAGACACCAATTGCTGACATTTCAGCTGAAGTGGAAACTTGATAGAGGGAAAAGATCTTGTGCAGATGGAGCAGCTGCCTTTACATGCTGTGCTGGTGGGCATACCCAACAGTTCACTCAGCACATACATATTCTGTGCAGTGCTTTATGCACCTTTTCTTCATTACATCCTTGGGTGAGAACCTAGTTTCTTGTGATTTCTTGGGGAAGTTTATTGGAGTCTTGAGGTGTGCAGCTTTAAAGACGTTGATGATGTTTTCAAAACAGATGTTACTTTTAGTGGAATTCTCATTTCCTCCATTCATAAAACAGAACTCATAAGATGTCCTTTCCTATTTTTCTGCATAGTTAAGATATGCCTTTAAGGGATGCTGTACCTTTATTAATTCTCACATAAATAATTGCAGAATGCCATATTGAAAAGATAAGTGCATGGGCTGTTAGGCTCTGTTAGCAGTTGAAAATCAGAAATGACATAGTGGCTGCTGTGGTTCCCAAAGACAGTGAACGATGGCTGCAGCACTGTTATTGCCATTCATTTGCAGGGTGTTGTGGCATTCACTTCATAAGCCCACAGGTTTCACATCTGAGTGTATTTCCATTTATTATAATAAGTGGTTTAGGGAAATTGAGTACTTGCAAACAGAAAAATAAATCTATTTCCACCTTAGACATTGTAGGCCCCAGGACAAACTGATGTGTGAAGAAAATAAAGATATAAATGTATAAAAAGAATATCTAGTGGATGCTCTTCTAATGGAATGAGCAGGGCAATAGGAGGCACAATTAGGCTACGCAATGGTGCTCACTAGACAGGGTCTACCCTAATGGACAAGGTAGGTCTTAAACAAGACTTTTAATCAATACTCAGCAATAGCTGTAAGGATCCAAAATTCACAATCTTCTTCCTGTATCTTTATATTAAGCCAATTTTTTGTCTCTGCAATGTTGAATTAGCACATATTCTTAGTGGCCATCCAGAAAACATGCAAGATTGTAGGGCAGTATGTTGCCTTCAAAGTGACATGAATCACCAGTGGACTAGGATACATTTGCTCCATGTTGGCTTTCAGACTGATTCATGGCGTGTACTTTCTTAGCTTTTATGTATCACTGTTCAAAACTTTGCAGTTCAGAATCATTGTCACCTTCTATTCCTTCAATGTTCCATAAAACTCTACAGCATAGAGACCCAATGTTCTAGTCAGTGGAGCAGATAACAGAGTATTTCTAATACAGGATCCTGGCTAGGAAGATAGCTGTCACCAGGGAGAGACAAGGCTGTAGTAGCCTTGAATGCTACTAAATAAGTTTAACTGTATAATAATCTGATTTTCCTTTTAAAATAAATGTTAAAAAAAAAAAGAAAATTGAATCCATGAATCTCAGCATATGTTTCCCAACAATGAGAACTAGTACAGCATAAAATATTTTTTCCAAAGCAGTTTTGGAGCTAGAAATTAAACTAAACTGCTAAGCTTTTTGTTCATCTGCTAATGTTGGTCTTTGGTTCTTGAAGACTATCTCATATGTATGCTCCTTTCAGGGAAGCTGAGTAAACTAGATGGCCATTCACACAATGATAAGCTTTTACCACTGATTCTTTGATGCAGTAACTTCAGGACAGTTGCATTTACCTGCAGTTTCATTTGGATTTGTGAATGGACGCTTACAGGTTTATTGGGAGGGGACTTCCTGTCATGTCAGCAGAATAACAGTGGCATTATTTATTTATCCTGCTATTTGTCTTGGAGTTGTATGCTGCTGTGAACCTTCCTTGTACAATCAATAGCAATAGCTAAGCCCCTGGTGGGTTGCATGATGTCCTTGGCATGCTTCCCTCTCCAAGAGCAGACTTCCATCTGAACTAGGCCTTTCTTTTTATTATAACCACCTTAGTGTAAGCTAGGAAGAACTATTCAAAGTAAAAGCCCATCTTGTAATGAAGGGACTTTTCAACCAACAAATCTTGAAATTTTAGCAGTGACAATCATAGATGTTTGTCTATGGAAGAAGGTTTTGTACGTGGTTCCCTGAGCTGACATGTCTTTGGCTAATAGACAGGGCACAGATTTGGAGACTGCAATTGACTGTAGCCTCTTCAGATCATTCAGACTAAAACATATGCCTATTCCTCATTCTTTTCATTATTTCTTTGGGTGAAAGTTGAAGGTTCGTAGATCACAAGCAGCAGCATTATACTGTCAGCTTCTCTTTAGGACTTTGTGCTGCGAACAGTCAGATTGCTTTCTGCCTTCTCTGTCCCAGACATGCCTCCCTCCCTCTGAGGTAAAATCTTGACATTTTCCTCTGACAACTTCTCATCAATATCAGTAGACCTGAAAAGAAACCTTCATCTCCTCCTGGTTCCCTCAAAGATGTCCCAGCTACTGCTTTCTTAGTTACGGTAGGAATCTGCTTGTTATCTAACATTTTGTTGGACTCAGCTCACTTTGCCTCCAGCTCTGTCAGAGTCTCACTGAACTCTTTCTGAGTTCCCTTTTATTACATGCCTTCTGCCAATCCTTGCCTTATCTTGCTACCTTGTGCCTTGACTACTGCAATGCTTTCTTCTGGCTTTGGCAAGTGCAGTCATGGCTTGTTTGTATCTCTTCAACATGATGCTGCAAACAATTCCCTATCCTGCCACTTTGTGCTGTCCTTATTGCTTCTCTCTGTTGGCAGCGTACGTAAGCTATACCTTCTTGTTTTCAAGATCCCTCATAAGCTTTTCCCTCTCTACTCATGCCATTTATTTTACGCAAAAGTGTCAACACCAGCCTCCATCATCATCTTGTTACGTTTTTCAAATACACCCCTTGTTCCCTTCATATGTTCCTCATACGTGGTAGGGGCTTTATGAGAGCCTCCCCTGCTCTCCATATTATGTTTTCAGATTCAGCAACTTACAAAGTGTGTGATACTGATAGGCTGGGAGTGCTGGTGGCTCATTACAATAAGTGATATTGCCTTGTTTTTCCCTTGGTCTTCCCATCTGCCCTTATCCATCTGTTTTCCTTTAGCTTAAACTCTCACTTCTTGGAGCAAGGGCAGTCTTCCTTACTTTCTTCTTGTGCAGGGTCCACAATAACTTAAGGAGGACGTGGGGCTGGGTCTTTCCACCATACAGTGGTAGCAGGAATATGTAGCAAGATTTCCTTCAAAGGCAAGCGTGCTTTTATTTTCAGTGAAACATACAACCCATGATTAATTTTTTTAATACAAGATCGTTTAGTGTGATAAATTCTGAGGAGATGAACAGTCTCACCATTTTGGGGGTCAGCATTTCTCAGATAAATTATTAGTTTGGAGCAGTTTAGCCATTTGGCTCTTATAAAGGAAAAGTGAATAAAGTAAACCGGAGTTGGATTTAAAACCTTCAGAATGATGAGGTTTTGTTTGATTTGAAATTAGTGTAATGATCATCATCCAAAGTTCATTTGCCTTCTTAGTCATGTGAATAATGAGTTGGTTTTTTTTTTTTCTCTTTATCAAGTTTTTTCTACCCTTCTCTTCTTACATCATGCCCAGTTTGTTTCCTCTGAGATATCATGGGTCTTGAGCTTTGCAATCAGGTTGTTTTTTCTCCTGTAATTCACCATAAACTATTTCTTTCCACATGATTGAGCTACAATTTATACAGACTGTTTTAGTGAGCTGTGGCATTATCTTCAGTAATAGGCAATGCCATTTGAATGAGAAAGCTGAAATCCAATTCAGGTGATCCAAAGGTATTTGTAAACTGGAGCAGGAGAACATGCAAAATGAGCCTTGTACTTGCTAGTGAAATGTGTTTTGTTTTTTTTTTTTTTAATCCACCAGATTTTTTATATATATTGTTTGATCTCCTGCTGGTTAAACAACTATTGATATTAAAAGCGTACTTTATTCTTGAAGAACATAATGCCTTTTTGTCTTCCTTTCTCTTCATTCTGCATTAATTGAAGGCATACCTAGTGAAGCAGACTCTTTAGGCAATCTGGAATTTTGATAATCGTCATCTTACATATTCAACCTTTAAATTAACCATAAGGATGTGAATAGATTGAAACTGAACTAGGACCCTGCTTTACCTCCTTATTGATATTCCTTCACCCTCACATTTATTACAATTTGGTGAGAGCCAGCTATCTTGATCTAAGCTGAAGGAATTCCTGGTCTTATAACAAAGATGTCTCTGGGACATTAACTAGTTTTACTGTGAGGGTTCTTCACCAATAGTATTTTTTCAAGTATCTGGATTGTAGGTGGCATAGTGCAACTTTTATGCAGCAGGATTTGTACTTCAAAATGTAGAACAACTTATCTTCATGATATATCATAACAGCTTTCATTACTTCTATAACAGAAAAGATCAAGGGCCACATGAATTGAAAAATAAAGCATTTGGGGATTTCTCGGCTGCCTGACATCATGTGCACTTTTAATGAAATTGGTTTATGATTGATGGCTGCTTGACCTTTGCTTTTCCTGTTTTGTTTTTTTCCTCCAAGTAAAAAGTAAATTTAATGATTACGTTTTATTTGGGCTCAGCTATAACTAGTAATAGAAAAAAATGACCTTTTTGTAAGTATTTTTTAAAGAGGAATATAAAAGCCATGAGGATTATATTTATTTGGTTTAGGAATATTGCAGAAAACTGCAAATGCCAGAAGATTTTGACAACGTGCCAATATAGCTTAAATGGAAACATGGAACTGTAAGCCTATCTTTGGAACATTGGCCTTTGCTGTGAAATTTACTGTATTTGCAATCCATATTCTATTAGAAGGCTATTATTCAAAGAGAACAATTATCATTAAAAGTATTTGTCAGTGTGATAAGAGGTTGAACAGGGCATAGAATTTCACATTGAATGTTTTGCAAAGAAATTTTCAAAAGAGACACAACCATTTCCACTTTGAAGTGAAAAGCATTTCGTGCAAAAGAGTTGCTTGACTTTTGTAAGACAACCTACATTAATGAAATGAGATCTTGAAAATTCCCTTTTTGCTGGGTAGCAGTCCTACTCAGTCTTTGAATTTATTATAGAGAAGATAAAAAACAATGATTTACTTCTCTGCTTATTTCATGGCAGCGCTCTTCTAATTTTTTAACTCCTTACAAGCCTGTGCACTTGGGGAAAGCCTTTTAGATACATTTTTAATTTTTTTTTTTTTTTGACATTGTTAAAATAGAATTATTCTTTCTGCTGTAGCGGGCTGTGATTTGTCCTGGGATGAGGAAGACCATCAACCCTCAAAATGTTTGCCTTCATGTGGACAGATCTGTCCTGTGCTAGGATAGTTCTCTTGTGCCAGGGAGCATATGGTATCTTTTCCTGTTTCACCAATGCTTTTAGAAGGCATCTGGATCAGGAAGAAAGTGGATTTATTAAACCTTTTTTTCTTATTCTTTTTATTTATTTATTTTTTTTTTTTGGAATGGAATTGTTTTCCAGACAGTGCCATTCTGGTATGTGTAACAGAGGCTTTGGAGGTCTCTTTCCACTTGCTTTTGTGTCCATTCCTTTGTATCCACAATGAAACGTGTTACCACTCTTCTGATTTTCTTCATGTCACAGGCTTTCTGCGGACTGGCAGCTACTGCTTTTGTCTCTAACAAAGGAGCCAAACATCTTGCTTGCTCTAGTGCAGCCTCAGGGACTTAAAGAAGAATCTCTGTTTTCTATTTATTAGAGGTAAATTTCAAGTGAAATGGCAGTTCTGAAAATTAGTTCTTCAGTTTTTCCACACACTGGAAAAGATAAAAATGTGTTTGTACTTGGGAAAAGTTATATAGAATGAGAGGAGAGGAAAAAGGTTCAATGGGCTTTAGAAAAAAAGTGGATAGAAATCAAAGCAAAAATACATTTATGAATGAAAAAAAAAAAAAAAAAAAAAAAAAAAAAAACACACAATATGCTGGGAAGGTGTTTTTTAGTAAGATAATGAACTGGCAATAAACCATTTCAACCAGTTCCACTTCAGACCAAGTATTTTGAGCTTGACAAAATCTCCACTCACTTTAGTCATTTGGCAGAAGTAAAGAAACAGCAATAGCAGGAAACAAGAATTTGAACAAGAAGGGCTTTGAAAAGAGTAGGAGAGCAATTCAGAATCATGATCCAACAGCTTCTCATCACATCTACTGTGCCTTCACATGTACATTATCTATAGTTCAGCTATGGGACCTGCCAGACGTGCAACATAAGGGACATGTGAGAGTATTCCTCCTGGAAGCACCAAAGAGTGACCGCACTGCTGACACGCATACCTTTAGCTAAGGTTTTTGTTTCACTTGTTCTGAGGTAGTTTTGCTTAGTGATTTATCTAGTCTCTTCAAATGCATCAGCTTAGCGTAACAGAGCAAACCTCTGTCTGTTCTCTGTTTCCTAGCTTCTGGGCCATTCTGCCATGCATCAATACGTGCTTGCCAGCAGCTGTATGTTGAGTGGTAGGTACCCTGTACAGTTTAAGAAATATGAGTATGTTGTATGCAAAGTTGAGACCAAAGAGGAAATCTATCTTCCTTTTTTTTTTTTTTTTTTTTCTAATGATTTTCTTAAGGCCTTGTTTATCTGGAAGGCAAGATCGCATCCTGGTGGTAAGCCACCTTTGCCAAAGGAAATTTTCTTTTAATCACAGCCCCACTCAGTCATTTGTTATGTTATAAAAATGGCAGAACTATTTAATAAAAGAGAAAAAAAAATCTAATTATGCCAAGTCATCCCCTTACTATGTTTCCATGGTACCATGCTACATATAATCCACTGTGACATGTGGCCATGGAGAAATCTGCAGGCTTCCTGGACTGACACCAAAAATCTACAGTTTTGTTAATTCATTAATATAGAGTGTACCAGATACAGAATTACTTCAATTTTATTTTGGCTTTTAATTGTTTTTCATTTTTCTCCTTTCTGAAAATACTTTGACACTCATATCACTGGCATTGTGTGAAAATATTCAGAAATTCAAAGTTAATTAAGGCTGCTGTATTTCCTGGATTGCTTAGGACCACAGAGAATTGTAATGCAGCATCTTCTGTGCTTGTTTATACCTCATTTTAGCTTCTGGTTTTGTTATACTTGATGCAACTTGGATGGCTACGCTTTTTTTTTTTTTTAATTGTCCTTGTGCAGTTAATTGTCAAGCATTTATTTATGACCCACTACCAGTACTGAAAAGGCATGTAGGACTTGAGTTTCCTAATGTGATTTGCTACAGAAATTGTGTTACTCCCTGAGACCTGAGGATAGAAAATTATTATTTATCTTAAAGACTATTGATGTGGTCAACATAGAATGGATGGACCAAAGAGCGAGCAAATCCAAAAGCATTTTTTTCAGCCCTGGTCAAGAAAATGTGCTCTACTAAGGCATATTGGTAAGGGGGAAACAAAAAGGAAGACTGGGGATACCTGGCCTGTGCTACCTAGGAACGCCCCACCTTCTCATTAGTTTCATAATCTGCAGTAAAGCTCTAAATTAACAGTGGGACTGCCACTAGCATGTACAGAACTGATGAAGATTTCCTTCCTACCTTAGAGAAAGGCTCGGGAGCAAACCAAAAAGTGCAGTAACACCAAAATACCACTTTTGAAGTGTTATGACATGAATGTGATCTGGCTTTACATGCTGTTCTCTAATGATATGTGGGTTCCACTGTGTGCTTGCTCCTCAGCTTTTGTGGTCGCTGCTTCAGTTTTCCTCCAGAAGCTGCCCTCTTCTTCTGGTCAGTTTCTTTATGAATTAGATGAAGATAATACTTAGAATAGAGAACAAAACACTGTTTTTACTGCCTCAAACACATACAGTTCCAGCTCCTTCAGATCCAAAACTGGAAGCAGTAATTGGATAGATAAACTGGCTGAAACCCAGTCTTGGAATGAGATTGGTGAGGAAGGTCGATGCATCGCCTTGATACCATCATCTTACCAAAGGCATCTGTTCATATGGTTTATCTCTAAGTCTTTATTTTATTCTGATCTTTTCATTAATCAAATGTCCTGAGAAGCAGTCTGGCTGAAAAACAGCAGGAAGTTGAAGAGGACTATGAGCCAATGCTGAGCTCTCACCACAATTAAGGAAACCAGGGGCATACCCAGTAAGCGAAGGAAGGCTGTTATTCCTCTTTGTTCAGTGGTAGTGGGGCTGCTCTTGGAATACTGAGTCCAGTTTTGTGCTCTGTGGTTCAAGAAATGTGGGGTAACTGGAGAGAGCCCAGAGGATGACAGTAGTCATCCTGTGAGTGCTAGAGCATACATGTATAACCTACTGGAAAAGCCTGTGGAAGCTAAGCTTGAATAGGATGGCAAAGAGGATGCTAAGGAGCAATCTAGTAGCAGCCTACTTGAAGGGTGTTTATAAAGACAGATCCAAACACTCCTTAGTAGTGTCGAGAGATGTAACAAGGGACAACAATCACAAATTACGGCTTGGGAACTTGAGGCTGAGCATTAGGAAAAGCTTTCTCACTAGGAAAAAAGTGCCAGACCACCGTCAGCTACCCATCAGTTACCTAGCTCCATTCTTGGAGGTTTTGAAGGCTTTGAAAGACAAAGCTATGGCTGACCCAATTGCTGTTGGCAGTAGTCCTGCCTGAACCAGGAGATGGGACTGGATAACCTGTAGAAGCTCCTTCCAAAAAACATTTATATGAGTCACTAATTCTTTGAGACTAGTTAGGTTTCATTATGCTCATTATGGATTATTCTAATGTTTATTGATTAGATGCAAAGCATATAATTGGATTAGTTCTGTGAGTTACTCTGTATTAAAGATAGCTGTTGGGATGCTTCTGTCTCAGCTGGACTGCAGTCCTCATTGCTTCACATAACAACAAAAAACTATGATAAATGTTTGCTTTCTGTAATAGCATTTTTGTTTGTTTCTATTAATGAGAAAAGATATATGAGAAAGTTAAAAAATAGCTATATTTCTCTAATAAACAGTGAGTGAGGCTTTCTATAAAAGAATTGCTCCAGAGAGACAGCAGTGTTTGCTTCACAGCAGAAGTAATGAGCCAGCCTTTACTTCCGTGCCTTCCTAATTTATAATATCTGTATGTGCTGCACTGAGATTTCAGTACTGAAACCAGAGTTTTAGTAAGGATGTCTCTGACTGTCTCTGTGTTTGGACCACCCCCACACCCAGGGGCAAGGTCTCCTTTCTCAGCGGGCTGCCTTGGACCCCAGCATCCTGACTTTGCTTTCCTCATCTGTGCCTCAAGGCTTTGTCTCCTCTCTATCACTGCATCTTGCTAAAGTAACCGAAATAATCTGCTATGGGGTGACCTTGACCCACTATTATGTCTTGGCTTCCAAGGGGAAGCCTGCAAAGGCAATTTCACTGTAGCTGCTCCTGGACTTGTTTATAGAATAAACATGCTACATCAGATGTTGTGACATCCATCATGTGGCATGACCCTGACCCCTACATCCGGGTTGCAGATTTGCAGTCAAATCCTGAGTCTCACATGGAGGTGATAACTAACCTCTCAGCTGTTAACGACCTGGAGTATTTCTGGACTTTGTGAATATTTGTAATTCTTACTTGAAATCGCTAACAGCCATGTGACTTTGAGTAGTCACCGAAGTGCAAATGGCCAGTGGCATCTCACAACTGCTAGTAGCTGCATCCCAGCTGAGAGAAGAAACTGTGAACATTTCGAGTTTTATCCTCTTTGAGTTGGAGTGCTGGTCTGTTTTCTGCAGCGCTTGTATAACACAAGGGTATGTCCTCAGCTGTGAGTCCTGTTCCAGTGCCTAAGTCACACATGAACTCAGTTTTTCCATAAATGCCTCTGGAAGTATTTAACATGCAGATGCAAAATGTTTTACCATCCTATTACGGTGTTTTTTCTGTGTAGATTTAATGTGACATACTCAGTGATTCAGAAGTTATCAAGCCCACCCACCGACTGGGGGCCTTTATGTCCTATGTCCTCGCACTATTTTGTTGTTTGCTATCATCTACCTAAAGCTATCTTGCATTTTTCTAGCTGGTCCTTTTGATAGCTTCCTCTGAAACACCTGACTGCAATTCTCCTGAATGTCTCTTACGGCTGACAACTTGCACTGGATTTGCTGGAATTGTCTTACTGGGCATTTTGTTCATTGCAGGATTTAAGGATTGTAACTTCTTTCAGAGAAACTCAAGCTCAAGACTAATAAGATGGTAGAGACCAGTACATAACCTGGTCTCCATCTTTAGTGTAATACGTGCCACAATATTTCAGTTGCTTCCTTCTGGTTTGATTCGAGAATTTCTGGATGGAGGCTGGATTTAAGCCAATTTCTAGTTCAAGCATTATTTTTCCTCCTTCAGCTTAAAGCAATAATTACTTTTAATGAAGATTTCAAAAAACAACAACAACAACAAAAAAAGAACAAAACAAACAAACAAAAAACCCCACAAAACTAAACAATGTGGAAAAAGTATGAAAGAGGTAAGGTAAGTATAAAAGTTAATAAGAAGCTAGAAGCAAAATAACTTGCATTGTCACTTAGGTGCCTGCAATGTGTAACCATTAAGTGAGACAGGGAAAACCAGAAAGGACAGATTTACTGACACAAATAACTAAACACAGAAATGAAATCATTTAAAGGGAAGTGAGCAAACAGACAAAACAACAAATAAACAGACCTTACACAAGCTGAACAGCCAGAGAAATAAATAATCAACAAACAAAAACCCAAATAAATGCCCAGGCAGCTGATAAGGAAAAGAGAAATAAATTGACATGATGTTACATGTAAATGGAAGAAGATTCCCCTGGGCTTTATCCTAAAATGCCCTGATATCTGTGAAGGAGGATTTTAATTGTACAGACAGCATTGGTGGAGAGCAAAAGGCAGAGGCTGTATATTGCCATTTGCTTCCATTCTTTCATTTACTTTCTTAAAAGAGTAAAGATTTGTGTCCTGACATATGTGGACTCATTCACTGCTTTGTGCATTTGAGAGTCCTAAAGAATCAAATATTTGTGGTGCTGCCTACAGGTACACATACTGCCTTAGGTGCCTGTACTTGTGAAGTTTGCGTAGTGGCAAATTCAACTCTTGGTGGAAAAATGGTGCTCCAAGGCTGATAGAAATGCTATCTATCTAACATAAGATACCTTCTATCTCATGTATTAAGTAAAAAACCTTTTATTTTGGTTTTCACCCTTTTAGCTATTCCCTATTATTAAAGCTTTGGTACTGGCTGAAGGCTTCTTGCGCCTTATTGGGCTGTAGTAGTGTCACTGGAGGAAAAAATGAGTCAAATTAAATATAAATATTTCAAATAAATATACTTGTCTTTTATAAACTGAAAGCTTCCATGTTACCTTTTTCTTGTTAAAATATACACTTTTCTTTACAATAAAGAAAATTAAAAAAATGGAATTTCAAACTTGTTGTTTGGGAGAGTTCTCATGCTTCCATTTCCTTCCCAATTTTTTATTTTCTCTACACTGCAAAAACAGAATTTTGCTGGTGCTGTTTCTTATTTGAACATTTATGTTTTTCATCATCAATAGGGATGCCATTCATCTCTGTCAGAATATCCACTCCAATTTCTGAAGAATCTTCTTACAAAAAGCTGTGAATGTAGGGTTAAAACCTCTATTTTCTAAGTCCCAAAGACTGAGATAAAGGCACAGTCACGACCTGGACTCAAGTTCATTTTGAATTTCAGTGTTGTTGTGGAATTCATATTTCTTTTAGGGCACAGAAGAGAAGTACATGGTCAGAACTCATAGATAATGGTTGCTACAGGAACACAGGTGAGAAGGAAATCATATAGGATTTTATTGTTTTGGGAGAAGTGCTGGAAATGTGGCAGTTCTGTGCCCCTGCAGGTTACCTTATCATCTTGCCATCCAGAAGAAAGCTTGATAAGAAAAGGCTGATCAGGGTGAAAAAGACTTATTTATAAAAGGATGTTCATACAGAAGCTGTTTGAAGAACAATTTTTAAAGAATGTTTTCATCTTCTCTATAGATACCCATTTCACCTACTTTCTTGGTCATTCTGCCATATAGAGATGCATAGTATAAAATGAAAAAAAAGCTTCTTCAGGGTTTGAGGGTTGACTGATAGTGGGAGACATGAGTTCATTGGTTGTGGTCAAGTCCCCTCTGCATTAATTCCCAGTGAGTAAACTGGTGTTGTCTTAGAAAGATGTTGTGAAAAAAACTTTATCAAAATGTGCAGAGTCAGGACTATATAAGGAATCTTCTGGTCCTAGATACTACTTGTTTTTACTTATGATGTAATGATTGGAACTTTACATCACAAAGTAGGAAATGGTATTGGAGGCAGATTTTAACCTTTTCTAATCTTTCTAATCTTTTCTTCCTTGTGTACTTCACAGAAGTTTTACGCCTTTCTCAGACTAAAGTTATGTGTTCATTAGAAACGTGAACTAAGTCGTACTGTCATTTATAGTTTGCAAAATATATGCAGTTTCTGTTCTACATGTCAAAGCAGTGTGCACAATCCATTAACTTCAAACATGAAAGCTATAAAAAAAATTGAGAGTTTAGTCACTTCTTAATTAAAATAACGTGAAAGTATTCTATTTAATGGCTTCATAACTGGTACCTAAACATTTACTTCTAGCTTTTTGGTGTCATATTGGATCAGAACAAAAGTGTCTGCAGAAAGCAGTCTTGAAATGTTGTCTAGAGGTATTGATTTTTATAGTGCCATTTGAATAAGTTGAATGTATATCTAAATACATAAATAAGAATACATAAGCAATTTTAATACAGCAACCATAAACGATAATATCATCCATTTGTTTTTTGTTTATAGTTTTGGGACACTCATAAAAAAATAAACATATTGCGAATACAGAATCAATGCGTTTTGTTTTGGACATTTTTTGTCTGTTGATATATATGCTTTGTGTATGTCTCTGGAGCATCCTTGCAGATGAAATGAGGCAGGGCTGTTTTGTGAAGAAATGCAGTGTGGGCATGTGGGACCATCTTTACCTTGGTAGACTAGTGGGTGAGCTTCCCCCTCTATCCAAATGACAGAAATAAATTACATAAAGTGCTAACTCAATTGAATTTGGTATGTCACTGATAGATTGGATTGCGTGAGCCTAAAGAACCTTACAGTGACATTTCAGTCACCCATTGTCTAGCTCTTTGTATTTGGGATTAAGCTTACACTTTACCCAACATCAAAATGTATTAACTGAGAAAGAAAACACACTTTAATTTGGGTTTTTGAAACAAATATCTTGCATTGCAGGAGACCAGTGATGAAAATGTAAATATGAGCTCTGCTTGTGGGTCAATTTTCAAGTTTCTGCAATTGCTTTGACAGGCATTGCATTCTATTTGGAAATAGAGTTATGGTAGTTTAGCTGTTGGTGGAGCTCTGTTTTGCTTTGCTTTGCTTTTTAGGAAACTTTTTGTGGAAGCATGTATGTTATAGGAAAATTTTGCTAGAAATATGTATGTTTCAAGTTCAGGGTGTAATTTTAGAGTGAGTTAGCAGAATAGTTTTGTGATCCTTAATATGTAACTCTTACTAAGAAAGTCTAAGTTTCAGAACTAAAGCTGCACTACAGAAAGCTTAAGAAACATTAGGAAGAACTTTCTGAAAGTGGAGATTAGGAATAGGAAAGCACACATGCACTTTTCTTTCTGGCCAAAAAAAAAAGATCATCAACAAAAATCCACCAGTTTTTGCAAGTTGAAACTGGACTCCTGGGCACCAAAAATTTGTCTGTAAATCTACTCACATAGGGCTCTTTTTTAATGATTGGTTTACTAATGAAAGATAAACTTCTCCCATCTAAACCCATTAGAGATAGTACCACAGACCATTGATTCCAGTCCATGAGAGGATGTTATGATGGGAAATGGTTGAAATTGCATGAAATGCATCATTTTTCAAAAGATTTTTGGCAAAGCCTCTTTTGCTGTCTTATCTGATTGCATTGCTTGCCGTCAGGATGGCGCTGCCTACATCCAGAATAGTGAATGAAAGACCCTCTCAGAGGAAGGAGGTAGCTAAAGAAATGGGAAGCAGTGTTGATCTTTTGTCTTTAAGATAAGGTGCAGATGCACTATACATAAATCATCAAACTTACTGGAATAATCTTTATATTAAGGAAAATAATTGATTTTTTTTACTTTAAAATGGAAGAAAACTATGATGGAGGCTGCATTAGAATTGGTAAGGAAATGGCACAATATTTTACAATCTTGACAAGTTAATGTCTAAATCAACGTCTTTGTACAAAATTTCAAGGAAAATAAAGGTGCTTTCAATCTAAGAGTACATTCTGTATTCAGTAAAATTGTAGATTATTTATACATACAGTGGAAGCCAAGTCATCAATATTAAATAGGCAGGTCAAAATGTTCAAAGGGCTTCTTGAAATTTAAATAGTACAGAACAAATTCTGCAGTTAAATTCATATCTGTAATTTCCATGATCTGTAATTCCTCACAATTGAGAGCCATTTTAGCAGTTTGAAAATGTATCCAGGTAATGTGTTGAATAATATTTAACATAGGAATGAGTGATTTTTGAAATTGGATTTTGTAAAACACAGCTATTGTAATGGGCTGGTGAATTAAAGAATGTGGAGCGTGACAACATGATAGACAGCTTAATACTGTGCTAATAAGCATTACTGTGGAAGCATTATACTGGTGGAAGTGAAGGTGCCTTTTGCAAAGAACTCAGAATCTAAACTGCACACAGAGAATTTTCTAATATTTTGTATTGTCTTTTTTTCTTCTGTTTGTTTGTTTCCTAGAGTATCAGGGCTTCAGGGCTGGTGCTGTTGGAAACCATTCTTTTTGGATCACTTCTTCTGTACTTTCCAGTAAGTCAAAATGATTTTTTTTTGGAAAATTATATCGTTGCCAACATTTAAAAACATTGCATGAGTCACATTGGTAACAAATGTGGTTATCAAAAGTAGTTATGTAATGATTGTCTAATGGGTTTAATAAAATGTGCTATGTTCTGTAAATATTCTTAAGAACACTTGGATGTTTTACTGTATTTGAAGAAATTCTCCATCTTCGGTTAAAGAACATTTATTTATTTATTTATTTATTTATTTATTTATTTATTTATTTATTTATTTATTGGTGTTCTGCGCTAAACTGAGTTTTAGCCTTGAAAGAAGATACCTCTCTGCTCTGTCAGGGGAAAAATGTACAGGGTATGTAAAAGGAAGACACTGATTATACCGTATATTTCTTGGGAATGCAGTACAAGGGAAGGTGATTATTTTAGTGTATTATTGCTGGTATATATTTCAGTAAGTGTTTCTGAGGCCTCGTGACATCTGCAATACCAGGTATTTGGGAAAATGTGATGTTATCCATTTAAATGGGAAAAAAGGTGATTTCACATTCACATGAGGAATGTATCACAAAACTCCATGAAATATATATACTTTATTTTTTCAAAAATCCCCCACTGAACTCATAAACCCAAGATAAAGCCTAGATAAACCAAGGCATCAAAGAGTAAATCAAGTGAAGTGAGTTGAAAGTGTGCAAATCGGGGGACAGAAGCAAAGATGTAGTTGTGGATTGATTTAAAATATGTTTATGTTCTCTTTTCCTCAGTAGTAAGAATCTTCTGTGCTTTTGCAGACAGTTACTGAGTGACTACTGGAAAACAAAATTCCTTAGTGGTTGTGGAACAGATAGCGAACAAACTGTAGCAGAATGAAGTGTAAAGAATGCTATAATAAACACAAATCCTGGTGGAATTTTTATGCATTATTTTGGGAATTTTGTTGGCCTTTCAAGTTCTAAAGAAACGTGTGTGCGTTTCTTGGATGGTTTTATGTGTCTTTTCATCCTTGACTTTGCAGACGTCAGGAAGAAGGAAGTTTTGTTTTTTCCATATTGTACAAATGCTTTTTACTACTTGCTTTGCCTCTCCCCTGGGTTTCCAGAGGTCCCTTCATGTTCTTTTCCAGTGAGAAGAACAGGAAGGCCATGCACTGCTCCCTCAACTGGTATAGAAATGGTGTAAATCGTGTGAGGAAATTCATACCATAAAGCATAATATAGGGGATTTCCTTTCCATGGCTGTCCCCTCTTGCTTCCCCAGAGAGCCATGGACCCATGTCTTTCCAAGTCAGAGGCTCTATCAGAACCAGCTGGTGTTTGTACCACACTGGCTTCAAGTTTGCCAAAAGCCTGATTATAGTGGTGTGCTGTGCCTGCAGTCTGCTCACCTGTGACTGGTTCTTCGGCATCTATCCCAGTGCTTGTCTTGATCCTGTAATTGTTGTCTTCCAGAAAGGACAAATACTATAGAATCATAGAATCACAGAATCATAGAATATCCCGAGTTGGAAGGGATCCATAAGGATCAAGTCCAACTCTTGGCACTGCACAGGTCTACCCAAAAGTTTAGACCATGTGACTAAGTGCACAGTCCAATCGCTTTTTAAATTCAGACAGGGTTGGTGAAGCGACTGCTTCACTGGGGAGCCTGTTCCAGTGCGCAACCACCCTCTCAGTGAAGAACCTCTTCCTGATGTCCAGCCTAAACTTCCCCTGCCTCAGTTTAACACCATTCCCATGGGTCCTATCACTGGTGTTTACAGAGAATAGGTCACCTGCCTCTCCACTCCCCCTCACGAGGAAGTTGTAGACTGCAATGAGGTCCCCCCTCAGCCTCCTCTCCTCCAGGCTGAACAGGCCCAGTGCCCTCAGCTGCTCCTCATACGTCTTCCCCTCTAGGCCCTTCACCAACTTCGTCACCCTCCTTTGGACACTCTCCAGCAGTTTAATGTCCTTCTTGTACTGTGGTGCCCAGAACTGCACACAGTACTCGAGGTGAGGCCGCACCAGCACAGAGTAGAGCATCTCTGGTGTCATGTCCTCTGGTGGCTGGCTGTCCTCAGGCTTTAGGAGCTCAGTATCAGAGAAGCTTAGATAATAGCAATGGAGTTTACTGGCACCAGCTGACTTGAAGAAGTAACCTGTTAGATGCAAGAGATGGTCATCTGTAACCTTTAAATGCAGAGGGAAAAGAAAGGCAGTGGAGCTCAGAGGGGGCATTAGAAGACCAAAGCTTCCCCACTGTTTTTCACTGATGTTTAAACGTTCCCCCCCCTCCCCCCCCCCTTTTTTTTTTCATTGACATTAACAATGTTAAATGTACGACAAGTGAAAAATGACAAATTGACATTGTCTGAGGAAAAATGTTCTGCTGAAAAGTCTTGATGAGCCTGTATCCCAGGTGGGAAATAAATACTTGACTGGACCTCGTCTGTCTCTGCACATCTCATATGATATTAAACTGCCCACTGAGAACACGTTCTGTTAGAAACTAAAATGTAAAGGGTACAACTTGACTTCTCTGTTAGAGCAGGTTTATGCTCCCACACTCTTTGGTAGGGCTCTCTTTTTTTCATACATAGGTAATTACTCATCGGGTTATTACTCCCACAGGCTGAAAGAAAAGGGAAAGTAATTTTATCATTTCTATTTTAAAGGTCTAAGGAGAGGGACTTAGTGTGGTAATGGAGGTCATATTAATGTTCAGACAGAGAAATTAACCAATTCCACCAGCTGCAAGAATATGGTTTTGTAAAAAAGAAAACTGAAGCTAATGAAGAAATACCAGGATTGCAATATCCCTGTCCCTCTATTCCAAGGAAGATTTCATCACTTTCTGATCCATGGCAAGAAAATTGAACAATAAATGTGTGAAGTGTGAGAGCACACATAAAACATAGCCAGAGAGGTCCATTATATCATCTTTAAGAAAGAAAAGACTGCATTTCTGCAAGGTATGAATTATGGGGTGTGGGTCCTTGAAATGGGAACTCTTAACATTTTGCAGTACGTGAATAGCATCTAAACGTACTCACCCGCATCTTGTTTGGAAAAAGGAGCACAAAGCAGAGCAAAATGGAGTGGGAAAGAAAGCCTGAGCTCTGAACTAAGAGTCTTGTTTGCACTAGCTGACATTCACACAAATGTTCATTCAATGAGTGCAGTTTATGGATTATGATATTTGGTATGTCACATACATGCAGAGCAGGTCTTAATTTTTCTGGGTCACGTGCATTGTTTATTTACCTCTTCCCATTGTTTGGTGTTTTTATCTGTTTCTGAGAATAATTGGGAATGTTCTGTTACTCTGTGATGTTAAAAATGTAGTAACATGTACACAGAGGTAGAGTTGATTTACCTATGTGAATTGGTCTTCATTTTATGAGAGGAATACATTAGAGATTTAGGAGTAATTAATGTAAGACCCAGGCACAGACTGGGCAATGAGTGGCCAGGGAGCAGCTCAGCAGAAGGACCTGGGGGTGCTGGCTGGCAGCAGGCTCAGTATAAGCTAACAGCATGCCCTGGCAGCCAGGAGGGCAAACCCCATTTTGGGGTGCAGTATGGCCAGCCTGTCAGAAGTGGTGATTCTCCTGCTGTATTTAGCGCTGGTGTGGCCTCACCTTGAATATTGTGTGGAGGAACAGCACAAAACTGTGCCAGTTGAGGGTCAGATCAGATATAAAGTAAAATTCTTTACCATGAGGGTGGTCAAACACTGAAAGAGGCTTCCTAGTGAGGTGGTTGGTACCCCAAGCCTAACAGTATTCAAGAGGCATTTGTATAATGCCCACATTATCATTCTTTAACTTTTGTTTAGCCATGAAGTGGTCAGGCAGTTGAACTTGATCATCTTTGTAGGTTCCTTCCAACTGTTCTGTTCTGTTCTATGCTATGCTGTGCTAATATAAATCTCTCCTTTTATACATCCTAAATAAGCATGTTCAAATATGTTTTCCACAGCTGACATGAGATGCAAGTTAAAATATGACATGAAGTTCACCAATATGGTCCAGACACCACTGCAGCATGGTGTTTCTGTTTAACATAATGCTTTTTTTCTTTTTGTCCCATCTCCTCTTCTATTGTGAGTTGGAATGTAAAACTGAAAAGCTCAACTTTCATGCTCAAATAAGTGCAGAATTAGAAAGCTTGTGTTAGTGCGTATACAATGTAAAGAGAAAAAATGACAGAATTTCAATTCTAAATAACTCAAATCTCTGTTCATTTAAGGATTCAATGCAAAATCACATTCTCATTTAAAAATGAAAATTTCCACTTAGATTTTCTCCACGCTGCTTAAGTCTTCTGTATCTTTATTCTCCACTTCCCTGTGCTTTCCTAGTTCTGTCTTTTTCTTTATCCATTCACACAGTCTGTCTTAGATTGCTTTGAGAGCCTTCAGCATACCAATTTTACTGTGTCCAGAAGAGCTTTATTGCATCTCTGCCTTTCCCTACCCTCCAATTAAATGGAAACCAAAACCTGTTTTGTTTTATCGCTTAATTTCGTTCACTAATTGTTACTGTTTACATGTCTACATGCTGTAATCTATTCATAGTATAGAGTCATTAATTGAAAAATAGTATCACCAGCCAGCTGCCTTTGGTGAGAAAAACAGCTGTTATAATGCCCTTAGAACCAAACAGGGAGTGCAAATGATGGTCTCCACCAAAATTTATTATTCAAATTCTGCTATATTGATAACAACACACTGATCTTTCCTGAATTACAAAGAGGCAGAGGAGCTTTGTCTATTACAAATGCATGGTTGCTGGGCAGCTGTCATTTCCGAGGCTCTAATTTCTTACATTTTCTGTAGTTCTCACAGTATCATCTCTGACTTTCCTTTAATTAGTCTTTCCAATTATTGATAGACCTCCTCCAAATGAATGCTGTGCTCTCTGATCGATTTTCATTATATTTCTTTGTTCCTAGATTTTGAAGAGGGGGCCAAAACCTGAATGTCTTTTTCAATAGTCTCTTAACTTCTATACTTGGCATCTGAAGGGAGGTTTCTCATTACTTTCCTTTTCCAGAAATACCATGATGAAGCTTTTAGACCTTTCCTAACTCCAATCTTGATAATAATTGTAATAGGTTGCATAAATATTGTAAGTATTACAATATTTTAATAGATCAGCCTGTTAATTTCGTGAGGGATGAGATATCAGCTGATTTTAGATAACTGTAATGGACACAGTTTGGAAAACAGGAGATTCTGGTTAGATATCAGGAAATACTTTTTCACTACGTGAAAGTACTGGAACAGAATGCCCATATTACATGTACTTGTGGAATATCCATCCTCTTTCTGAGAAGAAATGTCTCCTAATTTCCAAACTAAACCTCCCCTGGTGCAACTTGAGGCCATTCCCTCTAGTCTTATTACTAGTTATCTGTGAGAAGAGGCCAACCCTCAGCTCCCCACACCTTCCTTTCAGGTAGTTGTAGAGAGCAATGAGGTCTCCCCTGAGCCTTTTCTTCCCCAGACTAAACAACCCTCAGCTGCTCCTCACAGGACTTGTGTTCCAGGCCCTTCACCAGCTTCGTAGCCCTTCTGCAGGTTCCTGGCAACCTAAATTATTCTAGTATTCTTTGTTGCTAATGTGTGTATTCACAGCTGATAAAAGTTATCCTGTGCTCACCAAGTAGTTGGTGATGAGAAACTGGGCCTTTTACATCTCACTTTAGACTTTAGCTTGCGGATTAGGTGAATCATGGCCTTAGCTCCATTGACTATAAAGGAGGCCTAGGGCTGCTCTATTCCAATAGTGTAATGTTTACAATAT
The DNA here is from genome assembly GCF_965140915.1 of Aythya marila. Lineage (NCBI taxonomy): Eukaryota > Metazoa > Chordata > Aves > Anseriformes > Anatidae > Aythya > Aythya marila. The sequence goes on along the minus strand of NC_139043.1, from coordinate 18,168,302 downwards.
TTATCAAATGTTTTGAATGGTGAAGAATTCTACCCAGGCAACTGTGGGTTATCTGATAGTGTACTTAAAAAGAAACACTAGAATGCATTCCAAAATCCATGCAATATTATGATATCATTCCTACAGCCAGTGATAAAAGTTAGTGGGTACCATGATGAAAAGAGGCAGGGAATATCTTCTCCATGTTCTTGATATAACGGAAGAGAGGCACTGGGTTTAAAATCTAGCAAGTTATGTTAGATGGTGAGGGGGTGACTTTATAATAGTGAGGTCATTAGGCCATAAAATGGATTAGTTGAAGGGGCTGTAGTGCATCTTTTTGAAGACCATTGGATTTTTTCCTTCAGACTTCTCTTCTTTTGGCTCAAAAATCCAAATTCTTTGTCTTTCCTGCTGTCTGTTGTATTTCCAAACATCTAATTATAGCAAAGCAGCATTGGTTTCTGTTTAGGGAAACAGATGCTGAGCTGCAGTGCACTGACACTCATGAAGCAGGTGAGTAGTGAAGCCTGGAATAGACTCTTTACACTCAGATATCTTGATGCATGTAGTAGGTATTAGGATCTGTTTCGGGGACTGTGTTACTCCCTCTTTCACACTTGAGCTAGACTGACCTACCCTTTAGTGTTATGAGACTGAATAGAAAGTGGGAAGTATTGTAACATCAATGCGGGTGTGGGCTTTTTTCCCCTCAAATCATCTGTATGCACATTAGCACAGGAGAAGTGAGCCATGAATGTTGTGGGGTCTAGTCTGCGGTAGCTCTGTTAGTCATAGCCCTGAGCAGAGCAACAAGGTCACTGGAGAGCTCAGTTTTTGATATTAATGAATGTGAAAATGGGTTAATATGTAATGCTTTTATGCATTTGTCCCTCAAGTATGCCTAGAAGTGATCCATTACAAGAGCTCAGTGACTGTTTATTTATTCTTTACATGTTGTTCACAGAGGCCAACTGAAAGATGTTGCCTTTTTCACATTCAGCTCTGCTCATGCTGATGAATTGGGGTGAATCTCAGGCTTTAAGCTCTCTCTCATACCTCAGGTGTTTTAGCTTTTCAGTATATAGCTACATCCTCTTTACTCATAAAATAGTTTTTAAAGCTCTTACAATCAACATGCATCATTTTTTTTGTTGTTTCACAGTTGCTAAATAATAGTATTTGTGCCACTTAAGTCTAAGGGCACAGCATAGCTCTCTGCTCTGGGATGATCACCACAAATTTTGCTAGTACTCTAGGAAAGGGTCTTCCTGTTTTACTTGGATCACAGGAGGTTAAAAGGTGGATTTAAAATATCATGTTATGAGGATTTTATATGTAAATTGTCTTGTTTGGGCAGAGGAGTGAGGGAACCAGGTGGAGGTTTATCCAATAGTTTTTTCCTGTAATTGGCAGACAAACATACTTTTTGGAGTTAACATGTAACCAATAAAGCAACAGCTTTTTTTGAGAGAGACAGCTTGATTTGAATGCAAAAGCGCAAATGGAGCTCATGCAGCTTCCACATTACAAGCTTTTGCTTCAAATTACAGAAGACCCATAGGCGCTAAGAAGAAATGTGTTCTTGCCATGAACCTCACTAAGGCAAATGTTTATGACTCTTTCTACTAACTGGAAGCAGGCACTGAAAAATTTTTGCATTTTGAATAACTGCTTTTTGAAATAGCACAAAAACAAAATGCAGAAGGAAATAGTTCTTCGTGGTTCTGTTGTCACTAGTCTACATAGATAACCTAAAAAAATCTGGTACCTACTCTCAGGGATATAACTAGAAGCTGTTTAATATATATTTATCCACATCTAGAACTGTGATTAGCCACAGCTATATGTCTCATGATTGGTATCTCCATGTAGATAACAAATGTTTGGTGTATTGGAAATTCAGTTGAACTATGGCATCATGAATGATAGGAAATACACAAGTAAAATTCAGTGAGGAGTCTGTTCTGTGTGTTTGTGCTTGTCTGTGTGCTGTGTTCACAGGATATCATAGGCTGGAAGGGACCTCAGGAGGGCTGTAGTCCAATGTACTGCTCAAAGCAGGTCAGCAATAAGGCCAGCTGTTAGACAAGGTTTCTAAGGACTTTATCCAAATAGGTCTTAAAAACATAGATAGGTCTTAAAAACATAGATAGAGATCATCTATCCAGGCAGTGTGCAGGCGTATTGAAAAGTGATGTGGTTGTAACTTTTGAATTATGGTGTAAAATATGTGACACGGTTGGAACATTGAGTGGGTTTTGTAAATGGTCAGTAATGGCAGAGGTAGAAGTGTTGCCATTCTTTCATGTCTTGGATTCCCATGCTCATACTTTTGGCACTGGCTGTGATAACAAGACAAAACCCAGTCTCTTCTTCCTGTGAATCCAAAGGTGCAGTACAGGATTACAAGAGGGCAACGTTATTTTTACAACTCTTGAAAGCTTCTTTGAGAACTAAGTTTGAAGGACACATTTGTCAGAATCTAGTTTCACTGAATAGTCAAGTGTGTCTGCAGAGGCTTGAGAGCCAGAGAGAAGGAGGCAGTAGTTGGTGACCTGAACCAATTGCTGCATTGGATTTTCTTCAGTCTTTTAAGTGACTTTCTTGCACTGCTGGATTCTTGGACTTCAGTGTTTCAGTCTTGTCAGCCCTTCATTCATTGACATCAATCTTGTGGTCAGAGTGGCAAGGCCTTTCCCTTTACTTGTAATGCCACTGTCACTCGCATGAATACAGTGACTTGCATATGTAAGAATTTGTAGGTAAAGACCCGAAATTAATGTCCACATTACTTGTTACTTGTCTTGTTGCTTCAAATTAATATAAAAACAGACCACAATTGTGAAAAACAATGCCCAGTATTTCAGCAGGGCTTTTTAACTGGTATTAACTGTATAACCATGTGCACATGTTAAAAATCTGCTGCATTTGAAAAGTAAAAGTTGTGGTTAGCTGATTTATGATCATAGAATGTGTTGATACAGAAATGATCAAAGAGTAAAATGTGGGTAAATTCGTATAGAGGAAAACGGTCCTGGGAATGTTCATAGTATGCGCCTTACCATTGCCTAGAACCATGCTATAATAAACCCATTGTCTTTGCTCTGCTCTCCAAAGTGAATCCATTAGAGGCTTGGCTAGTACTTGGGTGGCAGACCACACTGCCATAGGTAAGCCAAAGAAATACCGAAGAATATCTAGTAGATTAAAATATATATATATATATTATTGAAGGATCATGCATATTATTTTATACAACACTTGAAAGCTTGTTGAATCTCAGTAGAGTATAGGCTAGAAATGATAGGAACCATTTTTCTCAGGCAAACAGTTTAATGATCACATTGATGACTGGGCAAGTGGCAGGCGAACTGAGTCAGTATGCACAATGTTTATTTAGAAAATGCTTAAATTTTACTGTAGTGATTTAAGCATATGAAAAATCAATACATGAATAAAGGTTCTCATGAATTAATTCGTATATTAGTTCAAAATATAAATGTGACAACATTTACAGAAAAGGTGATAAAAAGTAATATACTACATTTTTATTAAACTGCAAAACTAAAGTCAAGAGTTTTTGATATTACAGATATGCCAGGAATTAATTGTGCCAGAAAGGAAAATATTAAAAGCTGTAATCAACATTTGATGTATTCTCAATAGGACACAGTCTTGATGTCAGTGATTTACCTTCACTAATTAGTTTAGCACCTGAGAGACCTTGTGTTGGTGGGAGATAAATTTCAGTCATTCTTCTTCACTTACCCAAGTGTCTTTCAGTGAAAGCCAGGGGCATGTTTGTATTTTTCCACCAAATGTCTTTTCTCATTGTTTATACATGCTTTCATGCCTAAGACCAAAGGAGCAACAGCTGTGGTCAATGAAAGTCCTGTACAAGTCAGCTTGTCTGCTTACCTAGTTCAGAGCTGTTGTGGTCTGCATTAACAAGAATCTGGAGGAAAATGAAAGCAGAAGCATTTCATTCCTAAGGTAGACTTTGCTTAGATAATCTGATACTACCAAACTGAATCTTACATGAAATTGAGTGCAATTATAAACCTGGGCTGCCAGTGAAAAGCATGCTGTGGTAATCCACCATGCCTTGGAACATGAGGTTGAGATATAGAAGGTAAGGCACAGATGGGTGTGATATGTACAACTGAGTGCTAAAACACTGTATTTTACCTATCAAGTTCCAGGTTGCTTGACAGAGACCTCTGAGTCAAGACAGAGGAAAACTGAAAGAATCTCCACCTCAAAGCCTGTTACTGTGTATATTACAGTAGCAGACATGCATTTTTTCTCACTGGGTTTTTCTCCTCAGTCCCTCTTCTTCAACATGTGAATGTATTATGAACTTCCTAACCATCTACTTTAAGTAATGATTAAAGTGATGATTTCAGGATGATAAATGGTTAATGATTACAAGAGTTGAGAAAGTCAATGCATTACAAAATAGAAAGAGAAAAGTTGATGCTTTTAGAAGAAATTCTTAAGAAGGGAGATTTCATCCATCAATGATGAGACTGCTCTCATTCAAGTCATTCTGCATGCCGTGAATACAGACAATGCAGATAGTGATATAATGTGTGTGGTTTTTTTTTAATACCAACTGCTAAACATTGTTAAGCAATTTCCAGTATACAGGCAATATGATATGATAATTAGTGAAATCTTTACATGGGAAAAATCTTAGAGAATTATGATGGTGTTAGTGGAAAGTTTTCATTTCAGCGTAGCACTGTAATTAAACTTCTAAACTCTGGGACAAGAGATCTGTGGGATTTAAATCAGTGCCCCTGAACCACTTATCATCTGATGTAAATAAGAAATTAGCTTTTTAAAAGCTTAAATAACATAAATACTTAAAAGAGCACGGACAAATTTACAACATAAAATAGAAGGTGCACTATAAAATGATCCAAATCCATCAGCAAGTACTCGTGTATAACATATGCTGTATTTCCACTAGCTATTATCAAGAATGATGTAGTAGAGTCATCTTTGCCAGGGTTAAAAAAAAAAAAAAAAAAAAAAAAAAAGGAGAGTTAGGGTTCAAGAGGTAAAAAGTTCACCGTGTAACTGAATTTGATTTCTGAAAATGACACATTGAATAGAGTAGCCCCTGGGTCTAAAGCTATACCACACCAAGAAGGGAGAGGTTAGCTTTGTGTTCATAGAAATAGCAGTAGTACTGAGGATGGAATAGAAAGTGTTCACAAGAATAAGGTATTTGCAAGGAACAACCTTTTGCTATGTGATGCAAACCTTCTGATTCATTGCATAGCACTGTATATTAGGACCACATAGAAAAAGCAATAGTATTTTCCAAAAAAGTTGTTTTATACTAACTATTTCATTTTGAGATCCTCTGCATCTGTGGGACTAAGCATAGGTCTGCAAATATATGCAAGTTTTGAGGAGGCTGTTACGGAATATCATGTCCTTCACAGCCAATATAGAGCATCCACATAGTGTTCTTTCTTTGAAATCCGAATCTGAATTAGACTTCTTGTAATGGCATGATACAGTACACTAAGTTTTGCATGTTCTTGAGGAAGAAAAAAAGGAGCAAAGAGAGAAATATGTCAATTCAATCAAAGCTCAATTGGAAATAAATGGGAGGATTTCAAAACCAAAATATTTAAAGCAATTCCAAGAACACTGAAAATAAGAGGATGAAATGAGACCTTCTTTCATCACTCACAAAATTGCAAGTGGAAAAAATAACATTTTTACACGGTTCTCTCACAGTGTATCACTTATTGAGTTTATATTAAATTATTTAGATCATCCACAAGTTTCATTATTCTTTGATGTTAATCTTTATATAGGCCAGGGTGCTAAAACTCTTAGCTTTATTGCATATTGTTTGGTAAGCTAAAGCAATGTAATAAAGAGAAGAAGGAAAGGATAATAACAAGAAAACAGAATAGAGAACTTTCAGAGTTAAAACATGATTGAAAATCTAACATAGCAACAGGAAAATTAATAAAAAATTGAGTAACTAAATAGTATAGAAATGAAAGCAAGATGGAAATTACATCTTGTACCTTGATACAGTTCTGGTTTTTCTTTCACTGGCACAATAACACGTTATAGAAGGTATCTGTAAACCTAAATACTGTACATTATGTGTTTGTTCTTTGCTTGTGTAGATACAGTTATTTCTCCCTGCTCCTTGCAAGCTTTCTTCTCCTTTCCTGAACCACAACTTACATAATTGTAAAAGATATTTTTTTATATAATTTCTTTGTGCTTCCACTGTATTGACATGTGGTTTCTCATCTCATATTTAAATTATGAACTCCTTGGTCCAGGGTTGTTTGACTTAGCTGTGCTTTGCAAAGCAGGGTCCTGATCAATGAATAAGAATCACATGACAAATGGCTGTTACTAATAATAACAATGAAAGTGTTTAAAAGTATTTTATTAAAGGTGTGAGGAAGGACATGTTTGATGGTAAATTTCTTATCCTCCCAAAGGTCTGGTAATATGCAATTATTTTTATATCGCTAGAGAAGTTAGGTATACTTTTGGAAAGATCTGAGGATATTTGTTTTAGGTTTGGGAAGATTAAACCATAAAAATACTAACAAAAAATGTCAGATTCCAGTCCCACAAGGACTATATTTCAGGTGTACTCTACTAAGTTCTATCTAGCTCATCATGAGAAGTTAGGTGGTGAACAAAGCAGTGAGGAATGCTGGAGTAAGAAGGAAATCCACCACTCTCACTAGAGAGCCTTAACCTGCAGTTAAACTTAACAGTAAAGCATAAGTCTTGAAGTTAAAGTAATTCCTCAAATATCTTATCTCCCTTGGTGATAAAGGACTACCAGCTACTTGTCTTTTTTCCTTTTATGTATTGCAGACAGTAGACAGTCCTCGCTTTGTATGTTCAGTGTGAGATTGGCTTGGGGATAGCCAAAAAGTTAAAAGTATGCCTGTGGAAATGCAAAACGTAGCCATAATGTCCATACACATTAATTCTGACCTTTCTGGGTGCATCAGAGGGGTGCACATGTGCAGATCCACTGTGAATGCAGCTTGTGCAGGACGTACTGAAATCCCTGTGGTTTGTGGTGGAATAAAGTTATGGTAGGAATCTGTCACAAGAAACTGTAGCCTCTGCTACTATGGTAGTAGAAGCGTTTTTGGAGAAAGGGACATCTTAAGTTCTTGGTTTGGCTTTTTTTTTTTTTTTTTTTTTTTATGAGAGCATATTTTTACTTCTTTTCCTGGGTGATCAAGACTTTTTTGGCCATTTTCACTGAAAGAAATTAATGCTGTTATCTGTATATTCAGCAGGTACATTTTGTATAGTATATGCTGGTATGCATACAGGCTTCAATGACATTCATGAAAAAGGACTTTTTGTTGTCATATGCAAGTCCTTTACACTTTTCCTTCAAGTATTGAATCTTGTTCAGAATTTTGATCTTCCTTCCAAATTTGGGATTTTTCTGTAAGAAAATTGTTAAAATAACCACTAGTTTTAAATTAGCTTGTAGCTTTGATCTTCAGGTCTCTTCATGACCGTTCAAGTGTGCAAGTTGTCAGATTAGTCAGAGTCCAAAATAATTTTATATATTACAGTAGTCCATTATTACATCTGCTATTGTTTTTTATTTTGTTAACTAGCCTAATCCTTCTCAAATATAACATGTATTGGGGTACAGATCAAGTATTCTTAATGTTCAGTTCACTATCTCAAACTTCTAATCTGAAATCACAAGCATGCTGAATCATTGAAATGCTGTTTTGAAACTCTTTGGCAGAGTTTCCTGGCCCATGCAGTCAGCTGATCCTTTTTTTCTCTCTTTATTGATGGCATTGCCTTGAAACCTATAAAGAGCTAATCTGCAAAAATCTGTGTGCTGGGTTATTTAGTTAGCTATTTATATCCATATTTATTAAACTTGTATCTACTTTCCAAGCCTCGAGGCATATTTACATCTTTGAAATCATAATCCAAATAAGTTACTGCCATTGTAGCAGGCAATCTATATTCAAGTACCATTGTAGCAGGCACTCTATATTCAAGTAATCACCAGTCATTGCTACAAAAAGAGAAGGCAAAATGCTGCCATAACAAGTTTTTTTAAACCCTAAGTGTATCAACCATCAATTCAACATTTGCACTGTTATGCACATATGCTCCATTTTATGAAGGCCCAGGGATTTTGGAAGATAGCTGAATCAGAAAGTACCATAAATGCCTACAGTATAAATCTTAAATTAGTAGATTTAGTAACATATATTCATTTGCTTATTATGTTGGTAACATAAAGGTATCTGCCAATTTCAGATGTCACCAAGAATTTTAATAAAGTCTAAATTAGTTTTTTAGCTGTTCTTTTTGTGACTTTTCTGGAACCAAAAGACACAGAACACTATTAGGTTTACAGGCAAAGGGACCTGATCTGTTTTGACCCCAACCCTGAGATGACTTTCTGTTACTGCTGTTGGTTGTGGGAATAGCACAAAAATAACAAGCACTTCTTTTCTTAGGCATGATATCTTCTCTGTTTAGGGTAAGTGCCATCAATATATACTGTATTTGGAAAAGATATCTCCAGTATATTAGGCTTTCCTCAAGTGTCTAGTAATGCTGCTAACCTGATAACGTCAAAAGCTTTTTCATATCAAATAATGTTATCATTTCTGTTTTGACTCTCCAGTGTATATAGCAGACATCAGAGGTGATCAAGAACTTGTAGACTTGAAATTAATTTCATAGGAGGTAACTAATCAGATTTTTATACCATAATTAGAATATATTATTGTTTACATTATGACAAACCCCCCGACACTGTTCAGATGAAACAAACAAGCAATTTGATGGAGGATGAATTATTGAGAAGACAGTAAATTTGGGAAAAGTCATTCTGTGTTATTTTCAACAGATGAAAAGAAAAGAAATGTGGAACCTTGAGCTAAATTCAAGTAAGGTTTAGTTTTAACTGACTGAGAAGTAGGTTAGAAAACAGGAGAAAAGAAAATTGTAACTGGTCTGTGTAAGTCTAAGAGACCATGACACACTTTCTTGAGATTTTGTGGCCACCTAAGCAAATTCAAATAACTGTTTTTGTTTGTTTGTTTGTTTGTTTGTTTGTTTCCTCCATGCATGTCTTTCCTATAGTAGATTAAATACTGTACTGTAACACAGGGCAGTCTGCTAAGTTCATTTCCTTAGACAGTCTGAAGTAATGCATTTTTCTCAGACATGTCACAAACAATCCTGTCAAATTTTGCCTGAATGAGTTTGTTTTAAATCATAAATAGTTGTGATATATATATAGTGAGTGTTCAAGAACCTTGAAGAAAAGGGAGGTCATGGCCCTCTGAGTACTGTCAGCACCTCCTGTAAATGCAGGTCTGTAGATGTCTGTTCTGGCCAGTCTGAGGTATAGGGTATTATATTACATACGTGGGTATTTTATCTCCTTTCTGACTATCTTTCTAACTATCTATTTTACCAGCCTGGCTCGTGTTTAATACTAATGCTAATGCTAATACTAATACTAATAAAAATGCAGAGGACTGCCTAGCAACAAAACGCAGCAGAATATGTCCGTCATGGTAGAGGAAGGACCTTTTCTTTGATAAATTGTTGGACTGTTTGGAGGACTCCCCCTGTGCTCAGAAAGGAGTGAAACATTTGAAGAAATTCTCTTTCTGCTGTTTTATGTTAATCTGCTAATGAGCACATTTTGTGGACTGTGCAAGTGAGATGTGTCAGGACTGCAAATAAGAGCTGGAAGAGTGCTATTTCTAAGCTTTATTGTAAGCCACAACAAAAAGTGAGAACCTGGCAGGTACTGGTTTTAGCTATTTTGTACAGTGTTTCAGAAAGGAGGAGACCAAGAAGGTTGAATGGTTGAGCCATCTGCATGGACTGTTTTCCTATTACAGCTTCAGCTTTTAACAGGGAAAATCTTTTCAGGACTCAACTTCCGATGGCATTAGGCCTTGCAGCTCCAGGTTGCAGCACCTAATTTTTATGCCTTGAGGTCAGTGGGGCCTGTGTACTCCTGATGGTAAAGAGGTGTGTGCTCAGAGCCAGAGACACAGAAGCCAACATGCCTGCTTTGGAGTTAGCTAACTCAGGCTGTTGGACACGCTGAAGAAATATTTGCAGTTTGTAATCTGCCTCTCAGACAAGGCCTAGATTTTGTGAAGATGCCTTCCTTTACAAAGGCATGCAGATCTGAGCCCTCTCTTTGTGTGAACCTTCAAACCTTGCCCTTTTTTTTGCTAAGTGTGGGTGGTAAAATTCAACCTATAGTATATAGTTTTTTTACCTAATGTCCCACTTGTCCGTATTTTCATTCTTGATGTGACACTCGAGTTAAGCTCCCCTCACTATCGCAGGAGATACCAACTTCTACCATCTTGCCAAAAGTTTTAGCACTAGGGTTTTAAGATGTTCAAGCATGAGAAGCATTTCAGCCTCTTATGCTGCTATTGCTTCTTTTCCATTTCTTCACTAAGCAGTAGAGGGTACAGGCATAAGCACAACATAAATATTAATATTACAGTGTAGTAGGGAAGGTATTTTACCTATTGGCAAGGTTACTTAGATGGAGGAAGGGGAGACCTGGTTTCCAATACCTGCTCCAATGAATGTTTAAGTAATGCCCAAGCATTACTGATCGCCAATGCACAAGAGCAATCACAAAATAAATGAAGAACTGAGTAAAAGTTCAGAACAACTGGTACATAACCCTGGAGTACCAAACAAGAAGAGTTATCACTGGAACAGCATAGCTTGAACGTGGTTATTTTACAAATTGACAGCCTTAACTCTCAAGCACTTTCCTAGATACCTCCTAAATAATGAAAAATGGCTCCTCTGAGTTACTTTGTCTTACCCACAATTTATTTATCTACAGTTATTTTACATCTTTGAAATAAAAGGCTATTTTAATCAAAAAAACCCTAAACCCTATGCAAAGAGAAAGCACATTTCAGGAAAATCTTCAGGTGCTAGTACTGCTCTGGGTTTTTCGGTTCAAATCTATAGGGCCTGAAAAGGCTTCATATCATGTGAGAGAGAGGATTTAAGTTTTTAATGACAACTGAAAAAGACATTAAAGATCAAAGATAAGCCCATGAAATGCAACCTTACATCTCAAACATTTTTGTGGTTTATCTGTTTCTGAAAAAAGAAATTGCCTATGTCAGAGAATAAAGAATTCATCAATATGTTTACTTGTGCATTTGCCAATACAGTTTTATGGAAAACCAGAATGCATGCAAAGGTTAGCAGATATGATGTTTGGGAGATGAGATGTGCCTATTATCCCTTAGGGATTTTACGGTTATTGATTTTTCAGGTGATGAGCAGCAATACAAATTGTTGAGGTGTAATGAAACTTTGTTTTCCAGAGGAGGAGAATTTATCACCTATATTTTCCCCCAGTCACTTACTTCAAATTTTGCAACTCCCTTTTCATCTCACTCCCAACTTTCCTACACAATTATAGTTCAAACTTCTCACCAACTACTTGGTGACCTCCACAGACTCCTTAAAGGTTTTCAAGTCCACACACAATTTCCTGAAGATATGCTCCGGGATCCATCTCTCCTACTTTCCACTTAAACACAGCATTTCCTAGGGGAAGGTTTCTGTTCTGATTTGTTGTTCTCTTTAGTTGGTTGCCACCTACGTGTGCTGAAGCTTTTGAAGACTGCTCTTTCAGGGTTGAGTGTGCTGTTCTTGTACTATTGAAGAAATTTTCCTCCTGAGATCTGTAAATAATCCTTCTTAGGCTTCTCTGAGTTTATCCAGGTACGTTGCTGATAGATAGCTTCTGCTGCTACACTTGGGAGCTTCTTGACAGATTGTATTCAGCATGGCTCGTCTGAGATCATTGCTTTACATTTTAAGATTTTTGCATTTTTCTTCTCTAATGGAACTAACACCTGTCCATTCACAGCAAAGCTCTTGATAGTCTAGTGCCTGTGTTACCTTCATTGCCATCTTATTTTTGTGTTTCTGCATTCCTTATTAACTTAAAATCTACAAAACATATGTTGTCTTTTAGGCCCATTTATTTCATCAGTTGAATTCTTGTAAAGGTCTTTGCTTCCCTTGAGACCCACAGTTTAAAATAGTAGTAACTGTTAAACTGAGCTAGATAAAACAAACGAACTAAAATGGCTAAAATCTATAAATCTTTTTTTTTTTTTTTTTTTTTTTTTTTTTTTTTTTGTGTGTGTGTGTTCCTTGTTCTAGTGTTGTGAATAATAACTATTACTTAGTTATTAGTTATTACCCGATGAGCTAACACATGATTTCTCTATCTTATTGACTGAAGTTGCTTGTTAGATTCGGGTTAGAATCTCATACAGTTTAGCTGTTTCTCTGTTGGGAATGTAGTGATATATAATTATTCATACAAGTAGGTGATTAATTTTATATGTAGAAAAACAGAAGTGCATAAAATGGAAAAAACAGTAGGAAACATTTATACATGTAGAACTTGCATCAAAAAAGATTTAATGCTTTACTTACAATTATCCTCTCATAAGCAAACACATAACCATACACACAGAATCAAATTCTGGACCACCACAATATCATTATATATATCTATAATCTATTGGATCTCAAAGTTTTGTGAAAGCATTGATTTTTGTGCCATCCAAATATTCGCTTCTACACTGCTTTTATTAAGAATATTTTCCTCCTCAGAAACTCCATGACAAGTGGAAAAGTAGAACTCAGGTCTCCTGAGACTTATTTGTTCACCTTAACACAAGGACTTAAAAGGCTGGTGGGTCAGACTTCTCCAGTTAAGGGTTAAGTGTGCTGCTTAAACTTCATGAAAGCTAGGAAATCCTATCCCTAAAAGAGTAAATGTTATTTATAAGTTGATCCGGCAGTATCTTGCATATGGATGGCAAGGAGTGTAAGGCGCCAGCTATCTCTGTATTCAAGTTGATATGCCAAGAGCTGGAAGCTCTGACCTGAGAAATTAAATAACTTTCCTAAATAGTCTAAAAATCCCAGCACTTCTTAGGTAGCAAAAGCAATGGTCAGGTGTGTGCTGGATGCTTTACAAACAATAAACTTGCTATGACAGAATTTATTTCTAGTATGTTTTCAATGGCTTACTGACAATGAAAATAGGAAGACAGGAATTGTGCTCTTGTCTTCATTTGCCTGCACTCTGTAGCCTAAATGCAGTAAGGAGGTGAGAAGCCTGTTTCCTTGAAAATGCTCTGTCTATAGTGCTTCCAGTGAAACTCAGCTGCACTCTAATTATAGAGATGATTGTTTTTCTTTTCTTTCTACACTTTAAAACCAGAATGGCAGTAATACATCACAGAATGTAAACTCTGTGAAAAAAAAATAAAATGCTAATGAAAGTTTGGAGAAGAGTTGTCTTGGGAACATATGAGAAGAAAGGTCTGCTCCATCACTGAGTTCAGTCCCCAGCTCTTTCAGACCACCATGGTATTAATCCCAATAATAAATTTATCATGTTGGCTTCTCCTTTATTAGGCCACCATTGAACTGCTACTTTGCAGCATCCCTGAGCCATCCATAGGTATGTGGTTGCTTACTATGGATGGTTTTGTTTCCAGAGAAGAGGACTGATATCAAATGTGCCTACGCTCTGTGCAGAGGAGGGCTGGTTCTGCAGGCTGCTCTGCACCAGTGCTGCAGGGAGGAGTGGAGCTTCTTTAGAGAGTCTGATATTTTGAATCAATTAGAAATTTAATTTTCTAAATTTCTTTTCATTTCTCTATCATAATAATTTTTCAGTATCTGCTCAACACACCATAAATATTTGTTTGGATTTATTCAAAACAAAAATTTTCCTTTTGGCTAGAGCTAAAGAGCCTGAGTGCTCTGGCCCTCTTAGCAAAGCCATTTGTCTGCAATTTTTTTGAAAGGCAACAATGTTCATATCATTATGATATGAGAAAAGAATGTCAATGGGAAGAGAAATTGTGTTTCCTTTCTATTTCTATTGTTTCTGTTATGGTGTGAATTTTGAGTTTGCAGCTGTGGCTGCTTTCTTCTGGACTTTGTTAATTCCACAGAATTTTAATGACATGATTTTTTTTGAAAAGGTTAATGTAGATTTAAGACCAGTGCTATCATAGATCATGTCATCTGAGCTGCTATATGTCACTCATTTTCACGATTTACCCAGTTAACTTCTCTACTGAAGCCAATAGCTGCAGTTTATCTGACACAGATTTCCCAGACAGGTGTCCACTCTTGATTTGGGAACATAAAGAGGAGGAATGTTCCCGCTGCTTCCTCTGGTGGTTTGTTACGCTGTGGCCTTTGGCTTGTCCCCGCTGCTGTTCTCGCTACAGATACATAAGCTGAAAATGAAAAGTCAATAGTTCCAGCAGTGATGTCTGCAGTAAACTAATCAGCGCTGGCTGGCTGGAGATGTCCAGCTGGTATTTTGTGGAGAGAGGTTTTCTAAATTAATGTCAAAATAAATACCAACAAAAACTTTGCTGCAAAGGGTAACAGCCAGTCCTGTGTCTTCCTCTTTGCTGTGGTTTAACAGGATGTTTCGAAGACCTGCTCTGCCCCCATTATCTTTTCCAAGTCACCATCTTAAAACTATGTGTCAATAAAATTTCTGCCTGGACTCGTAAACCTGCCTAAGGTGTAATTCAGAGAGAGCATGCAGCCAGGAAGGAGGAGTTCCTGAAGAACTAAAACCATCCAGAAGTGTCCTCTCACAATCTTGGAGTTAAATGCTGCACTGACCTGTTAGATTAATATTAGAACCACTCTTGTAGGAGATAAGGTATTTGGGAACTCTAAATAGCTGCATGTTTAATTTTTCCCAAGTAGAAGTCACTACTTGAAAATGTTCACATAAAACTCTTCTCCTTAGATTTGTAGAGATTTCAGCCCTATTGTAATGAAATGCAAAATCTGTGCAGGTCTGTTTTATGACCTGTGTCTTGCATTAAGTATACTTGGCAAGTTACTCTGAATAATTTAGTCTGTTATGTCTTAAGATAGCAGCAGCTCCTGAAAGATTTATTTTAATGTAGGCTACTTTACCATTATGTTTTTAAAAGGTTCCTTTTTCTTAAAATCACAGAGATTCAATTCTTAGAGTGAATTGGTAGATTTTCCTTGTTTTCAATAAAATATTGTATTGCATGGTGCATTTTTTAATTCATAAAATGAGACTTGTATACTCTTAACCCTGTTGTTAATGCGTGTCAAGTATTTGGCAGATGACTATGCTGAATAGATGGCTTTTTCATTTGAGACGTTTCAGCTCCTTAAGATGTTTCTCTTTCTGCTTCTCAGGTCACCAGATCTTTGGTAAGAAAAGATTAGAGCAGTGTATACAATAAGAACATTTTCTATTTTTTTCACATATGAAGTAAGTAAACTAGGGCATTCAATTTACTGTTGTCATGTACCCAAGTGGCATGTCACAGTGAAAAAAATGCATATGAAGAGATAAAAGAAATCATTGGATTGCAGAAGTTATCTGGTGGAGGGAACATCTAGTTTAGTTAGATGATAGTTTGACTTTGCAACTTCCTTTGATTTTTTTTTAATTCTGTATTGCCGTGAACAATTTTTGAAACATGCCTGTACATACATACCTGTTGCCTATATAAAGCATTCTGATTAAATTACTTCTATTTACTTTGAATTATATTTTTGAATGTAATGCAAACCCATAAAAATAGAATTATTGAGTGGCTAAGAAGTTCAGCTTCTCTACACTTCACTTGTGCTTCTTTTCTCATCCTTAGAATGAATGTGGCTGGAGCTCCTGCTCCTGCCTGCTTATCACTTCTTGTGGAAGTGTCCCACCTGGTTATTTTATTTATTTATTTATTTACTGATGTTGCTGCTAACAGTTTGTCAAATAATCTGCACTCAAAACCTGACAATTTGACCAAGAAACCCACATTTTCACATATATTGCAATATTTAACTGGAAAGGAATCCAAGGCCTTTGGGCATTAGTCTTAGGAAGAAGAAACATCAAATAAAAGAGTGCAGAGCTTCTATGTGATCCACACTGCTCTTAACACTTTAAACTCCTCTTTTGAAGGCAAGGAGCCAGATACTTTTCGAGTAGTTGCCTTTCAGTGAGGTCATAAGCTCCTACCTCCCTGGCTAGCTCCTAAATACCTACAGAATCAGCTCAATTATAATATTTACTGTACTATACGTTAATTTTGTGCTTCAAGGCTGTGTGTGTAACCTCTAACATATGTAATCATATGTAAGATTTTTATTATTTTTTCCCCAGTGCACATTTAGCTAGATGGATTCTGGAGGGCTTTACGTTTTCAGACAAAATAATTGTTTCTCATATTAAAAATCTTCATTTAAATAGATTTTAAACTTTCTCTGGTTATATGTTGATTATGTGTTCAGCCAAGTCTACATCTTGCCAGCGCAGTCTCTGAGCTGCAGACAACTCTCAAACCTTCAGGGAATGACTTCTGAGGTTGTTTGGGTTGCTGTTAGGATAACTGTATTAAAGAACACGAGGCAAATGAATGCATTGTGATACTATACATTCAGGTTAGATATAGATATTTCCAGACCTGGTAGGATCTGTGGCATTCCACTGTTTCTTTTCAAATTGGAGGAAAGATATGGCAGCACATGGAGTTCACATGGACATCTATTTTCTTCAGAATAACTTAGAGGTGTCATGTCCAGGGTTAGCTGAGATTTGGCTTACAAACAGGGGGGAAAACAGAAGGAAAATAATTGAAGATAAATTTCAATAAAAAGATATTCTATGTATACAGTCTTGTGTCAAATCAGAATTCTCTTGAAGGTTCTGTTTACTTAATCACCAAATAAATCTCTCAGGAAGCAGAATGAGCTTCACTGTAAAAAATAAGTTCCATAAAGAGCCTTAGAGATCTGCTGTTACTGCCTGACGAGGATGAATTTGAAGTATGATAAAAATTAGTTATAGCAAAGCATTCTGATGACTCAAGTTCTAGAAGTCTGTCTTTGCATCTTACACTGGTGCTGGTAGTTATATACATGTACTTACACTGCATCATGGTCTTCCAAATGACTATACAGGCAAGATTTGTCTTTGCTGAAATGTAGCTCGAGGTTTCATATGTTTTAAGACAGGAAATGGGAAAAAACAACCACAGCTGAAAGTGTCCTGAAAGGATTTCAGTAGACTGTTTCAAGCTGGACTGTGTGGGTGGCTAGGAAGAACTTGTCTTCTTTTATGAAAACCAAAACATCTTACACGGCCATAAGGATTTTGGTTTTGATGTGCATATTATCTGAAATGCATTGCCCCCAGTAGCAGAGTGTCTCCAACACTTTGTACTGAGGAATTGATTCCATTCCAATTCAGAGGCAAGAAGAAAACCTACTGAGTAGTAATTGTGGTTTCCTGCAGCAGCCGTATGCTTTATAGAGACGTTGAGCTAATGATCTGGCACAACTCTGCTTTCAAATTGTAGATTTGCAAGGATAACAGGGTTTTATGGTACTGTGTGTCCATAGGTCTAGTAGAGTAAAATATTATGGCTTAAAAAGTACATGTGGTTTAAGAAAAATGGGATAGAGACGGAAGGAAGTGCACTTATTTAATTAGCCTAGGAAAATATTCAGCTGTTATCCTACCCCTAAAATGTTTTGTGTAGTTGCACCGGAAATATTTGTTGGTAGTCCAGGACTGGATAATGAGTTGTGCATTCACTAATATTTAAGCAGATGCTCTGAGCTGTGAATCATGTTTTGAACAGTGGTATGTGATGCCCATAGTGTACATAGGCTCATGAATGCCTTCATTCATGCCCATCTGTGAAGATGGCAACTTGCCTGCATACAAGTGGATGGGTCCCTTTTCTAGAAAGCATAGTGCCAGACTGTTATGAGTTTGGATGGCAAGCTTATCTAATATTGCAAACAGTGTCTCTGATGCAGGAAATCCCTTCTCACTATTAGCACGGAAGCATTAATAGACAACTTGATATAGTAGGTTATCCCAAAGGTTATTTTATGTTGAAACAAACTATTCAAACATGGCAGAAGAAAAAAGAATGCCAATCTCAAAGACACAACAGGATACTGAGAGGACGAGCTGCGTGTCAAAGGCAAGTGTGGGAGCCGGAAAGAGCTCTTGGAGTGTCTGGTGGCTTGTTTTGCTGCAGAACTGCCTAGAGACAGGCCAGGCAAGGGCAGATGGTGCTGGGCAGTGGAACAGATCGGATAGATCTCCTCACAGTTTCTCCTAGATGCTTGTTAATGGAATTAGCCCAAAAGGCATGATCTTAAACGGCTGTGTCACATCCTACTTTGTACTGGGCAGACTACTTTCAGGGAAAAAGAAAAAAAAGTTAAATAAAAATAGTTAATTTTCCTGTAAGGGTTTTTGTAAAGGTTAACTTGACACAGGAGAAATTCGGTTATTTGAAAATAAGAAAAAAAAATATTTTTGCATCATTTTTTTTTTCTAAAGTAGGTGACCTTCACCTCAGATCCATAACCAGATGATGCTCTAGCTTATGTTCTAAGCTCTGTATCTCATTTCCATGTAACTAACATGGATAACTCATCTCCACGTATCTAATGTATCTAACATGGCAAAAATAAGTATAGTTGAAAGGTGAACTAGCCTCTCTCTTTGGAGTTTTTGAGTTAAGGTCCTACTCAACATTTTTAATATTTAGGTTTAGGCTTCATAGCACTGTCACTTCCTAATATTTTTAAAATTATTTGTTCTGTGACTTCTGATCTGTTGAATTATTATGGTATTGCACATTCTTTCTCAACAGGAATGATAGAAATTTGATGACTGCAAAGGAAAATGAGTTTTTGATCTATCCATGATGTTTTTATGGCTTAAGAACTGAAGTAAAATGCAATTTATCTACAATAATCTCAGTCCTTCTAGTATAGGCTTTTAATTGACATATAATGAAGCAACTTCTCTAAAATAAATGCTGAAGTACCTTTCTAGTCAGTGGAGATGTGTATCTGAAGCCTTTAGGTCAAGATTCTGTCCAAGAAACTGAAGTTCTGAATTTCTTCAAGGCTCTCAAGGGTACCAGGTTTATCCATGGGTTATCTAGGGGACTTTTGCATTTTGATTTGCTAGTCACCTATAATTTTGGCAGAAAATCTATGCCTGATTCCCAGTCAGTGTTCCTTGTGGAGCTGTACAGTATTAAAATATTTTCACCTGGATCTGGTACCCCAGGTGAAAGCAAAGTTAGTCTTCTCACAATGTGCACAGTAATGGTAATCTGAAAAAACAAACAAACAAACAAACAAACAAAAAAAAAAAAAAAAAAAAGAAATATTGCTCACTGTTACCATTGCAGAGGTCTTATAAGGTGGTTTTTTTTTCTTCATTTTTTTTTCTTTTGTTTTAGCAAATCTTTCTAAATGCTGTTTTTCTTTCAAGAAACAATGACACTGAAGCTATAAACTCATGTATTTGTTCCTTTTTCATAAGGACCACATCTAGTATGCTTTTGAAGATTAAATTGTTCTGTGTAGGTTCTCTTTGCACTGCTATTTCCTATCTGCCCTGATAACAAAAAGTTACCGCAGTGGGTAAGGATCCTGTATTGACTTTAGGCATTGTTTTTAGACAGTGCATATATCTGTTCATCATGCCAGCTGAATGATTGGGCTGGCTGAGTGCTGTGTCAGCAAGCTAAGGCTCTCTTCCATGTCTCTATCTCTCCATCTCTAAGTGCTCTCGACTCTTGCCTGGTGACCTTAGAAAATCTTTTCATCTCTTACTTCAGAAGTGGTAGTATGACTACTGACGATGTTAGTAGTATGACAATGTTTTGGCAAGGGTAATAAAAGCTCAAAACATGTTGAGGTTAAAAGCAAAAACCTGAATCCATTTGTCCAAATGGCAAACGTGAGCCACATGACTTTATGAAGTCTCATGCACAGCTGCAGTATCTAGTATATGAACAAGCACTGTCTGATTTCTCTTCTGGTTTCTGAATATTTTTTCCTCAAATCCTTGTTCTTTAATGAACAGAAACTGGTGTCTAGTATTTAAATAGATTTCAGGAGCTGGTGAAACAAAGAATATCACATTTCCTTATGGATCTTAAATAGGTTTTGTGGCATCCATCAGCAAAATCACAGCACTTTTGGTGAGATTTTTGCTGCCAGCATGGTGTGACGCATTATAAAAGCAAAAAGTGAAATGAATTACTGTTAGATTTTTGGTGGGCAGAGTAGTTTTTTAGAACTGCAAAGGGATTCCCTCTGCTGTTGACAGCAGCCTGGGCAAGTGGTTGAATCCTATGCTTATCCTATACCTCTCATTGGAGCTAAGCAGGCCATTGCTGCATACTGTTTGTCATGGTAAGGAAGGCATGTCTCTGGGAAGAACACAAGGAAACGGGTGTTTTGGTAATCAGAAGGTAGAAAAGGCTGTAATGAAATGAACCAAGGCTTCCCTGTGTTATGTTTCTTTTTTTGTTTGTTTGCTTTAGCAAGAAGGAGCAATGGATGGATTACAGCAGCCAGACATTTCACCAGACATATATTCTTTAAAAGAATGTGATACCACTTGAATCAAAAGCTTGAGCATGGCTTTTGGTGTACTGAGCATTCAGGACAGTGCTGTTGTAGCCCCTTGGCTCTGATCCTTTAAAGATTATCCAATTTAATATTGTGCCACCAAAATTTACTGTGATTGTAAGAGACTTAATGCTGACAAAAGCTTAGAGACAGTAGTCAGCTGAACATCCCAATTAGCTCTGATGGAAATGGGGCTGACATTTTCTTAGAATAACTTTCTGGAAAGCCTAAGCAAGCAAAAACATTAAGTGCAATAATTCTTGCTGTTCAAAGCCTTGGTTCATACCAGACCACGTGTAGCTTACAGAAGAGTAGGTAGAAATGGATGTTGGCAGCTTGGGAGAGCACTGTGACTGTTGTCCATCATACAAACGTAGGAAGAGAGTTTCAAAAGACCCAAAAGGGAGTCGAGCTTGAGCTGAATCTTTGTCAACTTCCACAACGTGTTTGACCACTGGACAAAGGAGTACTTCAAATACGTCTACATTGAAACTGGGAAATGAGAACAGTTTTCACCAACAGAATCCTGCCTCTGCAGCCTTCCTAGCTGGCTGCCACATGCCAGCTCCCACCGTGATGCATTTGAAGTGCTTCTTTCTTGGTTGATAGCTAGCCAAATGCCTCAGCTGCTCATACAAATGGTTCAGCGCAAATCAATGAGGTTTTCTAGACACAAGCAGTTAATATTTCAACAAGCAACTGCAGCTAAAATTGCTGTGTCAGTTTTCATGGCAGAGAGAGCTGTTGCCCTTGTTCAGAAAATTGTGTGCCTGGAAAGTTTTCAGACCTTCCCATTTCAATCATCTGAAAATTCCTGCTTTCAGATCCACTTTGAAATGTTCAGAGTCCCTGCATGTCTGTCTTTTTTTGGCATTGTTTTTCTAGTTTGGAAGAATCAAAGATGAAACAGGATGGTTTCTACCCCCTTCGCAAACCTCAGGAGGCAGGTTAATGCTTCAGACTTGGCTCTGGTTATATTAGGAGAAGAGGTCATTACTAAAATTCAAGTCTTTCTGAGCAACTTCTTGCTGGATGCTCTATTTACACAAGCGTGTCCATGGGCACGTGGATGTAATTTGTTTTTCCATCTGATCTTCCAAGAGGCGGGCCTTTTGCTGCATGCAGAATTCATCAGATTCCCAGCAAATGCCTACCTTGAAACATGTTCAGTCCTACAGCAGTGAAAAAAAGCAGATGAAATTTTCCAACCCGGTTTGATTCAACAAGCAATTTTTTTTTTTATTTATTTTTAAAGAAATAGCTTGATTCTGCTGCAAAAACCCACCATCCATCCAACAAACAAACACTGCAGTGAAGCACAGCAGCTTCCCCTAGCTCGCTCTGTCTCAGCTCACATCTGCCATTTTTGCCCCCGCTCTCCTAACTATGTCTGTGTCACCCAGAGGACCTAGTCCTGGGCTTTTGGCCAATATCCTGGGCTTGAATCCCCACATAGAAAAGCATTTACTTAGGCAAATAATACCATGTGGCAGCCGGTAGTCACAATACTACCTCTACTGCCAGAATGTAGTGACTCTAAATGAGGCTGTGGCAGATGGCCGAAAATGTTTCAGCGCTTTCTTTCTCTAGATCAGGATTATGCAATTAATTTGTACTACAGTCCCTGGTGGTGTTCTACAGGTTCTGGTCAGGCAGGTGGGATGCATCGTCTCTAGCTTTGCTGGACCAAGCAGGGTCTGCAGGTGGGGAAAGGCAAAAAATCCCTGGGACAGTGGGCTCCTGATGATGCCAAGAGAGTGGGAAGGAATATGGGATCATCCCTACAAGCGACAACATCTGTTAAAGGCAGCAGAAATGTACTCCTGGTTCACACTGTGTCCGAGTCCTCCATCCGAGCAGCCCTGCTTTAGATCAGGGTGGCATTTTACTTGATAATGATGGCATAGGACACCTGCAGAATTGGTGTTATGTTCCTGTTTATTGAGTGTTGGCCTCATGTGTGGTACATGGTAGATGCAGAGAAAGGCCTTTCTGTCTCCAGTGTTGCCTCCTTCATGTTTACAAGCAGTTCTAGAGCAGTCTAGGTCACATCCAGATGCTACAGTTTGCATACATGTGATGCTCAGCACCAAGGCTGAGAATTCAGCCTAAGAGTGTGACAGATCTTTTTACCCATCTCTTGGGTTATTAAATTGAAAGCTTTTCTTGTAACATTAAAATGAACTGGGGGGGGGGGAGGGTGGAGAATGGAGAACAGGCAGCATCATGTGTGCATAAGTGTAAGTTACAAGCACAGCTGAAAGATGGAAGATCTGCTAGCTGGAAGATGGCCAGGGCAGCACTGAAAGGAGAATTTCAATGAGTTGTCTGGGAGGAATCCTAGACAGATAGGCCACAGCCTGGGTTATACATTACTGCCTTGATAGTGAGATGGGAACCAACCAAACAAACAAACAAAACACACAAAAACAAAACAGAAATTAGTGAAATACTTAAGAAGAAAACAGCAATGCATTTGGAAGAAGGAAGGTGTGGCTGGAGTACTGAGGAGCATCCATTGGGAAGCAGAGGGAAGTGAAACAGAACTCAGTCAGTAGGACCTTCCTGTTGCTGCAGTTGGAGAAATCTATAAGTGAACAAAAATGTTATTCCTGTTCAGAAAGTGTTGATGTATAGACAGATTTGGTATGGCTCAGTGAAAACATATGGGGAAGAAGAGGAAAAAGACAAATATGACATTGAGATATTGGGGTTTCAGACAGGGAGAGGCTAGTGCAGTCGTTTTTGACAGAAAGTGGTTGAGAGAGAAAAAAAGAGCAGCTCACTTTTTGCTCGGTTTATTAGAAGGAGGAACTTTGAAGTGTAACCTAGTAAATACAGTCCATCAAATCAGAATTAGGCCAGCTGCCTATTACTGGAATAGCTCAAGGAAAACGTCCTTGTCTGTTCTCTTATCTTCTCCGGGTACATGTTTTCACTCAGTTAAGAAAAGTCAGAGGAATTGCATTTAAAAGTGTTGTCACTTCACAGTCTGTCACAGGGCTTTTGCCAGCTCCCTTCAAAAGGAGCTGGTGCCTAGAACTGTGCCAGCTGGTTGATCTGATCATCTTGTCACTTTACTAGAAAATCTAAATATACAGCAGGACGAACTGAAATATGTCTGCTGTCCTGTTTTGCAACTATTCTGCATTTGATTGAAGATCTAGTTTTGCGTTAAAGAGGTACTGAAGCTCTCTCTATCTTTCTGTTCTATAGGTTGTCATTTTGTATTTTGAGCCAAGTGTATTTCGCTGTGTTCTCCTAAGATGGGTTCGTCTTCTGGGCTTTGCCACTGTTTATGGAACTGTGACGCTCAAGCTACACAGGTATTTCACATGTTATTAATTTCCATCTCTGTGGGAGTATGTGCAATCTGTGTGGGTACTTAGATTAAAGAGCTGCAAATATTACCATAAACAAGTGCCGTTTCTGATTTTTGAGCCACTGTGTATTTCTCCACACTATTCCTGCTGCAATTGCATGCTCCTAATCCCAGTAGAGAGCTGTGAATGCAGACAGAGATAACGATGGCTGCTCAATGGGGCTGAGTGTGAGAGGTGTAGAGCTGGAGCTGCAGGATTTGATGAAGAATATGTACATCAACTGTAAAATTGTGCAAGAGCCACCTTTCAAAGAAGGTGAATATATTCTCCTTGAACGTAGGATGAAGTAAAACGTCTAAGCTTTCCATTTAAAGTGTTCATAGAGATACTCTATGTTTCTAAGTGTTTAAATACAGTGTTGGTGGGTGAAATAGAATACGTTATGGTGAATATACATACTCTGATTTCTTACGGCTCATAAGTCAAGGGCTGCTTTCTTCAGGCAATCACAGCTGACAGGCTGCACACTCACGAACATTGGTGCCTGCCAGAAAAAATGTGTGGGAAATTCTGGGTTACACTGGGGGAGGTTCCAATGGGTTGGCAATGCATTCAAATGCAATTCAGACATTAAGATTCAGAGTTCCAGCTTAAAACCCCACTTCTGCAGTCCATTTAAAAAGTGAAGCCTTTGCTGGATAAAATCCTAATGCTTTTCCCTGTTTAATTTTCCATGGAAAAAAACTACTGATACATTCCTTAAGTATTTTTGTAGAAGTAAAGAGAAGTACAATATGCATCTATTGGTACTTAAACACCTTGGATGAAGTAAGCTTGCTCATCTTTTTATTGTAGTTTCATAACAGTGTTGGCATGTTAGATAAGTAAGGTTCAATATTATGCTCATAACTGAAAGAGGACTAAGAATATCTTGCTCATGGTGCACAAATGACTTGTCACATTTTAGGTGGAAACCCCTGCTATCTTGTTGGACTTCTTGCATTTGTGTTCCTGGTTACAAGTGTAAACCCTGACTATATAACACTATGTCTGGCCACGTCTTCTCATTGAAATTCATCCAGAAAATCCCACACACTCATGGTATTTTCCAGGATGAACAATTTCTGATGCAAAAAAGAATAACTAGAACACTATAGAAAAGATAGGACAGAACTGGTGATTTGCTTGGATGATTCATTATCTATAGCTCACATACAGACAGAAACAGTCTTAAGACCATGGGAGACTCCTATCATAACTGCAGTTCTGCTAACCTAGCAGGTTGTTTCTATTATTTTACATAGTGTGCGGAAGCAGTGTCCTAACAGGGTAGTTGATCTTCTGCTTATATAAAGAGAGAAAAGGCTGGAAAATTTAGCAGAAAATTTTGCACTTGTGGTTTGTTCATTCTTTGGTGTTTCTTGGCACATGTGCTGACAGGCTCAGTAAATGGGACAACGACTGAATAAGAAACCAAGAATGAACTACATCCTCATCCTTGATCAGTGCCGTACAATGAAGGGTAACAGCAGACTAGGCTGTATCGAGGGAGCCCAATCAGTAGATTGAGGGAAGTGATTATTCCCCTTGGCCATATCCACAATTCTGGGTCCAATTTTGGTATCACCCAAGGCATCAGTGAACTTGAGTGAGTGAGTTCAGTGAAGGACCATCATGGTCAGGACTTGGTGCACTTGCTGTGCAAGGAGAGGCTGAAGGAACAGGGCATGTTCAGCCTGGCGAAGAGATGACTTAGGAGGGACATAACAGTAGCTAGCTAACAGCTACAAGGATTTTACTGAGAAAACAGAGCCATGCTCTTTACAGTGACGTATGTTGGGACAACAAAAGACATTGAGAAATTGAAATGGGAGCTTTCAACTTTATACAGTATTATCCTCAGGTTCAACTTTATCCAAGGAAAACGTTTTCACCATGAGGGTAATTAAGCAGCAGAATTAGTTGCCAGTGAGGCTGTGAACATCCATACTTGGGGGTTTTAAGGCCCAGTTTGATAAAGCACTGAGTAAAAAGCACTGGTTTGAATTCAGTGTTAACCTTGGTTTTAGCACTGAATGACCTCATGGGACCATTTCCAATCTGATTGATTCTACATTTCTATATGAAACATGAAAAGAAAATAAATATTTCATGTATACATGAAAATAAAATAAATATTTCATGTGCTAATCTAGAATTACTTTCTCTAGGAATCTTTGTTTTCCACTAAGGTTTCATGATCATTCTTTTCCTTTCTTCTTTATTTCCTTTTCATTCTTTACATTCACGATACTTTACTTTAGTACTAAATATATCACTCAGGGAGTGTGCCTTGCAAAAGACTGACTCAAGTTAGATAAGTTTTATTGTATATATTCACAACAATTATGCTAATTAAGAACAATATGATGCTAGTAGAAATTTAGTAGAAATTTTTGGCACATCTAATTTAATCTGCAGTCACCGCAGGGCTGAAGAATTGCTTGTTATAGACACCACAAATACTCGTGACAAGCACTGATTCCCTCCTGCAGATAGCCTGTGTCTTGCCTGGGGGAATAATTGGATGCTAGCAAGGAACTGGTGATTTTTCTAAGTTTAATGGAAATACCAGTGTTGCGTATAAGCAGCTATTAATGATAACTAGAAAGTCTAAAGCTGTATTTCTCAACAAATGAGGTGCTTTGAATAGCACTGGAGCATGAAGGTTAGTTATCCAGAGCTAGGTAGGAGGCACTGGAAACTCTTGCTTTGTAGCTTTCTTTTCCCTTGGCTCCCCACTTCCCAAGGAGGACTTTGAGGTTTTATTAGGGTCAGAAAACAGGAAAAAATCAGGAAAGTAGCCAAGATCAGATACTTAAGGAAGAGCAAAAGAACAGGGAACTCATGTACTGATTCATTCTTTGAACACCCATCACAGTCAATTTCTAAAGTGCCTCATCTTAAATTGCCTCTTTCTTATTCATTGTGCATTTTTAAAATAATGAGATGATGTTTATGGGGGTGGGAGGGTGAGGGTAAGCAAATTAGGTTAATTTAAGAAATCTAACTGTAGAGCAATGAACAGAAGACTCAGTACTTTCCTCAGTAATGAATTCCTCAAAGTAATCCTCAAGAAATAATGATGTTTCAAATTTAACTTTTTAGGCTTAAAAGAGCTGCTGATTTTGTATCTTTCAGTATATTGCTCTGACTGAAGACAGTTTGTATCCTTTTTCAAACCCTATATTTTATAAACAGGTTATCTTCTTATTTTTAAAATTTTGTGAGCTTCTGCCAATTTGGGTTCAGGATTAATACAGAATCCTTAATTCTGTATTAAAGCATAAGAATGGAAGAAAGCTATAGGTAAATACATACAATAGATGTATATATATGTGTGTGTATGTATGTGTTTGTCTTTACACCTAGGACAGCTTTTAGACATTTTAGGAGAGTGATGAGTTAGAGACTCTCTTTCCTTTAGGCTATCAGTTCCAAGTCTAAGAATGGGATCTCCAGTTCACAGCAGCCTCCTTTTCTTATATTACTAAGAGCAAAAGAGGAGAGTGAGGAGCTGAGGAGACTATGAAGGTGTGGAGAAGGTGTTGTTCCAGGTAGAGAAAACAAGACAATAACACAGAGTGGCTTTTTTTATTAGTTGGGATGGGGGCATTAGTGAGGGGATAGGAAGATGTGACTCTGTGAGGCAATTCTGCACTTCGTCTAAAAGTTGTGCTACAATTACATTGCTGTGCCTTGCTGTCTGGTACAGTGTGACACTTCTAAGGCATCTGAGCAAGTGGTGGCCCTTCCTACAGATCTTTGCAGGTGATAACGGAAGGAGAGGGAAGAGTGTGAGCGGTGGGCAGTGCATGTCATGTGTCATGGTTCAGTATTTTACAGGAGAGGAAACTCATACTAGCAGAGAAACCAAGAAAGATGTCAGGCTGCTTTTTTTGAAGCTCTTGGGAGGAGGTGTGTGTTGATTGTGAGAACAGGAAAGAAGGGGAGGAGGACATAGCGAAACCTCCTCTTGTAGCTAGGTAAGAGAAGGAACATACAGATCCCATCTAGAAGAGGCTGGTGGGAATATGGGGCAGAAAGGTACAGATGGTGCTGTGGCAGTTGGAGCCTGTAGGCAAGAAAAGGGATGGTTTAATCAATCTACACAGCCGGTTGCACTTCAGGGGCTTTCCATAACCATTCTGACCATTTCTGTATATTTCTTCATTGGAAGACTACAGGTTAACAGCTGAGAAGTTTGATCTCTGTTCTATTTGTGCATCTCTGTTTGTTTTGTGAATCCAATTCATGTGATTTTATTATAAAATGTTTGGGGGCAGCTATCCCCATTTATTATATTCCCATTAAATCATAGCATCAGCCTAAAAAGTCAAGTGGCTTGTCACTCTGAACTCCATTTTAAAGACCAACCACCCTGAGACAAACTTACTGTGAACACGATGGGTTTATGTTGTATTCCATGGTTCTTTGTGCTGAAACTTGCTATAAATCTCCCCCAGTCCCTGGAAGGAGGATTTGTCTGCCTCTCTTTCCAAGTGATTTGTGGAACCATCAGCAAATGAATGATTTACTGCTTCATCCTCCCTATAGTGGACAGCCTGCAGCCTGGGCTGGATTTGACCCAAGACTCATAAACTTTGGAGTACTCCTGTCTTGAGTGAGATGTCTTTTTATAGGAATCAGGTTTGGATTAAACAGGTAAAAATTCTTGTTAATTTTGTGCAGTTATGTAGCAGAGGAGTAATCTCGGTTTCCTCATTAACTTTACCTCCTAATAAGGCAAATGAAGTTCAGTGACACCATCTTTCTGTATCTTCCATGCATCCTCATGGAAGATTTGATGTGCAGTTTGCCTGGTCTCTGTCTGCGTTGTCTTAAGCAGAAGTGAAGGAGTATGTGGTCAGACATGAAGCCACCATCAGTCACTCTTGAAAAGAAGCAGTAAGTGCAGCGTCTGGCACACATTTCTGTGCAGATCCCTGGAGAGAGGCAGATGAAGACATGAAGATTTTTTTTTTCTGGAGAAGGGAGAGACGCTTGGTCTGAAGCTTTGGCTGAACAGGGTTGCGTGAGCACTGCTTATTATCATTCCTGCTTTAGGGAAAAGGGCAGCTGGACTTTTGAAAATAAACATCCTGCACTGAGAAGATACTTATTTTGTACTGCCAGTTTCTCTTCTAAAGGGAAAATTAACTCAAGAAGCTTCCAAAATTTGCCAGTGGTTGGCAGAGGGACTCACAGCCATGCAGCTTTTGCTGTGGGCTGCTGGAGCTCCATCCTTCTCCAGCCCTCTCACAGACATCCCTCTTCTGTCTCTCCTCTTCAATTTGTGTTCATGTAAGAGCTCCATAATGCTGCTTTGAATATCAGAGCCAGCAGCACTAATGAATCTATAAGGATTAAAAAAGAGCCTTCCTGCATTAGTATCACCTCACTCTGAGCTTCATTTCCTGGTAGTGATGACTTGGATGAGAGAGAGGCACCTAGTTTTGGCTAAAAGGGAGACGTGAGGGAAAAGGAGAGGAATTGGGTACTTTTTTATTTTTATTATGATTTTAATTTAATTAAGAAAAAGTAAATCAGTGAGACCAATACATCTATGTCCTCTTCCAGTGTTTTTTTCCCCCCACATGTAGCAGTTCGATGCCATATGCATTACCTATCTTTAAAAATGCATTACCTCTCTTTAAAAAAGAAGTAAAGCAGTGCATGGAAAACGTATGTGGATTTCTATGTCACTTGCATTATTTGTAGCTCACGTCAGTGGTATTTCTTTTATAAGAAAAGAGGTAGTTCTAGTCCTATGGAAAGATGTCTTGGGTATATGGCAGAAAAAATGGTTGTTTGAGGTTGTTGGTATATATGATGGGAACTTCCAAAGCAGCACCCTGTCAACTGCTGCATCCAATGCCAAACGAACAGGGATTTGTTTTTATCTCTCAGTTCTGTTTTGAAACCCATTAGCCAAATTCAGCCAAAGATAGCAGAGAATAAGAGGTTATACACATGAAATCCTACCAAGCTTTGTGAAAAATGCTATTGGGACAGAAAACAGGTCTTCTGAGTGGTCCCACAGGGCAGGAGGCTGAAAGGCACACCACCAGCAGATACCTCTGGCTGCTGTGCCCCAGCAGTCAGCACCCCCATGCTGCCTGGCTGTTAGGGGAAATAAGAGAGAAATGGGGGCTTTGAGGGCTGGGGGCAGAGGGAAAGGCTGGGTGCTACCGTTTGGCAAGGAAGAAAGGGAGCTGGACTTGCTGCAGAAAATCTCTGCACACACAGTAAAAAAGGAACTAAGTTTCACTAATTAAACTGGTCGTGGAAAAATCTGTTTTCTTGTTACCATGTTTTAACCTAATTCATTCACTTCCTGAGTATAATTAATTTCTCCTGCCTCCTGCAAATCTGCCTGTTTGCTATTTATTTTATGTTATAAATAAAAAATGGGCTTAAGAGTTAAGTAATTCCGTATAGTGTTCCTGTATGATGCACTTTCAAGATGAAATTCTTGTTTTGGTAGTTCTTCTAGATTAAATAACAGAGCCATATTCTGTTTTGTTGTGGCTCTTTTTCCCAATAAAATCTGCATTATTAAAATCCTATTTAGATGTTTTGTATCCCTGCCTTTTTCAAGCAATAACTAGCCTTAACTAGACAGTGTAATGGTTGTTTCATATTTCTGGTTAAAATATCTACTTTATATGTATAAACTAATAAAATGTAGCACAACTGTTATAAACACACTTGGAACACAATTAATCTTGACGGAGCACAGCACAGAAATGGGACTAATAAACATTATCTTTGAGCACAAATATCAGCAACATTTAAAATACATAAGATTATTAGACAACTATAATCCTGAAAATATTATTTGTCCATATTCCTATTAATATTTAATTTATATAAAAAATGTAGATACAGCTGTATGGCTATACAGTTCCATGGGCTGCTTTTTTTAATCACCTAAGGTAATGCACATTCTGCTGTGTCTTAGTAGACCAAGAGAAGATGAATAAAAAAGATGTCATTTTAATATTAAATTATCTTGCTATCACGATTAGGAAAAAAAGTAGTGTTTGGGAAGGCCCTCTGCAGTGATCCACAGGTGTCATGAGACCCTTCAGATCTCTTTCGTTTTGATGGCATGCAACAGCCCCATGGCAGAGAGTAGGAGAAAGGACTGGTTTTGCACATCAGATTGCGTGATGGCAGGAGGGCTTCAAAGCTGGAGCTGGAACACAGCATCTCTGAGACCACAGCTGAGTACAGGACCCCATCAGGTGGCAAAGCTTTGTGCTGCTGTGCAATATAGCTGCGTTTTCATTCCAGGTAGCCTGCCTGCCTGCCTTCCCCCCTTCCTCCCTTCCTCCCTTCCTCCCTCCCTCCCTCCCTCCCTCTCTCCCTCCCTCCCTTTTTTCTTCCCTTTCTTCCTTTTCTTTTTCTCTTTCATCTCTCTTTCCATGGGGAAGACAGAATTGGTTGATAAAACAAGGTACCTGCTGCCCAGCTGTCTGCTGGGTGGGATTATGGCATGACAGAGAAGCCAGGCATCATTCCGCATTACGTGAGTTACAGGATATTTGTGGAGGAGTGTGAAGAGGGAGTTAAGTATATGAGTCACACTCCACACACAGGGCTTTGTCACAGCTAAGAAGAAGGAGGGATTTGCAGATCACATACGTTGATTGTCAGTGAAAAATCATGACTGCATGGGAGTGCTTCTAGTGGGCTCGTGTCTTATCAGGCAGTAAGCCTGATACTATTCAGCATTTTCAATAGCAATGAAGAACCAAACACAAAATGATTACTCATAAAATTTGTGGATAACTCAAAGCTTGGTGAAACGGTAAATTTTGTTTGAGAAGGGATAGTAATGAAAAACAGTATTTATTGCTTGATACCTTGAGCCTAGTCAAAGAGATACACTTGAATGCAGTCAAAAGAAATTATGGCTGCGGACTAGTTAAAGAAACCAAATTCAGTTTCAAAAGTTATCAGTAGGGAATTCATTTTGCTGTAGGAGGTGGCATCTTTGAGATTAATACAATAGCCTTACGCCCTCTTCCTGAGATGCATTTTTTAAGGGAGGTACGCAGTAGATGGATATAATTCAGTAAGCATCTGAGGGCTACTGAAAGTGTTTGATACTGTAAAACCTAATCTGTTGTTTAGATAAGCAAAAAGACCGAAAGAAGACTTCTTGTGTGGTGTATAAACAAGCAGGAAGAAAAAAAGCAGACATGAAAGACTCTTTAATCTGTTGGGCAGAGGCTTAGTAGGATCTGGTAGCTGGAAGCCAAAGGCAGAGAAATTCGAATAAGTAATCTGGCACAGATTCTTCTCAGCAAAGGTGCTTAGCCATTGAAAAACGTAACAAGAAACATGGGAAGTTTTCTGTATTGCTTTCAAATCAAGAATTAATCCTGTCTTGGAAGATACGGTTTAGTTAAGTACAACTGCAAATTACTTAAGTTTATATAGAAAAAAATGCAATGATCTTTTTACTCAATGGATATAATTTTAAATATATAATTATATATAATTATTTATATAATTTTACACAAAGTATATAATTTAGGATTTAGTCCCATACTTGACCTTTTTTTTTTTTTTTTTTTTTTTTTTTTCCCCACATATATGCAATAGAAATTATAGCATCCGTATTAGTATGGATCAGTTTAGATGTTTAGTACTGGGATAACTGGTGCCTGAACTAAATATTCTTAGATATGAGCTGCTCTTTTCTGGATTATCTTGAAGACTAAAAATTGTCATTATGTGCTTGAAAAAAAGTCTTCATCTGACCAGCGGTAACAAACCATTCGTAACAAAAAAACACCATGTTGCCATTCGTGGATGTAATCACTAGATCAATTGAGTTATGCCATGGCAGCTGACTGTGAACGATCTGTTAGCATGACCTAATTGCCAAGGTGGAAGAATAGAAGTGACTTAAATGATCCAGTTTTACTTTGCAACTGGGGATAATTAAGCAAGTATATAAAATTAACGGCTATTCAGCTGATGGATGGGAAATCATGTAACTATGGTAAGTTAACCTCTTTGGGAAATGTGACCACTCTTTAACACATAAAGGATAAAGTTTGTCAGCACTGTACTGCTGGTCTGTACGTTGGTGAGTTAACACAGAGCCGTCATGTATGGGTTAGCCTCATACACACTTCTCTGAAACAGAGGCAAGTTTGTCTAAGAACTTTAGATGCAATAATGAAGTCCATGATCTGAACTGGGAAGGTCAAGACAGCTCTGTCTTGGCTGCCCAGAGAAGCTGTGGATGCCCCATCCCTGGAGGTGTTCAAGGCCAGGCTGGATGGGGCTTTGGGCAACCTGGTCTGGTGGGAGGTGTCCCTGCCCATGGCAGGGGGGGTTGGAACTGGGTGATCTGTAAGGTCCCTCCCAACCCAAACCATTCTATGACTCTATGATTCTATATGTTCAGGAATGCATAGACAATAGGTCCTGAAGCAAGCTTCATTATTTATTAACTCAGCTGAAAGTATCAAGCTATTGATTTCAGAGTTAATCTGTAATATTTTAAATTAAGAATTACCACAAAATGTTTGTATCAAAAAATAAAACCCTTACTATTGGAGATTATTAGTCCAGTGGACCGGCAGGTTTTACATGGCTTAATGCCACATAAAACCACTGACACATGGAGTCAGCTGAGTTTTGGATTTTCTTGATTTGAGTTCTGCCCCTTTATGTGCACAATGTGAGCCTGTGTACGTAATTGCAATTAGCTCTATATGGTTCAAGCTGCAGCCTCTATGTCTAGCCAACTCTAAAAATTGTTAATAATCAGTGTAAAGTTTTGAATGCCTATTTTTATGTATAAATTAAATCAGTTTGCAGTGGTGAGCTACTCAGGGGGCCCTGGGTCTCTTCCCAGCCATCATTGCTGCTGTGCTCTGGAAGATAACAGCAGTGCAGTCGTTCTGGTTGAGCCATATTCTGGTCTTGGCCCCTGCAACAGCAACATGTTACTTTTCTGAGATCTTCTTGAGCCAAGAAATCCCCCTCTCCCTTACTGAGATTTTAAGGAGATGCCACATATTCTTCCTGGATATTCCTAAGGCAGGTTAAAACTTGATGTGAGCGCAGGGCTGCTGGTGGTGAAGCCCCTGCTGTTTGCAGCCTTTGCCTCCTAGTGTCTGTTTGCAGAGTTGTTATGAAGTGGCAGCTAACTTGTGGCTACAGATCTTGCTAGGCTTTTTGTTTCTCCTTGCCTATCACTTTATACATCCATTAGGCCCATCTGACTTTGGCATCAACTTTCAGCAGTGCAGGTGTGCTTGTTTTCAGTTTTCTATTGTACAGAACATCAGATGGCGGCCAGGGATGCATGGGTCCTGCCTTGTTGCTCTACATGGTCCAGGGTCTTTTCTCTTTTGTGTTTTTCAACATTACTTTAACATAATTTTCTACTGTTCAATTATGAATAAAGCAAAATGCATTAAATATCCTAAATCATCCTTCAGTTCAAGCTACATTAATTCATGATCTATGATAAGGGCCAGTGCCTGAAGGTACCACGACTGTTTCACCAGGGCTATTAAAAAACAAGCTGATATGTGTATAAGTGTGGAATTTTTTGGTACTATTGTCTCACTGAAATAAGGCTAAAAATGTATCAGCTATTTTTCCCAGATATTGTGAAGAAATCTGTGTCCCCTTTTTTGCAAGAGATCTTCTGTCCTTTTGCTTGACTTATCTTTGCAGCCTTGGCGTATGTGACAACCTTTTAGAACTTCTTTTCCATGCCACTGTTCATATTTGTTTTGTGAAGTTGTGTATTGAACTTTGTATTTCATAGTAGCTTTTATTAAACCGTGTGGTTTTCAGCTCTCCTATGATTTCTTTCAGTCCCTAAATGACCACCATATATTCCTTCTGACACATTTCTCTGGTACCTCAGAAATCATTCTCTTATTTGCTTTGAACACAACTCCATATAGTGCTGAGAGCCTTAAAACTGATAAAAGAGCTGGAATTACACTGTCCCATCCATCCCTTAGTAACGGCCTTAATTATTTTATGCAGGATCTTTCCTCATCAATAGTCTGCCTTCTATCTTAGACTGGACAGACTTTTTTTTTTTTTTCTTTTAAATCGAATTAACATAATCCAGCTCTGGACTTTGTTTTCCTGCACTTTTCCAAATGCTTTGGAGAATATCGCTGCAGTGACCAAATCTCTTCCAAGTTTTTATTCAATTTGCAAATCACACTTTGCTAGTTGAGAAAATTGCCTAGATATTGCTCTGAGAACCTTGTAGGTGGTGACTGTCAAACTCTTTTTAGAAATAGCAATTGATGGCTTCTGCTGAGTATCAACACTGTCCTCTGATGAATAAAAACCTATTACACCCATGAAAAAGAGACATTGGCCATTTTACATTTTAATGTATTAAAATTCAGGGTTTTTGCAGGGACATACATTGTGTAATGTTCAGTTTTGTCTGTGACTCAATATTTTGTAAGAAAACTTTGTCAGAGCCTTCTCCTCGGAAACAGTGGCTCATGCTCCATTCATTTTGTATGCTTTCTATGATGATTCCTCAGGGAATGAACAAACTCTTACAGTTTTTCACATTCTTTATTGAGATTTGCACTCACATCAGGATCACTGACATGGGCAAGAGACGAGCTACAAAATCCTTGTTCACCATTCTGTCTCTTTTAATATCCTTTTCTCATTTGCAGGGTGGGAAACATGGTGGTGACAGCCACTGTCTATTTATGTCCTCTTTGAACTTTGCTCTTGGGCTTGCTCTTTCTCTTACCTGTCATTCTGATACTCATTTATTTGTTGCCCAGAACCCTTGCTCTCATCAAAGACACAGAGAGCCTCAGAAAACTGTTCTTTAGTTTTCCTGTACCAAAATTACGCTTACCTAGTTTAATGTTCTTTGTGCTAACAAACCACTCTTATGTTTTGGACTGAAAATGTGGGCATGGTGGGATTGCTCTCCCGGAGCTGGCAGACTTGAGCCTTTTTTCAAACACAGGGCACTATCTCGTGTAGCGCCACTAGGTACAGTGAGGTGTTGATCGTAGGTACTCTGTGGCCTCCAGATGCCTTTTTGTCCCATAATTTTTTCATAGTGTTTTATATTTTATACATGATGAACCACTACCTATCTCAAGATCCGTTTAGGTGATTTATTTGATAAACAAATCTTAGTGGCTTTTCAAAGGGCTAATTCTGGGATCCCAGTGATTCCCTGTTGTTTTTTTTTTCTATCAGGTGTCAGCCACAACCAGATCTACTAACCAGCTAGTCCACCTAAAATGACAAGACCAATTATTCATTATGGATATCATAAACTCTCTTGTTCCTTCCTCCTTTTGGGTGTCTGTTTAAAATATCAGTGTTTCTCTGTTAGGAAAAAAAGTCCCATATTTTAAAATTTCAGTGTAAAAATTTTGTAGCTGGCTTATTACTGTCCCTGCCTGCTGCTTGTTCCTCAGTGCTCCGGGCTGCATTTGCCATTTGTCTGGGTGCAAAGGGTTTGCCAGTTCCAACTCCAGGAACCATGGAATGGCTAAACTACTTAGAATCATAGATTCACTCAGGTTGGAAAAGGCCTTTGAGATCATCTAGTTCAACCTTCAACCGAAAGGTTGAAGTCCACCACTAAACCATGCTACCAAGTTCTACAGAAACCATACAGAACCCAAATCTGCTTTACTTAAGAGGTTACAATCCAACCAGCATCACACAGCGCAAGTGGCACAAATGCCAGTTCCAGGCACTTTCTGCTAAATCTTCCTAAGTTGCATTTTCCCACAAGCACTTTCATAAAAGGACTTGTTTAGGAGCTAAAATGCTTTGTATCTGTTAAACCTGCACCCCAGCAATTGTATAAACTTTGGAACAACCAAACGCATGCCCTTTTAGTCTCCATCTGTGAGTTTTTTTATAAGAAAGAAGGTAGAGCTTATAAACCAAGTCAGTGAACTTGGTAGTTGTTTTCCACACCTTGTCACTGAAAGCACAGTGATTATATTAAAGCCATTGACAGAGATCATCCTGCAAACCCAAATACTACTATTTATTCCAAATCCCAAAAGTGTTCATTGTGTGGGTTCCTAACATCCATAATGATTATAGGAAGGTCACAATTAGCGTAACTGAGTGACCTAAAGGGTACTGAAAATCAAAATTAGGAAGTCAGATTTTGTACCCATCTTCTCAGAAAGCAAGGAGCCTTTGAGCTTATCTGTTTTCTAGCTTGTTGCAGCCTGCATGCAGCTCAAGCACAGTCGGATGTAGGAAGAACTGGCAGCCTGCCCTGCCCTGGAAAGCCTCAGGTCTGTCATCATGCATCTGCATTACCACGCAAAGTCACAATCATCAATGTCATTTACAAGACTTGTCAGAAGGAATACAGAAACCAAATGATGCATCCCAAGACTATTTTAAGTAAAAACACATTTTCTCTTCCCTTTTGTCTCTTCAGTTAGACTGTGCTGATTTCTTTTATCTCCTTCATGGTATATGAAGAAGAACATTGAAGCTGTTTTCTATATTCCAGAGTCCAAATCTGTTTCTTTTGTGATTAGCTCTCATTCCATGCTTGTCACCAAGTCTGAAATTGGGTCAATATCTGACTATTAGTTGGAAAGAAATCTTTTTAATTTTCCCCCTTTTTTTCTCCCCCCCCCCCATTTTATTTTTTTTTGGTGGTTTTGGGGATGGATTATTTAGTTGTGCAGAAAAGCGACAGCCATGGCATTTCTTAGCACTCTTTGATTTCCCACTGTTTGGAGCATTTCTGTTTAAACAACTTCTCCTTAAAAATAATCACAATTATCCACACTTTTCTAATATGTATGTGACCTCAGAGTGGAGCTGGGACTCTTTCTGCTTGCTTCATCTTCACAGTTTTTACTGAGTTTTCAACTTACTGTGTTTCCTACTAATTTTGTTGTCGGTAGGGTTTCATTGCTGTATGAGGTTAGATTACGTGGGTCTACAAGGATGATCTTTTACATTGGATTTTGGGTGAGAATCTCAAATGTTTTTCATCAGTCTGATAGCAATAAAACTTCCCTCTTTCTTCCTGAATTTTTATTTATTTATTTATATTATCTCTCCTCTGTTTTTTGCAACACTCTGTCAGAACAGGAAAAATATTTTATTTTAGATTATCTTAAAATAGACACATTATTCTAGTTTGGCTTTGAACCTTTGACAAGTAAGACTTTGACCATAATTTAAATGGTCTGTGACATTAAGTTGCGCCAGGGGAGTTTTAGGTTAGATGTTAGGAAGAACTTCTTTACCGAAAGGGTTGTTAGACATTGGAACAGGCTTCCCAGGGAAGTGGTGGAGTCACCATCCCTGGAAGTCTTTAAGAGACGTTTAGATGTAGAGCTTAGGGATATGGTTTAGTGGGGACTGCTAGCGTTAGGTCAGAGGTTGGACTCGATGATCTTGAGGTCTCTTCCAACCTAGAAATTCTGTGATTCTGTGATTCTGTAACACAAGTCATGACTGTGTTAGGACACGGATATACCAAGCCTTTGTTTTCACGTTGAGGACAAGGTAGACTGACTTGCCAATGTTTAGATACAGAGAACTCCACGTAGGCAGTTGCAATACAGCCCCAGTGTTAGTGTCCACAACAGCTACTGTCAGATCAGTTTTGCATGGATTGGTGAAAAGCTGAGTGATTTAATGTTTAATTGAAGTTCATTTCCATGGTATCTGAATATCAGAAAAATTGAGTGAAATACACTGAGAGTTTTAACTTTGTTTGTCTTCAGTATGACAAGTGTGCTAGCAAAAATTCACAACACTGAGTGCTTTAAACAGCACTCTGAAATTTGTATTTCAGCGTATGTATAAATGATCTACTACTCAGGGGTGCTGAGTGCCTCACACTTCTCAGTGAAAGCAACAGCAGAGAGAATTTGTAGGAGAAAATGTTTTCATCAAAAGCAAACCAATACAAGGACAAATGTCTCCAAGCAGTTTCTGACCCAAACCCTGACTATTACCTTCAGCTCATTTCCATTGTGCTGTAGAAGTCAACTGCCAGGTTAAGTTAATGAACAGGAAGAATAGACTGCTGTGCTGCAAAAATAAGAGAAACAGCCTCCAGGTCATCTCTCTGTACCTGTTGGCGTTCACTAGTTTATGATCAAGTATGCTTCTGTCACTTTTTTCATTATCTTATGGTGAACATGAGGCAAACCTTTACAGAATTCAGCTTGTCAGTTGATGATATTTCCTCCTGTGCTTCTGAGAGGAAGCATAGAAGATGAGAGTTAGTGTTTCTTACTTTTTCAAGTTCACTTTTTGAACTTGAACATTTCATTTCTGAATGACAAATAAACAAGATGTATCATTACTTACTTATTCATATTTATTGAAGTTGTATGTTGCATTGATATATAAGTACCCTTGCAGGGGAGTGTGAGTTTTGCTTTGCTTCTTTAGAATGGATGACGGTATTGTCCAATAATAAATTTTGAAAATAAAACTAAAAAGGTGTACTTTAAGGGGCCCTAGAGATAAGAATTTATGATACTTTGTGGAATATTCAGTCAAAGCTCTGAAGTTCATAGAACAAATTACACAAAAAAGCTTCTAATCCTAATATATTCAAGCATGATAAATCTTAAGGTCTGAATAAAAAGCTTGTTGCAGAAAGCTTACTAAGAAAATATTACTGACTGCTTTGTTTCTTCCATCCATCTATGCAACTATATATTAACTACACAAAGTTTACAGAATCACAGAACAGTTGAGGTTGGCAAGGACCTCTGGAGGTCTTCTACTCCAGCCCTCCTGCTCAGAACAGGCTTAGCTAGAGCAGGTTGCTCAGGGGCATGTACAGTCAGGTTTTGAATAACTTCAAGGATGGAGACTCCACAACTGTCTTGGCAACTTAGTGTTTGACCACATGCACAGAAAGTAAGCTTTTTATTGTGTCTAAATGGAATTTATGGGGGCTACAAGAAAGCTGGAGCAGCACTCTTTATCAGGGATTGTAGTGATAGGACAAGGGGTAACAGCTTTAAACTGAAAGTGGGTAGATTTAGATGAGATTTTAGATTTGTATTACTATAAAGACAGTGTCATACGCTGCCCAGAGAAACTATGGATGCCCCCTCCCTGGAAGTGTTCAAGGCCAGGTTGGATGGGGCTTTGAGCAACCTGGTCTGGTGGGAGGTGTCCCTGCCCATGGCAGGGGGGGGTTGGAACTAGATGGTCTTTAAGATCCCTCCCCAGACCATTCTATGATTCTATGGATGTCCTGTTTGTATTTCAGTTTGTACTCTTTGCCTTGTCCTGTCACAGGGCACCACTAAGAAGAGCCCGGTTCCATCTTGTCTAATCCCTCCCATCAGGCATTTATGCGCTTTGATAAGATCCCCCTGAGCCAGGATGAACAGTCCCATATGCTCAAGTCCTTTAATCATCTTACCAGCTCTTTGTTGGACTCAGATCCAGTATGTCCATGTCTCTCCTGCACTGGGAGCTCATGGCTGGACACAGCACTCTAGATGTGACAACAGTGCCGAGTAGAGGGATCGGACCACCTCCCTCAAATTGCTAGTCATACTCTGCCAAAGGAGGCTGCTGGCCTTCTTTTCATTGAGGGCACACTGCTGGCTTATGGTCAGTTGGGCATCTGCCAATATCCCCATGTCTTCTTCTGCAAAGTGACATTCCAGCTAGTCAGAATGTACTGCTGCTTGGGGTTATTCCTTCCCAGGTGCAAGACCTGGCATTTCTCTTTGTTGAAGCTTGAGATTCCTGTTTGCTCATTTGTCCAGCCTGTTTTTGTCCCCCCTAAATGGCAGCACAACCATTTGGTCTCTCGGCCACTCTTCCCAGCTTTGTGTCAACTACAAACTTGCTGATGGTGTTCTCTGCTCTATTGTCCAGGTTGTTAAAGAAAAGGTTACAGTGCTGGACATGGTATTGACTCCTGGGGTACACCAGTAGTAACTGACCTCTACCTGGACTTCTTGATACTAATCACAGCCCTTTCAGCTTGGCAGTTGAACTCACTATTTAGCCTGTATTTAATCAGCTTGTCTATGAAGATGCTACAGAAAGCCTTCTTGAATCAAGATAAACAGCATCCGCTGTTCTATCCTCGTCCAGCAAGGTAGCCATCTCCTTGCAGAAGGCTATCAGGTTGAGCAGGCACAATTTCATCTTCCTAAGGCTGTGCAAACTGCTCCCAATCACCTTCTGTTTCTTCGTGTGTATGGAAATGGTGTC
Source organism: Aythya marila (assembly GCF_965140915.1). Taxonomy (NCBI): domain Eukaryota; kingdom Metazoa; phylum Chordata; class Aves; order Anseriformes; family Anatidae; genus Aythya; species Aythya marila. The sequence goes on along the minus strand of NC_139043.1, from coordinate 18,127,152 downwards.
CAGTAGGATCTTTTTTTCTATCATCTTCCCAGGGATAAGGTTAGGTTGACCAGTCTGTATTCCCAGGGATCCTCCTTCTTGCCTTTCTTGAAGGACAGAGTGACATTTGCTTTTTTTTTCCAGTCCTTAGCAACCTTCCCCAGTCACCACAACCTTTTAAAGTATTGGAATTGGCCTCACAATGATGTCAGTGACATTTTACCATGTTGCATGCATGGACATCAGTAAGTCTAGTTCAATTAAATGTACCCTAACCTGATTCCTGAAAGGTTAAATCTTTCTTACTATGGGTTTTCCCAGTGGTCTTGGGCACCCAGAATTCCTCAAGGCAAGTCCTACTAGTAAAAACTGAGGCGAAAAAGGGTTGAGTGTTGCAGTCCTTTCCATGTCACCACCAGATCCCTGCCCTATTGAACAGTGGGCCTGCATTTTCCCTATTCTTTTTGCTGCTGATACACCTGTACAAGTCTTTCTTGTTTCCCTTCATGTCCCTTACCAGATTCAACTACAGATGGGTTTTGGCTTCCCTAATCCCAATGCCATTGCATTGAGACATGCTCAAGCAGTGTCTTTGTATTCTGCTTGGGTACCCTGGGTCCTTCTTCCACTTCTCTTACACTTCCTTCTTCTGACTTTAGTCAGGAGCTCCTTATTCATCCATGCAGGCCTCTTGCCACCCTTGCTTGATTTCCTGCACCTATGATACCTTTCTTGCACCTTTGATACCTTCCTGAGCTTGGAGGAGCTTGAAATTTTGTCCCCTTCTCTCAAGATCCTGAACATCACCACTCATGGTCACTTCAGCAAAGGTTGTCCCTGACCTTCATGGCCCCAGCAGTTCTTCCTTGTCTGTATTAGTTCCAGCAGAGTGCCTCCCTTCCTTGGCTCCTCTGTCACCTGTGTCAAGAAGTTATCATCAGTGTGTTCCAAAGACCTCCTAGATTGGCTATGCCCTCTTATGTTGCCCTTTGAGCAGGTTGCTGAAGACCCCATGAAGACCAGGACCTTCAAACAGAAGGCTTCTGCCAGTTGTCTGAAGAAGGCCTCATCTACTTCTTTCTGATCAGGTGGTCTGTAGCAGATACCCACTAAAGTGTCACCCACATTGGTGTTCCTGACCCATAAGCTCTGTTCTCAGTCATCAGCAGTCATTTTTAAGGACACCATTAAAAATGTCTAATTCAGGAAGCAGTTCTAGCTGTTGAGGCACACTCCTAGCAGTATGGTATTATACAGGGCTGGGAAGGCACCAAGTGAGGTTGTTGAGTGTGGGGGGTCACCCACAGCATGTATTTCTCAATACATGCAATATATTCAATTGTTTTCACAAATTTTAAATCCAGAGAGACATTCAGAAGCTCATGATTGACCTAATTAGCATTTTTTTCTGATTGCCACACATATTTACACATACTGAGAGTAAACATAGCTGAATGAGCACTTACCTGGCAATAGAATGTGGAAGTTTATGAAAATAGTAATTTTATTCAGATACTGCTGACACTTTACAAGGATTCTGGACTACAATTATTTGAACTTCCTTTAATTAGATGTTGTATTTTACATGAACCTGTTGTGGTTTAAACCCAACAGGCAGCTCAGCACCATGCAACCTCTTGCTGGCTTTTTCTAGGTAGGTTAGGGGAGAAAATCAAAATCATAAAAGTGCAAGAACTCATGGGTTGAGACAAAGACAGCTCACCTGGTAAAGTAAAAGCCACACACAAGCAGAGCAGAAGAAGGAATCCAGTCGCTGCTTCCCACCGGCAGGCAGGTGTCAGCCGCTCCCAGCAGAGCTGGGCACGTCACTCATGGCGGTTCCTTGGGAAGACAAACTCCATCACCCCGAATGTTCCCCCCTTCCTCCTTCTTTCCCCCAGCTGTTACAGCCAAGCATGCTGCCATGTGGTGTGAGACATCCCTTTGGGCAGCCTGGGTCACCTCTCCTGACTGTGTCCCCTCACAGCTGGCAGGGCAGCAGCTAAAAACACCCCAGTGAATGATTACCAGTATTTTGTTAAAAAAATCCGAAACAGAGTATCATATGAGTCGCTATGAAGAAAATTAACCCTATCCTGGCCAAAACTAAAACAGAAACATTGGAAAAAGATCATCCATAGTGTAATTTATCTCCTCCAAAGTGTGAATATAACCGATCTGTTTAAATAACAATAGTGGCAGTCAGTAGCATGCTGGATTCATACAGAAATAACATATGGAAAAGCACAGGGACATTCTGCACTGTTGTGTGCAGTGCTGCTTGCACAAGCCAAGCTGAGGCTAATCAGAGCAGAAGATTCCATCCCTCTTCAACAGTTTATCAGATGTCTATTTTATACAGCTGGGGCTTTTTAGTTGCTGTTTTTTTTTTTTAGTTATTTGTTCCTTTATTTTACTATTATAAACAGAAGAGATGCATTCTTCTCATTCTTCTGTATTTGACTTTGGACAGATTTTCTTTTTTGCTTTAGCTAAGAAACTGCTGTGCACATGCTGATGTTCATTTCTTACACAGTCATCGCTCTACTTGTTCTTCTACCAGTAGGAGTTTTTCAAATACTGGAGTGTGAATGAGGCTGGGTCTAAAAAATTCTATTTTGGTCTGTTTGCCTGTACTGTAGAATTTCCTTTTTTTCTAATGTTCTTAACGAATGCTAAAAGGGAAGCATGAATAAGTTGGGCAATATGGCAGGGAATTTATGTGAGTAGCAGCTTGGCTACCAGCTAATGTCTGTTTGTCCCCTGCATCATCAGCATTCAGAAGAAAAGAGTGGTTTTGAAATAATTAAGGCTTGGAACCTTATTTCATTGTTGTTTTTTGAGACTGGAGAATTTACTAATGTAAAATAAGAAGACTACCAATGGAGGGGAGGGCTGCAGGTAGTACTGCAACATTTAAAGCCAAATATCTACACCTTTATATTGAGGGAGATTTATATCTGATGTTGTTCCTGCATCTTAAATATCTCCTGTAACCCTGGGAACTGCACAGGAAGCTGCTGCAGGAGCCTTTGGCATTTAACTCACATGTTGGGCTTTTTATTCTATATGAGGTCACTGCTCCTCCATGCCAGCAACTGGGCTCTTCCTCTCCCTGCTGTGGGAGATGCTTAATAAAGACAAGAAACTCAAAATCATCTGGACAAGGTCCTGAGTAACCTGCTGTAGTGGATGCAGCCTCAGTCATGAAGGTTAGATTAGACAATTTCTTAACCTCTCCCTTCACACCTCAGCTATTCTGGCATCCTGTGAATTAATCGACCAGAGCAAAAATAACTCCCCAGAGGCCTGATGGGCTTTTGTGCTCTTGCCAGTATTTTCATTCCCTTCAGTGTAATCTACTTGCACAGGACTGTTTTTAATAATAACAATATTTTATCACATGGAAATTTCATCCAAAGAAGTTAGCATTGTTTATGGCCTCAGTTTCCATTGGTGATGACTCTGCTGTATCTCATGACAGGTGGAGATGTTCCCGATTTAATCTGTTGTAAGAATGGTTTGAATCTTATCATTTGCAGACAAGCTGAAGAATAAACTTTCCTTTCAAATACACATGAAGGTCTTAGCCGTGATACCTGCATGCACAGACCACAAGATAAATTTAATATTTATTCCACAAGTGGAAGGAGAACATAATGCTGATAAAGAGCTTCATTTTCAATAGAGTTGATATAAAACACTGCTGCCTGTCAATCATATTATAAAATGGTTAACATTGATTTTATTAAAGTGAGCACAAAACCCTCAACAAATATTTTCTAAGTATTACAGATGTGTTTCTTTTGACAGTTTTTGACCAACTCTCTCCTCAGGCTTTTCTATACCACATTCTATTAATCTCTGTCAGCTTTACACCATATAATAATCCTGCTATTTGGATTTGAGTAGGAAATTGTGTCCAGTGGGTGTGATTACTCATTCTTATGCCTCAAGGTATCTAGTAAAATATAGTAGAACAGGCTCTTTTTGTTACATCTGGGCTGTTTAACTGCCTGCCATCGTTGTGAATGTATGTAAATGAGAGCAGAGCACAGAGGCTGGGCCTTTTAATGTACTGTCAGGTCTCCTTCTCAGTGTCCACATTGTGGGTTAAAGGAAATGCTCTTTTGGGTTGTTCTTGTTCGTGGCTACTTAACTGAGAGATGATATGTAGGAACTTTGCATGATTAGCTTACATGGGCTAGTAGGAAAAGAGATTTTTTCCAGATATTAACTGTATTAATTTGTGAGAAAAGCATAAATCTTGGAAGTTGTACTCATGTAGACCTCATTAATGTCAGCTGGAAATCAGGAACTTTTCTTCTTTAGAAAACCAGGTTTCCATGTCTGCATATGATCAGTGATGAAGCAATAAAACTGGGAGGATGTCATGATGAAAAATGTCAACATTTTTATGGCTTTGGTTGGACACGTAAAGGCACACATGCTCCTGGCCATCTGACATGGAAGCAGCTCTGTGAGCCTCTCTCAGCCAGTTCAAAGTAACTTTCAGCCCTGAAACATTTTGAGAGAAGGAAAGAGAAAGGAGAAAGAGAAAGGAGAAAACTATGATGCAAAAGATAATAGGAGGCATAAAAAATGGTGATGCATATACAGATAGGAGAAGTTCCTGTCCTTTCAGTTGCTGCTGTTTGCTTCCTGCATCTTTAATAATGGATTGTCATTTTTAAGTGGTGCCTATTAACGTAATTTCAGAAACCAAAAGGAAACAAGTGCTTGCAAGTCATTTGAGGAGATAGTTTTGTGCGAAACAATGCTCTGCAGAGTGCTTTAGTGAGCACTCCACAGACACAGCACCTCTCCTCGTCTCTTTCTTCCCACTGAAACTTTTTTGAAGGCAACATACTTAAAACCAAATGTGTTGATGCCAAATCCAGGCAAAGCAAACTTGATCCTTTGTTTTGCTGTTGCCAGCTTTTTATCTTAGAGAACCAGTTTATTTTGAAAAATATTTCTCTTGAATGTCCTCCAACAATGCAGTTAAACCAACAGCCAGCTACAGCTTTGAGTCCACGCACCTTCTCTACAGGAACCTTCTCCAAAAAGGCAAAGGGAAGACTCAGAAAATTAACATTCTCTCTGACCAGCTGAGGTGACTGATTTTTTAAATGGAAAAAAAAAAAAATAATAAAAATTGAGACAAATAGATGAATAAGACTGGAAAGAGCAGTATTTATACCTAATTCTTCACTTGTGTACTGTGTCCTTGCAGGGAGGTCTAGATTTGATCTAACCTAGTGAGCTTTGAAGTTGCATCATGCTCTCCACAGTTTTCAACGGTTCTTGGAAATTTTGTTTTCGGGCTCCCAGGTCTACTCCATCTCTCCTGCTTTCACCCCCTGCTGTCTCTCAGGCCTCTTCCTGAGCTTGCTCAGCAGTTCATTGACAGACAGAGCAATGTAATTTCCATCAGAGAAGTCTACTAACATCAACATTTCCTAAATAATTGTATGTTTATTATCTTACATATAAAACTAACACCAGATATGACATACAGCATGAAGATCCTCAGGAAAATTGCACCAGCTTGAGAAGCTGTCTACAGAGAAAATAATTCATCTCCTAAGGGGAAATTAATTTTCATCTCCCCCCACAAGAAGAGTTTTCAGAGAAGTCATTTGGTCACTGATGACAAACCCAAACTCAGACTCTCTTCTTAAATCTTGGAAGTCAACTAGTTTGTTCCTTTAGAGCAGGGATGGGAAACCTTCTCATTGCTGAGGCTGGGGATGCTTCAAACACCTCTACTGGTCTGCACATTAATGGGTTCCCAGTGATGGTAGCCAGTAACTGACCCAGTCCATGTGAAATGGAGAGAGAGCCACATCTGGCCTTCAGGCTATGGGATCTCAGATCCTGCAGTGGAAAATTCATAACAGAATCACATGATATTATTGCAAAAGCACTATTAAAAGTTTTTAATGTTGTTAAAGTAGCTAGTAAGATGGAGGAGATCGCATAAAAGGGAATTTGATTTTCTGGTGCTTTAGTATAGAAATTTGCTATGAAATTAGAGATAAAAACTCAATAAATTAATGAGGTCTTTTTATTGAAAACCTTTTCCAATCCACAGTGTAGCACACATGAACTAATAGTTTCAAGAAGAGAGTTAGTAGCCACATGTTCCATGGGATACAAAGGGGAAAACAATGATACCTCCATCTATGAACAGTAAGATATTTCATTTATGAAATTATGGTTAGGTTGTTTTCTTCAGTTGCTGACTACTGTGTAGTGTCTTGCTCAAAAAGTAAAGTCTATAGTAGTCTGTAAATATGCTATTAATATATAGTCCAGTCTTCAGAATAAAACACTGCTAAGAGAGTGAATTGTAATTCCCTCAAATTCGCTAGATTGTTGTTCACTGTTTTTTGATCCAGGGAGAAGCCATGCATTCTTCTTATATATTACTTCAATGAAATAATCAAATAAGTTAAATTTATAAGAGTGGTGTAACATGTAGTGTATATCTTGATTGTTAAACTGTCCAGTCCAGTTGAAGATCTCATAAGTACTGTTTTTCTTAAAGCAGCAATTCTTCAAATTGTGCAAATGGATCACCGGATCTATTGACATTAGCTTAAAAGGAAGGAGGTATTTTGCTTTCGTGACCACATTAGAAATGTTGAAAAAGTACTGTCTTTTTTAATTTGGGCTTATCATTCTCTAATCAGAAGTGTAGTGCTTGCCAGTGAACTAAGAAGGAGCAGAAAGGAAAGAAGGTCTTTCTGGATCAAGACATGTAACCACCCCCAAATTTATTTTGGTCTGGATTTGGGTTTTATCCATGGCAAGACTTTTGCTATCTGTAGTGTGCCTATCTAAGAACTAAAATGCAAGCTTTGACATAGGCTACTTTATTGTTGGTCACTAGAAAATGCCTCTGACATTCAGAGAGGTTGCTGAAATCGTCCGTGAGTGTTTTCAGCAGGAGTGAATGCCTGTGTGGAGCAGCACTAACAAGGAAGGGGATTTGTGCCATCCCCACTGCTTTTACTCATCAGCCTTTGTTAAAGCAAACATTGTCAGCTTGGAGCAGGAGGGGCGTTGGCTTTGTAAGTTCAACTCCACAACACCCTGTGAAGCAAATTTTGTAATGATCGTCTTGAAAATGTGCTTGACCTGTTGTAGGAGAGGATTACTGGCAGGCAGTGCTTGAATGTGTTTTCACAGCATAAGCTTCCTGATAAACTGTGACTCTGAGATCTTTTCTGCTGCCTATTCTGAAAGTCTTTGATAGGAGTAAAGAACTGAATGGCTTTAGATTTACAAAAAGTTAATAAGCACTTGATGATTTTTAAGAAGCAAATAATTAGCTTAGCCAAAGCTTGTGTAGCCTGAAGGATTTATGATCTCCAGACTCAAGTCCTAGCGGCAGGAGTCTTAACGATATATGAATTAACGTTTCTGCCACAGAATCACCTCGAATTTGAATGAAGAAGAGCTCAACGGGGTTGGTTTGCTTATGGAGAAAAATGTCTGAGGAGCTGACCTCATTTTTAACAAGTGAGGGATGTAATTATTTAAACCTGTCTACCAGGAGGAAATTATTGAAATGGTTTTATTAACCATTCAGTAGCAGATTCAGGAAGAGGTGGTGTTATCCCTATCCCAACATCCTGGATTTTCAGCATTTTAGGAATCTCACACAGGGTTCCGTGGTCATGAGCTCTTGATTTTGGTGCCCTGAATGTAACTGTGTGACGTAACCTTAAACATGAGTAACTGGCAAACACGAGACATGCCACCGCTAGTTGTCTGGGGTCAGAGAGATGGGCCCTTATAGCATACGTAGTTACTGTCACAGTGCTCTGTAGGAGCTCTGCGTGGTCAGGACTTGACAGCAGAGGGTCAGATGCTTCCCTGGCACTCTGCAGTTCTGCTAATCTCAGCAGGATTCCTGGGGGCATTAGTGCATTAAGTGGTTTATTAGAAGAGATAATTAGCACAAAGCAGCTGAGGATTTTGTAAATAAGGAGACTTGGTCTGCATCACTGAAGCCTGGTTACATGACACGGCAAGTCCCCAGCTGAGCCTTCTTACTTCTCAGCTCCCTGGTGCTTGGCGCATCCACCAGGATGGGCAAGTCCAGCTAAGGAATTGCCGTGGCTGATGAGACCTACCTGAATGGTGATATGAACAAAAGCACTTCCAAAAGCAACACACACACACACAGTTGCAGCACCTCCTGGTATGGGGGCCAGCAGCCAAGCAGAACAGATGCGCGCAGCAGGGCAGTGAGCTGGGGAGCGAGGGGGCACAGGGGAACGGCAAGCGCCAGCTGATCTGTCAAAAGACTCCAGCTACAATCCCTGGAATCAGCCACAGACAGACAAAACTTTTTGATCTATGTTCTGCCAGGAAACTGAGCTTCCCTCAGGTGGGAATTTAGACTTGCAGGTGAAAGAAGAAAATATAGCATATGTAGAGCACGAAAAGTGTTAGAATCTGGGTACATTTAAAGAAACCACAAATAATTAAGTTAGCTCATTCCAGGCTTACCCACATACTGACAGACAAAAGCTACTTCAACTCAATACATTTTCATCAAAACAAGTCATATTTTTAGACTCTTTCTGTATTATTAAATATACATGATACTGAGAGTCCAGTGGTGCTCATATGGGAACGAGTGAGTGGTTCTGATTGCAGCGGGGAACTATTGGGCTGCTTTTTGCCCCTCATACCCTGAGCCTTCCCTTGAACTGCCTGTGATTTCCCTCCCGTAATTTATGACCTTCCTCAGTCTGGTCAAACTCTTGGAAATTATGGCAGCACGGTTTATCTCCTATATATTGATCCAGCACTGGGACTTTCATCAAAGCACTGGCGAATGACCTTTATAACATTTCAGTGGCACATTATATATTTAGTCCAGTCTTCCTCCATGTGGTATATGACTATTTTTAAAGGCACAGTGCAATACATATAGTATTAAAAATAATCTAGGAAAGTACTATATTGAGTAGGTTAGCATTATGTCATGACCTATGGGTCTTTGCTTTGCTTACTAATGGTAGTTTTTAGCAGGCACTGACATAAAATATATTTTTAACACATATTCACAGTTCTTCACAGCTTTGTTTTCTAGCCATATATCTGAACTATTTGTATTACAGTGGTTTTCTGTAATAGAAAATTACTTTAAAACTCTGTGGAAAGTATCAAGGAAACTATATTTTCAAAATTGCACTTTTGAAGGTAAATATAATTTGTTAAGGAAAAAAGGATATCACTGTTTCTCTGATCACTCAGAACACAAGACTATTCAATCAGTAATTAGACATTAGGAAGTTCTTTACTGTGAGGGTGGTGAGGCCCTGGCCCAGGCTGCCCAGAGAAGCTGTGGATGCCCTATCGCTGGAGGTGCTCAAGGCCAGGCTGGATGGGGCTTTGGGCAACCTGGTCTGGTGGGAGGTGTCCCTGCCCATGGCAGGGGGTTGGAACTGTGTGATCTTTAAGGTCTCTTCCAACCCAAACCATTCTGTGATTCTGTGATTCTGTGATTCTGTGATTCTGTGATTTTGTGTGTATGACACAGTCTCACCATGCCATTGTCACACTGTTGACATGGTGCAGCTCTGAGCCCAGGTTGCTCAGGTTTAAAATGGCCAGATTCAATAAAGCAAAAAATCACCCTGATTTCATTAAGTTTATTCCATGTTGGGCTTCATGCCTATTTTATGCTAAGGCCTTGAGAAATTATTTGGGAATTAGACAAGACTGATTTGGAGAGTTTGAGCTGAGGTGTGTTTGAAAAAGCTGTTTATTTGGATCTCTTAGCAAGATTTTATCCTTTATAGCCAAGAGACAATGACTTGTGGTATGAGTGCATCTAAATACAAACTGTGAGGTCTTGGGCCTTCAGTGTGGATGTTCTTCCTTCAGTCATCTTCCCTGACGTGGAAAAAAACCCCACACTCAGTATTTGTGTGTGTGGATGTATGTGTCAAGTGCAAGGTGTGAGTTTTCTTTGCATTGGCATGGTGCCGTACATGGGCCATAGGTACCTCTTCTCTGTTCTCAGTGGGATCACATCAGTTTGCAAGCTCTAGTAACTGGTCTCCTGTTCACTGTTACTCCAGAAGAAGCAGATAAGACGTAATCCCTCTCCCATAGGAAGTCAATATACTGCATAAGAGCTCTTGACCCTTAATCTTTCTGATGTAGCTTTCATATCACAATAAAAATCATCAGTCTGGAACAGAACAGTTTGACAGGATGACTCAGTAAAGCCACAAAATGACAGATACTAGAAATAAAAAGCAAACAAACTGTGCCAGGTCACTGCTGTCAAAGCAGGACCCTTCACCTGTTGTTCCTTCCATTTACGGAGTCAGCTCATGGTTTGAGGACCATGCTTTCTGTTCACAGGGTGAATTATTGATATGACCTGAAAATTCAGTATGATCTTATTTATTTTCTAAGATTATACATTATGTCTCAGGACATACTTTCTACAGCAGCAGCCACATGCTTTTGGCTGCAGTCCCTATGCTGGCGATCCCAGCTGGATCTGTGAACCAGGGTGCTCTGTCCTTCCATTTCTGGTCACTTCTCCTCTTCTCCTCCTGTCTGCTGGGCTGCCCGCTCCTCTCTGCTCTCAATGTTTGCAGTCAAGCCCTCACATCATCCAGCTATATAGATCCAGGCCAAAAAAAAAAAAAAAAAAAAAGCCCAAGCCCAAGGCCTCAGATCACAGAGCTTAATTCTCCCCAGATGACTTGGTGGTGCAGGCAGCAGAGTTGGGGGTTACCTTCAGTAGTTTCCAGACAGTTCATTCAGCCTGAACTGTCTTCTTACTCTGTTAAAAGGATGGCTATCACAAACTGGCTTTAATGTTGTCTGTACTGTCTGTAGGTCAAAGCTTTGCTTAAAGGCAGCTTTTAATGTCCTCCAGCAAAGTAGATAGAGCACATCACAGTGTGGTGTCTGATCTGCCTGTAAACAGAGCTGACGACATTTCACTGAAAATTATGATTGGATTATTCAACAGCAGTGCATGAAAGTGCATCGCATGTGCTGAACAGTTTTATCTGGTAATAGAGCTAGAAGATGCTGAGGAGGATGCTTATATTTCCTCTTTTGCCTTAGATCAGAGGCAATACCTCTCAAACAGTGTCCAATGCTTCTAACAATCAGGAGTTTTGGGGATAGGCAGGAAGAGGAGTTTTTTCAGATGGCATTGCTTTACTTGATACTCATGATTAAACATCAGTTTGTTCAGGAATTTGAATCCATGGCTACATACATATTCATAAATTAAGTGGCATCTGAAAATGTTTCTGGGAGCTGGAACTCCATCATCTGGGCATATTTAATTTCTTAATATAGATGTAGCCCAGAAGCTCTATATCTTACCTCCCTGTGAGAAATCTCTCTCATTTGCTCAATAACTTTTTCAACCCAATATATAGATACAGTGTGGAAAAGGAGGACTGAGTATTGTCTACCAAGAACTCAGGGCAGAGATTTGAACCACCTTTCTGATGGAAAGCACCAGTCATCAGACAACACGCAGTTCCCAGGCAATTTGGTCTCATATCACAACAGTTAAACTTTGGGGGTGAACTTAGATAGTATGTGAGTCAGAGGTACAGGAAGGAGAATGGTGCTCCAGCCTGGTGAGCAGGGAAGTTTTCAGGAGGGGAACCTCCTGGGTACATGCCTCTGCTTTAATACAGGCTCAGTAACATGTAGGGGAGACTGAGGATGTGTCTGCCAGTGATGAGGTGGTGAGCGATGTGGGTTTGGATTCATATTGCCACAGGAAGACAAGGGAGTTGCAACACTGGACCTCGTGTTCTGGTTGAGCACTTTCACGCCTCAGCCTTTGGAAGGGAGATTTTCAACATTGCAAGTCTAACACAGCTTTTCTGATAGCTCTTCAGAAATATATATATATATTTTACATAAATTAGAGGTTAGGTTACATGTAGGCCTATATTTTGAAGATATAAATGGTGGTGGTGATGGATGCCTGTTTTTGTGAAAAAGATGAGGGAAAAAAAGAAACGCAAATTGGAGGGTTTTTTGACTGCTCTATTGCAGCACGTTATTTGTTTCACTCTACTTAGATCAATAAGTAGACAGGCCACCCCACTCCCCATGAAAGCTGTTTCACAGTCAGCAGCTAATGAGCTAGTACTGGAAAAAAATTAATGAGCCCAGGCTTGTCATATCCAGAAAAGGTTCACAGTTCAGTAGAATCACCAAGAATTGCCTTTGGAGAGCCAAAATACAAAGGAATTAGGAGTTTATTGCTATTCTCAGATAGCTTGTATGATTTCTCAAATTCTTAAAGCTTCGTAAACGTGTGGTAAGGTTTTTCTCAAATGGCAAACAACAGCAGTGAAAAGATGATGTTTCTGATTTCATCACAAAAAGAGTATCTCTTTCCTTCCTTCCAAGAGGCTAAGTATTGATTGTCATTCACAACATGGAGGAGAAAAACTTTGCTCATATTGAATTTTAGTGTTCTAAAAAATGAGGATTTACTGGCATTGCCTGGAACAACAGTGCTATGGCTGATAAAGGCAGAAGGAAATTGTCTGCCTCGCCTCTGTGGAATTTTCTGCCTGTCCTTCCCAAAGTCTTTGGGAACCTACTTCAGATATAAAACACTTAGCATCTGGGAAGGGAGAGGAGAACATCAATCAGACGTGGAAGGATCAAAACCTGTGACTCCCTGTGGAGTGACTGTTGGGAGGGAAACAGCTGAATAATGTTGAACATATTCAGATCTCTGGCTTCACCTAACGCACACTGTGAGGGCTGTGTTTGTAGTCAAATGCTGATTCATTTTATGGATGTGGAAAAGACTTTGTGCTTTTGCCTTAAAAGACATTGCATTATTGTTTGTCTGAGAGACAGTGCCGGTTGCTTCTGCTTCCTTTTAGGCAAAAATAAGCATAAATATTGAACTGGAGTGTGATTTTTTTGCTGAAAGTGCAGGCCTGGCCATGAAATGATTTGGGATCTGGCTGAGGAGCTTGGTACACTGCAAATATTTGAGGGTTTTTAAAAACTCAACTTTATTAAAAAATTATTTTTTTCTAAACCTCAGTGATAATTAATTCCACGTGGATATCAAGAGTATTCAGTAGTCATGCTCATGCTCAGGAATCTAGAAGTGGAGTGGCTTTGAGGACAAAATCACTGAAACAGTTCACCCCTCACTTTGAAAGTGCCTTCCACAGTTACCTCTACAAGGAACAGGATGTTGTCTTGTAAGCATCAGAGTCTATGGGAAGAATATCAAATAGGGGAATTGTATGATTTGGGATGAGCAGACAGACAGCATCATAACAAAATAAAATCTCACACATGGTTGCTGTTTTATGGATATGACCTTCCCTTTTCCAAAGACAGAAGTCTTCCACTGGGAGCTGGAAGGTAGAAAATAGCCTGACAACACAGCATGTGAATCCATGCCTCTAGCATAAGTATAGCTAATATTTTCTATTAGTGCTCTGTAGCACTCTCTGGGCAGCAATCAGTTCCATTTAAATATGATGAATATGAAACTAATAATGTTTCAAATTTTACTCTTCTATATACTGTCAAGGGAGAGAATGTTGATATATATTTTTTTAATAGTCTGATAGTGAAATAAAATGAAAATCTAATTCCTGCAACACAGTTAGTTCTCTTTTTAATTCTGCCATGTCTGAATTTTTCAGGGTTTTAAAGGTATTCCTGTCCCGAACTGCTCAGCGTATTCCATACATGACAGGTGGGCGAGTGATGAGGATGCTGGCTGTAATTCTCCTGGTAGTCTTTTGGTTCCTCGTTGGCTGGACTTCTGCAATAACCCAAAATTTGGAGAGAAACATTCCGCTCATTGGCCAAGGACAAACATCTGACCACCTGATCTTCAATATGTGCCTCTTAGACCGCTGGGATTACATGATGGCTGTTGGTATGTTCATTTTCTAGCTTATCCTCTAATGTCTAAACTAAGGTTTAGTTGCCTTTTCTTTACATTTTCCTTCTTTTAGAATATCTTAAAGCTTTATCAGGATGCATAACATCACTTGAAAAACATTGAGGAGAATGAAATATTGGCATAGGTGTTTTTTAAATGGTCTGAGAAGTATAATTAAAATATACTGAGAATTTTATGACTTTCAAAGGTTTGTAACTTGGATTGTAGTAACAAAGTGGTGCTCAAGAGCTGTCATCTTTGAAGGCAGAATGTATCTAGCTATTCTACACTGAATAGTGTAGAGAAACTGTGGCAGAAATAACAAAGGCCTTGTGCTTCTGCACCACAGAACTGGACAGAGCTGTCACGTGGAGAGAAGAACTTGCTAGAGCACTCTTTCATAACTGCACAGAAATTAGTATTGAAGTAACAGGAATAGGAAATGCCCATCAAACTTCCCAACTTAACACGTTTGCTAGAAGTGTTGTCAGTGCTTGGGATAGGCAAGAGCTAAAAAATGCCACCCTGCAGAAATCCATCATACCAAGGAGAAAAATGACACACCTTTGTTTCCTTTATTTTAAAAGTGGTTTCCCCATGCCAGCGTTCAGTTATATGGCGTAACATACCCTTTCCTGGTGGCTGGACAACTTCAGAGCATCTGCGCCTAGAGCCCTCGTTTCCAGTACTACATAGGTGTGCCACCCACCATCTCAAATATGTCAATGTTTTGAAATCTGAAGTGAAAACTTACTTTTCTGCCCTTTCCTTTCCTCCCTATGGATATCCCACTGACAGAGCTCTGCAGCTGAGGATGAGGGAGAGGTAATGGGGTATCCTCCTTGTGAAAGTGAAGGCGAGATGGATAGAAGCAGCCTGTGGGTATTTGGGGTATTTTCTCTGAGTTCTGTACAGAAGGCCAGTGCGTAGTAGCACACAGCCATTTTAAAGGACAAACCACTGCTTCCAGCTTCCCCAAGGACTTTCCATGGGTCTAAGCTGCTCTGTCTCCCCTCTCATCCCTGTGCTCTGCTCTTCCCTCCTTCATGTAAGATCTCTCAGGCTACCTCATTTGTGACTGTACTCACGGGTAAACCACACAGAGAGTATAAATGAGTACATCTTGAAATGTGTCTCAATCTGGATCCTTTTGTAGGTGTATGCTGATAAAATATAGCTATGCCTTGCTGTAATGCAACAGTATAATCACCAGAGATGTTGTAAAATTAATAACAGGAGAGAATTAAATGTAGAACATGATGTCATCTGCACTGAGCCATTTTGGATGAAAATTTTACTGCATTTCACAGCCAGTAATGCAGTGTAGCATTATTAAAACTTTGATACTGGTGGTTGTTGCATAATGGCAAACAAATCTTTTTATTCTCTTGATCTTACAGCTGTGCTAGTAAACTGAATAAAAACTCAGATCTTAATGGCTGAGTATTACCAATAGTCCCCTATTGTAAGAAATGATGTAAATTGCTGTATGCCTAGTGTTGGAAAGAACAAAGACTGTTTTTGAAGACTTATTTACTCCTAGAGGGGTTTTTAAAGTGTTTTTCTTTTTTCTTTTTCTTTTTTTTTTTTTTTTTTTTTTTTTCCAAAATATACTCAGGGGTAGTAGAGGCAAAACTGTTTCTCAAGCCTGAACAAAATTGGACAGAGCTTTTTTTGTTCTGGCATTTTGCCTTTTCACCCAAACTACCTTATAAGCAGAGTTGAGTTACATTTGTGCAAGTCTTCAGTAAACTGCGGAGTCACATGAGTGCTGCCAGGATTTGTACAGCTACAGGTCTGTACTGACATGTGTGTGCCTCTACACATATCTGTGCATGTGCACTTTCAGGTGTCTATTGTTAACAGCAGTCTGAAAAGCTTACAGACAGTAGGATCTACTTCCAAAAACAGGTACTTATATCAAAGAGATGTCAGGAGAAATACATGTAATGCAAAACTCCTTTTATTTCTGCAATTGACTGGGAGCAGCCTAGGAAAAGATTCTATGTTACAAATTAATTGATAGATTATGATATTTCATTTAAAATACCAAAATAAAAATGCCAGTTGTTAATTTATGAAAGGCTTGTTATCTCATTTAATTTAGCCAGGCACAAGATTTTATACAAAACTATTGCATATTTTGGAGTATATTCCAAATACCGGTTCCAATACCTCACTGTTTCATTCTGCTGTCAATGTCTCACTGAAATGAGGAGAGGGAATTTTCAAGGTCACAGATTAGTGAAGTGAGAATTAACAAGGCTCTGTTAAAAAGTCATAATGAGATGAAGCCTTTATGCTACCAGAGATTATTTGAGTTAGGATTTATGGAGCATTTTCCATACTAATCACACTACTTAGGCTCCATCTTGAGAAACTTTTATGGCAGTGAATGTTTTATATTTACATTTCCATTAAGTTTGAGAGGATGCTCTCTTTGAGTGAAGTAAGGACTTAGACATAAAGGTTGTCACCATTTCTAACATTACCCTCTGTGCTTTGTGCTATGCCGATGAGAGAAATAGGCATTCAGTAAATGCTTATTTTATCTATGTAATGTAATGTAAGTCAGTATGCATTTTCCTCGAGATTGGATGCTTGTGGGTATTTTATTTGTCACTTGCCTATATTCTTTTATTTCCTTTGTATTTGTTTGTGCATCACTTTAGAGGTTGTGGCACCTGTCTCAGTGACAAGCCATGGCAGCGTGGATCACAACCTCAGATTTTAGAGAAGGACCTGAGGGCCTGAAAAAGCTCATCCACAAAGCCTTTCTGTTATGGCCTGGGTATATTCTACACCTCTACCTGCCACAGCCTGATTTCTGACTCCAAATTAGAAAAAAGCGGCTTAAAAACTTGTGGTAATTTGTGACAGTGTCACAAATCAAACTATTACTCTTTATCCTGAGGAAAAATACATATAAACAAAACAAATATCAGCACAGTACTTAAAAAAAGAAAAAGTTTCTTACAATCTGGAAGAACTGCAAAATAAGTTTAATGTGCAAAGCCCCTGGCAAGAGGGAAAGCTAGGCAGAGAGGTAAACATGCATGCACGAACACCAGTAAAAAACAGAGGTGGTCTTGGCAGGTGAATGATCCTGACTTCATTAGAGCCAGGGTATTACCTAAAGCAGATAGCATTTAAACTGTAGTTTTTAAAAATTCCCACATACACCTTGTGTGCTTTTTTTCCAATGTTTTACTTAAACAAGAAGTAAAAGGCAGGTATTAACCAAATGCAGCCAGGTATTTTTCCCTGGCACTTGTGTGATTCCCAGCTGGCAGGAGCTGTGCTCCTCTGGCTCAGCTGCTGCACCAGCACACTAATTGGGAGCTCAGGATCTGGGTCCTCATTATAAAGAGAGTTTCAAACACAAGGCTCTATCATGATTACTGAATGCCCTCAGCCAGGAAAAGGAACAAAGTAAGCATTTCAGTCTGTGTTCCCAAGAGTTCCCTCCTCCTGTTCATTTAATAATATTTAACCTATATAATCTTTGCATCTAAAGACGGGATGAATTGCCAGGACGGGCTCTGACAGATTGGGAATTAAGACCATCCATACGGTTCCGAGTTAGAGCATTGTAATACAGCCTTACAAAGCCCTTTATTAAATTTTCTACAGGCTTTCTGCTGTATTCAGCAAATGAGTGATTATTATTTCTTTTTGTTATCCCCATCAGAAGTGGCCCTATGCCATATTTAGGGTACATTGTTCAGAGTATGCAATGAATGAAGAATTGTTAATTTCCAAATGGGTGTTCTTAAGCCATGTTCTCCTTAACATCAATGTACAGAGTTTAATGCCAAAATTGTCAAGAGCAGCTATCCCTTTTGGGTGCTGTCTAGAGACATCTAGGGACTGATTTTTCCAAGTAGTGTTTATAGCCTCCTCTGTGTGGAAAGCCTAGCCAGGAGGAACTTGCTAGAATTCAGCACCAGCAAAGATCTGGCTTCAGTTCTCGTATTAGATACTCAGAAGGTGCATTGCTTAAATACATTTTTTGTTTGTTTGTATTTTTTTATCAATTAGCAGCCATCATTCTTCAGTTTCCCTTTCTCAAAAGTAGCTGGAACTCATGGCTGGAGCAGTTTGGGTTGCATTGCCACCTGCTCTAACACTGTTTTTTCTTTGTACCTGCTACATCACAGATGAAAGCCAACAGCCTTTGTTTGTGCACCATTTCTACAACATGTTTCTGCTAGGGAAACCATGTACAGGTTCTCTTAACCACATTTAAGATTCTTCAGAACCACCTGCAGGAGGATGTGGCTTTGGGAGAAGCTGGGAGATGCCATGACTTCGTCTTGTCTTTGCAGCACTCTTGTTTGTACTTTGAAGTCTTTCCAGACCTTCAAGTATTTTGGATCCTGTTGGCATTCGATCGCAACCTCTTTAAGTTGTGAGAGAAGAGGTCCCACACTCAGCTTGCTTTCAGCTGCTGGTGGTAAATAATTCTGATTCTAATTCTTCCTCTTTCACCAACACAAAAGTGAAGAGGATGACAGGCCCAGAAGAGTGGTCAGCTGGCTTTAATAACAGCGGCCTGTGGAAAGACTGAGGAAAGGCAGCACAGCTGGGTAGAGGAAGGAATAAAACGGAGTATAAAGGATAAGAGAGGGAACATGCAGAAACGAGAGGAGTTCCTGGAAACTGTAGGCCTTAAGTTTCATGTGGGGAGACACCTATGGAAGGGGCACATGGATATATATCACACTCAGGTCACTGGATATGTCTCCAATGTCTCCATTGCCAGGAAAAGGCATCTCTAGGTCACCCTCAAACCATGGGGACCATGCAGAGCCACAGACAATCCAACTTCTGGTAGAGAAAAAATGTCAGGATTTGACACCAACTCTTACTCCACATAGAAGTCTCTTTATTGCTGTGCCTGGCTAATTGAAATAATCCTGAGGTATGCTGAGAGAGACGGGTAATTTATAACTTGCTTTGAATAATTCAGCACTGAAGACTTATGCATGTAACCAGAGTTTGCTGAAATATAGGAAAATCCTTTCAGCCTAAGAAAAAAGCTTCTACTATGACATGGCACAGCTCTCCAGGTGGGATATTGAATGCAGTGAAGCAGAAAGAGACTGCACTGGCTGGAAATTGAGAGCAATCTAGGACATGATTTTTCTGTTTAACAGTGGAGCTCTCTCAGCTCCGGAAGGCACTCAGAGTGAGGAAATGGATGGAAGAGCTGTGCTTCCAGATCTACAGAGCAGTTTGTTTCAGTACAGGGCATTTAAAATGTATACATTAGTTTGATGAGATGAAATGGGATGGAGAAGAAGATGAGTTGTAGCCTGTCTATGCTGTGGATTTAGTGAGAGTTATAGTTTGTATCCAAAATCTGAAGAAAAAATGGTGCAGCTGTGGAACAATACTGTTTTGTAAAGTTCAGGATGCCAAATGGACTTGGTCAAGGTCATAGTTGTAAAAGGCTCTCCCTTCTTAAATACTTATAATGAAAGCCTGCAAAATATTTCACCATCTCTGGAGAGCAGCGTCATGTTCTTGTCCTGTGGTAGTGCTTTTTAAGCAAAATCAGCATGGTCAGACATGGAACATCATACAAAGTCATGAAAACTGGCTTCAAACTTTCAGGGCTGTCTTCTTTTTGCAGGCAGCCTTTGGACAACAGAGTGCAAGTGAGCATGGGGATGGGGATGGTGGCTCAAGGGAGCTCCTTGTAGCAGCTCTAGGCCATGGCTGCATCTACCTTGGGGCTGGCCTGAAGAGGCACAAGAGAAGAATGTTGCTGTCAGGGGAGGAGGGCTGAGCATCAACCAGGACAGCCTAAAATAACTCTTTCCTCCCAGACCAGGGCAGGGAGGAAACTCACAGTTTAGGATTTAAGATGTTCACAAATCTGGGTAAATTTATTTCCACTGCCATTCTTCAGTGACAAGGTGGCATTATCCCCATTCTGCACAGCCAGCACTGAGGCGCAATAAGATTAGGGTTATGTGGTCCATTTAATCTGGGTGTCCATTTTGCAATGCTTTTGGCTCAGTTACAGAGCTTAGTCAAATCTGTATAGAACATGTTATATAGGGTCTCACTGGCTGCAAATACAGCCCTGTGTGCTCACTTCTGCTGCCAGTTGCAGCAAAAATTTCGAAGCTGGCCCCCAGCTAGCAAGAAAAACATGCTCTGTGATCATCTCTCTGAAGCATGGCTTGAGTGGGACATTAAACTCTGAAGTACTGAGGTGCAAAGTTAAAATTCAGTTCTCCTGCATGTGCTCAAGACCACTTTTTTTTTTTTTTTTCTTTTTCCCTCTGCATACTTTTTTCTCCTTCACTAAGCATCCAAATGTCATTTGCAACAAATTATAAAGATTTCTTTATTAGCCAACCTTGATTTATCTCTGGAATTGCTCTGTTACGTGCTGTAAATGAGTCTGGTCTCCAAAGAAATGGTATGGTTAACTGAAGGTTACACATGCAGAAGAGGGCAAATAAAGACTACATATTTTTATGTTAGTGCTGTCCAAGTTTTAGAGAGGACAAAGGTGGAGAGGTAAAGATGGATTACTTTCCTAAGGCCTCTAAGAAGAGTTAGTGTCCCAGTTCAAAAATCAGGAGTTTAACATTTCTTGACTTTTCAGGTTTTCTTATGTGATTTTTGCTTTTCTGAATCTGTTTTTTCTTACCACGCTTGATGTCATGCCCTTACTACCTTTTTCCCTTTGCCATCTGCAGGTGTTTTTCTGTTGCCCATTCAAGTGTAAGGAAGGTCTAACTTTTCCAAATCCTAAAGGACAGGAACAGCACTCTGATCATGGCTTTCAGTTCCCCATATCTCACTCCACTGTCCCATACAGTCAGCTGAAGTACAGACATCTGCAGAGTACACAGTGAATGAGGACAGAGAATTCACAGATGCTGGGGCTGGGCGGGCAGGAGTGGGGCAGCCTGCATCATATGCAAGAAGATGTCGCAGAGGCTCTGGCACAGGTTGCCCAGAGAAGCTGTGGGTGCCCCATCCTTGGAGGTGTTCAAGGCCAGGCTGGATGGGGCTTTGAGCGTGGGGCGTTGGGACTGGGTGATCTTTAAGGTCCCTTCCAATCCAAATGATTCCATAGTTCTGTGATTCCGTGACTGTCTCTGGACAGAGCTGTGCTTTGTACTGGCTTTAAATATGAAAGAATAATTGACAGCACAGACAACTGAATGTTTACCAAAACCTAGTACATATATTATTGCAGATCTTCAGGTAATTTAAGTCAGTAAAACCAACTGTGAGCGTGTCCTTCTTTACAGAGCAGAAACATATCACATACTGTGAACGTATCATTGTCCCTCATTATCAAAAGTTGTGGAGTATGAACAGTGACCCAAAGAAATCCCAGGTGAGCAGACATAGTGCACTGTTAGTAGTAATAGGCCAGATGTATCCAGCGTCATCTGGTGTGTTGGGTAACGGAGCTAAGTGCTCCAAAATGCTCCATTTTTTAAAAAACATGATGGAAATTGCAAACAAAAGGAATGATCTTTTTTTTAAAAAAAAAAACAAAACAAAACAAAAACAAAAAAAAAAAAAACAAGAAATATAAATAAGTAAGTTCATTAGATAGTGCAAAGCCCAGATAAAATATTCTAAGGATAAGAAATAGATAACTAGCAAGAGATATATTTAAAGATTAATTAATCCCTGCACATGGCATATTGAGGCCATATTATGTTTTCATCTCACCTTCCATTCATATGTGCATCTACTTGTGTCTTTAATTATTCCTTTTCTTAGTCTCTTATCTCTCACAGATTTGCAAGTAAAATCTGAAATGCCTGGTTTGGACAGTTACAAAATAGCTACTCTGAGTATTTTAAAAGCTTGATTTTTATTTTTTTTATTTTTATTTTTTACTTCACATTTCCTGTCCAGATAGTGGTTGACAGCTGTCTCTCCTAGAAATTTCCATCATTTTTCAAAGTAAGAAAAGAAGATATTTTTTGTTCTTCTGCTTAATAAGTAAAAATGGAATATTTTTTAGGCCTTTTGATAAATCATATTTAAAGGAACAAGATTATGCATTTTGAGCTTTGAGTTTGGTCTTGGTGGGCTTGCATTATGCTAATGTAGTCCTTTAATTGTCAAAAAGTCACTTTTCTCACACCAGGCTTGTGGTGAAAAATTGTTCAGCAAGCCAGATTTTAATCATAAAAGATACTTGGTGCAAGAGAGTCATTAGTGTGCCACAAACAAAACTAGTAGGACTTCAGAGATGAGTGGTGCTTAAGAATCTTGCTCTTACCTATTTAACTGTCTGCCTATCCTGTCTACCAATTTAAAGTTAGCTACACCTGTGTTTGTCATAAGTATACTAAATATATAACTAACTTATTTGATGTTGAGAAACCAGAAAGACCAACTGGAAAATAATACAGCAAAATTTTATAACATCTTCAGTTTCTTATTACAACATGCACTAGTAGTCCGTAGCTAATTATATGAATTCAATTTTCCCCCTCAAGCACAACTTCTGCACAATGCATTTAAGCTGTGTAATTAGTGGTTTTGATAATTAATTGTTTTTCAAGCAAGATTTTTTTTGTTATTGCTAATGAAATTATTGTATCATTGGGCTTAGCAACTATAGGAACTCTGTTATTTTACCTTGTGTTTCAAAAGCTATTTCCTATCTGTGTTACCAGATGTCACACTAATTATTATCTGCAGACAGGAATGCCAGTTCTGCTCTAAATGTAAAGCATTATGCATTAAACAGTGCAAAGCATTATGCATTAAAGCATTATGCATTAAACAGTGCAAACTACTGTTATGGTCCAGTATGCTAATGCTTTGAAATCCCCTCTTGTCTTAGGAACTCCTTGTGACTGAGTCTGAAAATGAAAACAGGGAAATTTGCAATCAGATCTGGGAATCATTCACTCCTACTTAATGCAGTTCACTGACTGTAATTCATCTTGCTATCTGGGTCTGACTTACTCACTTTCATTTGTGTTCTGAGAAATACTGATTATACATTTTTTTTCAGTCTGCATACAAAAAAAATAATAATTCTCGTACATCTTCAAGGTTGCAGCAGTGTTGTGGTTTTTGTTTGTTTGTTTGTTTCTTTCTTTCTTTTTTATTGGTAAAAATAAGCAAAATTTGTCCCATCCTGTTTATTTGAAGTAGGAATACTTTTAGCACATGTATTTTCATGCCATTAAAAGCCCAACTTTTTCAAACTCTCCACCTGTATTAGCAATGGTAACTAGTCATTTCTAACAATAAGAGACATGGGGCTCTTCTCACTTCAGTTGTAGAAGAGAAAGAAAAATGAACTGTGTTTTGGGGTAGTATGCCTCTTACTTCATAATTAGCTCCTATATTATCTATGCAACTCTACTGATAATTTATCTATTCATTTATTAATTTATACTGTGGAGCAGTTTGGATGAAAGGCAAAATGAGAGGTAATGTGCTATGTGGCATGTTCTGTGATGCCTGCTGAAATATGGGGATCCGTAGAACATAGGACAGTGCAATACAGTGATTTGGCTTTAGCAACCTAATCCTGTGAATGCATTCTTTTCTTTTCAATTTCTTCTGAAATCAATACAGAGCAATTAGAGCAAGGAATGTCATTACTTTGAAGAGCAATACCTCTCAGTGCCACAATTCTGCATATGCGAGACAAGTGTACCTCGAGAAAACAAAACTGCTAACATTTGTAAAGGAGCCTTTAATCTCTTTTCATTGAAGCAAAATCTGTATTCCACTTGCTCAGAGAGGACTTCAGGAGCAAGATTGCTTTGTAGGTGATTCCTGCATAGGTGTTTTTAAGGAGCTAGAGTAATAGACTACACTGGTAACATATCTAACTATATATATGATATTAGAAGCTTTGAAATGCTGTAACACTATGATAATGTATGTACTTTGCAGCAGTTACATGCTGTTATAAGTAGAAGCAACCAGAGGACCTGATCTCATAAGTTATACAGTGCAGATATTTTACTTCAATCTTTTGATAATGGGGGGTTCACAAATATTTGGACATTTATCCAAACCAGACCAATAATGATTTGATGATCACTACCATCGGGTGATATTGCTGGTCTCCTGTTCTGGTTACAGTATAATAAGACGTATTTGTGAAAAGAGGTTTGAGGAAGAAATGATTTTCTATTATATTACATTTGACTGTATTTTTACTGTAAAGGTAATTTGTTTCTTTACATACAATCAGTGGCAATTTAAGATCTAGCAACAAAGTATGGAATTTCCAAATTTCCATTCCAGCCAACAAAAAGTTGAATAAGGAACTTTTCTTTAGTGCAGGCAGCTGATTGAATTCATTTCAGAGCTGAGGAGCTATGGTAGGCTTCAGCTCACCTACCAGGACATCTAAAGTCTAGATACTTAGGGTAATCATTGGAGTGCTTTCAATTTTAAGGAGAGACGTGGCACCTCCTGCCATGTTAGGATGTGATGATTTGCATTGCAGAGCTGGCTTGTTGTTCATAGGCAGCAGGAGGATCACTGGCCGAGCTGGACACCTGACTACTCGGTAGCTGAGTATGGGTGAGTTCAATCCCATCCCACCCATTCTTCTTTTTCCTCTCGAGTACATGTACAAACATGCTCTCAAGAGAACTGAATGTAGGCGAGGGTCACTAACAAAATACAGCAGTCACTGGATTAGATGCAAAAGTTCACCAAGCCTAAAGCAGTGTATGAGTAACAACAGGACCACAGTCAATTTCTGAAGCTGTCCTGGAGCAGTGCCATTATTGCAGGGGTCTGATAGGGAATTGCACCTTGCTGGGCAGACATAACCACTTCCAGCCATCATCAGCCCAGAGTACAAGGCAAGAGGTAAAGGTGCCAGCTGTACTCATAGCTATGTGGCAGAGCTGAGGCTTTTATTTTTTGCAAGGGGAGGTTTTTCGAGATGGATATGAAATTATTTCATTCATATCAAAAGCAAATTGAATGATGTCACAGCAGACTGTCTACTGGAAACGAAGCCAGAGGACTAGTGGGTGCAGATGAATGAGCTCTAACAGGATAGTTTGAACTGATCCTGGCCCTTTACTCCTCCATTCTTCCTTTACTCATTTTTCTCCTAACAGAGAGAAACACGTCATTTCATATAATTACATTAAGCCCTCAGAAATGACTCATAATATTATGGGCACCAGCAGAATTAACTGTCATGAACAGTGGAAAAATTTTAATCCAAAATGTATTGTTTAATCTAAATTACAAACCTTTGAAATGAAACTGTTGACTTAGAAACTTGTAGTCTAGTAGTAGCACCAGTAGCTGCCTCTATAGCAAGAACTAAAGCTACAGATAAACATATTTTGTTATTTTAAACAACATCAAGTTGCTATAGTCCCGATTTGAAAAATGAGTGAGAAATTATTAGACATTGTCTTAATGATTGTATATTGAAAAACTGAAACACCATGAATGCAAAGGTTCCTGATCTGGAAAAAAGAGGTGTTTAAAATTAAAACCAAATGCATGATGCACAGTAACAATATCTGAAAGTGTTTGCTTCTCTGTGTGTGCGCATATAAATTTACAAGTGTGTACTGTCTTTATCTGCTCATATATACAGAAGATACTATAGTGCTTCAAATTTCCTTCCTTTTTCATCTATAAAACTAATTGCAAATTATTTCTTTTTGTTCTTCTCACAGCTGAATTTTTATTCCTCTTGTGGGGTGTTTATCTCTGCTATGCAGTGCGGACAGTCCCATCAGCATTTCATGAGCCACGTTATATGGCTGTTGCAGTTCACAATGAGCTCATTATCTCTGCTATATTCCATACAATTAGGCAAGTGATCTGTAGATCTAGTAATTAACTATTTATCTTTCAGGTTTCTTATGGTGCAACTTAAAATGGGTAAATGGGATAGGATGAAGAATGGAAGGTCTCATAAATATTTAATTCTGCAAATTAAGTAACTACTAAACTTAAAACTGTTCCCACAGGATTCAAGAAAATGTACAGTCAACTTGTAAATCATATATTTAGTGTTTTTTTTTGTTTGTTTTTTTCAGTATTGCTAGCTAATATGATCTTGGATGAAAGTAGATGCAATAAATTAGATATATGTATATATCAGTATATGTGATAAATTAAAGGTAGCAGAAATACTGTCTGTCTTGAATCATTTACACTCTGCTCATTGGTTTGTATCCCTAGAAAAGCAGCAGGTAAGGATGTTGGTTTATACGAACTTGTCCTGGTGTGTAACAGATTGGCAAAGTGCAGCTGTATGTTGAGATAATTGCACTGGTTTGTGCATGCAGCATAGTGGTTTATATGCTGACATAAAAAGTCATTATGCTGCAGCAATAATATAAGGCTTGTGTTTCTTATAAAACTCCTAATGAGCTCTATGTTTCATACTTGTAAATCATTAGAATAGTAACAGATAAATAACAGTCTTTGCCAGAGCTACATGATAATTACCATATATGTTTTGCTGCAGAGTACTTTGCAATAAGGAATTGGTCCTAGAAAATTCAGAATAGCAAGATAGCGTTAATTTCATCTCATGCTCTAAGAGATTCTTAGGACTTTCTTATGGCATTCTTACACCTTTCTTTGCCTCCTGACAGACCCTATCCTATATCTACTCAGATATTTTTTTAACGGCACTTCACTGACAGTCTTCAAATACTCTTCTCAGTTTCTTGGTCTGTCTTGGAGCTCATGTTTCTCTGTGCTTTCTTGATGTTTTCTTCCATGTTTCTGCAACTTTTTATTTCCTTAACCTTCTCCTAGCCCCTTATGTATGTATCATCCACATACATTCAAAATCTTCTTTACTCCTTAACACAAACATCTAAAAAAGAAACCCACGATTTTTAAAATTTGTATTTGGTTGAAGTATCTTTCAATTTCTGATAGAGCAGACATAAAATTTGCTTGCAGTACTTTTGAATTGGCTATAACCAATATGGTAGCCCTTCAGTCAAACTTTTCCCCCATTAATTGATGTTCCTAAACCATACTTTGGTCTATGGTAGAAGATACAGTTCAGTGCATTAGGAGAGGTGTGCTAAGAAGTTTCTTTTAGCAATAGGACAGGATGAAAGAAACCTTGGATTGAAGAGAAAGGGAAAGGGGAAAATGCAACATTTTCATTCCCTTCAACCATGAGGATTTTACTTGAAAGCATTAGGAATTGGAGGAAAAGGAGGGATTGAGCTCTCTTTTATAGACTTGGTCCTATTGCATTTCCGATCAGGCCAGTGATTTGTTTGTTTTCAGTAATAGATTTCCAGACTTTATTCATTTTTCCAAGATGTTCCTACAGTATCTGAAGTTAACCAAAATACATGTAAATACATGATCCCTCCTGAGATTATGTCCATATCTTTATACACAAGTCCCAACCTGGTCTCAAGTTCACTTTTCCTTGTGTGAGTTTGTTGTGTTTTTTTGTTTGTTTGTTTTGTTTTGTTTTGTTTTTCTTTTTTTTCTTCTGTCTTCCCTGCCAAGCTCTGCATGTAACTGAAAGAGCTGTAATGTTAGACTTATATCTAAGTTGTCATGAAGTTGAAAGTGCCACAATCTTGAAGGACATATACTATTATGTGGCAGCAATCCAGTCTGAAAAACCCTGAAGCTCATAGAAGACTGATATGAGCACTAAATAAAACCTCAAACTGCTTATGTTTGTTCTTCTTTAAAAGTGTGATTCCCATTTCAGAAACAGAGGATTCTTGATTGTTTTCAGATCAGCATATTATTAAATTCCTGCCTTGCTCTTTCTTGAGAAAATTGAGAAAGAACATTTCTCAAAATGTTCTTCTCAAAAGTACTATTGAGAAGAACAAAATGTATATGGGAAAATCTCATTTGAATAGAAACTCTGTCTCCACAGAGATCAGATACAGGGCTCAGTTAGTAACTTGCATACGTGTCAGTAGCCCCTCTTATTGTCCCTTCTTTCTCTTTTTCCATGCTTGTTCTTCTGCCATCCACCTTAGCCCTTCTCTGTCCTTGTGTTTTCCCAAGTAAACAACACACCCCTCATTACTTTGTCATTTCTGTCGGTTCCAGCACTCAATTTGGTACTTCTGGCTTCATTACCTAGGTGATCACAAGCCCTTACATTGGTACCCCTGACCTTGCAAGTTCTGCTCCCCCCAAAGCCCCCAATGCTCCCTTCAATTACCTCTGCAGTTTTGCTGTCTTTCTCACAGAATCACAGAATCACAGAATTTCCTAGGTTGGAAGAGACCTCAAGGTCATCGAGTCCAACCTCCAACCTAACGCTAACAGCCCTCCACTAAACCATATCCCTAAGCTCTACATCTAAGAGTCTTTTGAAGACTTCCAGGGATGGTGACTCCACCACTTCCCTGGGCAGCGTGTTCCAGTACCTCACAACCCTTTCAGTGAAGAAGTTCTTCCTAACATCTAACCTAAAACTCCCCTGGCTCAACTTAAACCCATTCCCCCTCGTCCTGTCACCAGGCACGTGGGAGAACAGGCCAACCCCCACCTCGCTACAGCCTCCCTTGAGGTACCTAAAAAGAGCGATAAGGTCACCCCTGAGCCTCCTCTTCTCCAGGCTGAACAAGCCCAGCTCCCTCAGCCGCTCCTCGTAGGACTTGTTCTCCAGGCCCCTCACCAGCTTCGTCGCCCTTCTCTGCACCCGCTCAAGCACCTCGATGTCCTTCTTGTAGCGAGGGGCCCAAAACTGAACACAGTACTCGAGGTGCGGCCTCACCAGAGCTGAGTACAGGGGGAACTCTCCTTTAACTGCCTGTCCAATTGTGCCATTCCTCACGGCACAATCTGTAACTTTTGTTAGCTTTTTGCTCTGTCATTTGTTATATCCAGCAGTCTCTCATGTCATCTCCAATAGCTCTCAAGATGTGTTCAGATAGCTAAACTGCAGGCCTGAGCCTCGTCGTCTGCCTGCACACCTTAACAGCAACAGGTCTGTCAGAAAGAAGAATTTATAACATTTTATTGTGCTCATGAAGCACTGCATTTACAAAGTAATAAACATGAAATGATAAATACATTATTATGGCATATAAGGTAGTGTTTCACGCCAGACTATTTCTGTTAACAAAAGCTTCTGCAAAATATGCTTCTGTGGGCTTGGGTAAGTTGCAAATCTCATTTCGATCTGAATGATTTATGTAGACCTGCAAATTACAAGCCAGTGGTGAATCCATTCATCCATTGCATTGCTTATAGTTGATATCTTTGGGAGCTCAGTAAAGCAGATAAGCCAAGCATGCTTCAGTTAACTTTAACTGCAGTGTTTGTCCTGCCACTCTTTTAGAAAGCTCAGCAAGGAATTGCTTCATGTAGGACGTTCAGCCACTCATTTCCTAGGGTTTGTGGGGCTCTTAGACCCTGACTGCTCCTACAATCAAGACCATTTCTCTTCTCCCCACTAAAATGCATTTCAGTTAGTTATCTCTTTGAGGGCTTATCAGCCACACTCTGTAGCTGTGATCTCTGGACATCTTGTATTTACAAAGCGCACTGCAAATTTTCATAGTACACGTGCTTACCTAACCTAAAATCATCAGTTCAGATCCTTAATGTAAACTGCCGTAACTCAATTCACTCTAAAGAAACTGATGATTTACACCATCCAAAAAAACACCAGCTAAGTAGAGGGAAAACACGAGACTGAGAAATGTCCTCAAAGGTCTGTTGTTTCTTTTTATACTTTGTTCCATCTTGTGTTTTGTTTCATTGTTGTTTTTTTGTTTTTTTTCTGATTCGTTTTGAAATCGTGGTATGTAGGTAAAGCATGTGCATGTAATGTTTGGTCTGTATGAAGCTGTACAGAACAAAAATAGTTGTGTTTGGCATTTCAGTGAAAAGAATCCTAAAGAATGTTAAAAATGTTAAATCTGATGCACTGGAGAAAAAGCAGTGAATTGCAACACAATTCTATTTTCAGATTCATTCTTGCTTCGAGACTTCAGTCTGACTGGATGCTGATGCTGTTCTTTGCACACACACACTTGACTGTGACTGTCACTGTTGGCCTACTTCTGATCCCTAAGGTATTTGGTTCTCCTGCCTTTTTTCTTTT
The DNA here is from genome assembly GCF_965140915.1 of Aythya marila. Classification (NCBI taxonomy): domain Eukaryota; kingdom Metazoa; phylum Chordata; class Aves; order Anseriformes; family Anatidae; genus Aythya; species Aythya marila. The sequence goes on along the minus strand of NC_139043.1, from coordinate 18,097,156 downwards.
GCCAAGACCAAGGAACATAAATGTCTTGCAGAAGTAATTCTATATAAAATTAGCAAGCAACTGGTAGAAAAAGAAAATGTAAAATTTGGCTGTAATGCCTAAAAACATGTTTTTTTCTTTAAAAACTCTTACACGTTTTGAAAAATTCCTTCTTTCTACTTTCAAAATTCCAGAGATTTAGAGGACTTTTAATTTTAATTTAAATTAAACAAAAAATGATTTGATTCATATGAGAAGTAAAGGATCTTGCCTGATAATGCTTACTTCATGTACTTTGGTGACTGTGCTGTTGTGCTATTGGTGATCAGACAAAGAGTTTGGCCAAGGGGATAAAAAGACTAGGGTGGACTGTTAAATAAAAGTGGCATAAGGAGCTCAGACTAGCCATGAGAAGAAGTGGTTGGGACTTCAACCAGGCAGTTGTTACTGGCTGGAAAAGGAAAATTCTGTGCAAGTCAGAGCCTGGGACATCCATGTCCTGCATACCCAGGAGAGACTTGGCCCATGATGTGGAGCCAGGAGCAGAGCAGGGTGAGAAGATGAATGTGTGCCGGACGTGAGAAGATGCAGGATGGCAGGGTGCAGGGAGGAGAACAGAATGAGCTTTGAGCACTGCGGCTCAGCTCCCAGCAGGCTCCAAGAATGAAATGACAATATGTCAGTCTCACCAGGGTAGGGAAACCCCAGGTAGCTCCACCTGTCCCTAGCACCAGTCTGAATCATTTGAATGTAGCTTTCTTCTTATGCAATACCCCAGCAAACACATGATTTTATAATTGCTTTTGGAATGACCAATAGCATCAATCAAAAAGTCAAGAGTCAAAGAGAACAATGAAGGTGAAAGTTGCATATGAAGGAAGAATGGAAAGCAGTTCAAGTTAATGCAATTTTCAGTTTAATGAAGCTGCTATTCCTATCTTTTGCCTTTCTGTCAGGAGAGGATATGCTGATAAACTCTCAAATATATGTATATTAAACAGCCATAAGCAAGGGACACACTGATGCCTTAATACTGAATATCCTTGTTACTTTTTTAATGACTCAGCTGGTCGTTAGCAATAGTTTTGTTTTTTATCCATATGCTTTATTACATGTCTTCAGAGATACCTTTCTAGACTAGCCTAGAAAATTTGTTAACCTTTCTGAAACTGACTCATAACTAAGGATATTCATTTCAATTTTTAGCTTATTTTCTGTGTAACACTATACAGACTTTTCTTCCAGCACCCCGAAGAACTGAAGGAGTAAGAAGATTCACAAGGTTTAGTTCCATTCATAAAGTCCTAAGGCCAGATGACTACATAGGCAATAGTAACCACAGATGAATGAATCCATATGAATAAAAAAAAGGTTGCACAACCTCTCCCTGCAATGCTTGATCTGGGCATTTGCTAAAACTTACAAGAGAAAGATCATCTTATTTCTTTTTTTTTTTTTTTCAATTTTTCCCCCTCCTTTTTTTTTTTTTTTTTTTACATTGGCCACCTTATCTCTTCTTTTCCAGGGTCAGGATCTAAAATGGGAGAACTGCTTTCTGCAGGATTATTCAGCTGCATGGAATATAAAATACAGTCATGATTTTAGCAGCCTAATTGCTAATTCTCACTGAAAGACTGTTCCCATATATTTGTCATGCTCGCTTAATATAAATGCACTGTAAAGAGGCTCAAATAAGCATCAAAATGAGTACAAAGGTGTTGTGTTTTTTCTAACACAGATCTCTAAACCTTTGAAGTTAACTCACCATGAATATGAGTTTCTTCCATACAATGCTGATATTCTATAGGACACTACTTAAACCAGTAGAACTTATGGGTAGTATTTTGAGTTTAGAAAACCATATGAAATCTGTTGTGATTGACTATGTCATAAAAAGTGTTGATGTAAATTTTTGCAGTGCACTGATGGCAACATCTTTGTTATGAATGCCTATTGCAGTTTTCACATTCAAGCAATAACCCAAGAGATGATATAGCTACAGAAGCTTATGAAGATGAGCTCGATATGGGTCGATCTGGATCCTATCTGAACAGCAGTATCAATTCAGCATGGAGCGAGCACAGTTTGGATCCTGAAGATATTCGGGTATATATAACTCACTTAAATATCATTTATTTCAATAACACTTTTTCCTGTCAGTAAACTCTGAATCACATCCGTGTAACTTTTTTTGCAGATACCAGATGAAACAGGTCAGCTTAGGTCTCTCAATGATTCTGGTAATCAGGTCATGTAAAATATCATAGGAAGAATTCACTAGTGTGAAGAGAAGCCACATTACTAGTTGTAGTGGAAGTCATGCTGGAGGCTGAGGAGGAATAAGCATCCACAGCAAGAGTTGTTTATCAGTTTACATGGACTCTTCGAATTACCTGGAAGCACAAACAGCATTTGGTGTCACTGTGATTAGTTGTTTGTACATAATATATACATAACTATATAACATATAATTTTAACAAACATAGGAAATAGAAACAAAACTATGTTATTCCTATGTTAAATAGTAAAAGGGCAACTCTGCCTGGAACTTTTCTTACAATCCCAGAATACTAAATATCTGTAGGGGTCAGCAGGAAAGCTTGCACAGGGTATTGTAGGAATGTAACTAATTGTGCATGCTGTATGATGCACAACTATGCAAGGTAACTGGTTTGTGCACCAAGGTTGAACTCAATTTTAAGGTAGAAGAACATGAAATTTGAGTTCATGGAGAAATGGCATATTCAAGAACTAGAAAAGAGGGTGAAATAAGTTTAATGTCATTTTTAGAGCAATATGTAATGCATTCACTGGGCTGCTTGTTTGACTGTGTTCACTCTACGTACTATTTTTGCTATTTACTTTACAGGATGAGTTGAAGAAACTATATGCCCAGCTTGAAATCTATAAAAGGAAGAAGATGATTGCTAATAACCCACATCTTCAGAAAAAAAGGTGCTCCAAGAAGGGCCTGGGTCGCTCGATAATGAGGCGTATTACGGAAATCCCAGAGACAGTCACCAGGCAGTGCTCCAGGGACGAGAAGGACCTGCTGGAGCATAGTGCTCTGAAGAACACGTCTACACTGAAGAAAAACCCACAGGATTCCACCAGTTCTGTAAAGCCAAAAGAAGAGACTATCAAAAACAGAGTCTTTTCATTAAAAAAGTCCCACAGCACTTACGATCATGTTAGGGATCAAACAGGAGAACCTAACAGCTTAACTACAGAAAGCACAGACGTTATGGCTGCTGAGAATTCACTTCTGGATTCCTTGACTGGTAATGATGTAACCAAAAAAGCTCCTGAAAAGGTTGAAGCAGTGTCCACTGAATCGGTTCCTTTGGTGTGCAAATCAGTAAGTGCACATAATTTAAGTGCAGATAAGAAGCCTCTGCATCCAAGAACGTCCGTGTTACAAAAATCCCTCAGTGTTATTGCTAGTGCCAAGGAAAAGACTCTGGGACTAACGGGTAAAACGCAAAGTCTAGAAGAGAGCGCTAAATCTCATAAATCTCAGCAGAAGGGTAAGGAGGCCAGCAGAAAGCACTCTGCCTCTGATAAAGGGGAGCATAAGGATTCTCATCGGAAGAACTCTACCCACTCTGAGGAAGCAAAGAAAACCCATAAGTCTGGAATTATGAAACAGCAAAGGGTTGCTCAAACACCCACAAATCCAGACACAGGCCCAGGTAAGTCTCTGCACAAGGACACTTTTGACATAGGAGAAGTTTGTCCTTGGGAGATATATGACCAAACTCCTGGTCCTGTGCCTTCTGACTCTAAGGTTCAAAAACATGTGTCTATTGCTTCCTCAGAGCCAGAGAAAAATCACCCTTCCCAGCCAAAGGGGAAATCTCATCATAAGCAGAAGACACCTGAGGGGTATCAACAGTCAAATCAACAGAGCTCAGAGAAGGTGGAGGCAGCCACTCGGGAGGCACAAGAGCAGCAGGTTTTTGAAAACGAGAAAAAACAGTCAAATTCCAAGCCTCAGGTCTCACCTGGGCTGAAGTGTGAGAACTTTAATAGATATGCACCGAATATTTGTGCTGGGGAGCATGATGAGCTACCCCCGAAAGCAGTGGAAAACATCAATAAATTGGTGGAACAGAAAAAAAATGCCTCTTCTGAGGGAAATGTGCTTTCATCTGACTCCCGTAAGCCAAGTAGTTACTTACAGCAACCTTCAGCATCTCGAGCTGAAGTCTGCCCTTGGGAGTATGATACACCAGATTTACCAAATGCAGAAAGAAGTGTAGCTTTATCGAACACCTCTGCTATAAGTGCAAATAAAACAGCAACACCTCGAAAATAAGAGGCTTTTGGACTGAGGAGAGTAGCAACATTGAGAAGAAAGACAACAGGAAAGACAGAGGGGACTTAGGCCAAAAGGATCTGAAAATTCCTAAGGAGCATCACTTTAATTAAAGGAATCAGCACAACAAAAAAGTAGGAATCAAACAAAGCAAATTATTATTATTATTATTTATTTGTTGAGTGCCAACAATGTGATTAGCAGTGCCCAGAATGTGTTCCCAACTCCAAGGATTGTACTGTGTCAATGAAAGTAACCTGCCTTTGTGAAATCACTTCTCCTTTAAAAGGAAAAAAAAAAAAAAAAGGTGGTAAAAAACGCACACTAGGTCTTAACAGAATTATTTCTGAATGCCACAACTGGCTTTAACTCGCCCTTGGGACTTTAGAGATCCAACAGAAGTAGGGCACAGAAAATGTCCTGATGGCAAAAAGGGGTATCAATGAGCAGCTGTTAAAATGACGACTTTTCACTTTGCATATTTTAATCTTGATAGCACTGCTAACTCAATGCATCCCAAAAATACATTTTATATAATGATTGCTCTCATTTTCTTATTACTGTGTGTTTAAGTACATTGTTGTGTCTCATATTAAAGCATTCCAGATTGTATAATTTTTGCAAATAACTTTGATATTATGTGACACAACAACACATTTATGCAATCTGCAGATATTTTCTTCTTATTGTAACTTAAAATACCTGCTATAGACTTTTTGTTAATATATAGAATTACAGTAATCTTCCACTGGCTGTGGAAGCCGTAACTCTCATTGGGAAATTCCTTTGGGCTTTGGGGATTTTTTTTTCCTTTCCTGTGATTTATATAGTGAACTTTTTGTTTTATTCTCTGTTACTTAAATTTATAGTTTGATACTGTATTATTCAGGGGTTTTATACACAGCAAGTTATTTGTTATGCACTTCCCTGTTAATGCTCATAGACTTTGTTAATAGTGGAAATCCAGTCGTCTTAGCTGCATATTCTGGTAAGTCTTAGGACAACTTATCTGTTGTTTGTTAGAAATTGGAAAATATAATCTAAGAAACCAGAATACCAATTTTAAACATCCATAATGATGGTCTTGTTCAGTATTTCATACTGAGGATATATTTCTAAATGAGACAAGCAAGAATGACAACAAATATACCCCAGAAATGATGACCTGCTTTTACTAAAACCAGACAACCCTGGGAAATATATTAGCTAGCTCATATGGAACAACAGTTTACTGTTTATCCCTGTTGGCAAACCTCCAGAAATTGGCCTTTGGAGATACACAAGTGAGGAGAGAGAATCTGAAATATTTCTCTTCCCCTATATATGCAATTGTAATATACAGCAGGAATTAAAATGGTGGCATCTCTCTCCCACTCTCCAAAAGTTTATATTTTATTTATTTATGTTTAATTTATACATACATTTACAGTAAAAGTTAGTATTTAATACAGTACTAATTTTCAGTAATAGCTACAGTCCTCATCCTGCATATGAGCTTAATTCAAAGGTGGCCCATTTACAACTATGAGTCTTAGTGCAGAAACACTCATGGTATACCACCAGGGCCTAAGAGGTATCATAGAGAATCTGTGCATCACTAATAATAAAAACTAGGTTCCACCCTCGCCCATCTGAATGTAGTACCAGTGAAGTGCTATTCACTAGAATTGGCTGTACATACAGTACTCCAAAATAAAGACAGCTCAGTCCTAAAGAACTTGTGCAATTTGAGAGAAGTGATGGGATTCAATGAAAGAACACGAAATGAGGATGACTGAATAGAATGTGTTGTTTAATATATATATAATATATATATATAATAGATATTTATATATGTTTAATATATATATATATAACATGTCATATCTAATACACACATGCACATACACGTATGTAGTATAAACTGATTTTTGTGGCATCATAGAAAAAGTGGCTTAAGATAAAATGCAACAATTGGAGGGACTTAGACAAGCTGGACAAGAGGAGGATATTTTTGTCCTTTGGAAAGGACAAGAGAATACAGGCCCATCTATGCTGACAGAAGAAGACAGACCTGATCTTCCTACTGCCTCTGCTAAGCCCAAAGCCTAAGCCAATTGGAAAAGAGTCAGCTCAGGTCCCAGTGCTGTCTGAACACATTGGCCTCATTCGTAAATTCTACCAAGAGTAAGAGCTTGTTAGCTCCAGATGATAGTGGCCAAACTGCCCCAAACAACCTGGTGAGCCTGGATGGTGCTCGATTCCACCATGGGGACATGCTGACTTAGGTCTTTGCTATCCTGGGCTGGTCTGACTCCCCGACTCCTCTTTTGTAGGATGTAGTCATGGCCTTGGAGACCTGGTCTCTACCTTCAAGACACATCTGGCCAGGACCCTTACTTTGGCCATCTGTGCACCCACTTTGCCCAAACAGTGCCAGTGGTGACCCATGTACAGCCCAAATCCAGCTTGCTATTTAGTTTGGAAAAGAGCTGGGGTTAGAGCCCGTGTGCCCAAATTTCCCCTCCCCAATCCCAGACACTCACAAAATTTGGCAGTAACTTTTCCATCAGCTTCAGTGGGATTTGATCAGAGGGAAAGTAACTCTAAACTGCCCTGTGTGGGAAGAAGTCCACCCTGAGAACACAGCTCTCTGGAAGTCCTGCGGGGGCACGTTGACCCTTTCCAGAGAGATACACAATTAAACCTGCTGAATATGGTGATCACCTTGTGCCTCTCCTACCCCTGGAAGAAGGTCCTGCAGCACGTTCAGGAGGTGGTTGGTATGACTGGGGAAGGAGGGCAGCTTACGGCAGGTAGCCCTTACTCACAAAGGCGCTGAGGTTAGAAGTGGGCATCTGTAGGGGTGTCATGAAAAGAGATTTTTGTACATCCTCACTGCCTCTTAGAGAAGACATTCACAAGAAGCAGGCACCACCAGCCCTGGTGCCCTCCCTTGTCCTCATCTCCCTTCTTTACCTCGAGGACACACTGCTGCTTGGTGGATGCTGCAGCATCCACCAGGAATGAGGGCATCCATGTCAGCAACCCAGCACCACTGTCCCTTGCTGCACTGGCAGGATCCAGCCCTTCATGCATGACTGTATCTGTGCCGCTGTTCTGTATCTACAGTTCCTTACTCATTTATTTTTTTATTTCTTTTTTAAAGATATCCTTACTAGAAACACAGAAACAAAGTCCATTCCTTAGCTGGTGTACATCAGCCCAGCTGCACTGGCAGCAGAAGAATGAAGGCTGGTTGACCAGGGAAAGCACTGGCTTGTGTACTCTTGTTTGGTTTTGTTTTCTTTCATCCTGACCCTTTCCCTCACTTCTTAAAAAGTGTCTGTTATGGTTCTTTAGGCTTGTTGTAGTCACATATCCTAAGACTGATACAATTGGAGAACTTTCCTTGAGAAAGCAACAAAGCTTTCCCCAGTTTATTTAGCAATGGATATTTGGGCTACAGATTCAATTGGTACTTTAGATTATTTTGCACTTAAGAAAGAGGGGCCAAACTTCACTCAACTATTATATTTCACTATGATGCTGCTAGAAACATTGCTTAATGAAGACATACTAAGTTAGACATAAATAATGTTCTGTATTTCATAGATTTTTCTCCACCAGCATATATTGGCTAGATTGCTTAGTTGTCTTTTTCTGGAGTTTCATTGTCATTATTCAGCCAAGAGAAGTGCAACTCTAGAATTAAGATGTTTTCTAGCAGATCTGTTAAGAGAAAAGATAATAAACACTAAAGTCACAAACATTTGCTAGGTTGTCCTTTTAAATGCATGTGCAAGCTGCATTTCTCCTTTATTTCTAAGCCATGGTTTATAAATAATTAGATTTATACCAATCTTATTAGACTTGTATAATTTATGCAAGATTATACGCTTTAAAATATAAATCAGTACACACCTATCATCAGCTTTGGTGGCATCATAGACCTGAAACTGGACAATACTTTTATATTTGCTCTCCTTAGGCTTTTGCATGCATATGACAACAGGCAGGCCTGAGAAAACACTGCCTTTTGACTTTTAACATTTTAGCTACTCCAAGTTGTAGAGTATATAAAGCTGTAAGTCTCTTCACTTTATAATGTGGTTCTTATAACAATGTTATCTGGCAACCAACAGCATCCACCATGAACTACTTGATAGATTTATGTTGTAATGTGTTGCAGCATGTAAATAATGTAACTTCTCTGCAATAAAGCACATTTATATGAAATCTGTCTACAGCCTTTTGTGTTGTGATTTTTCTGAAGTCATTGCTGATCTAAATTAAACAAACTAAGCATCAAACCTGTAAAGCAATCAAAAATGAGTTTTACAGGTATATGATCTGATCACAACATCAGCATTTTCAGGATTTTCCTTATGTTTTCTTGTCATCAACAGTTGGACTAGCTGCACACTGTGTTCAGGATTTCAGGTTATAGAAATAGCATGACCAACAGCTCTCTTTTCTCAGTCACTACAATTTAGAGACCAAAACTGTAGGATTGGCACTACATTCTTCTGAAAGTAATTACAACTAAAACATTAGAAAAGATTAGGAAATAAATAGATGGCTGCCTATGATGTCATTGTAAAAGCCTATAGGTCACCTGTACAGTATGTGCATGTCTGGATTCCTCATCTAATTTAGAAAACATGTAGAAAAGGTAATAAAAATGATCAAAAAACAGAGAATGGCTGATGTGTAGGGAGTGACTAGATCAACTGCAGCTTGTTTAACTTGGAAGAGAGATGACAGAGCATGATGATACTTACATAAAATAAAAAATGGTCTGAAGGTGATTAGAAAACTGGTATTTGCTGGTTTTCATCCTGCAGGAATTACAGAACACCCAGGGTGGCCATCATGCAGCATTTTAAAACAAATGAAGTTTTCTTCCACATATGCCGTAATTAAATTGCGGAGCTCATTTTCACAGATTGCTGTGGATACCAGGAGTTCAAAAAGCATTAGGCAGGTCATAGAAGAGAGATTTATCAAGATGCCTGAAAACGGTGGATGAAAACTCTTAATTTGCAGTTTGCTTAAAGAATTGTCTTTACATAATCACCCTGGTTTCTTTCCATAATCAGCTACTAATGGATATGGGGCTAAGTGAGCCTTTCATCCAGCACAGCCTTTGTATATTCTTATGTCTGTATAAATAGTTAGGCTTAATTAGTTTATTTTCCGTTGTCATACCATTTTTATTATTGTCCCATTATTCATGTAGGAGTTCCAGTAGTTTCTTGCACAGGCACATATTCACTTATAACTTTCAGAGTGCCTCCTGAGTTGAAACACTGCAGTTTCTGTAATCATCCTGAGTCATGATATCGAGGAGTGATGGGGCCATGACCATGAGTGGGAGAGAAGGGGAAGGGAATTATGTACATTCACTAAGTGAACTGTGCACAGTTCTGGGTATCTGGAAGATATAGCCTAGACATTTTACTCTGAACTATTTCATGAAGTTAATCTCAAACCTAAGGCTTTCAGACATGGTGTTATAACTAGCTGGGTCTTCTGAGCTCCACTTCTGACACTTGCATGGCTTTTAAGGAGTAAGGGAAGGCCAATCTAGTTCTGGGTTCCACAACACAAGAGATGGACCTACTGGAAAGAGTCCAACGTGGGGCCACCAAAATGATCTCTTGTGAGGAGAGGCTGAGAAAGATGGGTCTGTTCAGCCTGGAGAAGAGGAGGCTCAGAGGGGAATCTCACCAATGTCTCTAAATACCCGAAAGGAGGGTGCAAAGAAGATGGAGCCAGGCACTGTCCAGTGGTGCCCAATGCTGGGATAGGAGACAATGGGCACAAACTGGAACACAAGAGATTCTGTCTAAACTTCAGGAAGCACTTTACTGTCTGAGTCACTGAGCACTGGCCCAGAGTTTTTCTCCCTCAGCAAAGTAGCCTCATCATAGTGGCAATGTGAAGAACAAAATTATTTTGACCAGAACTGGCTGGAGAGAACAGGGTTAGCTATGTACATTAAGTGAGTGCTTGAACTTTTGCATAACTGAAAGAGTGTCTTCCACCATATATATATACACATATATATACTAGAATATGGAGGAACCATCAAAGAATTTTTAATATTTTTTTTCTTTCTATTATAACTCTTCAAAATGGCATTTGATTTGGTTCAGGATTATATGGTGGCATATCTACCTGCAAAGAAATTACTTCAAGCTGAACATTTTTTTTTTTCCCCTTAATAAAATAGTATTTCTGATAGATTGGAGCTAATTTTTTTCAGTTCTAAAAGAGCTAATCTCATCAACTCAGAAATTAGCTTTAACAGTGCTAGAAATGTAATAAAAGATATTAGGTAATAATTGATTGTTTCAGTTGGTTTGGCAGGCCTTCGTCTTGTTGCAATATTCAATCCTCTGTTTTTTTAATATTTGGAAAATTGAACTTTCTCCATTTATGCAGGTGATTTTTTTTTTCCATTTATGTTAGCTCTTTTAAGTCACTGAAAGCATACAAACAAATCAAACACTGAACATTTTGCCTTCAAATCACTGCATTTTAGATTTCTAGATATCTGAGTTGGGCCTAATTTTTCATTGTGTTCAAGCATGGAAAAGAGTACATTGCACCCAAAATAGCTATATATTTTTGAAGTATGCATTTATGATCTTCTGCATAATATAGATATACATATTGTACACACAAGTGTGCCAACATGAATATACAATCCATTTAAATACTTTCAACGACTATTCATAATGTACAAAAATAACCTGTTTATCTACATGTTGATTTACACTGCAGAAAAACTGTAGTGTGATTCATTCTTTTCCATTAGAAACAAATCAACACATTTCTATTTGCAAAATGAAATGAAGCGTAAGGTTTGCATATGATAAATTACTTCCAAATCAGTTTATAAATCTCTGTGGAAACAACAGTGAGCATAGGGTGCTGGTACCACCTCTTCTGGCTGCCACTCTCCTTTTTCCATTCTTTTTTTTTTCTCTTTTTTTTTTTTTTTTTAATTAATTTTCCATTCATTTGAGTGAGAACAAAGGGCCTCTCCTGATATTTTTATTTCTCTCTCTTTTTTTTTTTTTTTTTTTTTTTTTTTTTACTGTTCATGGGGGCAAAAAATATACAGAATCATTACACTTTTGTAGCTGCAAAAGAAAAGATTTTCCAATAGATGGGCCTTAGAAGTAAATAAAAGAAAGGATTGCTAAGCTTGGTGAATGGGAGTCTTGGGATGAAATTCAGCCCATTGGGTGTCTTTCAGATCTATCAGCTTAAAATGTGTGATAAATAATGTGTTTGCTTCTTGGCTGTCGGAGAGATGTTGGACACCTCTCCAATCTCACCATGGCATGGGCTATCCTGCCCACGTGTGCACCCTCTTGCTTTCCTGCCTGCTGTTGACTTGCTTCTGCTTCTGATGGGGAATCATGGAGTATATTTTACAACCTGCATTTTTAAAAATCTGCTTGGCAAACACCCATAATGGTGTTGGCTTTCTGTCATGTCTTTTCCCCTGCTGTTTCACACAGGTTGACAAGAGCCATGAAGAAGACATGGGTTTGTGTGCTGTGGACATGCAGGGGGACAATTGGGGCAGTCCCTCTTTTGGAGGCCACCTGGATCTCTTTGGAGTTGAATGCTATTAGCTGTGCTACTTGACAGGGAATTTAGGCTGGCTATGTGCTACAGATGAGAAACAGGCTGATGCAACACACTTCAGTGTTAAAAATAGCATTGTATAGTGATGTCTATATTGCATGAAAAAATTTTGAAGCTACAGGGTGGTAAGGACCATGACATTCCAAATGATCTTGGTGACTTTATCAAGGGAAAATCACAGCAGCACTGAAGAAGACACCTGTCCAACTCTTCCCACATTGCATTTTGTGAGGTACTTGGCAACTGCTCATTATTTGTATAAGCTAACAAAAATTCCTAGTGCTGCTTTGTAACCAATGTATTTTATTTCTACTTGCTGCAATGTTTTTATTTTAAAATATATCAGTTTCTCTTTGCTGGTGGCAGTTTTGTTATCTCTATGATTTTTTTTTTTCAATTATTTTACAGGAATTTGCTACAAAGTTTTGATTTGCATCTCAGCTGCTCCGTTGCAAGACCAGCATCATAAGTTGGTTTGTGGTTGAAATAAGAAGGCAATAGTTTCACAGGTTGTGAAATTTTCATTCAAAAATAGTAGAAAATTTTAAAAGACAACTTTGAAAAATATATTCTGCAATTATATATTCTGTTTGAATGACCATTCTTGCCATAAGTAAGAATAATGCTATGTTCCTTACTAAGTTGTACTATATGAATATTTTGTTTTGTTTTGTTTTGTTTTGTTTTGTTTTCCAGGATTTATAATTAATTATAGATTGCCATTGTGCACGGCATGGTCTTTCTATTCAACTGTTTGCTGTCTACATTGCAACTGGAATTCCCAGTTGAATAACAATATGACAAAAATACAGTTCTTAGCATTCTTAGGTAGATTGTGGTTTGTTGTTGTGGTATTGTGTTGTTTTTTCTTTTTTCTTTCTTAATTTATCATTTCATCAATGAATAAGAAATAGTTTTACACACAAACTAAACTATTACTTGCTTTGGTGTTCTGCGCAATGAGAATTTCGTTGTTACTTTTTCATGAAAAATGATTATTTTTAGTATTAAGGAGCTCAGAGAAAACTACATTTCTGATTGATCAAATATTGCCTCGTACATTCTCTCTAAATTGTTAGCCCAGCTGAAACAAGTACACATCTTGTAGTTCTTGGAATCAGAATATCCCAAGTTGGAAGGGACCCACAAAGATCACCAATTCTAACTCCTGGGTCCCCAAAGAACCACCCAAAAATCAGACCATGTGTCTGAGAACATTGATCAATTGTTCTTGCCCAAAACTCAAGTTTACTTATGCCCTTAAATAGTTGCATTTGACCTTTGGGGGAGGGATTTCAATTGAAGATGCAGAACCCACAGCCTGCATGTGGTTGTGTTTAGATTAAGACACAGTTTTATGCTGTTAACCTGCTCCTGCTTTTACCTCACAGTAAATTGTCTTTCCGTAGAAGTAAATTGTTTGGATATTGTTTCATCAAAAGTGTGTGCATGTTTAGAGCATTAAGCAGGAGGTTATAAAAGGAAATATACTGAAACAAAACAAACAGTGCAGTTTTGGAGGTTATTCATGCACATTTTGTACTTTCCTCTGCTTGTTTCTTTTCTCCTCTAATGGGAAATACATTTTCTAGCGTGGATTAATAAGAGTCAAGAGAAAACTTGGAAGAAAACAGGTACTATTTCACTGATTGAGATGCAAACTATTAATTGGTTAATGATTAGAACAGAAATCAATGATTTTCAAAGCCACTAAAAAAGAGAATTTGGTCTCCAGTCCTTTATGAATTCAGCACTTCTCTGAAAACTCCACTCTCAAAGAGTTAAGCTAATGGTTTGAAGGTGTGACAGATCTTTACAAATAACAAGACCAAATCTGCAAAATCAGCAGAGTCTGTGCCCTCATGTCCCCTGCAGAAACAGGCCCATGCTAAGTCAGATAGATCCTTGACATGGGAAGCTTTTTTGAGCAGCACATGGGACCACATGAACTATATCCAGAATTAATGCATTTAGGACTACCAGGAATGCAATGTTAAAACCAAACAGGTGAGGTAACATGTTTGACAACACAGACATCTTTTCACCTGGATTTGAATAGGGAGGCCACAGACTCATTTAAATTAACCCACTGAATGAGTTGGCCCGTGTTAAGTCAGGATCTGGATCACGTTCACATCAGGAAAACAGAAATATGCAGTCAGCAATCCCCTGAATACAAAATTCTTTGGTAACAAAGAAACATTCATTGCTGCAAGAGCTGCCACTGGCTCTTTCACATCCCTGCTTTCCTTGGGGGGTCCCACCAGGTGCCTTCAGCTGTTTGCCACCCTGCAGACAGTACAAAAGGTTCAACTTTTTGTTAGAAATGTCACAGTGGCTTATGCTTGGTTTTACTTTCTTTTCAGCTAGAGGCCAGAGCATTGTGCTGCAAACTAAAGCTCTTTCCAGATTTTTCTCTGGGCTGTTCAGCTCCCTTTGATCCCCTGGGGTTACTTTCCCAAGCTGAAACCCTGGCAGCGCTCTTTTAACCTTCTCCAAACACCCTACATTATTTTAACATCGCATACCGCTCTATGGACTAGAGCCATCTTGTCAAAATACTTCCCCACCACCTCCCAGTCCAGAGCACTCACCCCATTTTCTGCCTAGTTGTAAGTTTCATGTGTAGATTTAGGAGTTTTTGCATAGGTGCTGCTCCCTTTGCCCTAATTTTCCATCATCAGTGTGGGGTTGACATGGCTACTTGTGAAAGGTGGTATAAAAGAAGACAAAGCCAAACATCTTTTGGTCTTCAGATACTGTTGCTGGCACTAGCAAACACAAGCATGATACTGCTCCTCACTTTTTATACTACAGTGGATTTATGCATTGTCTAATGGCAGTCAAGTGGGTACAGATTCCCAAAGGATTATAAAGTACATGATTATCGCTTTGCAAGTTATGGACACTCGGTAAAGGGAAGCTGCTTTGTACTACGTGAAATTTCTTCTTGGCTCTTTTATATTATAATCTGCAGTTCTTAGTGGAACAGATAAAACTAAACAAATCAGAAGTTGAAATGTCCTGACCTTTTCCTGCATTAAAGTTTTTATGGTCTCTGAGCTGTTCAAACGTGGGAAATGAATACTTACTGGTTTTTATCACTGGCATCAGGAGTCCTCCAGAATTTCCCTTGCACACCTTTGCAGCTTGCTGCTGCCATAGCAGCATTCCTGTGTACACATGAAGAATGAATTAAAAATCCTCCTTCCTTCTCCAAATACTATCCAAATGTCACAGGGACGGTCTTTGGTATTTGTGTCTCTGGTACATCTGGTACAGTTTTGTGTGTCTGTTTAATTTCAGCAGATCTTCATCCCTGTTTAATTCCATGGAGCCAGGTAAATTCAAAGAAATAATATCAAAGTATCTTCCTCTTTGCATCCTTAACTTTGTAAACAGAGCTGAATGTGCTCAGAAGAGAGGCGATTTGTGGCACAATGTAGAAATCAATGTTATGAAAAAGTCAGTTTATTTGTATCTAATGTCACTGTCACATTCTTCATGCAAAGTCAACCCAGATCTTGAGGAAACCTTTAAGTACTTTTCCTGATCCTCCTTTCTAGCATTCTCTATTGATCTCCTTCAAAGATTACATTTCTCTCCTCTCTCTTACAAAGAGAAATCAAAATGAGCTCGTTCACTATCTATCATAGTGACAACAATACACTCTGTGCAGGTGTGTCCTGGACTCACCTCTTTATAACCCTTGGCTGCAGTTTTCGTTATAAGCCCTTTCGCATGCCCAGTGTCTAGTTCTTGCTCTGCCTGTAGTGTTAATAAAAGAATCACACTAAGGACTTTACTGCCATTCTATTGTACCTTTTGGATACTCTTTATCCTTCTAGTGTCATGGGTTCTGAATGAAATGCTTCCTTATTATTACTACAGATAATAAAAGGAGGAGGACTCCTTTTACCATGCTGTTGTTTACCCCACTGCTGCATGGTGTGCATTGTTCATGCACTCTGTTTCCTCCAGCGCTCTCTGATGAGAAAGACTTCTGTGCCTTGATGATCCTAACCAGATCAGCTTTCTGGATGAGATACTACTTCCCACAAATACTTTCCAGTTTAACTCCTCACACTCTGGGGACTGTAGCAAACTTATTTACCCCATTTGTACATTTTCCTTGAGCAGGATTTCTCTTTGACTGGGTATTTCCTCCTGTATGCAGGCCATTGCTTCTAAGCGGGGTTGCAGTGCACAGTCTCCTGATGGAGGATTCCAAAGCTCCATTAGTCTCTGTGGGAGATGCTGCATCTGAAGAGGATGTATTGCAGTGCTTCAGGATTGCCAGGCAGGGATTCTGCCCATGTTGCTGGCAAAGTGTATCAACAACTTGGTCTTCCAGCTGCCTCCTCCTGGTTCCCAGTGGCAGATGCTTTGTGGGACTGCTCTCATGGATCTCACTGTGTGGAAATCCATGTATGGGTGAGTCTTCTCTATGGCCAAAGGAGATTTATTCAGGCTAGTCATTAAAGTCTATAGCATAGTTCATTCCACACTGAAGATAATGCCTACCCTAGGTGGTTTAAAAGGCACCCTGAAGTTGCTATCTTCCCACTGACCATAAAGGAAGATGAGGATGACTGGCTCAGTTTTCGAAGTATCCAAGCTGTCTCATACTAGGTGAGATGTGGTATCCCACATATGATGTGACTCAGCCTGCATTGTACATATTGGCACTGACCATGCCTTAGTTGCCTTTCCAGCCTCCCAGCTTTTCATCTGGCAAGAATCATTCAAATACCTAATCTTACAGCAAGGATGACTGTCTGAGTAAGGCACAGCAGACACAGGCCAGACAAAAAGCTACAATTTTACACTTAGTATTCACTGCTATTCAGTATAGAGTGGTAATGTATACAGGGATAATGTACTCCTTATCATTTAAAAAGAGCAGATCTATTTTATCTCCTCAAGGAGTCAAGGCAGGAGTGGGGATTTCATTAAGGTGCAGTGTCTCCATTTGGTTAGTGATCATTATATTTACTGCAGAGTTTGTATTGTTACATGAATGCTCTCATTTGGACCCTTGCACCCAGCAAATGAAAACCAGCTCACTACTGGAAGTTCAACAAGCCCCTGACAAGTCCAAGCAATGATTATTCAATGCATTCATTTTTTTTTTTTTTTTTTTCTGCAGCAGGGAAATTCTCTTCTTCCTACAGTAAGAGATCTCTAAAGGACTAAAATGTAATTACAGTTCCATCTAGAGCTTGGTCAAGCTCCATCTGTTTCTCTGAGATGAACATTACAGCTCTGAACTGTGCCAGGAGCTGGTATGTAGGAGTCTGCCCAAGTTATCAACCTGTTGTCTGCTCCTTTCGTGAGTGTCGTTCTGTTATTTATTGGCACTCTCGTACAAAGCCCAATGAAGCCACAGGGAGTTTTTGCACTGACTTAAGTAGGTTTAAATCAGGCCCCAAAATAAAAATTCTCTCTTTAGAAGGCAGGATGTAACAGAACGGTGAGGAACTATGAGTGGCTTAATCATTACATTTACTCAGCTTTATGACTAATGCCTGTGTCAGTTAACAAGTTTTATTAACAATATAGTGACCTTGAAAACTCTGTACATCTGACTAACTCATTCTACTTTATGAGTAAGTGTTCTATATATTGAGCAAGGATGTAATTGAAAAGATGTCATATAAAGTGACTTGATGCTTAAAATGATTTAAATATTATATGGATTGTAATTTCACTTGAAACTGATACAGTTTTTAAATATTGATAGAATACCTTAAATTACTGAAATTAAAGGTGGCAGTGTAGTATCAGCATCAGGTAAAATATATGTGTAAAGTGAAGTGAATATGAGGTTATTAATCATAGGTATTAAGTGCTAGATAGTACAGAAGTATTCCAGCACTGGAAACTATTAAATGTGGATACGATGAATTTGGCGTCCATAATTTGCCAGGTTTGGAAATCTGTATGACAATGAAAATGGGTGTCCTTGAAATGTATTGATCATAACACTAACATTGTGGCAGGTCATATTTTACACAAAGGGAGTCTTAAAATGTGCTCCGTGCACAAGCAAGTGCAGAGAGCTGGACAATAACCTTGTAGTTATGAGGTGTGTCCCTGAGTTGCCACATCAATGGTGAGGGTGCAAATGGTACATCGCACCCCAACCCACTCAGAAATCTACACACCCCTTCTTTCTGCCCCCAAAATGTCACTTAGCACTGAGCTAAATCAGAACATCTACTTAGCCATTTAAGTTCTTTCTCTTCCTCAAAAACTGTTATATGCCATCGCACAGGTGTGATATATGCAGCGTGATCACACCTCCCGAGATACATAGCTGGCCTGCCTGCTGTTGAAGCCAAACTTTTACACCACTCAGCTAAATACCATACCCTTTCTTTGAGAAATGAATATCCATACATTTCTCTGTGCATGTTGCATTCTTCCCTGAATTATAACTGTGTAGACCATAGCCTCCATCACTGAGGCAATGATGTGCAATAATGCATTATGGTTGAGCACCATGACTCCACGTCCCCCTTGATGGCATCCTTGACCCAACAAACAGCCACCAGGACTCAAGCACATGTGAGACCTGACCTTTCACATGTTTCTTAGTTCCAAAATAAATGTGAAGGACGCTGCTCCTGTGTCATTTCCCTCATCCAGGAGCACGGTAATGTCATGGCATTTCCCAACCACGACACAACTCTACAGATTGGGGTGTGCTCCTTCACCTCAGTGCTCAGCTGTGACTGCCCAGTCTCCTCTCATCTCTTCTGGAGATCTAGCACAGGGGCACTGGGGCCATGTCCTGATGAATGGGTTGAGCCCAGGTGAAATTGTACCTGTTCTGTAGAACATGTAGAGGAGATATCACAATGGTTCACCAAGATGACTGTCCTTCACACCATGTTTTTGCCAAATCCATGTCCAGGAATTAAGAAGAACCCCAATTCCCTGGTGCTGCTGTGGTTGGTGGGGGGAAAAAAGAAAATGTGTGAGAGAGAACTCCACTATGAGAGGTGTGTGGGAGGGATGAAGGAGAGAATCAAGAAAACCTGGGAAGTAACAGCAACTTTGTTTGATAAGACTACTCAAAATAGTACTCATGTGACTAAGCCAACATCTCTATCTGCTAGTCCCCTTAGGCTCCCTTTATAAACAGAGATGGAGTCTGGGACACAATTCATCTCCTGCTAAACCCAGTATCTGAGACATCAAATGAATCACACACCCCAAAGTACTAATTTCTCTTGAATATGGAGGAAGTCAAGGTGACTAGCTCAGACATTGATGTTGACCTTGTGGATGTCTAAAATATCACTCAGATGAGAGCCATCACTCTTGTCTTTACTGAGGAGGCCATTTTTTCTTCCCACAACAGTGTTAAGCAAGATTAGTACTTAACTATGAGTAACCTGTGTATGTGAGGTTTGTCGATAACTATAATTGTTAAGCTTTCATTTAACTTCCATGTCTCTATATATCCATATATACCCATAACTTCTATGTATGCATTTAAATACACACATAGACACAAATGCACAACGATACTCAACTATCCCTGATTTTTCACCTAGGATGCTGACATATAAAAGCAGTTATTTTAAAAACACAAACAAAAGCTTTAAAAGAAGGATAAGTGAGCTGTGTGTTAACTTTATTGTTATGCAGATGTTTTCTATAACCACTGTAGTTGCAAATCTATTAGGATATACCTTCACTCCAGCAACGTTCATACAGTGCTGAAGATTTTAATTGATCGCGTAAGGTGACTGTCAGTCCATGTACATTGAATGGATGCCACACTGGAGAAATGTGACTCAGAATAAAGTGCCATCAGGAGGCTTTCTGTGCTCTATCTGCTAAAGTGAGTCATTATGGAGTGAACTGCCTCTCTTTGCAGGCAGACCTTTAGACAAGAGACTATGAAACATCAAGAAGCTCTGAAACATCATCCTTGTTCTAGAAATCCTTTCATACAAAAGAAGCCAGTCTACTCCATTCTGCCCTGACATGAGATGCTAATCCAAACCTTCTCGGCTTATTGCGTTTTACTATCTGGAAATACTTTCCCCAGAGTAGAGAAATGCTCTAGTGGTGTCAATATTCCCATTCAAAGAGAGGTTTCAGATGTGCAATGTTCTTCTGCCTTCTGTACCTGAGTGCTATGGATGACTATGCTACTGCAGCTGTAGTCTATATTGAAGCTGGCAATATCCTACATTTGCAAGATCTTATTAAACACAGTTAAATTTCATCATATATGGTAGCAACCTACAGATAGCTAAAATGTTGAAGTTACAAGAAAACCTGTAGCAACTTATGCATTCAGTTTCCATTTTAAATCTAAAAGAAATGTGAGCCTTTTTGCAAGTGAGGAAATGCACAGAGAAAATACCTTAGAAACCTCAGCTCTGCCCCGCTAGCAACAGCAATCCAACTTCCTTCCTCCTGGCAGAGCTTCTCCAAGACATATGTTCTTTGAGCTGACACATAGTGTGTTGCTATTAGGGGAGGACTAAGGGAAGCTGGAAAATTAAAATTCTGTTCCATGGGGAGTGTCACTGCTTGCTTATGTGGTTCTTTTCAAGTTTAATTAAAAAATCTAGGATGAGTGACTGCAGCCTGGAGATCATGACCACATTGGTACACTGTGGAGAGGCATCTTTGTTTGCCCAGGTGTATGTTAGGACTTAGAAAGCTCTTGCTATGGAAAGATACATCAGTACATTGCCATGAAAAGTTTCACCTAGCTGTCAGCTTCTGGCAGCAGTATAAAAAGCTTAATGGGAAAAAGAAGCCTTAACCAGCTCCATTGAGGACATCTGAGATACTGTCCTGCCTTGATAAGTGTCCTCTGTAGCTTAGTTTTGGCCTTTGATACTTTCAGAAAGATTTTTAAAAGCTTCCTGTAGATACCGCTGCTAGCTCCTGCTAGGCCAGAATGCTGCATGGCATCACTTCTCTTTCCCAAAGTTAATGCTGAGGAAATAAACCGTAGGATGGAAAAGTGGCCTCAAGACCCATTGTTTGCTAGGAAGGGAGTTGGAGGATCAGCCTCATTTATGGTTTGCACCTCTGTGGTTGAATCAGAGAGAAACGCATTTCTTCCCTCTCCCCCTCCTCCTACACCCTTAAATATATAATAATTCAGGAAAACATCTGAAATAGCTCTTTGATAGAAATGTGTATCTTTAGTTTCCTTATTTAAATGCAGGGACTTTATTAGGTAGAAAAAGTCAGCTTTAATTTATACCAATTTATATGAATTAAATAGCTGCAAAGAGGATCATAAAAACATGAAGCCTGAAGGCTCAAACATCAGAAGGCAATTAAAGCTCGAGGCTTTGCATGTACTGGGAGGAAGAGCAGCTATACAAAAATATCTTTGAGGAGGATACTTCCATGGCAGAGGAGCAGCTAACTCCTACGTGCAGCAACACATACACACAGCCTACTTTTTGTCAGCAATGTATCCAGGGGTCCCTAGGGGTCCTGCCTGAATACTGTCACTCTGCATTCACAGCTTCAGGCTCAAGAAAATCCACTGCAGGGTATGCTTAATCCTTCAGAGGAGCCTGGAAAACCCAGAAACCTAGTCTGTTCCACTTTTTGTTTGAGAAATATTCATATGGGTCTATACCTGCCCCATTGCTCATCTTCCCCTCCTCTGTCAGCAGAACTGGTCTCTGGGAAATAAGGGTCTAGGCAATCCTCACAATTTTTCTTTCACACAGAAGTGAATATGTGGTATGTAAGTGAATATATAAGCTGCGTGAATATTCAGGCCATTTCAGGTTATGAAACTGTATTGTCCCAGTCCTTTCCCACACAGCTGAGGCATTGGTGGCATTGGCTACTGAATTTCTAGGGTCTGTAAAATGTCTGTAAAAACACTGCTATAAACAAAGAAACAAATAAACAAAAACACTTCACATTCAATATCTAAGTATTCCTTGACCTCATGACCAAAATTACATAAAAAAAAACACAAGCATCCCCAACACCAAGGGCCCTATCATTTAGAAAAAGAAGATGTTTTAAGCAGAGTTCTCCATTTAAGGTTCCATTTTTCCATGAGAAGCTTTCTTCTCCTTGATTATTTCTCTGCCTTCACTTGTGTTTGTAATTCTTCTCATTTGCTGACAACATCATTAATATTATGCACTAGATATGTAATGAAGTGAGTAATAAGCGGTAAACTGCTCTAGTTCACAATAGGAAGCCAGAAGAGTTCTGGGATACGGAATATGGATTATCCTGCAAAAAGGAGCTCTGAGCATGAGCCCAGAACCTCACAGCGAGATACGTGGATGTATATGGCATACAGCTGTCTCTCACCAATTTATTTATTCTTGCTCTGAGCTGCCAATAATGCCACTCCACTGGGAGGCTGTGAATGCATCGTGCGGGCACAGACCAGGAAATAACAAAATTGGGCCCAGCATGTTTCCATCCAAAGATCTGGAAAATTTTGATCATTCATTAGGCAAGAAGGAGCGATACTGAAATCCTTTCCTTTGTACTAAAAATAAATCAGAAGCACAGAAACGAGTCGCAGCCTGCCACCAGCTTGGTCCTCCTGGGGGCTGTGGCTGAGACTCTCGCTGCTGCAGCTGTACCTACCTGCTTCAGGCCGCAGCATCAATCCCTTGGGGCTTGAGAAAGCAGTCATCTCCACGTTGGGTCATCTTTGTTCCCTCTGCAAATTTGTTGCACTTAAGTTTGGATCTGAAAGCTTTTTCTGGCTCTGTTTCAGCTTTGCTGTGTTAACTTCCAGACATCTTCTCAATTCCTGATATTTTGATGCAAGTTTTTTGTTTGTTTTTTTGTTTGTTTGTTTGTTTTTGGAGGGGTGGGCTTTTCCTTCAGCAATTAGTAAGTAAATTACTTGTCATTCCTGATGTACCCATCAGGCTCGCCTCGTGTCCTGATGAAAACTGGCATTTATTCTAATGGTTTGTTTCATAACCTATGCAGCTGATTCTGGTAAAAATGAAAATAATTTAAAAAAAAAGTCTTTAAGAGATCAGCAAGGTGTAATTTTTCTTTACCAATGTTCATTGAAGAAGTTCTAGATACCATTAATAGCTAAGAGTTTCACAGTTTCATATTTAAAATGGTTGTTAAAGACAGTTATATAGTACCAAAAATAAGGCTGCGAGATATATGTTTTTTCCTGAGTTATCCTTTAAAATAACAAGAGAAGAAACACCTATAGTTGTTTGTTTCTCTCTCAAAGCCATTGCATTTTAAGAGCTGAAAAAAGATAATATAAGAAGTAGGAAATCCTAACAGCATGGAGATATTTAAGCGAATTGCTCCATTTAACTAGGCAGTATCCAAAGAGAGTCTATGGCAGCACATCTGATATACAAGTTACAAATGATTGTTCAGACATAGGTGATGTAGGTTTATAGCGGTAGGCGTAATACCAAGTGTATAAAGGAAACATCATAATGCCATGGATCTACCTTACCTCTACTAGATTTAGCATTATGTAGCCAAATTTAATCTTAGGCTTTATAAAACGAGTTGGTTACACTTGATTAAAAACATGGCAGGATTTACAAAATGGGACTTTTTCATTGTGTTTGTTCTGCATTTATTGCTAGTTGAATCAAGTAAGCCTAAGGGGATATTCTACTTGAAACAGGTTTGTTTTCTTGAAGGTTAAGTTCATTAAATCAAATTTTGACCTTTTGTAGTTTACACTGGCAGAGCCTTTCTGCTCCCTGGACCTCTAAGCAAAACCTTCGGTCCAGAGATGGCACCTTCCCGCAAACCTTCCCCACCATTAAATGCCCATCCTTGCTTTCAGACTGTTTGCTGCCATTCATCAACATGCAAGCAAGGAAAGGATGTCTACAAAGCAAGTAGTAAAACAACATGGCTTCAGTTCTAAATGAAATACTTTGCAAAATAAAACCATTTCTGCAACCACAGATTTCCCAAATCAGCACAAGGGTGTAGTCACGAGAACATCTGGATGAATTTATACATACATATAACGTATGTACAATTATGCATGTACACACACACACTTAAGCATGTAAGATGCTTTTATCTTGCTGTGATGGTTGTGCTCTGGCCTAACCTGAATACACTGTGTGTCTTTAACTCCAGCCTGAGATGAATAGATTGCCAGCTGAACAGTCTTTTTATAGTACTAGTCTGTGGGGAAATTCTTCAACAAAAATGTTTTTCTGATCACATTTGCAATTCATATATGCTATAAACAGGATTCTATTAATTGAACACTGGAAAAAAAAATAAGAAAAAAAAACCAACTAATTATTGTATATATTATTGATGACCTTCCTGCATCTATGATAAATGACACGGTCATGTTCAATACCAACGTATGTTATAAGAGTTTCTCACTGCTGGTTCTGTACAACTGCTCTTCAAATGGTTATTTTTTCCTAAGGATTTCTACATTTAGATGACAAATCAAGCATCTCTAATTGCCAAATTGTATCTGCTTCTTCATCAAGAGACACCTCACAGAGCTTCTGAGTCAGAGTAACCAGGCAACCCTAAGCCTCTAGACTTGGAGGCAAAGAAAAACGTGTACTCCTACAGCAAGAAGAAAAATGATCATTTCAATCTCTATTTAAAAATTTGTCATAATAGATAAAACTTTTGCTGCAACGTAAATATTTAAAGGGTGATATAAATCCTTAGGCTCCCAAGATGTCCCAGTCAGAAGCTGAGAGGTTGCTTGCCAGTTCTCCCAAAGTACTGGTGCTGGGCAATCCAGAGCTCCAGTGGGAGCTCACCTGGCAATGCTGTGCCTCTGAGCTATCACATTTTTAGTTAGCTGTGTCATACCAGGGATATACCAGACTCCAATCTACTGTTTTCTTGGGGAGAAATCTCCTGATGGTTTTGTCAAAGACAAGCATTCATAGTGTAAATTTCCACAAATCCCAGTGATGACCTTTAAATGAGGGGAGCTGCATAACCTCAGCATCTGTACTTTGAGCCTCTGAGGTTTATCCAATGACCTGCCAAAGACCACAAGATCATATTTATTACAAAAACAAAACAAAACAACCCCACCAACCTTTCACACAGCTATCTATGTGCATGCTTTGGACTACCAAGTGCTCTGTTTGTTCTCTAGCATCTGAAAAAAAAAAAAAAAAACCTTCTCACAGGCCTCATGTTTGTCACTTGGGAATAGCTCTGTTCGCTCCTTGCTCTGCTTTGTTTCTCTCTTTGCTTCATTTCTTCCCTAAAATGCTTCTGCCCAGAGCATTTCCCTTGTCTCTGCTGGGTGAGGAGGAGGAGAAGCAGGGGGCACGGCAGTGTTCGCTGGTCACTGTCCTGCCACCAGCCTCTGCCTCTGCCTGGAAGGCAACCAGCCTCAGGATGAAACTAAGATAAGGACTTCAGTTCCATTGATTTCACTGGGACTTAAATGGATTCTTCCATGATTTGTCGCAGATAAAGGGTTTCAGACTTTTTTTTTTTTTTTTTAATGCACAAATTAGAGCCCTAATAGTCCATTTGTTTTAAATAAAAGTACTCCTGGGTTTAGATGCAGTTTGAGGCATAAAGGGCATAACTTTGTCCCTCACTGGGTAATCTTTCATTTCTCGCATCCTTAGAAGCACACAGGATTAATGCCTCAGTGTTGTGTGAAAAAGCACAGTGTGGGAAATGCTGCAGTCCTGCTACCTAGAGCACTGTGGGCAGCCTGGCTGCAGAGGGCTGCTTGCTCCAGGACCACCGCAGGGAGAGAGGAGAACGTCCCTGAAGCAAAACTGATCAACTGGCCAAGGATGAAGGAGCTGTGTCCAGTGCCTGATAGCCAGGCTGAGACCAGGAGGTCATCAGAACCAGGTGGAAGCAGTTGCAGTGATGAAAACCCAGCACAGCTGGCTGAGTCACAAGGCTGTAAGTAAGAGGGACACGGGAGCATCACTTAGGGCTTTGTCCCCACTCTTGGGGTTGTCTGCACATGGTGTTGTCTCCCAGCACAGGTACAGCAGCACCATAACACAGTGTAATGTTATTTAGCATTCAATATTAAATTCAAAGGCCGTTCTTCCCCCCCCCCCCCCCCCAAAAAAAAAAAAAAATCTATTTTGTAAAATGTACAGCCTTACATATGGAAGGTGAGATTTATAGGGAGGATTTTCAAGGCGAAAAGAGTGGCCGAGCTCCACCTGGTGCTGCTTCTGTGTCTCTGCCACTGCTGCCTAGGCTTAGGGAACGGCTTTGCAGCTCTTGGCTGCTGGAGAAAGTTTGTTGTGCTCGTTTCTGCTCCCTCCCAGCTCTTACTTATGAGAACACAAACTTTATTTTAAATGAAAGAGCTTTAAGGGGAGAAGGTCCTGCAAGATTTTTGCTGCTATCTGTTGAACCAGTTCTAGCACGACCTCAATCTAACTGTCCACAATAGTTATCTTAACAGCTCTACAAAATCCTGTTTAGCAACTAAATAACATTTCCCAGCTTTTTTAGATCAATATACAGTTCAAGACTTAAAATAAATAAATAAATAATTAGTTTCAATGCCAGTTTGCTGTTCAATCGGGAATTTAGCTAAATCCAAACTTTCCCAAACCCTATGACCACAGTAGAAAATCTAAAGAATGCTTTATTTTCAAGTGTCCTAAATATTCGACAGCTCCCAGTGAAATCAGCTGGATTTCTACTACATTCAGTGCTCATAAAAGCAGCTGAGTCAGACCGGTAGGTACTTATGACAGCACAATTTCTTTATCTATAATTAACTGCAATGTAAAAAGTTCCCCCAAGTGGTTTCTAAGCCCATTGCAACAGGGGAAAAAAAAAAAAAAAAAAAAAAAAAAAAAAAAAGTGGATGGCTGTGAAGGGGAAAATGCCTCTTTTCTGTGATGTTTGCAAAATAATAGAGAAGAAAGGTGCAAGATAAGTGAGCGAATATGTAAGAATCAGTATTATTTATGCCTTTCCAAGACAGTTCATCACATAGGACAAAACCAAAGCATTTACAGCGTTGGGCACACAGAAGTAGATAAATCATAAGCTGACATGCCAGGGACTATTTTACATAGCTGTCCTAAAGACCTGCTGTGTGGGTCTCGGTTCCCTCAGGAAGGTGAATGGAACATGATGGGATTATGAGTTTTCAGGGAACCTGTGTTTCAGTTAAGTTTTGAGGCAAAATTGCATGCTTGGATTGAGCCCATCCAGTTACCTCTCAAGTTGAGTTTCCACAGAAAAATCCTGAGGAGTATTCACTTTCCTCTAGTATGCCCTCAAAGTCAGACTCCAAATCTACAAATTGTTCTCAGCAGATCAATTCTCCTATCCCTGCAGGATCACTGAGGGAAGACTGTTATTTAATACAGGTACAGTGAGAACTGCTCATTACTGTGGATAAAAAATGTTTATTCCTGACCAAATGCTTGCAAAGAGGTAGCTGACCTGTGACACTATCCTAATTTTAATTCCTTCAGCTGTTCATTTATGAACAGCTCCAGCTTGCTTGATTGATTTCAATGCCAGTAGTTTATTCAATAGCATTTGCAGCATGGTTTGTTTTGTTGGTTGTCCCTAAGTGTCTAAATTATTATGACTTGCTATGACTCGTGTGTTCCTTTCTATTCCTCTCTGAGAACAGGATTAAAAATGTGCTCTCATTTTGTAAAGCTGGTTTATTAACCAGTGAGGCTCACACAGCACACAGATTTTTATAAATTCATCAATATGTGAAGGTCGATGCTTACTCTGGGAGCATTTCCATCATAGCGTGAGAGTGAGGTGGAGATACAGGGCCAGTCTCATTCTCTCCTTCCATATCTCCAAGGAGAAAGTGTGGAGGCAAAGGTATATGAATAGGGACTAGAGCTTTTTTTTTTTTTTCTGCTGAGTCTCTTCCTCCAAGGGAAATTTGTGCCTTGGGAAGAGGCCTGCAAGAGCCTGCAGTTTTGCTACACTGTGCTGAGGCACCACAGTGTTCTTGGGGCTCCACCCCAGGACAAAGGTAATAGTTCCTCATGGTCATCAGGTATGGGTGGTGGCCTGAAGCCACCAAATTAGTCATTCGTAAGTTTTTATTTATCTACAAATATGTAAATTGTCTTTTAGTAAACAGGCATTGGCTGGAGCCTGCTTCCTCCAGTAGAAGTTCTTCCCTATTGAAAATTCCCACCCAGAGTTAAGTAAACCATGTAATGAGAAAAAGACACCAAAAATGTAGTTAAAAATACACTGGCTATTTTCTATACTGGGGAAACAACAAAGTGTCCAAGACACGTTAGTTTACAGGAAGAGAGGAAGGAAGATACTAAAACAAGCGAAGGAGGTCTCTACATGTCCCATGCACATGCAATTTAGAAGGTAACATGGTGGTAAACGAAATATAGAACACTTTTTAGATTTGATTTCAATATACACTGGAGGACACATTAAATGTTGCCCTCCCTGTCCCCTTACAGAATGCATCTGTTCACTCCTCTCAGAAATAGGCAGGCATAAATCATGTATGTGACTGGAATAAAGGTTGTGGGATGTTTTATTCAAGGAAACATTTATGAAAAGAAATCTAAAGGCATCAACATACCTCAGAAGGATGTGTGGTTTAAGAAATGCTCAGTTAAAGCTGCAGGGTTGTGTACAAAAGCCTGAGTTTGAGCAGCCATAAAATCACAGCATCACTTCATCAAGAAGGGACTTCCAGAAGTTGAATGGGGGGTGTCAGGAGGCTGCAACAAAAAATGTCCTACACCTACAGCATAGAAATGGAAACCACAGCACAGTTGTTGATCTGAATAGTTTCCCTGTCTTGCTCCCAGCATTTAAAGATGTTTCCAAGGCAGATCACAGCATCTTTAAATGAATTTAAATAAAGATTTCCTTGAGAGGTGTTCAGCTGAGAAGTTTAGTAGGAGTGAGAATAACCTAAAAACAGTCCTCATATTTCACCCTTATGAATTCTGACACCAAACATGAATACTTGGAAGAAAGCAGTTTTAAATGACCACTACAACCCAGGCCTTATGGGTGGCAGCTAGTAGACAGGGGAAGTACTTGAAATGTGTGTGAGCACTCAGGGAAGGTGCAAGGTGTTTCCCTGAAGCCAGTCTCCACCAATCTGCAGAGTGAGAAATGACTGAAACAACGTGTGCTCTGGAAGCATATGCTAGATAGCAAATACCATCTGGGGTATCCAGTTCAGGTCTCATCTCTCCACAGGTTTGGGAGAGCCTCATGCAGTGCCCTGGGGAAGGAACGAACGTGCCAGGGTCCGCTCCTTTCTTGCAGCATAGCTTCTGGCAGTGGCACAGGGCTGGAGAGCTGCTGCTTGACCAGGGGGACCAGTTGGTATTGGTAGCTGGGTTCCAGCCCAGGTACCCTCCTCAGAGCCCTTTTACCACTTCTGATGTTCCAGAGAGTTTTTTTCACTTTTTCTCCTATGTGAGGCTGGGCACTGTGCAAGTGAGCGAGACTGCTCTCCTGTTGGCATCTGCCATTGTCTCTGCAGGCTGACAAATTCTCTCTGTAATGAGTCATCTTCTATATTTAAAACTAAAATTAAAAATTACTTTTAGTTTTCATTTAAAACTTGAGTTGTCTCTGCTCTGGATCAGGGGAAAATTATGTCCCCATACCAGTTATGTGCCCATTTTCTACCCTTCCTGTTTCAATGGTTAAGAAAAGATGGGAGTCAAATAACAACAAATTCTAATTTAGAAGGTGAAATCAGGCCAGATCTGACATGGTATTGTCCTAACAATATGTGCCTCATCCGCTCTTCTATCATCACAGGTGGACTTCACCATTGTAAGGTGATGTTAATGAGCTGTGGTAATACATCTGCTGCCCTCTTCTCCCCTGGGGAAGATTAACTTTGTCTCCTGCTGCTGGGAACGAAGCTATTTAAATGATATAGTTCACAATGCATGAACCTGCCTCACCCCCCTCCCATTCCCAAAGCGGCTCCCAAGGAATTAAAATTCAGATGTAATTGCACATTCTGATTTCTTTTTTTCAGGGGGGAGGACGTTTTCCTCATGAGTGGGTGAACAGAGAAAGATGCGGAGGACAGGGTGAATCTCATTTGTATGTTGAGTGGCATCTCACCTAATGCTAGTCCTCGAAACCTTAACTGTCTGTGGTGAGGAGTTAGCTAGCTGTCCTCTACAAATACCTGCCTTAGGTGAGAGGAACTGCCTTAAGAAGTCCTGTCTTGATCCACAGACTTGAGATAAAGTGACATCTTAAAGTATGTATTAGCCTAGAATATTTGCTGATTTTCTCTACTGTATGCTTTTAAGTAGAGGTTACCACACTACTGTACTAGTGTCAGCAAGCACAGGACTATTCTTTGCTGACACTGACTTGATTCTATTTAATTTAAAAAACCTGCATAACAAAACCCATCAAATCCATCTCCCCAGTTTTCTTACAGGAGCTGACAAACTGATGACAAGGTAAGCTCTGACATAAAACTCAGCAGATCACAGCAAGTCCAGGAGTCACCATATAGGAAATGCTGTATACAATACAGCATTTTATGTATACCACACAGCATTTGCTATTCATGCTTGAGGTCACTGGCAGCCCCAGCACTGGGTTCCTCCTGCACCCACGCTGTTATCAGCAGTGTTAAAGATCTGAGGTTTCAGTACATTTTCTGACATAATTTTTTTTGAGGTGTCAATGTGGATAGAGGTGCAAGGTTATAATTTTGTTGACAAGCAGACCTTTGCAAGTGCATCCATCTGAGATATATATCTGGTCTCTCTTTCTTTTTTGATCAGCCCATCAATTCCTGCACCTGAGACCTAGATCTCAGAGCCAAAATCCCTCATTAAACACTGAAAATCTTAGCGACTGGTAAAATGACTCCAAATCTCCAGTGGAGAAAATGAGGCCAGAATTTAGTCCCCTTCCCATTGAAAGCTGGCATGACTGCTGAGCAGAAGCATACATCAAGGACGATGCCTGACTTATCCTCCGTGCCCTCCTGAAGGCTCTCCTCTGTAATGTGGGTTGCCATGGTGAGCCCGAGTGCTCAGGGACATCTTTGGCCAAGCGCTAGTGGAAAGCTCCCAGCGCTAATAAGGTTGATGTGGTCCTCTTTGGGAAAACGCGAGGGTAACAGATTGATGTGGTCTGACCTTGCTGTGATGGGTGCAATTGGAAAGGGACAGAACAAACTCAGAAGTTGTTCAGCTGTTGATTCAGAAGTGTTTGTTTACAGCCAAGGAAAACAGAAAAGTTAAATTAAAAAGTTGTCTCTGGAAGTGCTCTGCTGGGAGAAAAAAAAAAAAAAAAAAAAGCAATCTCTTCAGCATTGTTTTTGTACAAGGTATTCAGTGTCCAAGGTATATTCAGTTATCTCCCTAGCTGTCAAAACAATTTTCTCCTTTTTGTATGCATTTTCCTCTTGTTTTTCTTTAAAATTCACTACGTTTACTTTCCTCTTCATTAGGAACTGTACCTTAGGCTCCTCTTGGGCAGCCACAGCCTCATGTAGATCATACTTATGGCTGGTAAAGACCAAGAAATTCTCCATGCAGTTTATTTTGCCCATGTTAGCTTATGTGTCCTTTGTTGTACTGATGGCTCTCTGCCTCTCTCAGTGTGTATTGAACACATAAAGGCAGAGCAGTAGCATCCACCTGTTAGCACTTCAACCTTGCTCTATTGTGGCAGAGCTTCATGTCCTGCCTGTTCCTAGATCACCATGAACAATGAAGTCCCAGGTCCCTGCTGGTTTCAGGTCTCTTCCTCTGGATTCTGCCTTCCAGTCTTGCATGGATTGCAATGCCCAGGTAAGGTTTAGTATATACACCATAGCTCTCACACAGTGGGGAAACTGAGTCCTCTGAAATGTTGGCTGGCAAGGAGGTGTGGGTTAGCTCCAACAAGCAGCTAAGTACCATGAAGCTGCTCGCTCACTTCCCCCCAGTGGGATGGGGGAGAGAATTGGTAGGGTAGAGGTGAGAAAACCCATAGGTTGAGTTAAAAAGTTTACTAGGTAAAGTAAAAGCTGCATGCGCAAGCAAAGCAAAACAAGGAATTTGTTCACTACTTCCCATTGGCAGGTAGATCTTCAGCCACTTCCAGAAAAGCAGAGTTCCATCATGCCTAACAATTACTTGGGAAGGCAAAATGTCATCACTCTGAACACTGTCTCCCTCTTCTTTTCCCCAGTTGTTATTGCTGAACATGACACCATATGGGGCAGTGTGAAAAACAAAGAAGGCCTTGATGCTGTGCAAGCACTGCTGATCAATAGCTAAAATGTTGTTTAGTTATCAGCACTGTTTTGGTCACAAATCCACAGCACCATATGTGATGCACTGAAGAAAATTAACTCCATCCCAGCCCAAACCAGTACACACAGAAATAATATTTATGTTTGTAGTGCTATTTATAGGTGATCATTCATACTTCTATTACCATCACCCAGCACAAATCATCAAAGTGGTCCATTGCATCCTAAAGTTGTATACCTGTGGTTTCCTGTACTAGACAAGCAATGAGATTGCTCCATTGGCTGCTGCCTCTTCCAAAACTAGTTGATGGCAATATCATTAGACATTCTGCTTGATCTGAAAATTTAGTGTAGGCACTTTGAACTTAACAAGGCCACATCTTCCTACATTGATTGTTCTGAAGGGTCATAAGAGGTAAAGAAGCAGGTAGGTCCAGATTTGGTAACTAAAAAGGCCATTTTGGCTAACATTGCTTTTCTCAGCAGTGTAGGAGGTTTTGCTGATACAATAAAGCAAACTAGCCAGGAGGCATTTAGCCTGGTCTGGTAGGAAGCATAAATTACCCTGAAAGCTCTAGGCAGACAGAGTTGTTATAAGGTCATGCAATCTTGAATCTGCCTGCCATCAGGGGAAATTCATAAGGGCTTTCTGGAAACAAAGTTCATATTGTACATCCCTTCTCAGAGCCAGACAGGTATTTATGCCTTTGCAGCCCCATCCACACTGTTGGTAATGGGTGGCAGGTGATGGCTGGTGCCCCATGGGTGAGGAGCAGGGAGCGGGCAGTAGCTCAGCAAATGCACTCCCAATCCAGCTGCGTTCCTAACAGAGCCCTTGCTGGCAAGTGAGCAGCGTTGCTCTGTCATGAGCACACAGACAGCATACTGCGAGTTTCCCCGAGTACCAGATGGAGGCTTGAGCTGGTGTCAATCAAGTGTTTTCAGTTGGAATACTTGGAAGTTGAGCCCGGGCCATTTTACTGCCAGTTGGTTACTGACAAAAGAGCTAAACAAACATCAGGGAAACAGAAGAGAAAATTATGGTAATTACACAGCTTTTGAGAGCTCCTCACAAAATATAATATTCTATAAAAGCCATGATGCAGGGAGGTGACTCTCTGGGAAAGCACCACTGTAGATGGCAAAGTTCATTAAAAGAATTAAAATAGTTTAATTTCTGCTTAGGCAGCATTTTCTGTGTTTGGTGTTGAAATCATTCCATTAAACTGTTTCTTTTTGGCAAAAGGCTTTGTTTGCTAAATGTGAAAGCTACCCAGCTTATCCTGTATACATTCCACAACCGCCATCCCCAAAAGCCAACACAATAACAGGCAGTATGGCCCGAGGAGCCTAAGAGCCCCCTCTACCAGAGAAACCAGTTGGCTGATGGCCTCAGTCCCCCTACACTTCACCGACACTTTGATTCCATCAGCTGTAACGCAGCTGACATACTTAGCTCACACACATGCATGTATATAGGTATCTAGGTTTGTATCTGTATAAATCTCTCACCAAGTCCCAAATCCCCAAAGGACTATGTGGTCAAAGCCAACAAATCCACTGGCTTCCAGCTTATCTACAGGGCTATGTATGAATGTGGGAGAGAATACTAGAACAGCCTGACTGAATGCCATGCTAAAGGATGGGGAAACTGTTTTTTGGAGCTGTAAAGGCTCCCTTATTTTCCCTCCAACCAAAAGTCAATAAAAGCAGTTTTTTTCTGCATTGAGGACATCTCCTAGAGGACTACGTCACATGCTTTCTCTGTTGCATAGGATATAGGATACGCCAGATCATGATTGCTTCATCTGTCACTGGGATATCATGAAATACCACATTAGTGCTGCACAATGCATGCTAACCCACTTCCAGATGGTGCACGATGGTCAGAGGATAACGGTTTGAGCTCTCTTTGGCTGGCCTTGGTGATGCTCCTGCATTCACGTGGCAAATCTGCAATTTGTTTCTTCATGGAAGAGCTGCAGTGAAAAAGGAGACCAAGGCAGGCTGCCAGCCCAAGGAGATGCCAGCATGGCCAGAACTCAGTTGCCAACTGAGTGTAAGTGATCCCAGCTGCAAAATACACTGGAAATCTCCTATGGCACCAAATGCTCAACAAACAACAAGGCTGGATTCAGAAATGCTGTACAGGGCTAAAGGGACCAAGAGGGAGCCCTCAGGGATGATGTACTTTGGCCTCAAAGTACATTGTGATCATGCAAGCTGTTAAATCTTCATTTTAAAGTAGCTCCCAGAGATAGAAAATTCCATTTCCTCTTTGAAATATTTTCTTTGCTACCAGTAAGATGGAGCCAGACTAGTTAGATTTTCCTGTTGACAGTCTGTGCCTTTTCCTGCATTGCTTAAAGCACAAATACTTCATCTTAAATGTTT
Source organism: Aythya marila (assembly GCF_965140915.1). NCBI lineage: Eukaryota > Metazoa > Chordata > Aves > Anseriformes > Anatidae > Aythya > Aythya marila. The sequence goes on along the minus strand of NC_139043.1, from coordinate 18,062,606 downwards.
GCTCCTAAAAATGGTGCATGTCTATACAAGTGGAAAGCAGGTGACTAAATGTTCTAGGACATGTGGCATGGTGACAGTGTAAACCAGACGCTGTAATCCCCAATTTGCTTATCCTCATGGGTATTTAATATAAGCAATTTGAGATCCTGAAATGTGCCAGCTGTAAGCATGAGTCCCTTACGGCTCTAAAATGCGGATTTATGATGCTTTTGTGTTTTCTTCCTGTATTATACCACCCAGGTGTATAAATGCTGTCCTTGCTGGCTGCTCTTTCAGTATGCTGATATTGTTAACCTGTTTGCTCTTTGGCTGAAGATAAACCACAGCAGACAAGTATGATTATACGTATGTGTTTGGATTCCTGAGCACGTGAAATTGGTGATAAATTGCACCCAGCCTGCACAGAGGCACAGCTACAGCACAGCACGGCACATCCATTTCACAGCAGGCTTGAGGGTGCCAAAATCCTGCCTCCCACAGGGACGAGACCAAAACCATCCTGCAGCTCTGCACCTCTCAAACCTTCTGGAGAAATCAGGGGTCAAAACTGCACGTTGAGAAAATATCTTGGTTAGAAAAGGAGAAATAAAATGGTGCTAAAAACATGATGCTCTGGTTTTCAGCTAGTTACAGGAAAACCTGTCCTTCCTGAACCTGCTTGATCTCAGAGTCAGTGTTGTAGTTACTACTTTGTTTTAACGTTATTGTTATTTAACTGCATATTAACTAAACACATCTGATTATTCCAGTTAGTTAACTATATGTTTCTTATAGACGGTGGATTTATTGTCAGCTGCTGCTAGTCCTGACTTATTGGTGGTTCCCTTTTGCTCTGGCTAAGAAATGAAAATTGGCATTTACTGCTGTATTTGTGGGTACTCTCAAGCTTGCTTGCTACATCTTAGTTTTGAATATATTTAATGAAGGTCTTCAAAATGAGAAGAATTTTAGGATAATTAAAAACTGCAGAGTAATGAAATTTATCAATGCAATCACAAACATTTGGATCAGACTGGCTAGACAGAGAGTAATGCTTGCACAGGGCTGTGTATGCCACCCAGTGTATGAAACTTGTACTTGGCATGAAAGTCAACATCTGAGCATTTGAGTCCTTTCTGAAGCATCAATATAATATTCTGAAGGTCAAATATTGGAAAATAAGCAGCAATCTTGCAAATCATGAGAATGCATGCTAAATATTGTGGTTGAGGATTTTTGAAAATAGTTTCAGCTAAGATTTTTAAAATAAAGCAGAACAAAAATGTTGAGTTTGCCCCTTGTCTCTAGTAAATGAGTCCTTAGAATACAAAAGATTAAAAGAACCCTAAAAAGCTTGTGGTAGTTAATAGTGTGCAGGTAGGATACCACAAAACCAATCACCCACAGTCATAGTAACTTATCAGGCTGAGAAAAGTGCCGTCTTGGCAAGGTAAGAAATTAAAATAAATTGTGCAAAGTAGTTTCAAATCTTTTAAGCTGCCATACCAGTTCCAGTATCCCACACATCTCTTCCCCATCAGCCTTTCACTGCCCTCAGACACTTCACTCCCATACTTCTCCTGGCTGTCCATTTATTACATATTTGCCATAGAAATTTATACTGAAATACCAGTTTTTGAGGGGCTGGGGACTGAGTTTCACCCCTGTCCTGCAGTGACCCAGTAGCCCCCATAGGTACTTCCCAGGAGGCTGGCTGCCAAGTATTTTGTGGAGGCAAACCTGCTTGGTATCTCCCTCCTGGAAGTTTTCTTCTGGTCAGCAGTGTAAAGAAAAGCCCTGCTAGCATCATTCCAGCTGGCACATAATTTATGTATCAGCTGAACAGAGTCTTAATGCTCAAAGTGCCTTTTAGGTGTATTTTGAGATATGTGGGCAGGGAAGAGGAGCTCCCTTCTCCAGCCTTTTGCATCCTGAAATGGTAACAGCGGCAAGTCCACTCCATTGTACATGCGGCAGCCTGTGTGAGGGTGGTGTGCTGATAGCTTAGACTGTTATTAAAGTCAAGCTCCCAGAACACTTCAGCTGCTAGATCTGACCCAATTTTCTTTTAAGAAACAGCAGAAGGGACACTCTGAAGACATGGTTGCATTAGGCCTGCCATTTACTTACTGGCTATGTGGGGAGATCTGCCTACCTCTGAAATCTTCCTGGTGGATATTTATAAGTGAATGCCAGTAGTGGGACACAAGCAATGGCAAGGGTTTTTAGAGAGTGTCTGAACATCCTGCTTCATCCTTCAAGATAGTTTGTGCCCCTCACACAGTCTCTGTTCTGCAGCAGGCTCCTTCCTTAGAATTACTCCTTCCTAAGTATTACTCCTTCCTTAGGACTATACACAATGGTATGAACATACCCATAGCTCTGTGACCTGTCTTTACCACAAGCCTTGGGATTGAGCTGTGTGCCTTCCAGCACACATATGAGAGCATCTCAGCTTTCACCTTTTAAAAATTTACTGCGGTTGTGAAGACATGAAAGTATGTTGCAAGAACAGTCTGTAGATTTAAATCTGAAAATACATATCATGACTTCATCATGAAAGGAATAGGTTGGTTCATTTTGATTTTTGTTAATGAGACAGCTTGGAAGCAGCCACATTTCCAGCTTTGCAGTAGCTGGGTGGGAAAGCCTCTGCTGCCAGAGGGATGTCAGATGAACAGTGAGGCTTGTAAATCTTTCATGTTTTCTCTAAGTGGTTGCCTTTCTGTGGCAAATGCCATTCTGAATTCTGTTTTCTTTCAGTGAGAAACAACTGACTATTGTCTTTTCCTTGCTGGCATCTTATTTTACTTTTTTTTTTTTTTTTTTTTTTTTGATCAGCAGCTCTGTTTATAGCATTCATTGTACTGCATGTAGTACATGAAGTGTACTACTTCTACTACTACTTCTACTACTACTACTTCTACTACTACTTCTGAGCCAGACAAAGACAATTATTAAAGAGAATACAGAGCATGAAGCCTATTTCTCTTGGCACTGCTGTCAAAATTGAGTGACTTTATTTTATTCTCTTTGATGTATTGATTGAAACATGAAATTGTGTTAGTACTTGGCTCTCTCTTGCCTGTTTAATAGGGTTCATTTGTCCATTCAGGCAGGTGATGGCTCATATAAAATCGTAGAATCATTAAGGTTGGAAAAGACATCCAGGATCATGCAGTCCAACTGCCCCCCTATATTAGCCACTAAAACATGTTCCTAAGTACCACATCCAACCTCTCCTTTCCTCAAACACCCCTAGGGACAGTGACTCCACCACCTCCCTGGTCAACCCGTATCTAATGCTGAATCCTCTCTTGCTTCATACAAGTTCCTCCTTTGTCAAAGTGAGCTTTTTTACCCTTGGAAATTATTTTTAGAACTGAAGTAAAGTGGTGCAGAACAATGAAAAAGCTGATTAAGCTAATTAAATACTATGATTAGATTAATGTGTTAGCCTGAGTGCAGGAGACCATCATGACTGTGACATCTTGACTCTTGCACAGCTTCTGGGTCCCATTTTTCAAATTGCTGAGTTCGTTTTGTGCTAAATAATCCGTTTAACACTGACGTGGACATGAGAAGCTGCCTGGGCATGTTATGTTCACTACAAGAGGGTCAAGAGCTTATGCCAAGGGACAAAGAGGTGTACCAGAGGTATAAATAGGAAAGAAGGTGACTGACTTTCTAGCTGGACCCCTTCAGCTACAGAGCGTGAAAGCTTCTTAGGACATTACAGTGGAGTATCTGCTGGTTTAGCCTCTGCCAGGGCTGGGAAGCTGGCAGGGGACACACATCTGCCCCCTCCTCTGAGTTGAAATGAAGCAGAAAGTTGAGGTCATTATTTTGAAAATTACCCAACTAGCCAAGAAGACCTCAGCTGGCCTGTCCCCACAGCTGGGACACATCATCAAGATTTCCAGAGCCCTGCCAAGGGGAAGTTGCCCTGGGTGGCTCAGGGAGAGCTGCTTTCTCTGCAGCTGGGCTCAGCGGGCATATGATGGGGGCACAGACCCTGGTGGGAGGAGATAGCATCAGGTCAACCCTACAGTCTATTCTGCTGCCTGAAAGGATGACCACTGACCACACTGTGTCAGCAGCTAACAGCAAAGACTGCACAGAGGTGATTTCATGGTCCACATTTGTACTTTTGAAGTGAAAGTGCTCCTGTATGTTTTCAGCTACAGCTGGGAAAAAGCTGTGCCCTTTGCTGGGCTTGCAGAGATCTGGTGGCTTCCAGAACAGCACTAAAAGGCTAAGCACACAAAAGGGCACCACCAATTTCTATTTGCTGTGGACATCAAAGCAACTGGCTGTGTCCATCAAGGCTCCAAAGCCAGCTTCTGTGAAATTTCAGCAGTGTGAAATAACAGTGTGTGTAACAGCAGTATTTGCTTTAGGAACACAGCCTGCCCCAGAACTGCACATCCCAGCTACCTCAGCACTGCTCTTCCCTGGCCTATGTCCCTGAATGCAGAGATGGAGTTTCTAAGTAATGTTTTGTCACCAAAGGTCACCTTGACTGCATTAAACTGAAGATGATGGGTTATTTCTAAAAATGTCTGTGCACATACAGATGCTTGTGATGCTTGGAGCTGATCTGGGTGCAGCTTTGCCTTACCCTGTACTTACATCTATTACTTTTAGAAAGTTATTTTGCTTTCTCAGTGACTGATTTTGAGGTGGATTGTCTTTGTTTCCACGATGACTATCATCAACTGTTTGTGTACTGCTGTATCCCATTTCCAACACAGGACTCAATTATATTTATGAAAACGAGTGTGTCAGAAAGTGCCAGCAAATTATACCAAAGAAATCTCAAGACAGTTTCACAAGTCATCATTATCATCATATGAGGTCAGGAGAAAACTGGTTTGTTTAGTGACACATTGTTTGATTTAGCAGCTGTGTGACTCACATCAAATTGAAGATTTGTTGCTACATTGAATGCTTAATTGCAAAGACAAGCCGCTCTGTTACTTCATAGATAGTGTGTAGGCTGGGACAAGCAGATGCCAAAATCATGAGGACGATTAGTGAAGTTTAAATTATAAAGCCTGAATTGAAAGCTGTGACTAAATACAGACTGTCCTTCATTAATCACTATTTATGCTTTTCCTTCTGGGTTTCATTCTTCATTTTGACAGAAGCAACCCTATAGGGCTGTGAAACACTTCCGTAAGGATCTGAAGCAGAGCTAAATACTGGTGTCCAATATGAATCTTGTTTACAGGAATCCTCTGTTTGCAGGCACCACTTATTAACATCAATGTATTTTCCCAGGTACAGAAGGAATTGGAATTTGAGGCTTATCTGAGATGTCTGAGATGTGTCTGAGATGGGATGACAGCACTCACACCTATCCTATCACCTGCTGGCCCTGTGCTTGTTCAAAAGGCAATGTATGGAAGCCTCGTGTAAACTCTTCCATGTAATTACCAGTGCTCACTTGCTTACTTGCCCGTCTCGGTGCAAACAAGAGTGTGTTGGCTGTGTGCCTGGTGTGAGCACAGGCTCAGTGGTGGCAGAGGGTCAGTGGGGCCCAAGGACAGCAGTGCAGAGCAGTGAATGCAGCTGGAGCCCCTCTCCCTGGGGCTGTAAGAGTCACTTTTGTGTCCAAGCAGCCAGTTGTAAAAATGTTGGCACTGGCACTACTGGTTTCCTGACTGAGGAACCTTAACCCGGTGCTCAGGTATGCCTCAGGACCTTGGAGAGGAGGCATTGTACATGGAGCTTTCTCTGAGTAGAGAATCAACTGTGTGCATCCAGTTTTTACCTGAAAAATCCTCACTTTTCCTTGCTGGAAACTCCTTTGCTCATGTCACCAGCAGATGGTGCAGTCTCTAGCACCATCAGCTGCTCAAGGCATAAAAAAGCTTCCTTTTCCCTTCATGCACACACAAATACACGTTTAATTACTCCCAAAACTGCAATGTGTTTGATAACTCCTGCTCATCCAAGCAGTGCCCTGCTCACCAGAGTCATTTTCTGTGCCCATGCTCGGGGCACGACATCCAGCACATGGCAGCGGCTCCCTCACACCGGCCTCCTCAGGGGGCAGCAAGAAAACCTGTCCTGTATGCAGCTGATGTGGCTGCTGGTGCTGCCCACTTGGGTTATAGTGTGTTTGGTGGCTTGGAAGTGCCCTCTGGGCCTTCCCCATCCCAGTGGGCTGGGTACGAGCTCATAACTGCTGTGGTTTTCCAGGGAGCTGGGTCAGGTCTGCCTGGTGCCTTAAGGCCAAGCATACATTTGCTGGGGGGGAAGCTAAAGGTTGTCTTTGCACTGGGTGAGCACACAATGAAAGCTATGAGCAGAAACAATCAATAGAAGAAACCACAAAAGCTGTTGGCTGAAATTTCACAATTCCTTGCGGTAACAACAAATCCAAATGTGCATGCAGGCAGTCATCTTTTCCCACTGAACGACGAAAATGAAATCATGACCTCTGTGTCTATGGAGGTAAAGAAGCAAAGCAACAACTGATTGGGTTGATTCAGAAATCACAGTTTGGGGGGCAAGAGATTCACAAAGAAATGGTTTTTGGCTTTTTTTTTTTTTTTTTCCATCATCTGACAGAGCGGTACAACTGCACCAGCTGAATCATCACTCACAGGGGGGCAATGCATGGGTGGAAGCCTTCCCACCGTGCTGCGAAAGCAGTCTGCACCCAGTTGTTCCTGTGGAATAACAATGCTGGCCGTGGGGCCTGCTCTCCCTTGCAAGCAGATGAGGCTGCTGCCTCTTAAGCTCTTTGCTGATACTGCCCCTCAGCCCGCAGGATTACCTTATCAGCAGCAAACAGATGGAGTGTATCAGGGCCATGCCAGTCATCCCACACCTGTTGATCCTGCACAGCAGCCAAAAAATTAATTGCTTTAGAAATGTAAAAGCCAAAGCCTGAAATCATGAAAAAAAAAAAAAAAAAAAAAAAAAAAAAAAAAAAAAAAGATAAAAGGGAAAAAGCGGTGAGGGCTGGGAGCTTTTTGCCTGATATTGGTATCAGTGTCAGCATATTTTGGAGGATGACTTATGCGGCATCTGATGCAGTTTGCAAACGCAAGAGAGGTGGAGACCCCAGAGAGCAGATATTCTTGGCAAGAATTACCTATTTAGCAGCTACCAGTCAAGTTTAATTTGCATACATTTAACTCGCGGAGATAAGAGCAAATGCAAAAAGCTTTCTGAAAGGATGCCGCACTGTGATGCTGTTATCTCGCTGCTCGGGCTGTCACTGCCTCCCCAAAGTGCTTCCAGCATGACTGGGGTGCCCCAGCACGTGGCATAGGGTGGGCTGTGCTGTTCTCCGAGCCTCCCTGTGCCATGGAACATGAATGAAAAATGTTTTCCAGCTCCTTGCCATGGTGATCTCCAAGTGCCTGAGCCATGAGCATGAGTTAGGCCACTCTCCTCAGCCACCAGAGGGACACATGCCATGAAAGAGCTCAGAAAGCAAGCAGACATAATTTTCCCACGCAGGCCTACCCCATCTTCTATAAATCACCAGTCACATTTTGGGTAATGGGAATAAAGGCAGCAAATCAGGGGAAAAAATACTTATAAAGGTCCATTTGCATAAATGGACATTTTTAGCCTTGCGTGCTGCTCAGAGCAGTCCCAGGAGGGAGTGATGTTACTCAGGTCCATGGACCTGTGGAGTCTGGTGCAAGCACCCCAGCACTGGAAGAGGCAGAGGTCTGTAATTTCATCCTTCCCCACACCTGGCAGCATCCCTCTGAGCACTCTCTGTTTTTTTGCCCACAGCTGATGGGCAGCTTTGCCCTGGCTGGGCAGGCAGCACAGCAGCCTCTTACCATTTGGAAAAGCCCAGGCAGGTGACTAGGGTGGGCTGGGAGATGTGGTGGAGTGTGCTTGGCTGCCCATGGGCTGAAGAGAACACTGGCAGGCACAAACCTACCGACAGCAAAGAAATAAGAGCCAGAAGATGCAAATGGGGTGTCTGTGCATGTACCAGGGAGGCAAGTTTCATTCCTCCATCCCTGTAGGTATCAATAGCCCAAAGACTCAGGCAATGGTAGAGGTTTCTGCTGGGGAAAAATGTGGAAATGGGCTGTCATGTCCCTGAGGAGCCCTGCTCCAGGTGGTTGCTCCTAGAAGCCTTCCTTTGGGAAACTCATTCTGATTCCCTGAAACTAACTGGGTGATTCACACACTTGACTGTGCCATGTTAAATGACGGTTGTCCCATACCAGTCCTTCTACAACCTTTATTTGTGGGTACAAAATGAAAAGAGCACTGCTAAAAATAGCAGGGACTGAAGAGTGTTTCTATTCATTATGCACAGCTAGCATTATTCCACTTAGTGGTTTTGCCATCATTTTTAATTGAAATTGGCAAATCTCTCAGGCCATGTGTTCATGACTTTTAGTCCCAAATTTGTTAACTTCCTGTGGGAATAATTACATTTTAATTCTCCAGATCCACCTCTTCTTTTAGTTCTCTCCCATGAAGTGATTCAGGCAACTATGGGAAATTTCTTGTTCTCCTTATTTATGCTGTTCAGACTTGCTTGACTTCTGAAGAGGACCTGGACTTGTCACTGTGCCTCTGTACAGAGCTCCACCTCTGCCAGTTCATGACATGGACCATTCGTGTTGGGTTGGGTAACTAACACCCAACTGGATTTTATGTACCTGATAGCAAAAGGAAATATTTTCTTAAACATAGGCTGCAGCACTGGTAAGTAAGTGGTGATGGAAACCTTGCTGGGCATGGGAATGTGACTGCCCATGCTACTGAAATATCAGATCAGCTCTTGGTCTGTTTTCTGTAGGGCATACTGAGGGCTCTCTCAAACCATTCCCCATCCTGGAAGGTGTAGTAATCTGGCTAGAAGATGTTTAATAGCAGAGAGAGGTTTATTTTGGAAAGATCTAGACACTGCTTCCAAGAAAACCCTGCTGCAGAGGTCCCAGCATCAAGTAAAATGGGTGGGATTCATCTCATCTGATTTTCTGCCCTTCAGTTGGTCACCCAAGGCTCCTGCAGGGTCAGTGGGGAGAAACCGCAGCCTGCAAGACTTCACCTATTTGAGCCATGTGCTACAATTTTCATTAAGGTGGGATGAATCACTTTCCTGGAATTGCCTGTTCCTCTCTACTGACTTTAAAGAGAGTGACGTGTATTCATTTAGCCAGCTGAATAACACCTCAAGCTACTTGAAAGGGAACACACACACACACACACACACACACACACAAAAAAAAAAAAAAAAAGGCTTTGGGACTGCAGAAAGAAGCCTTTTATGGAAAAGATGCCTGAAAAGGACCCATAACTGCAATCACTGCAAAACATCCATCAGAAATGAGTGTGGGAGGCAGGGGGTTTGCCCGGTCTTTCTGTAATTTCCATCCTTGTGCAGAACAGTTGTGCGGAAGGGGATATAAATACGTCTACGTTTGTTTACTCAGCGTCAGCTGTCAAAGGGCTGTCAGCAAGATTTTGTCTTCCACGAAGCAACAGTGACATCCAGCGGTGCTGCGGGAGCCGCCGGGGGAAGGCAGAGCCCTCCCCAGGACACCTCCCGGCACGGCCACCCGCAGCCTGCCGGCATCAACGAGCCTGGGGAAAAAGAGGGGAAAAAAAATGCATTTTCTTCTGAGCATGTAGTGGGAGCACATGCATTTCAGAGGTTTTGCGAGTGCACATGCATTGGGAAAAAAAAAAAAAAAATCAGCCTGTTTTCTAAAAAGTAACATCTGCACGTCAATCAGTCTATTTCCATGTAAAGAAATTCATGGTATAAAAATGATTCCTAAGCAATTAAATACTTAATTTCACTCACTGTAAGGCATAAATAAAATTGCCTTTTTCTTTTACTTTTTCCCCCATTTTCTGTTTTGTATGCTGACTTATACCTGTCTCAAAAAAATAAAAAAATAAAAAATAAAATCCTTTGACATTTTCCCTAATCTCTTCCAATTTCCACTTGCCTTTGTCTATCATTTAGTTTTGCATTGACTCACTTTATTTTTCTTTTCTACATCTGACCTGTTCCCTGGAATCGGCTGTCAAAGGGTGCCTGTCTCAGAAGCTCTTGGTTTGGCTCCCTTATTGCTTTGCATTGATTTTCTTCGCAGGACTTCATTTTAATCCAATTTACAGTGCTGGTAATCTGGGTCTCTTCTTTCAGTCACCTTTAGGTTCCAACCCATTTGCTTCCCACTGACAACTGACCGACTTTCTCTGCTGAAATCGCCGTGCTTGCTGTCTCTCCGCTGGGCTGTTCCCTTTCTGGCTGCCTCTTGCTGGCGGCTGGAAGCGAGGGGCTGGGAGATCGGCGGCACCAGCAGAGTATGGGGGACAGGGTCTGCCTCCAATCCCCCTCCCCAGGAACAGGGGCAGTGGTCGGGCTCCATCAACACACCTGAAGAAGCACAAACTAACAGGGTGATGCCAGCACACAGTGGTTAAAAAGGTTTTAAACCGCCCTCATCTCACCCTTCAAACAGAGGTAGTGAGCGCTCTGCTTTCTGAAGTGATATGGTCGAAAGGGCTTGCCTTTGTCAGGCGTGAAGCTACTGTGAGATGGGAATGCTCTTCTTTCCAGGGTATCTCTGAGAGGTATCTATAGATATGTGATGATCTTCTCTCTCTCTCTCTCTTTTTTTTTTTTTTTAATTGTCTTACTACTTTTCTTTTCTTGCATGATTCACATGTCCCTTTTTTTTTTTCTTTGAAATGTAAATGAAAAAGCTGCTTCATCAGATCTATATAGAATGTTCTTGAATCTAATATGATAAGAAAATCAGAATATAATCATATGGTGTGTTTTTTTGTTGGTGGTAGTGTTTGCTTGTTTTTTAATGGGGGGGGTGGGGGAGAGAGGAGGCAGACACACTGTTACTTGACTAGAATTTCTCTCAGAAATGTTTAGCTCTGTAATATTTAATTAAAGATGGAAAAAAGATCCTTCCATTCATTTTCTGATAAAAAATAAATTTCTTCCATTTCTTCTGTAGGACTCGTGGACACACTCTTAAAAATGCAGTAAGTAGCTGTGCTTAATGGGGAAGGAGCAGCACGCTGCAGTATTTTCTGCTGCTGACACTGAACCACAACAACATCAGCTCTGCATCTATCAGGGACCATTACACTGCTCTTTCCCTAGTGTACATCCCTCTTTTGTCCACTTGCCAACTGGCTTAACCTTTCATCAACAAATAATTTTCACTTAATGAGAATTTACTCTGGAGTGCATTTTCCCTCAGGAGCACAGGTTCCCCCTTTGTCCAGCAGGAGCCTCGCCATGCAGGTCGTAGCAGTTATTGGGGCTCGATGAGCCTCAGTGCAGGTATTGATTTGTCTCAGGCTGCTGTCTAGACCACTATTTGCATTGAGCCATTACACACACAGGTACACAAAGATCTGCCTTCATTTTTCAGTGGCTGCTTGCTTCCTATATTGGGGCATGGACAGGCTCATGGAGCCTGGTCTGCTGGGTGCAGCCTCTGAAGCTGTGCCACTGCTAACACATGGGGACGCAGCCAGCTGGGGAAAGGAGAGGGCTGTAATGGGCTGTCACATCCCACAGGCTGTGAAGGCTTATTTTTAGATCAGTGCATCAGGCTCATGTTTGAGTGGTGGGAACTTGCTCACAGCTGCTCCTTTTTGAAGAGACTTTCGGCAGATCTGTGTGGCCTGCTATGGGGATGTGGTGCCCAGAAGGCAGGAGAGGGAAGGATGCCTGAGCACTGCAGGAGGAAAGGAGGGTAGGGCAAGGGGGGTCCTGAAGACATCAGGGATAGAAATGACATATGTTTATGACCAGTCACCTGGCCATATGTCCTGGTTTCAGTTAGAACAGAATTAATTTTCTTCCTAGTAGCTGGTGGAATGCTGTGTTTTGGCTTAGGATGAGAAGAGTGCTGATAACACCCCGATGTTTTAATTGTTGCAGAGCAGTGCTTATACCAAGCCAAGGACACCTCAGACTTTCGCTCTGTCCTGCCAACAGGCAGGCTGGGGGTGCAGTAAGAGCTGGGAGGGGACAGACCCAGGACAGGTGACCCGAACTAGCCAAAGGGGTATTCCATACCATCTGACGTCATGCTAAACAATATATAGGGGTGGCTAGCCGGGGGGAGGGGGCCGGACTGCTCGGGGTTAAGCTGGGCATCGGTCAGCGGGTGGTGAGCAATTGCATTGTGCATCACTTGTTTGTACATATTATTAGTAGTAGTACTATTATCATCATTGTATTATTATTATTATTATTATTATTATTATTATTATTATTATTATTATTATTATTATTATTATTTTCCTGTCTTATTAAACTGTCTTTATCTCAACTCACGGGCTTCACTTTCCATTTCTCTCCCCCGTCCCAGAGAGGGAGGGGGGAGGGTGAGCGAACGGCTGCGTGGTGTTTAGCTGCCAGCCAGGTTAAACCACGACAGTCTTTTTGGATAACCGCTGGGATACGAACCCAGGATCTCCTGTTTACCAGACAGGAGACTCTTAATCTCAGGGTCGTGGGTTCGAGCCCCATGTTGGGCGCCAAAAAGACTGTCGTGGTTTAACCTGGCTGGCAGCTAAACACCACGCAGCCGTTCGCTCACCCTCCCCCCTCCCTCTCTGGGACGGGGGAGAGAAATGGAAAGTGAAGCCCGTGAGTTGAGATAAAGACAGTTTAATAAGACAGGAAAATAATAATAATAATAATAATAATAATAATAATAATAATAATAATAATACAATGATGATAATAGTACTACTACTAATAATATGTACAAACAAGTGATGCACAATGCAATTGCTCACCACCCGCTGACCGATGCCCAGCTTAACCCCGAGCAGTCCGGCCCCCTCCCCCCGGCTAGCCACCCCTATATATTGTTTAGCATGACGTCAGATGGTATGGAATACCCCTTTGGCTAGTTCGGGTCACCTGTCCTGGGTCTGTCCCCTCCCAGCTCTTACTGCACCCCCAGCCTGCCTGTTGGCAGGACAGAGCGAAAGTCTGAGGTGTCCTTGGCTTGGTATAAGCACTGCTCTGCAACAATTAAAACATCGGGGTGTTATCAGCACTCTTCTCATCCTAAGCCAAAACACAGCATTCCACCAGCTACTAGGAAGAAAATTAATTCTGTTCTAACTGAAACCAGGACACCATAAACATGGGCAGGGCTGAAAAGCCCAAGTAGCTCTAATAAGAAAAAGTCACTTAAATCTACAGTGACTAAGAAAAGGAGGATGGTCAAGCAAGGGAATGTTGTTTACTGAATGAGACTTTAAGGGATCAAAGCTCTCCTCTGCCCTGCTCCTTCCCTCTCTCTACAATCATTCAGTCCTGTGGTATTTCTTCCTCTTGCTCATGGCAGCAGGAGGGGCCTGGTATAAGCTTCCATACAAAGGATTTGCTCTTCTGCCACCCTCCCATAAGCACTCAAACATCGTGGCATTGCTTTCCTTATCAGATTTTTTTTTCTTTTTAATTAAAAAATATTAAACAAATAAACAACCAACCAACCAACCTTACTTGTGAATCCAACATTGTGAATTCAACATCAAGGTGTTTTTTTGTTTGGTTAGGTTTTTTTTTTTTGTTGTTGTTTTGTTTTTTGTTTTTTGACATAACCATTTTCTATTCTGCTTAGGTCAATCTTCAATTGCCCTTCTTAATTAATTCTGAAAGAGGTGAACAATTCTGTAGCTCTGGGAAGCCTTTTTTTTTTTTTTTTTTCCAGATCATGTAACTTTACTGAAGTGCTTGATGAGCTTAATTTTGAAGCTCCCAATACCTTCTTAATTTGGCTTTAATTTTCAGAGATTTGCCTTTTATAAAGTTACTCATCCATGTTGTTAACATGCAAGCTTTTTATGGGGAATTTCTAAGGAATTAATTCATTTAAATAATTCAGATGCTCTCTATATGGTTGAAGTTAGCCATCTGCACTGAAGGACAACCCCACCATGCAATTCTACTTCACCTCACTCCTGATATTTTTGAGTGGCAGGCATTTTCTTGCATAGCCAGAAATAAGCATTAGTGCCAATCCTCCTAAGATTGCTCAAGGGATGACACTTGGAATGACAGAGGAGGCATGAGCTGTTCTGGTTTGAGTTTTAATGGGCAAGATCTTCATGCTTCTGACTTTTTTACAGTCACGTTGGAATTAATGCTTCCCTCTTGAGGGAAACGTTTCTGGGAAAACAGCTGCATGTCCCCTGTCATGCTGAGTGCTCCTAGAGATGAAAGTTCCTTGCAGTAGAGCACTGCTTGTTCTTCAATTCATGTTGGTTTTTCTTAAGAAAATCCCACAGTCATCTGAGGATTTCAAATGCTGGAAAATCATTAAAAAATCTTCAAGATGCCATATAATTTTTTTATTTTTTTTTCTACATGGGCCCGATTGTTGCTGCACTACTAGTACTTGCTCAGGTTTTGGCAAATGAAAAGTCCCACCAGAGTCTTTGAGATGAACTTTTGATCTATAATGACACAAAAACAGTTGAAGGAGTTTTCATGAGCAATGTTCTATTATTGTCTTGCACCTCTGCATTGTTACCCACTATGTTGCTGATTTAATGTGTAAACCTTTTCACTAGAACCATACTTTATGTCTGAGGAGAAAGCTGCCTTGCATGCAGGCCTAGCCAGAACCTCTGAAGTATCAGCTTGCAAACAGAAAATAGATTAATTTTCTTTAAAAAACTTATCAGAAAAAAAAAAATAATAATCTCAAATTAATCTCACTTCTTAGCTGTCTCTATTATTATGCTAGAGATGGGTTTCACATGCTTAAGAGTGTTGTTCCATCGATTCAATATTTATGTCTTCAGTTTTTTAAGGGCATTAGTTTTATTTGCACTGTCTGCATTTGGCTTCCTCTTTTAAAGAGCACAAATAAAAATGAACAGCAAAATCATTATCTTGTCTGGCAGTAGATGAAAGAAGGCGTTCTCTAGAGTAATTTTAAAATCATTAGGTTGTAAGGTTCATTTTAACAAGGTGTGTTAAAGCAGCAATAAAGTCATGCTTTATCTCCTGCTCACCATTGTTGTGGTTGCCACTGGAGTCCTAGGCTGCATGGGACTTTGAGTGAAACCAGAGCAAAACAGCCCAGAAATAGGCCCCCAGGCAACCCCTTCAGACAGCAGACAGAGCCAGCCGTCCTCCTCCATGACCCTCTATATGGAGCTGGAGGACCAGTGCAGTGAGGTATGCTGGTCTCAAGCTCCAGCACCTTACTCCACGGGGATACAGAAGTCAGGACAAGTTGGCCAAACCCCCACTAAAATTCTGGGGACTTGGTCCCCAAATTACATTCCTAAAGCAAAGGCTAAATCTACCGCACACTTACCCTAGAAATACTGAGCTGCCAGATACACTTCCTCTTCTCTGCTGTGATCCACTTATCGAGTTATGACATTAAATATAATTAGCCACGCTGTTGCATTTGCAATCAATTTAAAATTAGCAACCTTGGTTTGTTTGGTTCTTTGTTTTCAGTAAAACTAACCCAGGGTGTGAAAGTACCTAAAGATTGAGAAATAAATTAAGAGATTTATAGTTCAAGTCAGGCAACCTCCTTAAGGATTTGGGGACTGTTCTGAAGATATCTGTTCTCAGTCACAACCAGCCCTTGAACCCACTAGCACTTCCACACATGAAGTCAGCAGCTTTCATTTTCAGAAATGAGTGGTGATCATTGAATATTAATTGTAAGGAATTGCTTTCTTGACTCTGCACCCCCAGTATGGTGCTTGAATTCGGTCCTTAGAAATGCAGATTTGGTTAATGCAGGCCAATGTGCATGTGTTTTTCAGATTCAATCTTTAGCATATATTTTGTGCCTTACATTTCATAAACTATTTGCAAAGCACAGAGATAGGAATGTGAGTAAAATATGCAACTGAAGCAGAAGAAGCTGTCTCGGCAACCAACCCTGAATGAATGAAGCCCTTTCAAATAAGTTAATTCAATATATGTCATTTGTACGCTCATTCCCTTGAATATTTTAATTTGAAGGGAAATATCTGGGGAAGACTTGTCCCTCGTTGACACAGCAAGAAAGGGAGTGATTTCGTGACCCTTGAAAACATGGGTCCATTGAAATCATCCAGTTCCCCAGGGAACTGGATGGGAACAGAGCTGGCGTTTCACTCCTCTCACGTCAGTGCTGCTCATATAGGTGCACCACTCAGTTACCATCAGAGCTCCTCTTGCAGCACGTTTCCCATCATGTGCTGGTGAAGATGTTTTTTCTTAAGTCCAAGAATCTATAACAAGTAATGTGTTAATGAAATGTCTCAAAAAGAAAAAATATACTCAGTTATTTTTATATTGTAATAAGGATAATGAATCTGCAAGTTTCCCTTTGATTTCTCTGCTTCATACATTTCAAGATCTTGAATTGTCATCTTCTATCAACATACTATAATTTCCATGCTGGAATGCAAATTTGCCATGAACTACAGAATGTGGATGAGAGAATAAACGTGTGTCCTCTATCTTAGCACAGTGCTCTGGATTTCCTTTCTTATTACATGTGTGATAGACGCTGTACAAACAGATGGATGGTAAGGGAAAATCCTGTCCAGTCTTGGTTCAAGACCCAACTAAACAAATAAAGCAAAGAAGGAATGGCAGTATGGAAATAATAGCTCTTTGTATTTTCAGTCTATGGCCTGGAGTTTGGAAATTCAGGTACTTTTATGTGTGGTGTAAATTAGGAGCCTCATCACCCCAGGATCCTTCAGTCCTCCTAAAGAAATAAGCACCCTTTGGAGCACTTTTGATCCTATTGCTCCAAGAAAAAAAAAAAAAAAACAGGTTAAGTTTGTATCTCTAGATCCAGAATGTGGTTAATTATTTAAAAACATCAAAATTTGATTTTTTTTTTCTCTCTGTCAAAGTACTTTTGACTAAACCTATAATTTTTTACTGGCTTCCCTGCTCTAGTAAAACAGTGTGCTCTCATTAACTGATGGGAAGGTCTACCACTGCTGTCTTCTTATAAATCTAGTTCCTTTTAATCAAAGAAGGAAGCTTTGTATTGTATCAGACAGCTTATAAAGTGGCTTTTACTGGGCTGAGCCACTTATTTGTAAGCCTCCCTATTAGGGAGCTGCAGATAAGCCATTCCTGAACTGAGCAAGGGCTGAGGGCTGCAGACCAGACACTGGTGTGGCTCTGCAGCAATGTCCCAAAGGTGACAGATGTAAAATCTGGAAAGCACTCAAACCACACTGCCATCCACCCAATGCGTTTCTTCTCTATAACTCCCTTCTTTTACTGAAAAATATTGAAATACTTCAATTAGAGGCAGACGGGAGAGCTCCTTTGTTTTCCAGCACCCTTTTAATCTTGCGGCAGGATTAAAATGCTTTTCGGTTTAATGCTAATCATATGCCCTCTGATTTTAGAGTGGCCTGGAGTTCCTCTAAATTGTCAGCATGACGTGATGAGGTTGCTTCTGAGAGGATTAGAGAACTGTGCATGTCATTTAAGGTCAAAAAGGCCTCCCATTCCTTTTCAAAATACCAAATTTTCTTAAAAATTTGTTTTCCACGCCAGTGCAAGTATATGTGTAACACTGAAAATGAAGTTATCCTTAGTCCACTTCAGAGGATGGCCTGGTAAGGGACTTACCCAGTGCGTGATCGGCAGTGACTGCCTCAAGCTCCTACTTCCAGAGGGGTGTCCTGAGGTGCCCCCAGCCCTCAGCTCCTGAGTTCAAGGCCCTTGGCAGCCTGGTCCCACAGCAAGGATCCTGCATGGGCTGGGTGCAGCTGCAGCAGGGCTGGAGATGCTTTGCAGCATTACTCTGCCACTGCCCTGAGCTATGGCACAGCAGTTAATGGGAGAACCCAAACTCCTTAACCCTTCTTTCCCCTCTTTCCTTAAACTCCATGCTCTCCAGATGGTTCTTTCTTCAGTTTAAGCTGACATTTTAGCATTTTTTTGTCACAAGCATTAACTGTGATAACAATTTGGCTGCAGTGAACCCTGGTGCAAAAAAATCCTGTAATACTTGAAGGCTTTCCCAGTCCATTAAGCAGCAGATTGACCTCTTCAGTGGTATTCATCTGACCACGAATCTACTTACTGAATGGGTCCTGTCACTCTCCATGTCCCCTCTTAATTGCATCACATTTTCACCTCCTAACCACCCAATGTTTCTGCTTGCTCCTGCCCTGCCAGTTGTGTCCTCAGTTTCCAGTCCTTGTTTGCCTCCCAGCTGTGTTTGAGCAAAAGGAATGGAACATGATTTGGTCTGTTAGTTTCTTACCAGACTTCCTCTCTGTCTTCCACTGCTGTTCTTTGCAGTATTACTATTTCCTTTACCCCATGTGTCCCTCATACAAGGACCATGGGACAGCTGTGTTTGGACTTGATGACCTTATTGGTCTTTCTCAACATAAATGATTCTATGATCCTATAGGTCTTGGGTCTCAGATTGCCCCAGCATGGATTAAACTCTCATTAATGGTCAAAACATCTGTCTGATATTTTTGCATAGTGAAAAGAGCTATCACAATTATGTAGCCTGCCAAATTCTGAGGCATGGTGGTAAGGGGCAGAAAGACTCAGTCACTTTGAAGAATTAAATGACTTTCTTATAAATTAACCATTGACAGTTTTCTTTTCAATTGATTTATCAAAGTTTTGCTGTATCTCATCCTAACCCTCTTTTATGTTTATGTGCAGATTTTCAGTTCCTGCAAGAGCGTGATGCAGGCCATTTGAAGGTTTGGGGTCCTTATCAAGAGAATACATGTAGATTGGCAACCTGGGTCAAAAAAAATAAATAAATAATAATTGTAGTGGGAAATACATACAATAAATTAATTTTTTATTGCATTCAAATGATTTTGGGGAAGGAATTTTCTATGCTAGCTTAAACTCCTTCTCCCTTTCTTCCTGCTTCCTCTCACCTCTCCCACATACTTGGGTGGTTCTTGCTGATATTTGTACTACTTCCTTACAGCAATATATATATTTTCAAATCTCTGTGTGCTTTAAGTTTGTTTCAAGAGTAAAAGATAAAATAGTGAAAATAATCTGACTCATCTCAGTACTATCTGAGCTGTTCTCCACCTTCAAATAGCTATTCTTCTTAGGGATATTAGCTTTATTTTTAAAACATTTCATTAAGTTGCTTGATTTGCAAATCAGTTACTTAATATTCAAATCTTGTCTAAGGGAATACATTCCATATAATATCAGCTTAAAAAAAAATTGACTTGGGAAATAGAGGCTTATAGAGTAGTATAGAGAAGGTGAAAACTAAGTGACTGTTTCTCACCATGCAGAAACTTAAAGGGCATTAAATGACATTTCCAGCAAGTCTAAAAGAATGAAGCATTTGACATAAAGTGCTTAATTAAACTGTGGAACTCAGTTGCTGCCACAAAATGCCAAATGTGAATGTCCATGCAGTGCTGGGCACTGGGGATAAGATAATGAGCTGCTCTGAGCTTTTATCTGGCTCAGCCTGTTGGTTCTCACACTCTCAGATTCTTGGTATATTTCTTACTCTGCATCTAGAAAATTTAGAATTTCATCTAGTTTCAGAATACTAGATAACAATTAAGTCCATGCTAAAACATTAATGTAGTGGGGATTCTTACCATATATCCTAAAGGCTTAACTCCCTCACCCCCTGGGCCAGGGCTCACATGGTTTGGGAGGACTCCCCAGCCCTGTCCTCCTGCAATGTATCTATCAGTGCATGGAACAGATGCACCATTCTGTTTCACAGCCTTCAAGGAGACTGATCCCATTCAGAAGGTAGTGGCTTTTTGAAAATAAGAGAACAGAATTTGAATAGACATGACAAGCTGTGACACACTGACATTTTGGCAGGGAAAAATGTTTCATTTCTGTGCCAGTCCTTTATTGTCCTCTCAGGTAAACACATTTCCTGCCAAGGAGATCTGCTGTTAACATGTACACAGATATGCAAATCCTCAGCATTGTGTTTCAGGGAAGGCAATAAATAAGAGGCAGTTTCGACTCAAAACATCTAAACATGGCCAGACTTCAGCTCCATGTCTCCTTCTCTCTTTTTGACAAAGAAGAATATAACTGGGTTGCTTGGAAAGTTCTACCTGAAAGTTGCTGGCAACAAATTGCTGCATCCATCCATCCATCACCATGAGCAAACCAAAAGTTCAATGAGGGTAGGGTTGTGCAGTCCTTGGGCATGGCTCAGCACTGAACTGCAGCTTGGCGCTGCTCCTCTCCAGTCTCTGCTCTCCAGGGATAGGGATGTCCTTACAACTGACAACAATGGCCGGCACTTTTTGGAAGAACTTGAATGCTATTAAATAAATGCTGCCCATTCTTGGGAGTCCTCTATCAAAGGCATCTCAGAAGGCTCTGTAATGTATTGCATGACCTATGTCTTGTTTTTCTTTTGTGAGCTGTGCACCTCTGGGTTAGCTAAACTGAGGATGGATGTCTTGACCTGAACTCAGTGGTTAAACCAGGTTAGCAAATATGCATGGCATTCTCTGTAAAAAGAGGGACATTATGTCATTTGGTGACTTGTTTTAAGAAAAAGAGAAGTTTGATCTAAATCTTCCAGACCTTGTGCTCTGATGACCTACTTTCTTTGGAGTTAGATCGTTCTGTGATCCTCCTTCCTAATTACAACAGAGATTAAAAATGTATTGATATATATTTTGGATCTATAGCTTATTTGTGCATGTGTGGTTTTTTTGTTTGTTTATTTGTTTGTTTTGTTTTGTTTTGTGTTTTTTTTTTTTTCAAGTTTGGAAGTGCATTTGAGATCGGTGAGGTGAGGATATGTTCACAGGCTGATGCACCACAGTCACTGCCCATGCTTGCCCATGTTTTCGGTACCCATTTTTACAGCAAGTGGGCAGAATCTCCTGTAGAGAAGGTCAGAAGACATATGTAGATGTTCCATAGCATTTCTCCAACTCTTCAGCATTTAGGACTGAATCTGTACTAATAAATAGCACTGAGGTAGCTCTGTGGTGACGCTTTCTGTGGTAGCCCTGTACTGGCCTCCGTCTTTTCAGGTCCAGTGGCTTTACCTCTTGCAATGCCAGGTTGTGGCGATGGTTGCCAAAAGTGGGCACACAGTTGCCCGGACATCCTGAAGGATCTGTGACACTGGTGAAGATACAGTCCCCCTGAGTGGTCACTGTGATGTTATTAGTTAAACCAGCTTTCTTGGGCTGGTGTGGTATTTCACAATCATGCAGCTTCACACATTAGCTCCTTTGCTACTTCTGCTGGAGTTTTTCATTTCCTCCCTCCCTGCATGGAGATCAGCCCCTTTTAATTAGAAATAAAGGCAAAGGAGGTCAGCACGGAAAATCTCCACCCTTTAAGAGGAGCAGAAGGAGCTGATAATCAGCTGCCATGTGCATGAACACTCTGCAAGGGCTTTTCTCAGACTCAGCACGCAAAATGAAATTCACGCTGTAATCAGCGTGACTCTCTCTAGCTCCTAAAAAAGGGCAAATAGACTTAAACATCCAAATTAAAGCATGGAGCTGAATGGGCCATAAAATACAGTATCTACAAAACCAGTCTTCTTTGAACAGTGCTCTTCACCTTGCACTGAATGTAGCCCCTGTGTAGTAATAGTTGTGGGGAGAAAAGGAAGAAAACGAAAGACATCTGTGCAAAATAAATATTGCTTTGCTTCTGTTTTAAGCACAAAATATCTCCAAGCTCATCAGGGTTTGTAATAGAGGGGTATTATTTTTTGTAAATGAAAATGTCAGAAGTCCAATGTACAGGTTTGTGAATTTAATAGAAATTGTCTCTGTTGTAAAGCATGCTTTATATTCCAGTCACGATGCATCAGCAGTTTATTCTGGAGTTCATTCTGAGGAGGTAATGACTAGGAAAATGACAAAGAAAACTGTTACTGACCATTAGTGAGCAATCACTCTGTCATATTACCAAGATAATTTAGATAAATGTGGGGTTTAGCTGTCTCCAAGGGAGACAGGATGCTGATATCTTAGATAGTGCAGCTTTTTAAAGCTTTTCCATTTGATGAATATATATTTTTGCCTCAAAGATACAGAACAGTTCCCCATATCTTCCTGATGGAAATAGTAATAGCTCATTTCAGTGCTGTCATTTTTGCCCAGTTGTTTAGAGGATGAAGCCACAGAGTTTTGCAGCAAATATGGAAAGATCTGTTTGGAAACATAAGGTATTTAATAAATGAATGTAGAACATGCCATGTTTTTCTTCAATTGGATTCCATTATTTTAGCAGCTGCTAATTATGCAGTGTTGATATTTAGAGAAAGAGTAACAGATTTATCTGTTCCATCTGGATAATCAGGCTTTCAGAGCATGTCCTTCTACCAACATTGGACTTAACACTTCCTGTGTTTTTTGTTGTTCTTGTTGTTTTTCTTTTCTTTTTTTCCTGAGGCCATAGCAGGTTAAATTAAAAGGTGCACAATTACAGTTGAGAAGTTGAAATAACTAAACAATTTTGTTCTGGTTTATAAAAGCAGTATCACTGCAGTCATTGTTAGCATGAAGTGGCTTACAAGAAGCTGGATCTGCTTGGTGTTAAGGTGTGAATTCACAACATACAGGCTTACAAGATCCACCTGCCAACACTAGACTTAAGCATCTTCTATAATATGGGCTTTTATATGTTGTACATCATATCCCACATTCTCCTCCAAAAAAGTGAGAGACATAGCTTTGCTGGAAGGTTTTGCAGCAGTCGGGTGATTGTCCAGATCTAAAACCAGGTATCCAGGTACAGGGTACACAATATCTCTGTATATTTGTGAACACCCCTAGAATGGGTGCACATCTGGTCATCTTACTTGGCAGGAGCCACTCAGCTGTCATTCAACAACCTGAGTTTTCATCTTTAGATTGACTCTACTTTCTTGAGCATTACCAAAGTGTAATTACCAAAGTGGTGGGATCCATCTGAAACAAGATATCCTGAATGAGAACCACAGAGGTGCAAGTCACCCTGCCTCACCACTAAGGCTGTCGACACTCCAGGCACAATTTTTGCCTTGCATGTCCAGTTTCAGTAATCACCTAGGGATCCAACTAAGCAAAAGGAGGACTATTACACTCCCAAGAACTGATGTAGTGATGATAGGATTAGACCTTGTTACTCCTGATATTATGTTAATTTTTGCAGTACAGAGTGATGTTTTTGCCTCAATTTAAGTGAATTAGATAGTCAATATATAATAGAAATGAATATATTAGATGGCCAAAATGAAGCAAACAGTTGGGGTGTGGGGGAGCTGAAAGGACAAAACTAGTGTTTGGGGGCTTGTCTGACAGGCAGGTTGGTGATCCAGGCTACTGCATCCTGGATTTTGATGGGATAGAAATGATACCTGGACAGTCTATCTGGATTTATTTGGGATGTAGAATAAACTGCCATAGGATTTCTGTGGGGCTGTGAGACTGTGGGGCCCCACCAGAACTGGCAGCACTAACTGCAGCACCTCCACACACACACTCCCCTTGGAGCAGGTTGCTTTCTACCTCTGAAAACTCTTAACTTTTGCAAAGCTAGGTCATGCTTTCTGGACCTATGGAGTCAGCACTGCTGAGTGAGAACAGATACAAACACCCCAACCAAACATATGCAGCAAAACAGAAAACTCATTTGGGGCACTTGGGTGCAAGCAATTCCTCTCCCTACCAACCCTGCCTGGGGCAAGGGGTCACTCTGTCTGCAGGTAAAAAGAGCCAGTGCAAGCATTATTAATAAAGACTAGATTTTCATAATTAATTATTTGTTTATATAGTTTACCCCACTGATTTGCTCTGTTGATTTATTTTACTCATGTGCTTTACTCATGTGTTGTTTTTTATTTATTTACTAGTTTGTTTTGTTTTTCCTTCCATCCTGGTCTTTAAGGCAGCACAAGTCATCTAATTGAAGATGCGACCACACACTTATTTCCATAGCAACAGGCTCTTCTAAGTCTTGATTAGGGTTTCTTGGCACTGCTATTTTCTCAATGCCTGGTTTATGAAGGAGAAAGCTTCAGTCAAAACCTTTAAAGAAGACGTATATAGAGAAAACAACTAGTAAAGGAAGATACTTATTTTATGATACTTATTTTATTTTACTTGTCAGAATTTATTAGGATACATTTCTGTAGGGTTCTTGAACCTATAAAAATTGTGAGATGAGATTTAAGCTAAATATATCACATGGTGTGTATCGCCAAAAGATGAGCAAAAATAGCAGCCCTGGGAGAACTGTTGTTTCTTATTCATATCTAAAACACACATGTTCCCTGAAACGGCTTGTTGTAACACCTCTTTTCTTTTTGTACAACAGATTTTCCCAGTGTGGAAGTTCCTCTTGATGTCAGATTGCATTATTACCAGTGTTGCACTTTAACTGCTGAACAAAGAGAGGTTGTAGCTCCTGAAGTTGTCACTTAACAGATACTGAATTTTGTTTGTTTTCTTTCTTCCCTTAACACAGCTCTACTTTTCTGAACTTTTCAGTGCTGTGTTGAACTCACTGAAAGTGCAGTTCCTGTAGGGGAAAGTGAAAGGATATATACTTGTTATGCAGTCAGAGAACCTGGACTAAAGATGCTGATGAACTCAAATAATCCCTCTAATGCTATGTAAAGGTTTCAAGAGCTTTCTGATTAATCTCAATCAATCCTAAGAAATAACAGAAGAACAACAAAGTCCCAGCATACTTTCTGTAAACAGTAGCATAAAGGCCAGCAATGATTTAATTTGGTCATTTTATATGAGCAAAAAAATTGTATTTATCCTAGCTGGCAAATTAATATGAGCACAGTCATCTTCTGGCCTCTAATCAATTCCATGCTGGCCATACAGATTCAGGGGTCTGGGTCATTTATAACATCTCCGTTTTGACTCCTTTGCCAGCCTAAACAGTGCAGGCTTACTCTAAAATCCCCTGTTTTTTTCACTATGATCACAGGTCAAAATGTTCAAGCCTACCACAGATGGGCAAAACATATAGAAATGCATGGAAAAGTGTTGCTCAGACACCAGCAAGATATTAAATACCATGGGATCCACTACTGCATTGTAAAAGGTTTGTCAGTTTGGATTTGTTCTCTATTCCTTTCTTAATAACTCCTAATGTTTGGCGTATATATTTTTAACTCTGAGATGATAGTTTTAATGGTATACTTATAGCACAAGCATTTCAGTCAGTTCAAACTCTTTATGCTTTGCATTTGTATGTATCTACATACAACTTCATTTCCTTTATTTTTTTTTTCCCAGCTCCTCAGTACTTGCAGGGCTCTTCCGCTGCTCTTTACAAGCAGCCCTTGTCCTTTTCTCCCTGAATAACTCTGAGTCACCAGCAGGCCATGCCACCTCTCTGCTCTCCCATTTTCAGATCATCTGTGACCGTGCTGCAACACTCAAACCCCACTGGTAACCACATCTATTGCTAACACTGATTACTTATTCTTATCCTCTTTTTCCTGTCTTTTATCCAATTAGTTTATTCAGGCCAGGGCCGTCTCTCTTCCTTTCTGGCAGCAAAACTAGGTGAAAAGCCCCTTGATAAGGGAATTTGTCAAGTAACTTTTGGAAATCTAAGTACATGACACCAGCTGGAGCTCTCAGACACTGGTTTGCTGACTCCTTCAAATGAAGGGCAGTAAGTTAACAAAGAACAACTTGTTTAATTAAAAGCTGTCTTGGTTATTCTTATCCTAACACAATTACGTCTCCTCCGATATATCATTTGCTAATTCTATTCTTCATGGCAGTGTCTAATAGTGTGAGCATTACAGGTGGCAGAGCTACTGGTCAATAGCTCTGTGGCTCATTCTGGACCCTTTTTATTTATTGTTATTCTTTTTAAAATTAGCATCACATTGGTCTTCTAGCCCATTAGTACTAGTCTGATTTTAAGTGGTAGGCTGCTCACTCCACTTGGTAGCTCATCCATTTCATTCTTGAGCATCTGGCTGGAAATCATCTGGTCAAGCAAGTTGTTGCGAATTGATTTGCTCCAAATCCTTATTTGCTCCATAACTTTTGCCATTGGCCCTTCAGGTTGGACAAATCCTCTGGTGAGTCTGTTCCTGGGAAGGAACTGATCCAAATTCCTCCTTAGTGAACAGGGAAACAACTTTTATTTTCACAGTCCTGTTATCTAACAGCAGCTTACATTGATTTTATATCTTATGTGCTTTACATGTATGTATTTATTTTTTCTCCCTCAGTACCCTCACTTCTTGTTGTATTTGGTACTGGATTCCTGACCAGCACCTGGAGCACAGCCTGTACATGGCTCATGCTGCCCAGTATCCCTGAAGGTAGAACAGCCTGAGCAGTACCAGTGCTTGCGTTTCACATCTTCTCACATCTTGAAGTAATTAAAATATTTTTTCTTTCATGCACAGTATAAATACACTCCCTCACACTCCATTGTTCTTTGTAACAATTTGATGTGGTACTTAATGAATATAGTAAATGTCATTCGGAAAAAGAGAAACAGTGTGAGGAAAGTGGTACAAATCCTCCTGTCCCCCTTAGAACAGAGGAGAAAATGGTCCAACAATTCGGTACATCTGCTGATACCACACATGAATAAGTCAGTTTGGCAGAACATTTTGGGGATGGAAAAACCATTCAGAAACTGTGAAGTGCCAAAAGTGAGGTTGTGTCACTCATGTGTCCCCTGGGCAGGAAAAGGGAAAATACAGACCACGATGCCAAAGCTGCCAGTCAAATAGCTTTACAGGATGCTATGTTTGCCTGAAGCCATGATGCTCTTTCACAGGCTAAGGAGATTTTAAAATTGCTGTTCCCACAATGCCATCATTCAGGGTGTGGGTCCCTGATCATTTGCAAGGATGCAAACTGTTCTTCTGACAGGTGTAGGTGAATTTCTTGCCTGCAGCTGGGGGGAGATGAAAGCCAGTCTTACAAGACAAAAACTAGATTTTATTTTTTTTAATATATTTTCACAATGAAAATTATTCGGTATTAATTGTAATAACACAAATTATTACTACAGTAAATATTACAGTACAATACTTTTTTTTTTTCTGTCAGTGCACCTCCCCCCACAAAATCTCAATTTTCCAAAAAGCGGAGAGAAAAAAAAAAAAAAAAAAAAAAACAAACAGCTTTCTGCTGTCATTTTCTAACATTCTGCAGCCAGTTGCTGGAGGACACCATTACATGCCAGCCTTTGTTTGAGCAGGGGTTTCAGTATGCTGTAGCAAGGGGCTGTACGCTTGATGTAGTCAATCTGGGGATAGAAAATCCACCTAAGATATATGAAGCAAAAGGATCTGTGGGAAGTACAAGTTCCCGTCCTTGTTGGATCTCACATAAAAGGTCACAGCAAGACAAAATGGTCACTTTCAGATAAAGTCTAATTAATAATATCAGCAAACAGTTTCTTTGATTGAAGATAACTTCAGAGGAAGTACGTGATGTTATGAAAGTGAGTTCCAAATATAGTTGCAAGATAACCTTTACTGCACTGCCTTTATGGCTATCAATTAAGATACAGATTCCCATGAGATTTAACCTGTCAGTTATAATAGCTTTGTAAATCTTAATGTTCTTCCACATGTAGTTGGAGAGGTAAATTCATGGCATGGAAAGAGGACATATTTTTCCCTTCAAATACCTGGTACTCCACAGCCATGCCTGGTACAAATACATATAAATTCTTACATACTCTCTGTATGTATATGATGCATAAGTATGAAAGTAAGTTATTTGAGACCTTTTATTTCTTGTAAACATGTTGCATCTCAAATGTTCTATGTTGAAATAGACAATTAATTTCCTTATTTTGGGAATGTGGCTTCAACATTGATCACATTTTCCTTCAGCCACTATTGATAAAAATCAAATAATTCAGTATAAACTAGACAGACATGAATTCCTGAAGTTCAGTCAGCTGGAAACAAGACAGACAAATGAATAAAGAAATAGATATCACTATTTGCTTATGTTTAGTCTCAGGCAGCGGAGTCATGAGCCAACAAATGATTATTTTCATAGTTATACTCAGGGCCCAGCAAGTTTTTGAGGTTTTTGGTCTCTAATTTCCTTTGGTTTGCCTAAGGCATTTCAACTGCTATAGGCTAAGCGTGTTGATCAGGCTAGCCTACATCTACATTGGTCAGAGCTGCTTTTGTCAACTGAAGTCATTCACAAGCATGTAGGGTGAAAGAGTGGTACATCCTGAGATGTCTTTGTAATTTTTCTATCTCACACCACCCCAGGGAGTCACCATCAGTTTTTCCAAGTTAACAAAAGATAATCCTAAAAAGTACCTCACTGACAAAGTTTGAGGAAAATTCAGCATCCTATAGAATATGTTATTGACAAGACAAACACAATGTAACATGCTTAGATGCATTGTTTTGTTCTCCAATAGATTTCTTTTTATATTGCACTACAGTAACCTGTATGGTACTACACATCCCCTTGATGCTTAATGCATCAGTTACATGCAAGTAACTAACTTTGCTTTTGAAATACTGATGGAACATTCTTTCTGCAAGAGCTGTGCCTTGGACATGGCACAGCATTGATTACAGCAAGAAATATTATTTAAGCATAATCGAACATGCTTTAGGTTTGGTGAGTTGCTGAACATCATAACCATAAATTCTATGTAAACGTTTCTCCAAAATAATTCAGATACCTCAGGTAAATGCTGTCACTGTTATTACAGAGCCTTTTATATACATGCAGGCTTAACAGATTTATTAAGTCTTCTTCCCTAAAATGTCCTCAGTCTGCTGTAGATGACAGGTATAAACTCAGAAGACTGACACCGCACCCCACCCCCCAAATGCCAAGCAAATATTAAAAAATTGCAGTGCATTTTACAAACACATCAGTCACTCATTTCTCAACACATCAGTTGCTCGTCTCCCAAGGCTGCAGTTTTCTGAGCTGAGTGAGTCATTGCAGCCTATCTTACTTCCAGTTCTCTGTGTCCTCTGTCAGGTTCAGGATTGTGGTGAAGTGTCAAATTGTGAATAAGCATGGCAGCTTTTCTCCTTCCTCCTCCAAAAAATCAGCTGGTTTAGTCCCAAAAGAAAAAGAGTATCAAGAGACGTCCTGGTGCTGGCCACTAGACCTCTCAGGAGGCAATAGTGAAATGAGGGTTAGTGAGGTTTTGGTTGTTGGTGGTGATGGATATATATATATTTTTTGGTGGTTTTATTTTATTTTATTTTATTTTATTTTATTTTATTTTATTTTATTTTATTTTATTTTATTTTATTTTTTACATTTTTCTTGCTATCCTCAGGCCCCAGGTGCTTTCACTTGGGTGCCTGATTTTCAGAGTATTCCCTCCCATTGTAAGAACTTAATTTCTACTAAAACAAAATCTCAGCAAATGATGTCATGCCTCTGCTTCCATAGGATACCCCGATTTAGCAAAACGTTCACACCAAAGTATCCTACTAGTCATAAAGCTTGTCCCCTTCAGTGGAAGAAATGTAAAGAGTTGATGGGACATGTTTAAGAATAAAACAGGGTACAAATCTATCTGTTCAGTGTCATATTTGATTCTTGTATCCTGATCTCTCAGATGACATTGATGACTTTGCATCCAGCAATTTAGTATCAATCTTTCTGACATTCTGGGGTCTTCATAGATATATAGATCTTGATGCTTTAATTTATTAGACTGACATTTTATTCTGCTATTAAACAAGAAGAAAAAGAAGAGTTGAATGCCAGGGTTCATCAGAGCAGTCATTTCTGATTCAGCCATTGACTATCTGGAGCATAAATAGGGTTATTTAATGTAGGAGCAAGATGTATTGCTTTTAGTTTTGCATTTAGGGAACAGATCATTCACTTCTCATTGCCTTTAATTTTACCATAGGGAAAAACTTAATGTGACTTATGAATAAAATCATTATAATCATGATTATTGAGCAAAATGGGAAAAAAAGTTTGCCAGGAACTGAGCAATTTCTGTTCCTTGGCTTCATGTTCTATTTACTGAATAACAATGTCATTTGGAAAACAAATGAAGACTAATATTAGTGTTGCTAAAGAGAAGACGAGAACTGCTAATGGGCAACATTTTCTCTAGGTTGTTAGAAATAATGTTCCATATGTTTCAGCATTTCTAGTTTTGATGATGTAAATATTTTTCTTCGTACATAAGTGATTTTAACCATATGTCCTGAAGATCCAAAACTATACTTCTGTCATTTGAATAGCCAGATTCTGCTACCTTGTCAAGGCTGATTAAACCCAGTCCATATTAAAGTGTTACACTATTGGCCACAGGAATCGTGAATTGTGATGTTTCCTGTTTCTTGAGGACCCAGAGCAGATGACTGTCATAAGTAAGGTTTTTCCTTGACTGGGACATTTCAAAGCCATGGTAGCAGCCATGTGTCCACATCATCGCTGTGGTTCTGATCAGAAGAGCACAGTTTAAGCAAACCATCACCATTTATCACACGGAGTAGTCTGAGAGCATGCAAATTGGTTTCTTTTTGGGTGAAGCTGAGCAGACTCTGTGGGCACACTTTGGGTGCTCCCGTCAGCTCTGGGTGTTTGGAGGTGGCCCAAGACAGCCCCCAGCTGCAGGCAGCGTGGACAGCTGGTCCTCAGCACCAACTGCTTCACTCTGCAAGAATGCTGCTGCTGTGCCTCTTTTCCTGCTATCACAGACCTGGTTATGCACTCATGCCTTGTGTCAGGAAGAATGATGTCGGATGAGCAAGTGGCAGCCCTGTATTAGATGTGGTTGGTAACCGATGGCTGTTATGGGATTGACAAATCAGTATATATAATGTAAGGGCAGAAGGAGGCTGCTCCGCTCACTTGTGTGTGACTGTAGCTATTCCAAAGGACAAAGATTGCTGTGGGGACACTGTGGTGCCACATCCCTGTCCCACCACAGCCCTGTCCAGTTCCTGCCAGCAGCCCCCAGCCCTGGCTGCATGGCTCACCCAGGGGCCATTGCTGTAACTCCAGCCTTTGCTGCCCCTGCCACACACAACACGTGAGGTTTTGGGGGAGGAAGTAGAAAGCCTGAAGAGAAAGCTCCTTTCCCAGGGCACTGCAGGAAGAAAGAAGGCAATGCATATCTCCACAGGTGATGAGATGGTTTCCTGGTTTGTTTGCCAGTGGGGCATGCCTGTGCCACCAGCTGGCTGGATGCCCAGAGTAAAGCAACGTGAGTAGTCAAGAATGTGGTTTCTAGGTACTGCCACCATGCTTTGACACATGTAGCCACAGACTTGTCTCTCACTCTTTGAGCCAGGGACTGCCTGTGTGAGGAGCTGCTCACACGTAATTAATCGCTCTGGACATTCGCAGCAGCATCCACACCTATCTCTAGCATAAAGCAGATGCCAGTTGTAAACTTAAGAAATAATGAAAAGAAAGAAAACAAGAAGTTAGCCAATTATGATGTGTCACACTCTTTTTTATTTAAAAAAAAAAAAAAAAGTTTCTAAAAGTCTTTTTTTTTTTTTTTTTTTTTCCCCAGGGACGAGTGGGGAAAATGCCTTTCTTCTGCATGCTTAAAAAATTTGTATCCAGCTAATGTGAAATTTAATAATCTCACCCAGGGCAATTACTCGAATTCTAATAACACATGTAAATATAGTAAAGATTAAAATCCTCCTGTCAATAAAGAGCTTGAATCTTTAAAAGTTCACACTAAACCAGAGGGAATGTCTCCTGACAAAGGCCCTTCAAATAAGCAGGATGTCGTGACTGAGGCTTTGCAGTAAAAGGCTCTGCCAAGAAGCAAATGGCTGCTCTGCTGTTCCCCCTCCATCCTCCCAGGCACACAGTAATGTCAATGAGCTGAAGGGCTTGCGTGGCTATCACTGGTTGTATGTCCTCATCTCAGTTCTGCGGGCACATCTGGCAGTGTCACGCTCTGCTAACACTGAGCAGTAGCATATAAACGGGTGAAAAACAAATGGAGAATATTATTAACCAACAAGAAACTCCATCAGTCATGTTAAGATAGTTTTAAAGTAATAGCTCTTGCCATTTTAATTAGAAGAAAATACATGCCATTATTAGCATGTAGCAGAAAGCTGCAAATCCGTCATCACCAGGAATATGCTATGCCTATTGATTTTATATAAATTCAGTGAATGAAGTTGTTAGTCTGAACTGTTTTAACAAGACATAACCCCATTTTTGTAAGGTATTTGCTTCCAAGAGGTGTCTTTAAACCTTTTCACACATTTGGAGAATGTGGGATATTTTACTTTCTTTAGTTCACGTGTGTGTCACTAAAACTAAATATATGTATTTTTACAAACAGCATAATTGCTGGACAAGGGCTCTGTGAAACCATCCAGTATATAGCATCCATTTTATCTCTTTTATCACCCTAGCCTATTCATAGCAGAAGCTTTGCAAAATGCAAAGCTCATAAGCCTCTGTGTCCAGTAGCTGCTGCCTGATTGCCAGAGTCTCTAGAACATACACGTGCAAGGAGGGTTTTCCATGAAAGTAAGTTTCCTACCAAGTCCAATATAAGATTAGTGCCACTTAGATGCTAGCAAAGCAGAAACTGTGCAGTTTCATTGGGATTGATAAATTTAAACTTTATGAACAGTTGTATTTTAGTAAATGCTAACGAAGCTATTTAAGGAGAATTTTGTCAGTGTCAAGGTTTTGGTTGGGACAGAGTTAATTTTCTATATAGACACTCACACAATGCTCTCGTTTGGATTTTTTGATGAAAATCATGGTAACCACACATGGGTGTTCAGCTGCTGCCGAGCAGTGCTCTCACAGAGCCAAGGCCTCTCCAGTTTCTCATGTTGCCCGGCCAGTGAGGAGCTGGGGGTGTGCCAGGAGGGGACACAGCCGGGACAGGTGACCCAGGCTGCCCAAAGGGATGTCCCACACCATGCGGTGACATGCTTGACAGTAACAGCTGGGGGAAAGGAGGAAGAATGGGAGGCACATTTGGGGTGGTGGTGTTTGTCTTCCCAAGGAACTGCAACACATAAAGGGCCCAGCTCTGCTGGGAGCAGCTGACACTTGCCTGCCTGTGGGAGCAGCAACTGGATTCCTTCTGCTCTGCTCGTGTGCGGCTTTTGCTTTACCAGGTGAACTGTCCTTGTCTCAACCCATGATTCTGATTCTCTATATCTAGTCTGAAGTGGCTGTTTCACTACTAAAGAGAATAACACAGAAGTATAATGACTACTTCTAGTAAGGTACAATTGACACTTTTTACCCTTAAAGTATTGGCAAAGATTAACTAAATCATCTCCGGAACTTCCAATCACGCATAGCCAAAGTAATTTCAAAAGTTTCCCAGACATTCAAGCCAGAATTTTCTTGTATTTTGGCAAGACTTCAAGATCTCTGCAAGCAGCTCAGACAGATTTTTAGTAAATGCTATACCAAGGCAAGGGATTCAGCTGCTTTTCCTAAACCGTCAGTGGTACAATATTCTGAAGCAATGGTATTCTGGCTGTATTCTGGAGCAATGAGGGCAATGAGATATGGATCACACATTTGTGTTTCATTTCTTTGTTTTCAACTATATATTTTTAATGTAATCTGAAATGGAGAAAGCCTTTTGCAAAAAATGGAGCCATTCAGTTCCCAAAGTGCTCCCAAATTGCTCAGATGTATCCCACAGTGGCTCCAAGTTTGGAGGGGCGAGAAGGACTATGTGCAAGCAGCTCATGTCTAGGAAGGTATTTGCACTGAGCTGGAGTGACCCATTTCCCATGAAATGAGAAAGGACAGACAGCACATTACCCAGAGAGGCTGAAGCATGGGATAATTCTGGGAAATTCCCCCAAAATCTGGAGATATTTTAAATCAGAGGCCAAATGCAGGTGCCTTGTGCAGTGGCTGTGATACCTCGACAGCAAGTGAGGTATCACTTCTCTATAGCTAGCCGTGAAACCAAGGTAAACACCTTTTCACTCAGAGATGTACCTATTTAACAGCATCATTCAAGAGACTAAATTTCTGCAGTGTGAATGCAGCTAAGCCTGTTCAAGCATGCTGAAAAGGGGACTGCCCTGTGCCAGTGTACCTGCACCAGATGTTAGACCCACACCCTTACTGGGAGTTTGGCCTGTCCTGAAAAAATTACATCTGCCTGGCTGCTAGACCTTGTCTCTGGTTCACAGTGAAATCACCTTGTATGGGCACATACTGAAAAGAAAAAAAAAAAAAAAAAAAAAAAAAAAAAAAAAAAAAAGGAAGAGCAGCCAGCCAGAGCAGCAGAAGGAAGGTGTGACATCCTGCTTGGTGATTAGGAGAATGAATGCGTGGTGGAGGTAGGGTCTGATGCTCCTCTCTGTGCAGATTCAGGACTGGAACATCTCTCAGGAGACTGTTGCCTAAAGTATTTATCACTACGGAAGGAGTCATGGCAGGAAACAATTCTTACAGATTTTTTTAACATTTACATCTCTTTGAGCCCACACATAAATGGAGTGAGAATGATGCTCTCACTTACTGAACCATAAACCATTTTCACTCATTTGGTCTTTGTCTCAGTGAATCTTCAAGTATTTTAAACAGCAAGGAGGACAAAAGCACCTTTCTCAAGGATAATTACATAATGCACCTGCATCAGAAGTGGGACTCATATTTAATTGGTTTAAAGAAGAAAAAGAAGGCAGTGGCAAACAATGGAATTATAAATCTATTATTTGGGATCATTCTCTGACAATAAATCAATGACTGCATCCCTTAGTTCCATTTTCAGCCTCTCTAAACTTCTTGGTACCCCTTAATTGGTTTGATTCTCCTATTGATTTCTACAGCTTGCAGGGGTCAGAAGGGTTACCAAGCTGTCTCTCTCCTTAGCCCATTCAGTGTTCACACCCACTATATAATAAGCCTCCTGGTTTTAAAATGTTAACTTACTCTCTTTCAATATTTGAAAGAAGGCACCAAAATCAGCACTGATTATATAAGGAACCCCTTGTCTGTAAAAAAGCTAGATTTTAACCTAGCTTTTAGTATTGCAAAATACTGGAGGACTCTATTAGAGGCATTTGGGCATGGCTGAGTTTTACTTACACATTTCAATATTTATGTCTGGAGGAGAGAAGAAGAAAAAAAAAGGGGGGTAGGAGGGGAAATAGAACAATTATTCAGTACTTAGTTGCCTGAATTTCGGATGACAGTAGATATATGATGGTGTCCCTCCCCTCCATCATTGCCGTCACCCACAAGGGTTGCTGATAGACATTAGGAGGTTCTCTCAACTATAGCAGTGCTAATGGATGCCATTTTAACGCTGTCCATCACAACAAATTATAATAATTTACAGCTCATCCATGGAGAAGTAGGGACAAAGCAGAGATTAGTAATCGAAATAGTGCAGTGGCAATTAAAACACTTGTGGTTAGCAGCTGCTGTAAATTGTTTGAAATCGGTATTTACATAAACAAGGGCTTTCCTGTAAGGAAAGGGGCCTGTGTGCTGTGCAGGTTTTGTTGTGTTCATTTCTGGTTTCTAGGTATCCACAAATGGAGACTTTCAGCTGCATGATAATATTTACTGCTTCTTCCCATGAAGATCTGCTTTATAGTGTTTGCATGACTGGGTCTCCCCGTATAACAAAGGAACTAAACTACCCTGGGGAATAAACTGCATTTTAAACTTGTAATTCAAGTACAGACATTCAATTTCTCATACACTTTTTGAAAAGTCTTCCTTAGGTATTCTGAGATTCATTCTGATATTGTCTCCTAAAGAAATCTGTTTGGCCTTCAGACCTTCAAGGTAATTCCTGCCTGAAGGATAGGATTTGTCTGAAATCCCCCTGTATCAAATTGCCTTCCATCCCTGAGGACAAGCAGAGGGCTAGCCTTGCCAGATAAGGGCTTATCACTGGCAGATTTCCTTTTCTGATTGCTCTTGGTATTTTCCAGACAGAAATAAAAAAAAAAAAAAAAAAAAAAAAAAAAAACAAAGAGAGAATAAATATTA
Source organism: Aythya marila (assembly GCF_965140915.1). Lineage (NCBI taxonomy): Eukaryota > Metazoa > Chordata > Aves > Anseriformes > Anatidae > Aythya > Aythya marila. The sequence goes on along the minus strand of NC_139043.1, from coordinate 18,026,699 downwards.
TTTTAAGTATGTCTTTACCTACTACTAATTAATCAGTTTCCTTGCCAGTTCCATACCCAGTATTCTCAAGAAAGATCTGAGTACCAAGAGTGGGGCCAGGGCTGGGAGCTGGGCAGCTGGAGGTGCCAGGCACTGGGAGATGGACAAGACAGTGGGAAGAGGAAGGGTGATATGGTCTGTGGAGGAAGGGATGTTTCGGCACCTGGGTACCAGTGTGAGGGTGCCATGGCAGGGCAGGTGTGTTTGAGAGGCATGCCATGCGAGACAAGGTAGGCAGGGGAAGCTGATATGGGTTCCTCCATCTAGTGGATGTGACAATTTGAGGAGAAGAGGATGTTTCTAGGAAAAGCAGAGAGTAGTATTAGAGAACATATTAATTCACTTCATAAAGACATCCTCACCCCCTTTACCCGCTCTGCATTAACCATATTCTTATAACATATATCCTACGTAGGATGGCTTTACTACTGCTCTGTAGTAGACTGAGAAAGACTGAGAAACAAATATAAATTTCTTGACAAAAGCCAGTTTTCAGTGCCTGCTGACATTGAAAGACAAGGCAAGACAATGCACTAATAATATATCTTTACTTCTTTTTTCTATAGGAAAATTCTGCATCGGAAGCAAACCAGAGAACTTTCATATAAGGGAAAGAAGAAACGAGAGAAGGAAGCTATGAACTGAACACTGCCAATTAAGTTATCAGATACAACTACGTAGACCAGTAACATATTAGAAATACTTTTGGTTACCTTTTGTAGAGCAATGACTGTGACTTGACTGCTCTCTGTAAGTATCTGGAGAGAATGAAGCCTCCTCGGAGCGCAAGGTTCATTTTTTTCAGTAAATTAAGGCATTTAATCTAAATGTCATATTACAGACAGGCAATAAAATCTACCAGGGAGAAATTAAAACTGAACAATGCAACTCGATAAAGCGTGTATCTTTCATGTTATTTTGCAGTTAATGATTCAAAATAATACATTAGAAATGTACTACTTTCTCTATCATTTGCATTTTTAAGATTGCATGTTTTTCTTAAAAAAAAAAAAAATCTCTTGAAGGAAAGTTTACAACTATGTTGTACAGGATGTCATAACCAAAGGAACACAATGGTCCCTCTCTGCCTTTAAAATGCATAATTCTATTACCAATTTGCCATCTAGCCAGAAATATCAATTTGTTGGAAACTTCTTCACAGTTGCCTGGGGGATTCTGACACATACCTTTCATCCATTTTAATTCCCTTGGACAACTTTGCAAAGCTTGACTAATATATTTTTTTTCTTGAAATGCTTATCTTCTGAGCCACACATCATTTGGTTTGATCTCTAGGCTGGCAATGACTGCACTATGGAAAATATACAACAACAGTTACTATTATGGATTTCCATATCACAGTCTGCCTTGTGTGGAATGGTCTCATATTGTATCCAAGTTGGAACGGACCCACAAGGATCATCGAGTCCAACTGCTGGGTCCCCAAAGGACCACCAAAAAATAAAAAAATAAAAAAAATCAGAGAATGTGTCTGAGAGAATTGCCCAAACTCTTCCTGAATTCTGCAAGCTCGGTGCCGTGACCACTGCCCTGGGCAGCCTGTCCCTGTGCCCGACAACCCTCTGGGTGCAGAACCTTTCCCTAACCCCCAGCCTGACCCTCCCCCCTGTCCCAGCTCCATGCCATCCCCTCAGGTCCTGTCGCTGTCCCCAGAGGGCAGAGCTCAGCTTGTGAGGGAGCTGCAGGCCGCCATGAGGCCTCCCCTCAGCCTGCTCTGCTCTGGGCTGAGCAAACCCAGGGCCCTCAGCCACTCCTTGCCCTCCAGATCCTTTGCCATCTTTGTGGCCCTCCTTTGGACACTCCCTAAATCTTTCTTTTGCTGTGGCACCAAAAACTGCACATAGTTCTTGAGGTGAGGCTGCACCAGCGCAGAGCAGAGTGGGACAATCTCTTCCCTCACCCATCTAGCAATACCGTGCTTGATGCACCCCAGTGTACAGCTGGCCCTCCTGGCTGCCAGGGCACACCGCTGGCTCATGTTCAGCTTGCTGTTGATCAAAACCCCCAGACCCCTTCCTACAGGGCTGCTTTCTAGCATCTGTCCCCCAGTCTGTACATATAACCAGGGTTGCCCCTTCCCAGGTGCAGAGTACTACACCGCTGCCAACAGCTTTCCACTGTTGCTCACACAGCAACCTGAAGCATCATCAGACAGGTGTAATAGCTCTGTTTCCCTGTTGCAAGAGCAGCTCTTTTTCCATCCTCACAGCTTGTGACAGAGGGAGTCCACTGTCCTGATATGGTCTTTTCATTTGATTTTCTTTTCCTGTTCAGTGATATACCAGACTTATGTGATAAAGTGTCAAAGTCATTGCTCTGTGCTTTTTGATTCCTTATCATTGATTAATGGTTCTCATAGACTTTTGCCTTTTTCTTCTTTTTTCTTTTTCTTTTTCTGTTTCTTTTTTTACCCATTCTTTGTATTTTCTGATTCATTCAGATGTGTGTGATAAAGACTCAAAAACGTCAGCATTGCTCTACATCTATTACTTTCCCAAAGATCTCGCTTTCATGCTGGATCTCTATTTGTCCCTTTCAGAGATCCTGGACTTGGGTTGTCTCTCTTACTGATGCCTTGCATTATGTTGGCCATAATTTCTGTAGCTAAAAAGTTTAAATCCTAGCATTCCCAAATCAAAGACAAAGCAATGTCTCCTTATAGCTGACAGCATTTAGGTTTGGTAAATCTCAGCAGGCAAAAGTTCTCAATAACTTTGGTACTGAAATGCATAAATCCTCACTGCATTTATATCCTGATGATCTACTGGTATTTATGGTTTCATCACTAAAAGATATGAGGGCTGATTGGAGATATCTCAGACTTTAGTCAAGTGTACAATACCTGCACCTCGGTCACTGGTAGCTTATGGCAGCTGCTTTTCTAACTGGCTTTGTGCATTGTGTCTACCAGCCTTATAGTTTTCTCTGTCCATTTCCTCCATTTTATGGATGGAAGCTGAAAGTTCCTTCTTCTCAGTTATGGTCTCCTCCGTTTTGTGACTTCCCTCTGCTGCCAGTTTTGCTCATTCAGACCTACTCTGTACCATCACCATAACAGCAGCTTTTACTGTGCCTGTGAGCCAGTGTCTGATTGTCCCACTTCTGAGACCTCAAAGCAAGTTGGGCACCAGACAGATGGGACATAAGATCTCCCAGGCCTCCCCAGCCCCTTGCTGGCCTTCTCACAAGTGTTCTGAATGAGCATATGCCCAGGGTTATCCCTGCCTACAGCAGCCCCAGACTGCTGCTATAACCACAAATCAATGCAGCCTTGCTGCTGTCCTTTTTATCAAACTAGTGTAATGCTTGCTTGATGTTGTGTGATGGCAGCTGGGACCAGTGCTGGGGTGAGTTTTGTTCATTATCTTCATCAATCACAGTGAAATCTCCAGGTTTGCAGATGGTACCAAGCTTTAACAGAAAATAATAAAATTTAAACCGTGCCAGATGCTGGTGAGTGGAACTGACAGGTCCAAGACAGGAAGACCTTGGATCTTCAGGTGCTCTGAAATCATTGACTCAATGTGCAGAAGTAAGCATAAAAGCTGACAAAATGTGCATCATCAGGAATTATATGGAGTAAAAGACAGAGTTTTACTGCTAGGTTGTTGGTGGATATGAGGAAAAGTGTTTCTAGTTTTCTGTTAGTTCTCACAGTTCTAGTCCACTAGTGATAGGTGGTGAATTTTATTAACTTGCCTATGCTGAGTCTATTTTGCTGTGATGATAATTGGTGAGTGATCTCCCTGTCCTTACCTCAACTCTTGAACCCTTTTATCAAATTTTCTCCCCTATTTTTTTTTTTCCTTTGAAGTGGGGAATTGAAAGAGCAGTTGTGGTGGAGTTCAGCTGCATAGGCGGGTAAAACCGCCACATTCCCCATTTTTTTTTTTTTTTTTTCACACAGCCAGGGCCTGTCTGGCACAGCTAGAGCATGGTCTCATTTAGCAGACCTTCTGGATTCAGCCTAATTCTTACCAAGCAACTCCAGTATCTCTGCACTGTACTTCCCAAGGCCTCACCTCTGTTTATTCATATTTTCTATAATGAAGAGTTAAGAGTACAAAAATTTCCCCTGAGGTTAATGTTCCAGTTTCTGTGAGGCTGAGATCTGGCAGATTCTGTTTAATGTAAAAAGAAACAAATAAAATAGTGAAAGATTTTGCTCTGTCTTTATCACTTTAAAGCAGTAGAAACATTAAAGAATGGAGAAGTAAATCTCAAGGTCAAAAACACTATCGTCATTATATGGACAATGTTATATTCATTCACAATGTTTCTAGCAAGAATGTGCTTGACATAATACTGCAGGAGTGATGTAGATGTTCTTAATACCCTTGGAAATCAAGCCCTGCACTGCTTGGAACAGCATCAGGTATCCTACTGTCAGATCCCCTGTGCAGGATGGAGTCAGGAACCTCATCAGAGTCAGGACATGTCTCAGGAAGCAGAGCTGGATTATTTCACTAGGAGCGATGTGCCAAAGCCTTTCAGAAGTCATGCTGGAAGAATGATATAAGATTTATTATTATTATTATTATTATTATTTTTTTTTTTTTTTTTTTTTTTAATAGTCTGGGGAAGGCATTCTGAGCCCAGATGGCTAAGGGAAAAGAAATGACCTTGTGTAATAAAGTCCAAGGTTTTGGTATTTAGACACATGTGGCTTCAGGAAGGAAGATCTCAATTCCGATTTTGCTCTTGGAGGTTCCAGACTTTCTCCTATATCTCAAAAGGTACATTTTTAAACCTGTTGGAAAACAAAACAACCAACAAGAAAAAACAATTTACACAGTAGCATGGGACAAGAGCCTAAAGGACAAAAAAAAAAAAGTGAATTGAATGTTTCTGATCTGGAAGTAAATTGACACAGGCAGGAAGACTGCTGTCTGCCATATCTACACAAGAGAAAGCAAAGAACAACATTTAATCAGAGGACAGATACCTTGATTCTTCTATATAATGTCCCCAGGGATCATTTGTGGTACTTGGAATTACCTATTCATTTACAGACCACAATACAACAGCTGTGATATGTAACTGTCGCTTTTATGTTTCCCAAGTGCCAATCAGGGAAATCTTGGGATTCACAGGACTCTGGGGAATAACCACTTCTCATACTGTGAGACAGAGTGGATTGATTGTAACTTGATTTCTTCTCTGTTTCTGTCACTGCAGCTGAAGATTAGATAGGGAAATCTGAAATTCATGATTGAGCAGTGCCCTAAAGTTCAAAAAAGCCAAAAATGCAAAATCACTGGCACTGCTTCTGCTTAAACCCAGGCAGACTGCCAGTTCCTACAGAAAAGGAGATTAAGAGATGTAAGAATTACCAAGTTCAAAGGTAGAATTCAACCACAAAGCACTGAGCCCAATTCACTGCATGTGGGTAGGTCCTGTGGGAAAAATGGGGAGTCAACTAGCTCAAGGAAAAGACATTGTACAAAACCAACACAGGTTTCTGCCTAAACTTTTCTGTGCTTGGTTCAGTGTACTTCAGTAACTGTTCCCAGGCTCAGCAGCAGTATGAAATGCCTGCATGTTTCCTTCCAATGAATAGAGATGCTCATTTAGCTGAAGGGTTTAAGAAGGTGGTGTCATCCCAAAAACACATTCACCATCTGATTCAAAGCACTGAACTGCTTTGTCTGCCCAAAGCAGCAAATATATATATATATATAATAACATATATATAATGTAGCACCTTTCTGCATTATGTGGGAAAGATAATGTTTTCATTTATGCCATTTTACTTGTCATTTTGGCCCCTCCTTTCTCCCTGAAATGGCTCTAGCTGTCCATTCCTGGCTGTCCCCGTTCTCCTTTTTGAGCAGGCTTTATACTGCCCATCTTTACCAGGTTTGGATTTTTCCTCCTCGATGCCAGCTACTTTTATCCCAGTACAGATGACCTCAAACCATGGCATGTGTCCATTGTTCAGCCAGGGACTGGCCTGAAGGAAGAGCTAGCCCATGCAGAAGAGGCAGTCACTGTTCCCATTGGATGTGGTCCCAGCTGAACTGAGGTGGAAGGCCTGACCTGCCTGGATTTTGAGGAGATACATCAATCAGAGGAGCTCATACTTCAAAATTAGATTGTAACTCATGTTCAAGAGCTCAATGCATCCACCACATCTGTGTTTTGAGCAGGGCATAGATGACTTGAGGGCAAAGAATTTCCCTGAGCCTAGCATGACAAGACCACTTGATTGTGATTAATATGAAAGGGCTGAGATGCCTCAGGAAACAAGAGAATTAAAAACACACTGGCCTGGGGAAATGTCATTTCACCAGGAGGAGGGGACACACAGGCTTTTTTCAAGTCTTCACCTATGCAGTAGTATCAGAAAAAAATATATATATATTTACACAGTTCTAATACTAACATTTGATTTGTAACCGCAACTCCAAGAGCAGAAATAATCCACTTCTGAGTCTGAAGTTCTCTGTGAATATTCACATCATGGCATTTCCAATAATATGCTTCTGATCTGTTCTTCCAATCCTTTTCATTTCAATGACAAAATTACAGTATTTTCCCTAGTAGAGCATGAAAGAAAATACCAAAATATTAGTATATACTTCCATGATTGTATATGTGGCCAAGACATTTTCTTGCTACTTTAGCAAAAGTCATTGTATGTAGCAAAACAGCCTACACACCGTATAACTGCAAATGGTTTGAAATTACATGCTTGTACTGTATTCATATTTCAAAAAATATGCATTCATTTCATTGTATCATTCTCAACATCATTTTTTGTTGTTGTGTCCCATCTCCTAACTAAGAGAAAGCCAAGTGATGACACAGTAACATGAAGCAAAAAATGTTTCACGGATTTAACAAATTGTGATAAAGTTTTAAAATGTTTAATAATTACTTTCTGGAATAAAAGTTACCATGCAAGTTTTCAAAACCAAGCTTCCTGTGTTTGATTAACGTAGAAGCGTTAATACTGATTTCTGTTATTTTAGTAGAAAATTGATATTCTTGGTCTACTAATTAATTCAGTAACCAACTAATATCAAATATTAGCAACTCTAATTGCTAATTAGTTGCTAACTCTAGCAACTAATTCCTTTCTTGCAGGGTTTATGAAATGGCCTGATGGCTCGATGACCTGATATGATTCTCTGCCTCACATTGGGCTGACTGCAAAATGAAAGAGTATTGCTGGACGAGTCAGTAAAGTACCTAATCCTGAACTCCCTTTTCAGCAATTCTTTAATATCATTGGTGCTTGAAGTGACTGTGCACTGATGAACAGAGGTAGGACAAAATGCACTTGGATATTTAGGGAAGTGGTATCAAATATATATATTTTTTCATTTATTTAGTTACTTGCTTATATACACATACATTTATAGAAATGTTGGGATGAATCATTACTTAACACTTCCATTTTAGTAGATTTGCTTCTAAAATGAAGTGGAGAGAAGGATGTAGCAATTGCACTCCTTCCTTGTTGGCTCTTGTGAATCCTAACTTGCCACTGCAGGTCAGAGAGAAAATACCACACAATGTACCACAAAGAACATTGAATATTCCCTCCTGACTCCATTGGTGCTGCAGGAGAAGTGATGGGATGTGTGACAATAACAAGGCATCATAGGCAGTCGCTTCCTTCTCACAAAGAACACGACATCACTAGAGGAGACCCTTGTCCTAATACTGAATGGTGCTTCCTAGAATCATTTCTGCCTTGCCCAGCCTGCCTTCCTGTAGCAGCATTTAAGGAACAGTACACAAGTCTGTGTTGCTGTTAATCACCTTTGGCTGGCCAGAAGACTGCAGACCTTACAGCATTCATCCATGACTCTGTCTCTGCCAGGTTTGTCTAGGTAGTGTAACTATTTTAAGTCGTTTGCTGAGCAGCGCTGCTGATGGAGGGAACGTCAAATGCCTTGTTGCAAGATTACCTCAAATAGGTATGATTTTTTCTTTCATTTATTTGTTTTGTATACTTATACTACAAAGAACAATTAATTTCCTTTCTACATAGAAAAGTGAGGTAGTGAGATCTGGTATTTCATTATTTCTGTGCTATCTCTGCCTTTCAGTGCTAATCAACTGCCTTTCAGTGCTAATCAACAGCATAGAATAACAAACAAACAAATACCTACATAGATGAGCATGAGTTTGCATACATTCCATTGAGTTATAGACAAAAAGAGCTTATGACTAACTAATATGCTTTATGGTAAGAACGTTTGCTGATTCCAGCATACACTGGAAATGTACGCTCGGTGTACTCAGAAGCTTAGAAATGAGTCACTTCTTTTAGAAGAGGAAATAAGCACCCAGCAATTGTCAGGCTAACAAGCTGTTCTGATTTTCTTTTACTTGTGAAGACTCTTCCAGGCAGGCCTGGAAAAGATTTGAAGCCATCCAAGTAAGGTGTGCAAAGACAGAGGCATTAACAAGGTTTAACTTACTGTCCTCCCAGGATGAGTCTTTCCATATCTCCATGTCTGCAGAATCTAGCTGTTCTTCAAGACTCTTCTTTCCAGCAGGTCTTGACCCCTTCAGCTCTCCTAACCCCCACAAACCTTTGAAAGGAACCCCTGGAAATGGCACAAAGCTCCTGAGGACACAAGCTGACCCAAATGGGTAGAAAGAAGGCTATTCCCCACGTTCCTTGCTCCCACCCAACACCTATGCACAAGGATGGTGCAGGCAACAGAGTCAGGGAGGTGCAAGCAGACTGGTGGCTGTGACTATTACATTTTAAACCTTTCCCTTTCCCAGGGGAACTGAACCCCAGCACCAGCACTGATTTCCTGAGCTTTTGCTGGTGTTGCCCTCTGCTGGGCCAGCGTGAGCTCGGCTCCCATAGCCATCCTGCGGGCATCAACTAAATGACAAAATCACTGTTACCAACACTGTTGCCTGTTACCTCCCTCTCTGCCTCGATGGTTCCTCTCTGAAAAGTGACTACTAATGGTAACAGTGATTTTGAAATCAGGACTGTCTTTCTCTGCAGGAGAGACTCTTTAGGTCTTTGCTCTTCTCTCTGCCAGTCCCACCTTATAATAACAAGGACAGGCACACATTCAGAAACTCCAGCTTGAAAGGGAGAATGGATGGCAGAGCTCTTTTAAGGTGCTTCACTGGTTATCATGTGTTTGTATGGAACATACAGGTGCCATTGAAGACTTTGCATAAATAACAATGCTATTATTTATGAACTGTGTGGCATGCTGGATCTCCAGACCTGTCTGCACAGGCTGTGACTCTATCAGGTAACATAAATATAGGCAGGCTGGGTTAGGGATTGAGAGGAGGACATCTGGATCCTGAAGAGAGGCAGCAGATAGCGTTCTTCCTTCTGAGTCCGTCTGATGTTAAATCTCAGAATGGTTTAGGAATATTAGGTTATGGTCCCCTTAGTTTTATTAAACGAGATGTCTGGGCTCTCTCCATGCACCTGGGAGAGCACAGGAAAATCCCAAGTAAACTCTAGCTTTGCTGGTCTATGATTTCCTACTACATATACATTTGCCATAATAAAGGATTAATAGGCTTGACTCTTGCTCCCTCCCCCCCCTCCACCTTTTTATTAATATTTATGTATGTCCTATTGTTGTGAAGTGCCCTCTGCAATTTCAGCTGCCCATCATAAAGCTCTGTGTATCTTGGTGTGAACTGTAAGAGGTGGGGTGTATTACTAATCAGCTGCCAGCAATTACAGTAGCAAACTATTTCATACATAGCTAAAGTGATTTTTCTTGCACATATGTTTCTGGCAGCGTGCAACTCATCTGCAACATTTAGACTTGACTCATCTGCAACATTTAGGCTTTTAAAGTATTTCACAAACGTCAATTGCAACTATCAGCTCATTCAATACTTCCCTTCAAAAAATGTTGCAGGTGGCTAGGAGTAATTTCTTGGAATCCAAGACACATGCTAGCTTATGATCATTACAGTTTTCCTGCCTGTTTTGCATCATTTGCCACGTGTTAGCTGTAACCGGTCCCTAATGCAGGGCATTTTACCGGAGTGGTTTAGTGCATACAGCTTCACAGCTAAGTGCCTTGGGACACTTCTCAAATGTTTGTGCAGTGGGCAATCTGATAGAGCTGATCAGACTGTTTGCAGTTCTGTTTTGTTTTGTTATTGACTAGAATTTCAAGCTGAGTCTTAATAGGGGAAAAATAGTGACTGAACAAGTGTGTACACTCCCCCAGATATGAACCACAAAACTCCAGGTAGCCAAGTCCAAACCAACCCAGTGACTTCTGATTTTGAAGGACAACCTGCCTAAAAATCATAAAACATCTGTATTTATATATGCAGATATTAGCTGGAAAACTGCATCTCTTACTCATAGGAGAATTATTGTCTTATTTACAAGCAGTAGTTAAAAAGAAGTTTTGATTGTCTTACCAAATTTCTTAAGGCTGCAGACTTTTGATTTCAGGGTGAGATCAGAGCAGACTGAAGTAATGCTTCAAAGAAAGGTACTTAGAGGAAGGGCAGAGCTAAAAGACCCCTCTGGACGTCTTTCTTTCATATCGTAACACTACTAATGACAAGCTAAGTATGACAGGAACCAAGGGACAGATTGGTCTCCTATATGTGATCGTTTATCCTTATGCCCAATTACCATACCCTTTCACATAGCCTCTTCTCATAAATTACTTTCTGCAAGATTTGCAGGACAAAGCCTGTTGAGAATTTGATTCCAAAATGAAGGAATTAGGATTTGGTGAGACAGATTCAGCATGCTGTATGCAGACCTTTTATTGATGTACTTATCTTGATTCTTCAAGCCCAGAAACCTGAATAAGTGTTTTAGCAGTGTGTTAACAACTCACATTTATCTTGGCTCATAAAAATGCAGCCAGAAGAAATACAGAAAACAATTTTCTTTAAGGAGGAGAAGCATTTACAGGTTAGATTTGTTCAGTGGGTATTTAATGCAAGCAGAAAAGACGATTCAGCAAGACAGGAGTGAGATAAAACCTGTTTTGGTTCCTCTTGGATAAAGAGACATGCTAGCAGTGGTCAGACCTTTGAAAACATACTAATTAATTGTTGGATAGCTGTTTTTTTGGCTTTTTCTGATCTTTGATTATCCCAGAGAGCCCTGGCTTGCTCAAAGCACCCCATGGTACTCTTGTACAGTGGAGTATTTCTTCTTAGGGAACCACTATGTCTGATTTTTCCTGAACAGAAGGTACTGCTTTGGCTCATGATATCCAAAGTTATAAACCACCTCCTAGCACCTACAGTATATGTAAATGTGTGTGCATTTAAATGCGAAGTTTGATTAAAAGAAAAAAAAAAGTGTATTTTTATGTTTGGTAAGTTAAAATAATAATATATGGAATCCTGCCTGAAGAGGAGGCACAATGCACACAGAAGTGGTAAAAGAAGTGGTAAACTCTCAAGTTTTGTTTGTTAGCTATTTAGGTAGAGGGATGTGGGAATGGACACCACCTGTGTCTGGGTGGAACTGGCTCTAACATAGGGCAGTTCCTGGGCTCTGCTCACAGAGGTCTGCTCTGCAGCTCCTCTACTACCAAAACCTTGCCATGTAAACTCAATACATCTGCTTATGTAGGTAAGAGACTGTTCCATATTTTTATTTAAAGTCTATTAGTAGTGTGGCCATTCATTGACTTGTGATGCATTAACACAGATCTTCAAAATTAAAAAAAAAAAAAAAAAAAAAAAGTCTGAAAATCATTTACCCTGTCCTCTAAGAATTCAACAGCACAGAGTGAAAGCATGAAAGCGGGTACACTGAGCATATTAGGTACTTACACTAGATCTCAAGTTCAGTTTTAAGCGTTTTTTTATTATTATTATTATTATTATTATTCACAAACTGGAAAGCCCAAAGAGCTCAATCTGCCACTCAGGTGCCTGTTTCACAGCCATAGACTAGCTGCTGAGTCTGCACTACTCTTGTGAGCATCCAGGCATTGCCAGATAGGATCAGGCAGCTGAGCAGCTATTTTCTGTTTCTTCCATAGGCCCAGTCTGTAGCATAGGAGCAGCTCTCCCTCTTCTCTCCAAAGCCCAGCTTTCTTTCCCATTTGCATCAGGATGTCTGATAGGACATCAGCCCCATAGCAGTCCTTGCTCTCAGTCTCCTGATTATTTCCTGGCTCTTTTTAAATACCCCAGGGCCTACTCTCTCTCTCGCTTAAAAAGCAGGGGAAAGTTTGACCTTTTGCCTGTGAGTTTGTGGGCAAACAATTTCAATTAAAAAATACAATATGTATTTATGAAAGTGCTCAATATATGGATCACTTGAATTTGTTGGTCTGCTTTGATTGCTGAATATTCTTTACAGCTGCAGTTTTGACTTTCTGCAGTCCTATATGAGGGTAGGCTTAGATATATGTTTTCAGCTGAGGTAGCAAAGGATATTGTTGTAATGAGGAGGCCTGGCCGTTACATGGTGTTCATTGATCTGAAAAGCCATGCTGAGTGAGCACGCGGTGGTTCAGGCTCCATCACAGCATTGTCTGTGGTGTGTGATTGCCCCAAACCATGTGATTGGCTTAGCTTTTACTCATAATAATTTCTGGTAATTCAAACAGAGATGTAAGTGTGTTTGGATGATTCTTATACACATTGCATTCTGTATTTATTCTGGATTTGATTCATGGACATCCTCACCTCCAGCAGCTACATCTCTCAGCTGCTCATACACACGTGCCGTGAATGTTCCAGGCTCAAAGCTCTGGGCCATCTCCCTGGCTGCAACACTGTGCTGCCTTTGGGACTCCCAAGCATGACATTTTTCACACAGAATATCACCATTTCCATTAGTTTTGTTTTGGTATTCTTAAGTGGAGAAGCTGCTACTTCCTTTTAGTCCAGTGTTGACCAGAGCTCTCCACAGGATATTGTTGAAGATAGCTGTGGCCATGGGGCCTGACAGGGCAGGGGTTGAACTTCGGCCAAGTGCATCTTCCCATGCTTTGCTGTTTTCAACCTAGCTGACTCACTTCATACTCAAGAAAGAGTGCCAAAACCAGGGCAGCAGGATAAACTGGGAGGTTGGTCTCACAGGGAAGTTTAGGCCCAAGGCTAATGTGGTAGAGCTGATTTATCTGAGATTACATTCTGCAGTTTGAAAGAAATGATCTTAGCAGCTCATACTGACAGAGTGCAGCTCTGAGGCTGAAGTTAGGAAGCAAAGTTTCTTACCTAAATTGTGCTCAAGATCCTGACCTTCTATAGGGCACAGATTAAAAAGCGAGATAATAAATTGCAGAACTTCAAGCCTGAGTGACAGATGAAGCACTTAGCTGAAGCCTCTAGCTAGCTGCAAATGCCTTTATTTTCTGTACACTTGAAACAAACTTAGGCCTTTAAAAGGGAAAGTTATTAAGGCAAACCTGACATGTAGCTAAACTGCAGACATGGTATTGAATCCACAGACATGAGGAGCCTTTTTTTTTTAGTTGAAAAAATGACTGTGGGGCATCAGATAAGCTTCAGCTGGAAAGGAAGCCGTTGCTGGGTAGCTTTATGTAGCCAAAATCAAGAGGTGTCGTTTTGGATCTTTCAAACCAAGAAAGTAGTCAATTAATTTTTGCCCCAGAAGCTGCCTTGCTCCTGGTTCTACAATGGGAGAGCACAGCAGAATTATGGTAAGACACAAAACCCCTGACACTTTAGTTTGCCAGAAGGAGAAAGATTAAGGTCTAGCAAAAAAAACAAACAAACAAAAAAAACCCTGCATGACAGATGCTGCTTGAATTACTGAACTGCTAGCTGGATGACAACTGGAAACAAATAGTATTTATTGGCAAGAAGCTATGAAATGACACTTTAAAACCAGAAATAGCCGAAGAGTAACTTCTGTGCTGTAAATAAGCATGCACGTGTTATGATGGGAATCATAACTTTAATCATACTTTAAATAAAGAGTAAACAAGTAAATATAAAAAAAATACTTGTTTTACCAAAGCAAATGTAATCAATGTTTTTTCTTGATTTTTTTTTTTTTTTTTTTTAATACTGTCTTTTTTCAGTTCTGCCCTTGCAATGTGTATTTCAGGCTATATGTTTGTGTTACTCATTCCCACATTTTCTTAGAAGCTGGAATAATGCTGTTGTAATTTACCAATGTGATTCTACAAAGGAAAATTCCAGCAGAGGTAGAAGAGAGGGGATACACAGCAGTATCTTTATACCTGTACTGATTTTAGACTGCATGGTACTAGCAAGCTGAAAGTATTATTCTACTGGTTGTTGGTGTTGTTGCATAGTCCAGGTATCTGTAATGACTCAAACATTGACAATATTTTTTTCTGCAACTGAAAAGATCTATTCTCTCATCTTAGATGAGAGATAGGCTTGTCACATTCCTATTAGCATTAGTAGGAGCTACTTGCTAAAATGTTTTGATAATTATGAGCCAGGTCACTCATTAGCAATGCAGACCTAATGCTGCACAGGAGACAGTTGTATGCTGCCTACAGACCTGGGTGAAATGTATAAAGATGGTGCTATGCACAGTGTCTTGTGTTGGACTCTTTGCAAGTTAACCTCTTGAAGAACTGATTGTAAAGGTACCTTGGCATTGAGGAGTACTTCCTAAAATAATGAGTCTAAAATTTTGTCTTCCACATTTTTGTCCTAGTTCTATTGGTTCTAAATCTAGAAAAATGAAAATATGGAAAAATAGTAAATATGGAGGAAATAGTAAATAAAAATGTTCTGTTACCACTTTAGTGAAACGTTCCTCTTTGAGAAAAAGGCATATTTTGTTCAATAGAGCACAAAAGCACAGGCCCTGATTCTGTTAGGAGTCTGTGAGGTGCTGGTGAGGAAATCCAAAACAAGCAACCTGAACTATAACAAGCCTGAGCTTCTGGCCCAGGGTGAGAAATGTGAAAGAGACTCAGAGAAGACTGACAGAATTTGGAAGGAATTTATCAAGCAGTTCCCATGTGAAATTTAAGAAAGCCCCACAGATGGGGCTTTCCTGGAAATCACATGAATCACTTTGATTTCTCCAAAGCTTTAAAGGCTGGAGATCAGACATAATTTTGATTTGTCACTGCTTCTTTTACTGTAGGCACTTTGGTATGTGTTAGGAGGCTTCACCCGTAGGTGCTTCTGCACTGAAGTTTTTACAGACTGTCACATTATCCACTTTCCAAACTAAACAGATGTGGTTTAGTTCTCAGTTTTCCTTAGAATGAATTACACATATCTCATCTCAGATGATACAGCTTCCTCTCTGTGAAAGAAAGCACAAGGACTTCAAATAAAATAAAACAAAGAGTGTGACTGCAGTTTGATTTGAACCTTTCAATCCTGAATCACATGATAAAATTGGGATTGAACCTCAGCACTTGGTGAAACAATCTTTAAAGATTGGGAGTATATCACTAAAGTAGTTAAGACAGAGCTGTCAATTTCTAAAAGAGTTGAAGAGAGATAATGCATATACTCAGAAGAGGCAGGACTCTGGTTTATTGCTGTAACTGATCAAAACTCCCCTGCTTCTCTGACAAATCCATCCTAGTAGGCCTGCACAGGAAGACTCAGGTCAAGAAACTCATGAACATCCAAGCTTCAATACAGGCTTTCCAATAGACAGGCTCTATAATGATGGTATAAACTAGAACTACTTGTTGGTTTTTTTTTTTTTTTGGTTTGGTTTGGTTTTGTGTGCGTTTTTTATTGCCGTTGTTGTTTTGTTTTTTAAAAAATATTAACTCAACATTGTTTCATTCTGAAACGTTCTTTTTCAGAAAAACACAAGGGTTTTTAGAGCAGCCACTACCTTAGTGAACAAAGGCCTCTGTCTCTATGTGAATAAATATGACCCTTTGTCTTAGTTAACTGCACCTGGCATCAGAGCAAACCTTGTAAGATGGTACTGCCATCTTCATGAATAAAGAACATTTGATTTATTTATTAGTTTGAAAGTGAGAAGATTCTTGGAATTTGCTGTGAAGCCAAAAGACTTTCTATTGTATCACTTGTTCTTCCAATTTGTATTAATGAAGCTGCAGAGAGAAAGAAACTAAGAGTTAGAGTCTTTCATGAGTTATTTCCTCAGTTATTTTCCAAGCTGCCTAAGTGATCAGACTAAGTGATGGAGCCCTCTATATTCATATTCCTTAGCTAGTAGCTTACAACCTAAGTCACTCCAGGTTGTCACCTAGGTCCTAGGACATAGTCCTATGTAACATATGGCTAGCAAATTAAAATTTCAGGTTACGTATGTGACAAACCTCATCAGTGTCAGCTAGAAAGTGATTGAAAAGTTATTTCCTACCTTTTTTTCTAGTCACTATAAAGAAACAGAGGGGTAAGAAAAAAGCAAATACTCACCTCATGTACATTGTTGTTTATCATTTTGTCCATGAGGGTGTACAGTTTAATGGTAAGGTAGGACATTCACACAAATAATCCATCTGAGAGGCTCTATATGGAAGGCCTGCATCAGTGAACAATACTTTGCCATTCTGAAAGATGAGTTTTTTTGTTTTGGTTTGTTTTGTTTTTCCCCCCATCATATCAGAAACTGTAGACCTCCTGCATGCTGATGAAATACTTTTTATAGTCCCATGGGCCTAGCTGTTCAATAAATTAAGAGGAGGAAATCCAAGACTTGTTATCTCTTCTCTCTAACACTACCTGAATTAATTGGCAAATTGTTCTCTGTTGCATAACAGGTGCAAAACACATCATATCCTGCACTTTGCTCCTTCTGAGACAGGTAGATGAGGTGCCCTGTCGCGTTCTGTGCAGAGGGTCTTATATATTAGATTTCAAAATTGAAATCTTGCCTACTGTGTGTGAGCATGGAGATCTCTTCTGCCTGGTGCAATGTCTGGCAACAGGTTGATGATGATGTGTGTAGGCTGTGACACATTCAGAAATCCTATGAATAAAAAATGCCCCAAACTGTAAAGTATTGCTCCTTAATGTCATCATGTAGCTAAATGGGCAGCACATGACATAACTGCATTTCATTCAGTGATTTGTAACATCTTGTTTCTCAAGAGTCAGTCTCTAGCCCATTCCCAACCTGTCCAAATCGACACTGTCACCTTGAATGAGATCAGAATAAGGAATGTAAATCCTAATGGGTGCATCTGATCATCAGATACCCAAATCTGCTCCTCAACTAGAAAAAAGTACCATACTGAACTCCCTCATTCAAAGACAAATATAGTAACTAGCTGTTTGTTCCTTGCATGCAGTAGTGTTCTGAGCAATAAGCCAAATGAGATTTCACATAATGCATTGTGGAGCTCCTTCTCAAGTCAGACAGGTACTTGTAGCAGAGAATCAGGCTCACTGTCCTTTGAACACTCACAAACAGAGCAGTCAGGAGGTTTGCACTGCATGGCAAGATACAGAAAAATATTTTGAATCTGTCCTAACCTGCAGTCCATTTATAAAAACTATTTTCTTTTCATATTTGCAGAAAGTTTGTAGGCAATTTTCTGCTTGCTGCACACAGATCCTTTGATTCAAGCAGAACTGAAGGTATAAATCCGAGCTCAATTGTCAGATGTAAGCAGGGGAGGACGTGGGTGGCCCTGCTCTTTGATGTGTGTTTGTGGTGAGTGCTGGCCTCCCCCCGCTGTTCTGATTTCTCTTTCCCTCTGTGTCCTGTGGTGTCTGCTAAGTAAGGCAGTTGCCGTAATCAAAGCTAGAACCTCAGGACACAAAACCGTCTCCAGGAAAACAGCCTCTCCTGAACTAGGAGAGGTGATTGAGGATGGCAGTGCACACAAGATAGCAGCAGCAGCCCTGACCTCCATATGGCTTGGCAAAACAATCAAAAATTGCATTGTTGCCTCAATTGTATGTGAAAGCAATGATTAACTAGGGTGATTTAGCAAAAAGGGAACAAAGTAGACACCCTCAGCTTGTGCTGAGGATGTTCTCCCAAGACGAATGTGGCAGGCAACAACAGGACAGGAAAGGGCACAAGTGGCAGCAGTGGGAAGATGGGATTTCAGCATCTATGAACCAGACCTGTGGGCTATCCACTGCAGCACCTGATCTAGAGCAGCGAGCAATTATAGCTTCAACAAAGGAAGGTACACAAAGTATTGTAATAAGTAAAGATAGGATAGTCCAACCCAATATAAAATACCTCAGCCCAACTTTTAATTGGGCAGTGGCTTAACATCTGAAATGAGAATTTATCTGGTCTTTCCATACAGTGTGCACGTGGGTTCACAGTTGTGTGAGGTTAGGTGAGGGAGGTGGAAATAGCATTAGTTATTATAAATGATTATTTACTGCACATAGCTTACAGGAAGAGAACATTATTATGGTTGCAAAGCGAAGAACAGTCATTAGGACCAGCTGTGCTTAAGACTGCCATAGCACGAGGCCAGGTCATCTCAGGAAAAGCTGTTCTCAGCGCCCAGCTTCAGAGCAACAGATGCAATAGCCCTACCTCTACTTCCAGCAATGCATTTCTACCACCACTTTCTCAACTCTGGAGTCACAGTGGTGTGGTGTGAAAGTTCAAAGTCCAGTTCAGTCAGGGATCTGCAAGGGAAAACCCATCACCTACATGAAGCTCATAATTTAAGGTGGATTGAAATTACATTTTACTTTAAAAGATCAGACTCTTCCTTGGTATTACATGTAGCAGCTGTAAAGGCTGCAAACTTTGAGCAGCAAAATTTATTCTACGGAACCTTTAACTCTGAACACCTTCATAAAGATGTTTTCATCTCTAAGACTGGAAACTTCCAGTTTTGGGCACATATAGATCCATTATTGCTCCTCTAGTTTTTGTTTAGCAATCCTTTAAAAAAAAAAAAAAATTAAAGGCAAACTAAAGATCTAATTCTGGCACTGAATAGCAGCTAGACACAGTAACTGCTGGACCATTATACTAATTGCAACTTAAATGTTTTAAAGAACAGCCAGATAAGTTTACCTCAGCTTTGCAAAGGTATATTATTTAACAAACACACACAGTATAGTCTTCTTTGCCATCTATATAATGTAATGGAGGAAACAGGATTTTTTTTTTTTTGACTGTTGGTTTTGTGTTTTTGATTGTTGGCTTTCTGATTTAATTTAAATTTTGTTTATTGAAATCTGCAGGCCTTATCCAATCATTTTCTTTCTTGAGAACAATGTGCATTCCCATGTTGTTATGACAAAAAGTGATGGTTACATGGAATATAACGTAATGAAAATTTGGCCCTAAAGAAAATGTCACTGCAGAAATGCTGGAAACACTCTCCAGAAGCAGAGAAGAATTGCTTCAGTTACAGAATCATAGAATTATTAAGGTTGGAAAAGATCTACAATATCATCTGCTCCAACCATTCCCCTAGCTCCAATGTGACCCACTAAACCATGTCCCTAAGCACCACGTCCAACCTTTCCTTGGACACCCCCAGGGACGGTGATGCCACCACCTCCCTCGGCAACCCATTCCAATGCCTGACTACTCTTTCTGAGAAGGAATTTCTCCTGATTTCCAACCTAAATCTCCCCTGGTGCAACTTGAGGCCATTCCCTCTAGTCCTATCACTGGTTATCTGTGAGAAGAGGCCAACCCCCAGCTCCCCACAGCTTCCTTTGAGGGAGCTGTAGAGAGCAATAAGGTCTCCCCTGAGCCTCCTCTTCCCCAGACTAAACACCTCCAGTTCCCTCAGCCACTCCTCACAGGACTTGTGCTCCAGGCCCTTCACCAGCTTTGTAGCCCTTCTCTGGACACGCTCCAGGGCCTCAATGTCCAAATCATTCCTGCAGTTCCTGCTCTCAGCTGAGATGACAAGGCCTTCTGGTTGTTCAGGAAGTGGAAGTGTTGGAAATGCTGCATACAGTTAACTGGTAGAGCACTAGGACACAAACACAGCTAAAACAAAACAAAACAAAATAGGAATCAGGATGGCACAGTGCTTTCTACCTTTTTTTTTTTTTTCCCCCCCTATATCTGCATTTTTTTCCAAAATAAATAGGATTTTTGCAAATGTGTTTACAATCAACCAGAAAAGAGAAATCAGAAGGAGAGCAAATTGCAAAGCAGGAAATAGGAGCTGCAAATGTTTGTGTTCCATTCGTATAATTAGGCATGGGCCCCCTTCAAAATGTAATCATGTTTGTGTCACTGTTTACTACACCCCCTAACAGGATTAAAAAGAAAAAGAAGACAAATCCAAATCCTCTGAAGGCTATCTTTGGAACATCCTCAGAGATTAATGACAGACTCACAAAGAGAAAACTGTTTATATGCATCATTTGTGATGTGCCTCTGGATTAAGAAGCTGAGGAATTCCTAATAGTACCTCAGAATAATGTAGAAAAACTTCAAAACAAACTTTTCAGGTTATTCTTAGATTATGTTGTTGTTCTTCATTCGGGACTGGTGTGATACAACCAAGAAAGTCTCTTTCTTATAGTGCCTGAAAATTGTCAAAGGTTTATTTATTTATTTGTTATGTATTTGTTATTTTGTAAATGTTTGGGACCAACATGGTGTGGATTTGTGGTGTAAGTCTAGCAATGTGCTTGTTACCTTTGGCACCCCAGAGAGGAAGATCTAGATTGACAGAAAGTTCCTGCTACATCCAAAAACGTGTAAAATGGGGGAAAAAATTAGTAAAACAAAGAATGTTTGAGACTTTCTGTGCATCCACTGGAAGTATCTACTATATTATGTATAATTTGAGTACTTCCATCCTCAAATTTGCAAACCTCACAAGTCAGAACCCTTCAAAATCATGGTGTTGGCTTTAAAAACTATGATATTAAAAATGAAGACATGCAAAAGAAAACTCATGAAATTTTTCATGCTATCTTTCTTTTCTATCTTATTCCTGAACATTCAGATTATGTTTTCCAGGTTTCTTACATATTATGAGGATCAGAAGCTTATTTTTTCCAAATGGAAACCTCAATGCCTGCTTAATCCACAGATTAAAGAACTGGTTTCCTGTGACTCTTGCCAAAGCTACAGGAACTGATTCAGTCTTGAGGAAATCTGGCCTTTTGTAAGAAATCTAACTTTGAGTGTTGTGATGGGTATTGCTGTGAATTTTGAACATACAGAATTTTCTGTCACTAGATGATGCTAATTGAAATAAAAAATCATATCAGGTAGAAGAGGAGTGGGCAAGGGATTTGGAGATCTACTGCTTATGTGGATCCCAAGTGGAACTTCCTGTACATGTGCTCTGGCTACTGGTCAAAACTGAATTTCTCTCCTTTACACACATATGAAAATGATACCATGCTATGGAGTTAGAAAAGAAGTCACATTTGCTCAGTACTGAGCCTCATTTTATAATCCAATATGAAAAAATATTTATTCACTCCATTAATATAAATGGTTAAATGGTAGCACATGGTACACGACAAACTCAAGAGACTGAATTTTAGATGCTGTACAGGTATATATTGAGTAGGAGCCTCTATTCTGAAGAACCTTACAGTTTTAGGTCTTATTTTAATTTGTGGGAAAAGTATAAATAATCTTCTAAGAAGATCGTGCTCTTTTTGTTTTTTTGTTTTTTAGCTAAAGGTCTATTCAACTCTCCTGTAAGTACATACCAGAACAGCTCAGAAGATGTATATACCAAACACTAATTTAATTGCTTGAGTTATCAATACATCGATGTTGACTTATACTTCATTATTTTCCTGTCCTATTTATGTAGCAAAGTGTGTTTTTGTTTAATACTGCAAATGATGATATTTGTTTCATGGATATTTTCTTAATCTAAGGCTGCTGATTACCTTGATCCTCAGGGGCTATGGAGAAGGACAGCTGTAAGGAAATACAGTTTCATATTATATATTTTTGTTTACTCGGATTGTGCATAACATGGGTGCTGCTAAACCAGGATATAAAGGATAGAACTTGGATGTCTGAGCACTGAGGCCCATTGTACAACTGATTCAAAAATATTTTGCAAAAATTATAAAACACCAAGCCTAAAATCTCTAAGCAGTTAATATGGGAACTGCTGTATTAACAACACAACCCACATGACCACTATTACCACATGACTGGTGCTTATTGCCTAGTTTAGTTTTTTAATCCTGTAATTTTCAAGCCAGCTTTATGACTCTGAGGAATCTGTTGTTTGCACACTTGGAAATGGCAGTATTATAACTGCAAATCCTAACTTTTTACTGTTTCCAAGATCGGCATTTCACATTACATGCAGATATCCAGAAAGAAGCAATCCTCAAATGTCCTGCTTTCTTCTTACTAGCTCACATCACCATACGTAATCAAAATCCTTTAAGGTTATTTTGGTGATCAGTGAGCTCCAAGGAAGGGATAAGTGTACTCAGTAAGTAACTGCTGATATTAGAAGCCATTTTGTAGCATAAATCCTCTCTGCAGTTATCACTTGTCCTCTTTATCTCCTGTGATTTCAGAACAAGTATGGAAGGTTTTATATTCCAAATTTTCCAATACCTTTTTCATGATATTTGATTTATAAAAAATAAAAATAAAATTAAGAGCATTTTTGAAAATGAGTTTCAGATATGAGTTTAAATTGGATTTGACTTAGAACATTCTTAGATCAAAAACAGTATCTGCAAAATGCTAAAACTTTGTTACTTCAAACCCTGAGCAATAGAACGAGCTGTGAAATTTCAGCAAAATACTTTACATATGTTTTTTTTGCATTCCCCACCACCTCCAGTGGATGTGGATCAATAAATGTGAGTTAAGCTATTACCATTCAAAGGCAATATGTCTGTGCTAGGCATGCAGCTCCTGGATCTAATGACAGAGGCTGATACAGGGAAATTTCAGTGAGGAACTGTCAGTTTCCTAAATCACTTCTACTCTTCAGCAATGCCTGCTTTTTGATTACTCTAACATTTACCTGTACTTGTTTATATTGTGGGGATAGTTTTGGAGTGACAAATTTGAAAATTCTTTTGATTGCAGTTTTAATTGGATTCATTAATTACCACTGAGCTTTTAATTATTTTAATTATTTTCCTGTTTGCCAAATCTTCTGTATTACAAATGCAGTTAAAAAAGCTGTAAACTTAAATAAACACAGGCATTTTTCCACTAGGAACCAGGCTAACTCACAGGATGCATAAGAGCTGTTACATAGTCACAACTTTTCATCTTTGCTGATCTGGGTTGGATGTGAAAGGTTTTGTATCCTATTAACAATCTCCTGAGATAACCAGCCCTTCAAATGTGATTACAAGGATCACGCATCTTAAGACCTTCAAAAGAGGTTACAGAGCTCTTTTGATAAACTACAGAAAATATCTGGAAAGCTTAGGGTTACTTCAGAGAAAATTATGCATTCAATAATAACTGACACTTTTGGGCATGCTTGGTAATTCACTGTTGTGGTTGGTATTTATGATCAAAGGGATAATAAGCAATATATAGACAGACAATGTAGTGGTTTTCCTAGAGGACATTTACTCAGGTGTCACAAGAAGTATTGTTTCTCTGTAATAAACACCAAAAGGGGAGGAGTTCCTCATATTTACTCCAGACTGTGCTCAGTTAAGCAGCCAGAGAGGTCAAAAAGCAGTTCCCCAGAGAGGTAAGTTCTTTAATTCTTGTAATGGCAGTCTCTCGTCTGCTAGCTAAACATGCTTGTTTATTTTCTTAAATTATCGTTTATGTATCTGCTGCTCTTTTTGTGTGTCACTTGTTATTTGCATATGTATGTAATTAGGCATCAAAAGACCTCCTCAGGGGTAGAACAGTATTAGAGGCTCAGTTATAAAGAAAAGAAAATAGATGGAAAGAGGGAACATGCTTTAAGTCACACAAGCCTTCCACGGCTGAGCTCTGCCCAGAACTCGGAGCCCAACGGCAGGAGGACCTCCTTTTGTAGGTGGTCCACAGTGCCCAGCATAGCATCCTGTATGCATTCCAGCATGTGTAGCAAGGGCTTTTTTTAAACTTGTCCTTGTGTAGCAAGAAACCTTTCTCTCTCTCTTTATTAGAAGCTTCTAGGAGCCTGAAAGTCTGAGTTAACAGTTCTGAATTTAGAAAGGTCCACTTTACTAAATTATGCTTTTGGTCCGTTGTATTACAACAAATTGTAAGACGTAGTCTGTAAGCAACTGTTTAGTGTGATGCCCTCTGAAAGGGCATCTGTTCATATTGTTTTTACATTGTTCTCAAGCTAATTTAAAAATGGATTTCAGACTTACACCTGCAATATTTCTTATGCAGTTGCAAACTATGTTGAAAGACAAGGAGAGTCTGAAACCAAGCTAACTATGATGTATTAAAAAGATAGCGTAGTATGGGTGCTTTCTCACAGCATTAAACACAACTTAATGTCACACTGAGTACAGCTGGAGATTATCACATTTAATCTATCTTCCAATACATAATTAGATATTGCCAGTATACAATACAATACTTGCCCTTCATTATTTAAAATTTATTTCATGGGACAGAGACCACATACCCATATTCACTCGGTACTCTGAAGACTCATCCAGAAGTCTTAGAGAAAAGCAAATACATAAATTAATGGGAAAAAGACGGGTAAAAACCAAGGCATATTGAGATGAAGAAAGAAGAACTATAAAGGGAAAGGAGAAATGTCAATGGGTTGCATGACACTGAGCATCACTTAATCGATTCATGCCTATGTTTTCAAGTACAAACAATGGCTGCTCCACATGTACGTTGTCATTCACTAAGAGCTGAAACTCCCTGTTTGTTTGGACTGTGTCTACCTGTATAGGCCTCAGAGGTTGTTTGTGACTTTTACTGGTTTAAACTAGCACTCTTTCTGCAGCAATGGGCTGCCATTATTTATATTTAGGATCATCAGATGAAATATACACTAGTTTGGGGAAGTTTCACAGAACACTTCACCTGAGCAGTTAGTCAGTGCAGAAGACCAAAATGTGTGCGACACTTCAGTCAGAATGGACTTGGTTATCTAAGTCATTTGATGCATTTTTGAATTTTAGGCCCTTTTGTCAGAAGAGGGAATGTTCATAGGGAATTTCAAGTTTTCATAGCTAGGAGAAAGTAACATCAGCGCATGGATATTGAGAAGCAGACAAGGCTTACTATGAGCAATTTTTGTTTTTAGCCAGCATTGTTAGAAGTGGAAGAAGATGTATGAATTGATCACTGAAGTTATTTTCTTTTCTGGCTCCTAAAGCTGTGTTTAAGCACTTCTCAGCTCCTAGCTCCAGACCTCTGGATGCATGGAGAGGTGTGAGCATGCACCATCCTTTCTTTTGTGCCTGGGTTTCCATTGAGAGGATTTTGGCTTTATTCACTTATTGATTTATTGGTGCACTCAGATCAAGCTTCTGCATGATGAGAGGATTAGACAGTCCTGCATGTGACCTGCCATCCCACCAGACACACAGCTCAAAAGCAGTGGGTGCTAGCTACTCACAATCACAACTAAAATAAATGAGAGCATTGCTTGGGAGGGGAAGAAGAGTCGGAAAAAAAGGCTTTGTATAAATGCTGTTCACGTAGTAATTCAGGCCTAAAAGATATAGATGTTTTTACAACTGAGGCCCTACTCTGCTTGTGATTCCAACCCCAATCAGTAAAACGACATTATAAAACCAGGAAATTCACATTGTATTTTTATAGCCTTAACTGAGGGAGGAGGTAAGTTTGTGGAGGGATTGAGCAGCCAGCAATGAAAGGCATTAATAAAGACAATGGCACCTTAAACTTTCCCTCATAAATTTCTGCCTGCATAATGCTGAACACAGGCTAAAAATTATATTATTTTTTATGCAATATAGTAAAGAAGAAGTAGTGCTTTGATGAAGGCAGTTAAGGACCACTCCTCTTGTCCTTACAGATATGTCTCGTGGTTGGTTAGCTCTGGGGTTTAAGAATACAGATGTTTCTGTTGATGGTTTTCCTACAGTAAGGAATTTATAAGGTTGTTTTTTCATGTGGCTTCTTTGATGTCTGGGATGGGATGAGCAGCCTTTCCCATAACGGATGTATTCATGTGGAAAGGCCATCCATGAACTACATTGTCTCTGCTTTGCTTTCATGAAAGACTGAGAAGCTTGATAGCTCTGAAACAACTTCACCACTGTCAGAACTATCTGAAAACAACCAACCAGTTAAAATTTTATTAGAAAAATGGAAGGAGATAAGTTAATTATGACAGCACAAGTCTCCTATGGAGTCACGTATTCCCTAGTGCTAATATAAAGGGAAGTAGAAGACAGCCTGCTGAGCTGGTGAGTTTGGCTTCTTTGCAGTGGATGTTGCAGGGGTTCTCCAAAGAAAATAAGCACAGCATAATTAAAGACTGCCTCATAAGAGCTGTACTGATAAAATTTCAGTCATTTCCTAACTTTCAAGTGCTTGGTCTAGCAACTTCATGCTGCTCTCACTTATGAATGCAGCACTGCTATTGTGTATTCACCTCTGTGCAACAGTTGATAAGATGTACCTAGTGCACACACCTGACCTCAGTTATTTTAGTGGACCACTAAAGCCATTACGTTCACACCGGACAGCAAGACTGTCAACAGACCCAATACTGGAGTTTTCAGTACACTCCTACCAAATCTGCAAACTTTATCGACGTTTTGTGGCTGTCAGGTGCAGCCCGTTAAGTAGATCAGGCTGTGACCCCAACGTGGACGCGGGCCAGCCCCACTCGGGGCGACCCCTGTGAGGGGAGCCGAGCCGAGCCGAGCCGCCCCTGCGCCCCCCGCCTCTCCCTGCCCGGGGCGGGCCGAGCCTCCCCGGCTTTGCCTGCGGGGATTACCGGGGCAAACCGCTCATCCGCCGCTGACCCCGCAGCGGGGCCGGGGCGGCCAGAAGGAGAGCGAAGCCGAGGCAGGGCCGGCGGAGGCGGCGCGGCCCCAGCCCCCTCAGCGGGGCTGGCTCGGCGGGGACCGGAGGCTTCGCTGCGGGTAACCCCAGCCCCTCGGCTCGGGAGCGGCGGGCGGAGAGCAGCGGGGGCACGGGACTGCCGGGGAACTGGGCTGCGGCACCGCCGCCCTACACGACCTCGGGCAGGGGAGGGCCCCGGGGCGGGTCCATAGGTCGGTGTATGTGTGGAGGTGTGCGCTGCTTTGCCGCTGTTAGGAGTTTTGGGGAAATAGTGAGCGTGATCACGCCGTTTTTTTTTTATTTTTTTTTATTTTTTTTTTTTTTACGGCCTTATAAAGTTTTACTGCTTTAAAAGAGGAAAATTAAGTGGTGCTTTAGCTCCGGAAGCTGAGCTCTCTGCTAATATATTAATATATTGATCGAGTGTGGAGTCATTGAAAAACTGTTCTCTTCTGGAGCTGCAAAATGAACTGGGCGCGATTCAGCTCGTGGATCGCCAGTGTCAGCTCATTACTTCTGGTGGCACAAGGTCCAAAAACAGTCTGGTAATGACACTGTTCCCCCTTCTGTTATTAATCTTGTCTTCATAGTTGTAATGCCCCTGGATAAACATATTCTGTTGGATGACAATTGCCATGAAAATCTTTAGCTCTCATTCATTTTCAAAATAACAGCTTTTAAAATTGACTTCATAATACAATCATTAAGTTTAGCACTTTGTTTCCCTGTTCTTTTCAAACCCACTTTTGTAACTGGTGGTTGGCTTCAAAACACTGGAAACCTGTACAGCCTGCCCATGTGAGATCTGAAGGATTGTCACCCAGTGGGCAGCCCTAGGTAGGAAGGTAGAATTGAGTGCTTATAACCCATGTTGATTTTACATCCTGTTGCTTCAAAAAACCTCTTCTGATGGACCTTCCTGAGAACTGTAAGCCTCAGCACACAATTGGACCATTACTGTCAGCGGTAGCAGGAGAACGGAGGAAAAACAATGTGGAACATGATGGAGACATCTTCCAGCAGCACTCTTTGAGAGCATTCAGAAAGTGAAGAGGTGGAGCCACCTGCGAGCAGGGCTGGCCAGTTCAGTCTGCTGCAAGACAAATGTCAAGATCAGCTGAATAATAATCAGCAGATGAAATGTCAGTGTGGACACCCAATATGCATTTATCAAGAGGAGATCAGGTACCAATACCACCCAGAGCTGTTCCTCTGTTGTGTGTAGAAGTTTTACCAAGGTCAAGGAGTACAGAGGCATCAACTTTCTCTGAAGGCTGTCTTGTTTAGATGGGAAAAGGTGTTGCTGGATAACAGTCAGAAGAGGAAAAAGTGTTTATTAGAAACAGAAGAAGCAGTTACTTGGCTTTTCAGAGAATGAGCACTAAAAAGTGCCCCCTGAAGTGCATCAAATTCTTCCTTGAGCATCCCTAAGATTATACTTTGAATTGTGCTCAGGAAATACATTGTCTGAGATTAAGCTTAATTTATCATCCTCCTTGTCTCCAGATTCTGTAAAGTAACCATTCATTTCTGCATTTACATTTATTTGTTGTTCAGTTGTTGGGTTCAAAGTTTGCCTGATTCTGTGCATCATCAAACAATATCTAAGACTGGCAACTTTCAGGTGATGAGACATGGCTGGCTTGCAGCTTCCCTGACTGTAGCATAGAGTTGATAATCTTATCAGTTCTCAAGCTATAACTCTTCATTTCCAGCAGTTAAGTAGGATAGGATTCATCTTGCATCTGGATTCATCTTTCATCTAACATTTACATCTGGAACTAGATAACTGGGTTCCTCCTGTAGTCAATGAAGATGTAGCCAGCATAATCAATGGAATCTGGAGAGTGAATCTTCTTATGCTAAGGTAGATGCCAACCTCGTCTGGTGAATCGTTTTTTGATTGTTTTGGCTGGGTCTCAAATGAGGTTATAGTATCTGCTTTAGGTTCCAACAGGTTTATTGTACACATACCAAGTTAGGTAAATCCCAGCTATCCTGTCGTACTTGTGTGAGCACAAAACAGTGAAATAAGTGGACTTATAGAGAATGTTGCTGATTTGTATTCCTCATCTACTGTAGCTGGGGTTAATGACTGCTGCAAAGTATCTAGCTTTCTTATCTGTAAGAACAAAGATAAAAAGCCTCTCATCACAAATGTGTCACATCTCAGTATGATGTTTTTAGATATCACTCAGTTGAAAAGACGGATGTTACATTTATTTTTCCAAATAATGAATAACTAAAACCAACACTTTTATCTCTAAATAGTAGAGTAAAAACTGTGATGAAAAACTTTTGAATATAGTTCTGTACTCTCATAGGCTGCGTTATTCTGGACAACAGGCGTAATGTCTGAAAAAGTAAACCTGATCTCATACACCCTGAATTGATTTGAAGGTGATAGTTGATCTTAAATTTTCATTATGGAAATGAATTTAAAGTTGAGATCTTACTGTCAGCCTTCTCTAGGCTTAATGTGATTTATAGGGCTTTTATTTGGTCAAAACCACAAAGTGATGGTATGGCCTAACTAAAGCAGCAGTCAAAGCTTTCTTGCTACTACTGCAGTGTCTGTAAATAGCTTGCTGTTTGTTGTTGGGTTGTTATTCCCTCTGGAAAGTTTCTTGTAGGTGTCAAAGACAATTGTTCAGTTCTGAAAAAACACAAGGAGTTGTATAGAGCAGAAAGTAGTAAGCAAACTGGTGTACAGTCAAAGAGAACAATGTGGGTAGATATATGGATAGTACAAAACTTAGGTAATAATGCAAAAAATTGTAAAGGTCTTTAGTTTCAAAATTAAGTTAGTGTTAAGTGTACTCAGTTTTTGACAAATGAGGTTAAAAAAAAAAAAAGCTTACATTAAGCTTAGATTTGTATTGGTTTTATCATTAGCAAAATTGGAAACCAAGTATCTTTCTGAATTAAGTGGAGAAGGTATTGGACTTTCAGGAGCAAAATGTACTCTTTGAATGTTGGATGAGATAGTAGGCTGTGTAAGTGGTTCATTACAGCTAGGTTTATACTAGTTCAGGATCTGAGCTGCAATCTACGTTCATGGATGAACAGTCAAATTCCTTGGATATTTATCCAGAAAATATTAGGTGTTGTTTTGATGAATGGCATATGCACCTTCTCATGCACTTGGATCATCTGAGGAATACCATGCAGCAACCATTAACTTTCTTATTAAAAATGTATTGTCAGTGTACGCACAAACTCATGAACCAAGAGAAAATGTTGTGTGAAGTTATCATGCTATTGCATCAAGTATTTCAAGGCCCCACTGTGTGTGGTGCTCAGTACCAGACCAAAAACTTTATAAAGTAAATATCAAATTAATGCATCAGGTGGAGAAAAGGTGAAGTGGGAAGATTCATTTTCTTTGATGTAACAAGCCTTAGCAGCCTGTACATGAACACTGCCTGGCATTTCTTCTCTCTCTCTCTTTGTGAGTGTGTGTGGTTGTTTTGCTTTTTAAAATAATTTTCTAGCATCTGGTAGGCAAGAGATTTGAATTTCAGATTCAGAGTGCTGTGAAGACTGCAAGTATCACCTCTGCGTGGGGAAACAGACCCGATGGGCAACGTAAGCTAGTGTTGTTTGCTCCTGACATCTACATCCTGTGAGAAATGTGAATCTGTTTGGCAGATTACAGGATAGGGTCACCGTATGTGCAGGAGCTGTCTGGTTAAACACATGCAGTGCTTGCAATGGGAGAGGGGAGTGATGTGGACAAATAAAATGAGAGATCAAAGACCATTTCAGTAGCTGTGTTTTCAACTGAATCTCTGAGGTTGTGGTTCTAATTTTCAAGACCACTAAACAGAAGATTTTGGTAGCCTGGAGACAAGATGCTGGTGGGAAACTTAAGGTTGGCTTCATCCTAGTCACAAATGAATAGATACCTGCTTTATTAATCATCTGGGCTCCCTTTATGGAGAGGGATGAGAAGAGGAGCCCCACTTGTTTTATCAGCTTCTTATTGAGCAAATTGATATGCTTTCATCTAAGTGAGATGGAGATCCAGTCAGAAACTGTTTGGGGGATGGAGGAAAGAAGTTGCAAACTTTCATGGTCTTAAACAGTGACAAACTTATGAGGGCTGAAATACAGATTATTTTTTTAATAGTAAAAATATTGGGCTGAGTTGTAGCATTCTTTATGAAATTCAGGCTCTGTTGTGCTTTCAGCTCAGGTTGCAGAAGCAAAAACTATTGCTTATTCCCACTTGACACCGTCATCTGTAATGCTCTGTGGCCTTGACCATAAAGCCCTCGGTAGTGTAATTGGTAAGTGTCTCAAGTTTCAGGTGTGATGAATGTGCTCCACTGAATTTCCATTGCAGTGATCTGATGGCCTACAGGAGACACACTGCGTTCTTCATGGGGCTGCTACTTCCCCTTCTCTCTCCAAACCAGCTAGATATTGAAAATGATGGAGAATTCAGTGATCTGCATGCATCGATACCAAGTGGGGCATTTCTGGGTGTCTCTAACTTGTTGCCTGAGGTCTGCTGAGTAGAGTGTGTATGTCTGATATCACCTACAAAGCTAAAAATCATATAAAGCTGGCTTATCTGAAAAAAATCTCTCCCAATTTATTGTTACAACTGTGATCACTGACACCACATCCCACCCTTATCAAAACAAACAAAAAGCCCACAAGCAATCAAAAAAAATATATTGCCTTCTTATCCAGGACTTCCCCAAACTATTGTTTTTCTTTCTGAAAGCCCTAAATTTAGTAATTTTTTGAGCACACCAGAGGTATTTTAAGGAGTTTTTATAGAGGTTTGAGGGTACATTCCTAGCTCAGAAGCTTGAATCAAGCCATAGGCTGTTTTTAAAGAAAATTTTTAATAGTGAGGGGTATGATAAATTACCCAGTTATTGGAGCAACCAGACGTATTCCAGAGACAGTCCTATTTATTGCTGAAATATGAGGTTATATCATTATCAGCTGTCTCAACTTCACTGAGATGCAATAAAACATTGTTCATAGCTCAGAACAGAACACTTGAAATCATTAGGTTTAATATATTGCTAATAACAGAATTGGAAGCTAAACAATTTATCTGCAGAGGCTTGTTCTTAAACATGGTGGAAGTGAGGAAATATGTTCAATATAACTTATTCAAGTCGTGATTTTGAAGCTGCAAATCAAGACAAAGGATTAGAGTAAATCTTTCAGGAACAGTAGCTTTAAATTATTCAACTAAGCATGGCAGCTATTGAATGTGTTATTGGTAAGTATGTGGTGATTTCAGACACAAAAAAGTGTAACTGGTCTGCTTTGCAGAGGAAAAAGTAAGTATATGACAGTGTTTGTAGCACTGATTTCTGGTAGCCAATAACACCTGCAGGAGCATGTTTCCTCAGTCCTTTCACAGTTCTCCTTGCACTAGTCTCTGCAGACAAATGTGCAAGTGATCCAGGGAGTAAATTAATTTCAGCTGCATTCTGTTAATCTGTAGGAAATTAATGGAACCTGAGAAGTTGGCTGAAGCAGCTGTTTTTGATGGGTGTTTCTTAGAATATACTCTTTGCTGTGAAACCTCTGCATGGCAGGGTGGACCTTTGATTAAGGATGTATGTTGAGGTTCAGGGTATTAGAGTTCCCTGTGTGGGTCTGGCACGGGATATGTATTGGAATCTTTGAATCCCTCCTTCATCTTTGGTACTCATTTTTGAAAGGAAAGAAATTTTTCCTTTTAGAACTTCTGCACATCTCCTATAAGTTGCTTGGGTCAGGGATGTTTGCTGCATGTCCTTGCAGTGTGAGACCTAGCAGGACCTAGATTTGGGTGGAAAACTTCTGTAGAAAATATATTAGAGTATGTCTACATGTAAAATGATTTGGGCATCTTGGTTTTATGAAGGTGGCCATTGACTGCTCTCCACCTTTTTTTCTAGAAAATCATCCATTATGTATTGAGTAAATCTTTAAGCAAACAGCTGGCTTCTGTTCTAAAAACTTAGGCTCAGACAGAAATTTCATCATTGCCATGTCTCCCAAAACAAAAGTTTGGGATTATGAATCCAATCTCACTGTCATCCCCCAAATAAATTGTTTATCATCTTGTGTAGTCACAATTAAGAGCTATCTATAAAGCATTTACATGTACCTATAGAGTGGTCTTTTGTATTTGTTTATTTGCTTCTTTGTTTTTAAGAAAATATAAACATTATGTTTTTATTTGAGCGCTGTTCTATAGGTAAAAGGGGGGGGGGGGGGGGGAAGAAATCCTTGACCAAAATGTTATAAATTGTTTGTGTTCACTTTCTGGGAAAGAGGAGGCCTTTCCTGGAAACAGTAAAGCTCTCGAGGCATGGATAAATAGTAGGCACGAGGTGGAAAGGTAATGCAATCAGTCTCCTGACTGGGTTGTGCTCATAGGAATCCAAGCGGGAGAGGTGGACAGGAGGAAAGAGGAGATTTTGAATCTGTAATAGGAGTTTGGGGATTTATGTATTAAGTCTCCACGTCTTGATCTCCTGCCATTGCTTTGACCTTAACTTGGATTTGTGTTAAGGGAGATTTGATTATGACAGGTGAAACTGGTTCATTTTGCTCCTACAGGCGTTGAAGTCAAGGTGATGGGCCATGGTCACAGTGCTCAGTGGGCAACAGACTTCTGTGGGTTTCTTGATGCTAAGAGGGTATTACTCTGCTGTGCGAGCTGGTGTACAAGCTGGTAATAGTCACGTGTGTATTTAAAAATAAGAAAAAAAGGGGAGAAGAAAACCTTGTTTTCTCAGTGATGAGTGAGTTAATTAACCAAAAGCAGAGCAATGGGAAGAATTCTGAACCTCAAGTTCCCCAGGAGAGCTAGAAAACTTGTCTGAATATGTACAATGTACCAATGTGCATATTGAATAATTTAAAGAGCTGATACAACAAATGTTTGTGTAGCAGTCCATTTCAGCTGCTTCTAAGAGGTGTACATACTGCATCTATAGTGTGGTTATATGAATAAACAGATGAATAAAGAAAGTATGATGAGTATGCTGGAAGCCAAAAATGAAGCTGAAATTGAAGGTATTCTGTATGTTATCAGAAAAGCGCAGTATAATGCTATTTCTGTAACTGGCATATCATGATATAAATTGCTTTGCGTATGGATGTATGCTGTTGAAAATGAAAAATCCCAAAATAATTAAATTGATACAGTACTCTTAAACCAGGCTACAAAACTTAAAAAATGAATATATGGAAGTGACTCTCCAAAGCTCACTTATTTGTCATGCCCTTAATAAGGGTTTGAGGCTGCGCTGTTGTCTGCCCCTTTCATTTTTCAGTCTTGGCTCTGCACTTTGGAATACAAGAACATAATTTTTTAACGCCCCTCTACCAGGTTTTTGCCTGTTCTTAAAAAATGGTAAAGGTGGGTGTTTCTGGTTTGTTTGTGTCTTGTTTTTTAACACTGTAGGTGCTGGATAGTTGGTATAAAAGCATGTGCTAGTGAGTTGTATCCATCACTGACCAGGGCATAGGTGCGGGGTTTCCTGTACAGTATGTAAAATAGGTGCATTAGTGAAAGTACACCAGTAAACACGTTTTCCATGACTGAATGCTTACTTGTCAGAAGACCATAATATTGTAAAAAGATCTACCACTTCAATCTGCTTGGCTCAATTCTATATAAAAATTCAAATGCTGATAATAGGATTCCTCTGGATTTTATGTAACAGTAGTCTCTGAGCTTGGCTCCCATTGCCCTGCCCCTTTAAAAAAAATAATAATAATAAAAATAAAAATCCCAGAGTTGCATTTTAGTTCCATTATGGGAAAGCTTCTACTCACTTCACTCAAGCCAGAAATTAAGGGAAATTCAAATAATCATTTGTACTAATTTGATACTGTGTTGACCATGTTAAGTACCTATATTAAGTGCAAACTTATTCTTTGTTATGCTTTCCTACACTACATGGAAGCAAAAAACAAACAAACAAACAAACAAAAACAAACAAACAAAAAAAACCCACATCATTTTTAGTGTTAGAGATTGGAATACATATTTGTTTTCATATATGTAGGAAACCAATTGTGAATAATCATTTGTTCACTGAATGCTGAAATTTTTAATTTTTCCTAGGAGCCATCATTTGAGATGCTTCCGTTGACTGGGAAAACAATCATATTTGATAGCTTTCCTGACCCCTCAGATACCTGGGAAATAATTGAGACTATTGGCAAAGGAACATATGGAAAAGTTTTCAAGGTATTAAATAAGAAAAATGGCAGCAAAGCAGCAGTCAAAATCTTGGATCCTGTTCATGTAAGCTACTTAAATTACTGTTGTTTGTACTTATTTAATTGTAACTGAATGCATTATGTATTATTTTTTCTTTTTCTTAAAATCTCAGTAGGTCATTTACATTAGAATCAATAGCTCCAACCTGCCAAGTAAAATATATTTTCTAGCTATCACTGCATTTTTTCAGTATCATGAGTGATCTCGGAAGTGGTCGCATATGGTAGAAGTCAGAAATAGACCTAAACTCTATTCTACTTTTGGTTCCGCCTTGCTTATCTTTTAATTTCAACTATAGACCTGCTTATTTTCCTTTTAAATACATGTACCAGAGTCCTAGTTTCTTATATTTTTAATGTTGTTCCTTTTTTGACATGCTAGCCAGTAAGGAAGCTATGCATTTTTAAGTGTCTTAAATGTCCCTTCAAGCATCTATTTTGAGTATGTGCTTTTAGCTGGGTTAAGTGCTATGAGTGACACTTTAAAAATAAAACAACATACTTTCTTTTTGTTATTATTGGTTCTGAATTTTCAGAATGTGCCAAAACACTTAGAGATCCATCTTTTCAAATGGAAAATACAAAGGCAGTAACTCCTACACACAAAGCACCAGGTGATGGGGATGTGGAATTATGTAGTAGAGGGCTTTTGTACTCAAAAACTGACAGTTGTTGGGAGGCAGATTAATGCTCAAAGAGTAAGGAAGAATGTTAGTTTGGTTCATAAGGTGAACTCCATTGACTTCGGTGATGGCTACGTGTGGTGTGAGATTGTTCTTGAGAACAGTAACCTGCTAAGCATAGACAAGGAGCTATTCCTTTTTTTGAAGTGGCCCCTTTGAGCTCACCTTTTGCACTCTCAGCACAGTGTTACAATTTCTGTTGGGCTCATAGGTCTTGTGGAGCAGATGCTGCTGTGTGTGAGCATAAGCTGGACTCATGGACTGCATAGCAGCAAGGACACTGTAGTGGCAAGAGGAGGTGTTTCCAGTCTGGCTCTGTGACCCTGCTACAATCATATGCTTTGATGTGAGGCATGTGCTTCCAATGCACAATTCTCTGGGCAGCTGGAAAAAAGCACACTGTGTTGTGTGAACCACTGTGTGTCACACCATGTCTCATTATGTTCCCGTGGCCTTTATGTCCACAAAATGTGAAAACATTCTGTCTTGCATTTTATTTGCTGTTTCCTGTTATTCTGTTTTTCATTTCAGTATACTTTCAAAACAACAAAAGGAGGCTAACCTCAATGCAGTATCACATACCTTTCCCGAAGTAAATGTGGTTTGCAGCTGAGCAATAAGGCTCTTGGTGAATTCAGATGCCTTGGAAACTGTTTGGACTCTATTGCTTTCTGTAAACTAAGTTTGCACGTTTACAATGAATAGAGGACTTTCTTGCAGTTGGTGTTCATATAATGCCAGTATGTCAGGAAATGTTTCTGCTTTAATCTGTTTTACAAGTGTTCAGGAATGGTTCTTAACAGGCAACTGGTTCTGAAGGACTCGGGTCAAGTTTCAACATTCTGTACATTTTAGAGGCTATAAGAAAAGGGTAGAAGATAAATACAGAGAGAAAGAAGAGGAAGTAAAGATGATGCTAAAAGAAAGAGAAACAGATTAAATAGGAGATAAAGAAGTAGCATATGAAGAAGCCAGAAGAAATAAAAACAGTGGATACAGAAGAAAGAAAAAAATATTAAGGTATAACAGATTCCCAATTTTAATGAAATAGTTTACTTAAAAGTCCTTTTTTTTTTTTCTTGATTCTTTGTAAAAGCATGCAGTTTAAAATTTTCTTCTTGGTCAGTTGAGACTCTTAAACTTCTGTTCATCTCAGCTGCTGAAAACCCTGTAAGTTGTCACCCAGAATTTCCATGAACTGAGAATATTGAACTGGAAGCACTGAAAATTTTCTTTTTCAGCATACCCCAATATTATTCAAAAAAGGCATCTACTTATATTAAAATTCTAGTTTTGTTTTAAAACTAGATTTTTCTTCTGACAAATATTCACATGGATTTTTTTTATTGCCTATATTAAAGGTGTTTTTTTCAGTGCACAAACAAGTGAGCCAAGGATACTGATATGTAGTGGAAAGTCAATAATTCAGTCAACATCAGAGCACAAGACTTGAATTCTTAACTGAACATATTCTCCTTTTCTTTCTGACACCATTCTTCTTTTCCCCCTCCTATTCACAGGAGTTCTAAAGTAGCAGCTGTATCTCCATGTTGGTAATAAAATGGCAATCCCATATTAGAAATGGAGTGAAAGTTATAAAACCAGACCTTTTTGTTTAAACTGAAAGTATTATTAATGGCTGCAGAGGGAGCCATTGCAATGATGAAAAAGGTAGTTTATATGTTTTCTTTGAATTTTACTATTTTTTTCTTTAAAGATGGTTTCAGAAATGAGCAACGTGTAAGAGGTGGACTGAAGAATAGAGCAGAAACATGCTTTTACATTACTTAATTCAATCTGGAAATACCAATTTAAGAAACTACATTATCAGGGGTGATACAAAACTGAAATAAGCATTTCACATTAAATCTCTTTAGGCCTTTTAGATTCTTTATGTTAAATAACACCTCAGATTTTTGCAACTGAAACAAGAAAGCGAAGGTGTTGAAATGACTATGTATGAAGATGGAACTGAAAACATCTTAGTCTTGTCCTTAGGGCTATAAGTAAGCACCATTGTACTTTAAGACTCTTAGCCAAGATACCTTATATCTAAGTTCACGTGAAAATATTCCGTCTACTGTTTCTGGAAGAGGCTCTCCCTTTAGCTATGTTTTATGCAGGTAAATATATTAAATTCAACCAAATATATCAAGTTGTCTTTTTTCATAAAATGCAAAGGAAGATTTTTTTTTAGTATGTATAGAATAAATATTCTATTCATTTCATATCCCTCTTTTCATTTCTCCTCATATTGGTAAAAATTTCAAAATCTGAGTACCCCTCAGGAGACAGAAATATCTATTACATCACAGTGGGACAGTGGATAATTCTCTTCCAATTTCCCCAAGGCAGCTAGGGCTATTGTATGCTTTGTGTGTATTTTGGTTTTGACTTGATTTCTTTTCAGTTTGTCCTTTTGTTTTTACCAGATGCTCTCTCTCTCTCTCATTCCCTCTTATCTTTGTCTCTTTCCATTTTTGT
This sequence comes from Aythya marila, assembly GCF_965140915.1. Classification (NCBI taxonomy): domain Eukaryota; kingdom Metazoa; phylum Chordata; class Aves; order Anseriformes; family Anatidae; genus Aythya; species Aythya marila. The sequence continues at coordinate 17,988,449 of NC_139043.1, read as the reverse complement.
CCTTCTGTTCCCTCCAGTACCTTGGTTGGTTGTTCCTTCCTTCTTGTTATTTTTTTGGCTGTGTTCTGCGTTGTGCTTGTGGGAAAATTCACTTATATTGAATTCCTTCTTTTTTGACATAGAGGAAAACTTCCGCTGTTTTTTCCTCCTCTCCCCTGCTCTACCCTCCTCCCTTCTCTCTCCCCCTCCCAAAAAAAAAATAAAAATAAAAATAAAATCTCTAAAGCTCTTTTTTGTAAGAAGACTTATTCACATAAGCTCAATGTGAAATTTTAACAACCCAATTCCTGAAGATACTGGTGACAAGGGAAGTTCTTTGAGGTCAGTCCAAAAAAAAAAAAATAGCCCAAGCTAACGTGAGGAGCTTTACTTGGATTTAGTGTTGGAGAGACCTGCATAGGAAACAGGTGTCCTCTTAGGCACAGGTGTCTTATGTTGTGAAAAAAAAATAGGATTATCATTCATTAGGACTACAAAGCAACCCTTTTCACCCCTGTAGTCACTTCCATTCGGTGGTGGTGAGGCATGTGATAAAGGTTTTCAGCACTGAGTAGGTGCCTTTCATTGGTATGAAATCCATTCATATGGATAGTGCACTTCATGAGTAGCTTCCCTCTACAAGTGATTTGTCTATTTATTTTTTTTTTTGTCTGTAAATAGCAAATTGTATTAAAAGCTTTTTAAATTTGGTAACAGGTTTGCTATCCATGCTTTTTCAAGATCTAAAAAATGCAGGGAAAATGACTACAGCTATTCTGCCTCTACATGGCAGAACATGACCTAGATGGACTGAATGTTTTCTCAGTATGATGAAAACAGTCTAAAAACATCCCTCAATGAGCTCTTTTAGTGCATAGGTGAAAGGGGTTACCTGACTTGTCTGGTGCCCACAGTTGCTAGCATCTGTACGTGTATTTGGCCTGAAGAGCCTTGCACAGTTCCTGGTGCATGTGATGACAATCAGTTGTCAAGTCTTGCCTCCAAATGGACTTGCCTCATTATGTAAGAAACATGAGGTCTGTTTAAAAAACAAACAAAACAATAAAACATACTGACCAAAATGCCAGTATTCAGCTTAGTGGAAAAACTGGAGAAATCATGGATATCACCAATTTCTATGATAGCAGAAAATGAGAAGAATTCACAGATGATTCCAGAAAGTGGAATGATAAATGAGTAAGATGTGGCTGCAGTCATACTTGTTTGTGAACAGAGTGGTAGCAAGGTAGTTCCAGCTGCACCTTCTCTGGCTGGAGATAGCCTTGAGACTGGAGAAGTAACTGTTGACTTCCCAAGGCATCTGCATGCAGTTCCCAAAAACTCATCAGTCTGCAGCTATACACTTGTGGATTGCACAGGCTTCAACTTGAAATGTTCTTTGCCCATTCTTCTGAGAGCTCCTCTGCCATACCCTGTGCATTTGTTAGTTGAAATAGGCAGAAGACCAAGGAAAAGAAAACACGACTTTCATTAAGTAAACAAAACCAAGCTTTGTAGCTCTGCAAATGGCACATTAATACTTGGATTTATTTGTTTTATTATTTTTTTTCTCTTTGCATTATTTCAAACTAGATTTGAATAGCCTGAGAACTTTTTTTTTTTTTTAATTGCTTTTATTATTTATTAACTCCTATGTATTTCTCATTTGTGATCCCAGGATATTGATGAAGAAATTGAAGCTGAATACAACATTTTGAAAGCTCTCTCTGATCATCCCAATGTAGTCAAATTCTATGGCATGTACTATAAGAAAGATGTGAAAAACGGAGACCAGCTTTGGCTTGTTCTTGAGGTAAATAATTTGGAAAAAAAAAAATCTTCAAGTCAGCATTCTTATGTTGAGTATGAACACAATGAATGAGATGCAAGTTTTCTGTTTGATGGCTTCCTTCGGAGTGGTTGCATGTGAAGTGATAAATACTGTTTAGTTTTGTCAGTGTTTTGAATTAATGTTCTGATCTGATTTCAGTATTCTTGTTAGGTGTTTTATACGGCTAATACTGTGTCTTCAGAATTAGGATGTAAATGCTAATAGGACTTGATAGGATTTGCCACTTTAGATCTTTCTTTGAGAAAAAGTGTGTCATGGGAATCTTCCTTCTGTAGTATTTGTTTAAATATGACTAAGATATGATATAACAGGTAAAGGAACTGCTATGGTGATTTTTTTCAAAAATAAATGGTAGAAATGAGTTATGTTTTTTTTATGCACATAAATATACAAATAAGACAAATGAACAAGGGTAGAAGCCTGTTCTACTTGCCAAATACTGTTGAAAGCAACAGGATTTCCCCAAATGGCATGAGAGCAAGGTAAGACCTGTAATTTATGTATTTCAGTCTTTAATTTTGACTAATCTAGAAGCAAAGAACTTGATTACTACTATTTTCGTAGGTTTCCTATAATCTGTTCTGCAAAAACTTCCTTGATGATGTTTGATCGTTGTTTGATAAGGTTGAGATTGAAGAATTAGTTGTGTTTTATAATGCCAGCTACACAAATGTAATCCTTCTGCCAAATATCTCAGATAAGTGTTATCTAATCCTGAAAACAAGTTCTAAAAACAAACAAACAAAAAAACTTCTAAAGCTTTTCCAAATTCTGAATTGCATTGGGAATATGTTTTAGGATAGTTTGCACTGGAATTGATAATAAATTGTTAGGTTAGACTGACATCAAAAGATGTCAGCCTTTTGTGTAGTAAGCATCTTTGTAAAATCTAACTTCTGTTGTGTCTGCTGGGCATTTGAGACTCCATCTGTGAAACTTCTGGCCTGTAAAGGATGAGTGCCAAAGAGCTAGGATAGAACAGACTGTGAGGAACAGTCAAGAGTTTATATTTTAACTTATATATTTTGCTTGGAGTTATTTTATTGATGTGAAGAACACAAGCTACATATAGCATACAAGTTTTATATTTACTCTTCACATGCTATGCTGCACATGTACAAGTGCCACTGTGGGTTGGGTGGAATAGTCTTGGAAGCTTTCTGTCGCTGCACATGCAGATCCATGAGTACAAAGAATTTCAGTTGGTGTGTGTATGTGTACGTATACATGAGTAGAAAAATAAATTTCTAGCAGTGACTTTAGTGAATCTATACTTCTAATACAAAGATCTGTGAAAGAAACCTGTTATGGCATAGGTTCCTCCGGTGTATCACTTTCCTTTCAGCTTGTATGCAGCTTTACAGGGCCATTGCAGATTGTTTTTTCACAGTAGCTATATAGGTGTCTTAAAATTTATGAGTATTTTTTTTTTTGTAGTTATTTTGTTTTGTGTGTTGTTTGTTGGTATTGGTTTTGGTTTTGTTTGTTTTTGTTTAACTAATATCTGTATAAATTCATAACGGCAGCAATTAGTTTTTACTTTAGTTTATAGAGACTTATTGCTTTGGAGTCTGTTGTGTTTTGTGTTTTTTTTTTTTTGGTTTGGTTTGGATTTGTGGTGTGGTTTTTTGTTTGTTTGTTTTTGTTTGTTTGCTGGTTTTGGAGTATTTGACTCTATGTAGATGTGATGAAATATTTTTTTTCCTGAAGAGGGAAATCCTCAGTTCTCAAAGGCACGTCCCACACTACATAACAATAAGCTCATCTGGGAAGATAGTTTTCAGAATTCTTTTTTCTTAATTCTGTTTTAGACATTATTTACATGAATTGTACTGTGAAATTCTTATACATTTCTAGTATAACAGTCATGTAAAACTATCACTGTTGCATGTGAATGCAACAGAGTATGGCTATTCCTGTGCCCATATTTGTCTTAATGGGATGAAGGTCCATCTAGCCTGTATCCTGTGTCTGACTGGGGTCAGCTGTAGATATCTGTGGAATACTATGGGACAAAGCAAATCAGTAACATGTTAACATGCTTATGAAGCATGGGAGAATTCTGTAAAATGCTCTCCTAGCAGTTCAGCAACTGAGAGTTTAGAGATTTTTCTGAACCAGAAGTGGTACCTCTGTTATGAGAGGAAGGTAACTGTAGAGAAAGGTGATTACATATAGGCATCTGTATGGCCATTTCTGAGGCTCAAATAACTAGCCTAATCCTTCTGCCAAGGATTAAATAGTTCTGGTATGGTTAAATGGAAATGAGGTAGTACAGCAATGTGCAAAACCACTGTGATCATGGACATCGGATTGATCACCATGAAATTCATCTGAAGACTACAGTATGATGATTTTTGATGTACCCTATAGTTCTGTGTTGCTGTTTTATATTGGACTTGATCATGTTTGGTTTTGGGGGAGGAAGAAGTTACTAACTGGATTTGTACTAAGCTATGGCAAGTGGCTGTGAGGTCCAGTTTTGAAGCCAGAACTGGCCAAGTAGCCAAAAAGATTGCCTGTAGTGTTGTAAAGGATTCTTGTGAGTTTTTTTTAGTCCCAAATATCTGAATTATCATAAAATTGTCATGTTAGTTGTAAGTTATTAGATATTCTGGACACTGAAAATGACCTTGGATGGGTTTATGATGAGGTTATTCATGTCTTGGTGTAAAATAGTCCACCCCACTTTTTATCTCTGTTTTCCAGGATTAATCTATCCTTACTTGACTTGTTACCTATTGAACCTGTACTCTCAAATTCCAGGACAAGATAGCTGTACATTCAATTTTTATCTAAAATTACCATTTTTATTTGCTGCTCCCTGTAAGGTTGTTTGGTGAAGATCTCAACAATGAGGCGCTGGATTCACAATTCAGGTTGAAGATACTTCTGAATAGAAATCATTAAAACAGATGACTATCAAGAATTATTTACCTACAATTAAATGGTATTAGAATCTGACCTATTGGTTTAGGTCATCTGACGGTTTGTATCTGTAGGTGACAAAACCAGTTGCTTCAAAATGATGGGAAAGATCTGTTGCAGGGTAAACATAACATTTTTTCCTAATCTCTTCACTTATGAATTGCCTAATAGCATGTATCTTTATAGAAAATATTTTTCTAATTTGAAGTGAAATTCCTAGTTTTCTATTGAATATTTGAGTTTCATTTTCTTTGTTGTATTGTTCTGTCTCTGTGCTGATGTGTGGATTACCTAAATGATCTTGTAAAGCATTTTGAAGTTGCAGTGCTGTGAGCTGGAAATGTGCTTCTGGGAGAGCAGGAGCTATTGCTCATTTAAAAAAAAAAAAATGTTAAAAGAAACAATTAAAAAACAATTACTTTCTTGATGTAATAAAGTATCAAGAGAGATGTAGTCAATCTCATGCTTTGATTTAGCCTTTAAGTGTAAGTCTAATCAGTTAAAAAACTTGCATAACGATTACATGGAAAAATAAAGTTGAACAACCTTTTCTCATAACACTTTTTCTGTATTTGACATTCTAGTAGTGTATTTGTAGGAAAATAAAGTTACCAAATAGTGTTTATCTTAATATGAGGACCTAAATTTGAGACTGGTATAGAATAAGAATTAAGTAAATAAACTAAAAGAAAGCAATACAAGAGCTTTTTATGTAATTAAGTTATTTTATTACAAAAAATAAATTAAAAAAAAACTTGCTCAATTCACTGTTTTTAAGGAAACCACCTACAGGAATGAATGTTAAGTAAAAAATACATCTATATGGTATAACAGTAGTTTTGACTAAGTTCAGTAATGCCTTTCTTTCTGTAGGCTGCACTTAGGCTGAACATCTGCCCCTGTGTGGATGCTGTTCGAATCATATTTATTATAAAGAATACTGCTAGAGAGGATTCTTGCCAGGATTTTTTTTTATTTTTTTTTTAAGCCTTGTCATGTGTTTCCAGAGATGTAGGCAGAAGAAATTGGCCTATTGAGTCTGTGTTGAAAAGAAACCACTTAAGTATTATACTTGGGATGAATCAGCCTAGCAGTTTTGTGTCAGCAGGCATCAGCATGATGGCACGGCTAAGGCAGAGTGTGCTATAACACATTTGTTTCAGCTGTGGCTGTTAATTAGGAAGAGAATAGATCTAAGGTAATTGGAAATTAGCTGATGGAAGATGGAGCAGAGAGGCACATCATATTGGATCTTACAGGTAAAGTGTGCAGGTTAAGGGCAGGTGGGGAGAACAAGTATCACAGCCCTTGCCTGAAACATGCTGCAAAGAACTACCAAGACTGAAGGCTGAAAGTACAACAGCAAGGTAAATAGGAGGTATTATACAGCTTTTACTGTTGTCAGCCCAAGGCTAAGGATCATAATGCAACTTATTTTTATAGTTCATTTCCTACACAGATCGGGTAGAACTTTAAGAATCATCTCAATCTGTCTCCAAAAGACACACAGTTATGCTTGTCATATTTGGGATATGCTTGGGTTTCTGAGTCACATAAGTGATCTAGTTTGTTTTATCATTCTCAATATCTTTTTGTGCTTAGGAAATAGGAAAAACATCCATTATTTTTATTTTTATAGTAAGATATTTCTGTTTTGTTTTGAGTTAGAACAGCCTGGTAGAGGAAGACATTCAGATGGAGCAACTTCCCATCCAAACATTCAATTTTGTAATATCAAAATATTTTGTAGGAACCTCTGGAGTTCTTGTTCTAGTGTGATCTTTGGCAGGGAAATCATGTGAAAATGTAGAACGGTTTGTGCTTGGAATCTGCTTCTCTAAAAACAGTTAGCCTTTTCTATTCCCTCAACCTTTTAAGGTGGGAAAATAAAAGCATAAAAAATGATTGCTGGAGATGGAGGAAATTGCCAAGAAGTTATAGAAATAAATACCTTTGTGCTGAACTTCAAGAAGACTGTCAAAGCATCTTTTTTAGGTGTTTCGGTCTTCCATGTGTGTATGTGAACATTTTAAGAATATTTGCAGTGCCCTACTGAGTTAGACCAATGGTCCATGTAGCACAGCGTGAGTCTGTCCAATTTCTGCAGTCCATTTCCCTCATGCTGTCCAGCAAACGGGTTGTATTAAGTGTCCCTGCCTATTCTGTTTATTGTCCGTATATGCTCACACTAAACCTGATGATATACTGTCATGCTCTGCAGTTTCCTCCTAGAGCATGCAATTTTAATTTTGTCATTATTACATAATTATTACTGTGTATAATATTCCACATACTAGAAAACACTGTTCTCAATGCTATGAAAGCATTTCCAAAACAAAATATTTTTGAATTTATGGTAAGAAGTTTTGAACCCTGTTCATTTGAGAAGGAAAATATGTTAAACTTTCCATTTGACTGCATGCTCTGTTTTCTGACCAGCTCTAATATTAAAAAGTACCTTCACAAACAATACTTGAGAAGTGCAACAGCACTTGAGGTAGTGCAATCTGTATGGGTATCAATTATGCACATTCCAGATTGAAATCAACCTGATTAATTTTTGTTCTCATGTAGAACCTTTTCTTGTTTCAGTGTAATCTTCAGTGGAGTAATCATGTGAAAATGTAGAATAGCTTGTGCTTTGTAACCTGCTTCTCTGAAGTGACATTAGCCTTCTCCACTCCTTCAACCTTTTAAGGTGGGAAAATAAAAGGATTAAAGAAATAGAGAAACAAAACGATAATTTGTATCATTCTACATTGTTACAGGACAATTGGTAGACTTTTTTTGATCTTCTATGTGTTTCTTGATGTTAATTGAACCTGCTGATCAGATGCTGATAACTCAAAAGAATTACAGAAGGATTATTGCTATCCAGTTGGCAGCTGTATTTGCAGATTTAAAATCTGCATGAAGTAATTCAAAACTGTTACTTTGATCTTTTAAAGTTAACTTGAGAAGGAAACTTTTAAAATGTATAAATATTTAAATTATCTTTTTAAGTCCATGGGACACTTCTATTTGTGTTTCTTTTTCTAAGGAAGAACAGAATCATTAAACCCAGTAAATAGAACCCCTAAGAGCCTGAATTAAACTGAACACAGAAAATTGTAGTGCTCCAGTTCATATGGCAGTCTTTTCCCAACCACAGACCAGTACAAATCCATTGTGTGGATACCATTTAACCTCTACTCTAACAATTGTCTAAGTAGTCTCATATGGAAAAAAATGAATAAAATGCCAGCATACCAAACTGACAGCCTGCTGTACCAGGGTAACAGGTCCATTGCAACTAGATTGTTCCTAGTGGCTTGCCTGAGCTACAATCTAGCTAAAATGCTAGTAACTGTGAGAAAACCTATCTAACGAAACATGACTCTCAAAGGAAATCTGTATGGTAAGCAGAGAGCAGCAAGCCTGGGGAGAAGTCAGACATTTTGGTGTAGTCTTAATTAGCGATGATAAGGGCAGTTGCCATTGTCTGGTAAGTCACTTACATATGCTGAGTATGTAACAAGCTGAGAGCCCATAATGCAAGTCCTTTATGTTTCTGTGTGGATCTTTTAGAAGAATTTCCACTCGTGAATTTGCCAAGAGTTGGAGAGTCCAGCAGGATGTGTAAAATATCAGTTACTTTCTCCATTCCAATACTAAAAATCAGTTTTCGTTGCAGGGGGGGCTACATCAAAGTTTAAAACAAGAAATGGACTTTGAAATGGAGAACCAAGGGGATAACAGAAGTCAGTTGTGATCTCAAGCATCTGCAAGCATTTGTCAGCATTGCAGCAGAGTTATTAAGAAGGATTTGAAGGATAGTGGTGAGGTTTTCTTTTTGTTTTGGCTGCTCCTTCAAAGCAGAAAAGAAAGCATGCCACGTTGACAATTAGCCAGTGATGGATACCAGCATTGTAAAGATAGGAGTAGATGTGCTACTACCTAAGGAAAGGTATTAGGACTGCCATGGGTCTTGACAGTAAAAGCAGCTAGCTCATGTCTGGTGTAAGTGAGAAGTGGCAGCCAGCATGAGGATTTGAGGGAAGAATGCATGGTCAAAGGTGGCTAGTTAGGGGTAAGCAGTCTCCAAGACCTTCAAGAAAGTATTGCAATAACTCCTGGATAAAGAAATGAAAGATGAGCAGTATACCTGCTGCTATGCATGTGGCCTTGAGTGAATTTCTGTGCTGTTGCACTCTTGCATTTGGAAAGAGGAGTTTAGCAAATCAGATGCTTCCAAATGTTTGCAAATGCTGACTGTAGTCCCAGACAGAGCCCTAGTATTCATGAAATATGTATAAATTTTCCTCACAGATCCATAAATGAACAGTGACAGCATGATTTACATACGTGTCAGACTGAGAAAAATGAGAGTAATTAATGGCCAAATCTAGTGTGGCTAATAATTTTGGATCCTTCACTGACCTACTTTACATGGAAGTCTCTCATGTTGCCTTTTAGACACCATGTTTAATTCTAATATATGGTGAAACTCACTGAAGTGTGTCCTTATTCAAAATAAAAAACAAATCCTCTGTTTTGTCATATACTGTCCTGTGTGTGGAGTAAGGTTATGCATCTAAAGAAGTGAATCCCAGCAGGTCTAGGTACTGCATTGCATTGGGGAAGGGAGCTGTTTTGTAACTAGAGAGCGAGGTACTGAGTGCATAGAAATCACAGAATCATTAAGCTTGGAAAGCACCTCCTGAATCATCTAGTCCAACTGTCCCCCTACCACCAATATTGCCCACTAAACCATGTCCCTAAAATTCAAGGTTGCAGTGAGGTTTGCTACAAAAGAGAAGCAACCACCATCCAAAGCAAGATCGGGGTATCAGTGTGTGTATGTGTTGGCTGAAATTGCCAGAAGCACAATAAGAACTTCTAGGATCAGGACAACTGTAACAATGTCATGAAACTCAGGTCTCTTTCCTACCTTGAGATACATGTACATTAAGAAGGATAGAGATATATCATTCAAGTATTTCTGTCACTGTTGTATGGCTTAACGTGGATGAGACTTCAGCTGTTTGATGGAGGGCAGACCGGGTGGTGTAAAACTTGAAGAGACAAGAAACTGGAAAAGAAACTGTCTACTTTTACGCTCGCCTGAAATTTTGCAGTGGGTAACAGTGTATTTACTTCTGACTCACTAATTGTGATTTTATGAGCTCTTTAGGGGTATTAATAAGCTCTGTGCTAGGTAAGCAGATCAATATGTTTTAAAAGCTGTTTATCTGAATAATCCTTGACCAGGAATGCAATGCCTTTACCTCAGTCCTATATCCTGCCCTAGTCTGAAAGGGCATGGGGACCTGTCATAGGTTTGGAGCAAGGGAAGGGTGTGATTCGTGAAGCTGCTGAACTTCATCAGGTGAAGATTTTGTCTTAAAATAACAATACTTGTAAGGAACAGGTAGGAATATGGAAACTGGAGGCCTCTGTGAGTATTACACCACATCTGGAGTGACTCAGGAGTCTGAGGGAATGCACAGAAAGGTGCTGGTGGTCTCATTTTGTCTTTCAAAGAGATGAGCCTATCTAGCAACAATAAAGACATTACTGTATAGAATACTTCTCTTTTATGTTAAATAGTGGATCTTCTGATTTGTACAGAGGCGTAATTTATTTGGGATTTTCCTTTTGAGAGCTTGCAGTATGTCTTTGTTAGATACCACAGTTGCTGTACACAGAGGTGTTACTATCCGAGACAATAAAGGCAGGTTTATGGAGGTGTGAAAACGTGGTGGAGTTTTGAAAACACACTGTATGGAAGTTGGTCTGTCTAATAAAATGCTATAATAGCAGGTATGCTTTTTTTTTTTTTTTTTTTTTAGATGGGAGATTTAGTTTAAAACAATCATCTTTCAGAAAGTAAGCGTAGTGGAAAATAAAGTTCTTTTTTCAGTGGGGGAGTGTTGGAGGGGAAGGGAGTTGTGATTTGTCTAACATCAGGTATTTCCAAATGACACATATAGAAGAAAAATTAAACAATTGAAAATTGCTTTTTCATATTATTCAATGTGGATCATTTTTCAGCAATGTCTGTGGTTATAATTGCTCCACTCTGACCAACATTGAATAATTTGATCCATTACACATCTGAATCAGCCTTGATTTCTCCATTTCTAATGTGTACCTCTTTGCTTCCCAATTATAGCAATTTTTCACTCTTGAATTATATCCCATTTTCCCAAGATCAAAGTTGTATGGCTACAACTATTATTTTGTGCTTCAAAGTTTTAGTAAATACTGGTATTTTTTTTCTGCAAGATGAGTATTTTATATTACATTGTGGTTTGCAGGGTCCACATCTTTTAGGCAGCCATTGAGCATATATTACGGCCCACATTGCTGAAGAATATAGAAAATGCAAAAAGCTTGGTATGATAAATCTCTAACAACTTTGCCACCAGAAGGGGAGACAGAGAAAAAGGAAATTTTTATTATTCCACTATGTAGTTAAGTAGCATGTGAATACTATGCTCTCTATTCTAATATTTAACATTACTTTGCCTTCTATATTTTTTATTACAACTTTATTAAAGATATGAGGTTATTTTTAATCAGAAATGAATTTGTGCAGCTATAGGTTAAATCCTACATCAGCAAGCTTTCTTTAGCTTTAGCTGGGGATAGCATCAATCAAAAGAATTCTTGGGGTGGGGTTTTTCTCTTTTTGATTTAGACACCTGAAGGTTAAATGCTTAAATTCAAATGGGATATTTTTGCTGTCTTTGTTCTCAGTTTATACATGTATGTTGGATTCCTTTATAAAAGGTGTGTCTGGAGCAAGTGGACTTGTCTGCAGGGAGGGAGATTCTTCCTCCTTGTTCTTTGTCAGGCAGAGAGGTTGGAGGCTGCAGAATTTGGGAGAAGAGCACTACAGCAATGAACCAGAAGCTGCAACGTGCAGGAAGCAGACAGGTGTCAGCACTGCCAAAAAGAAAATTTTCCTGGTGTCCAGAAAGTCAGTTTGTTGCAGCTCAGAAAGATGTTGGCTTAGCTGGAGTCAGACCCTGAAAGCAAAGACCTGTCTTGCATGCACGCTGTGAGGAGGGGGAGGTCGATTTACAGAGCACTTTGATTTCAACTGTTTGAGCTAATCTCTCTGAGTTAAGTATTCTAGTAGCTCATTTAAAACAAAACAAAACACTTCTGATTTCAGAGTCCTTTTGGTTCTTACAAAATTTTCTGTATGTTTTGGTATGTACCTCTCAATATTCTTGCAGGTTTAGGATCCCGTCACAGTTACTGAGTCACCATAGCTGCTTTTGCAGTCACCAGAGAGAGGCAGGGAACTCCAGAGAGTGGTTAAATTGACCTGTCCTGCACTCTGCTGAGTGGAGAGGAATTGCCTTTAGGATAAGTCTGTTTCAGCTTTACTCCTTTTGTAAAAAGAGCCTGGAGACAAGGCCCATTGTTTCGATCCGTGCTTTCCCAGCCATGCTTTCAGACTCAATAGGGATGATTTTGATTGCAGTCATTTAAATTACAGTGAATTATACTAAATTATTGTCTTCATCTAAGAACACAGACATAAAATGAATTATGTGTAGTGTGGACATGATAGTGCTTGGAACTACTGTCTGAACCTTGATTCATATAGAAATGAGGCTACAAAAGAGGAAGATGCTTTGAAACATTTTGTAATTGGTAAGGACTGAACAAGGGCAACGTGCTTCTGAGCAGGCAATAGAAGCTGTGAAGTGCTTGCTGTTACTCAGCCCACCTTACTGCTAGGCTTCTTGTGTTTTCCGGAGCCTTAGCTAAGCTTGCAGCAGACAGTAGAAATGTTTCTTTTGATGTTACTGATCTCTAACTTAGGCTCCTATTTTTCTCCCTACCTAAATGAGTGTTTTTGCATTCTGAAAGTTATTTTTACCATTGCTCCTTATGTAAAATAATAAATGAAAATAAACTGATGATTTGCACTAAGGTTTTTGTATCAAAATGTTCCATCTTGGTAAACTGTCTCTTGTGCTTGTTCAGAAAGTCCTGGACTCTTTACTGACCAGTGTCTTTTGGTTTTGTAGTAGCTAGGTCTGATTTTGCAAAATGATCCTTGAACGGAAATGTAGTGGGAAATAAGTTTCTTGTATACACTAAGGCCCTAGAGTTATCTTTGGATGACTTTATACAGTCCAAAAGTACAAACAGGCTTTGGAAACCATCACTAAAATAAGAAGCTTCCCTTTTGGTGTTTCCACAGCTCAAAATATATTATCATAAAATGCTGCATTTTAAAAGCTGCAAGCTTTTGTATGTAGGGAAAAACAATATCGGCATAGATGTGATCTTTTCTATTTTGGCCACAGAGTGAGGTGGAGACTTCTGTGTTCTGACTGAGAAAAAGAAGAGACTGAAGGACACCGTTTCTTGAGAAGGAACAGGCAAACTTTTCCTCTGGGTGCTTGTGTTGTCACTGCATGAACTTGACAAGGAAAATGAGAAGTTAAAAGCCAAACTGAAAGCGGAGATATCAGAAGCAACAAACAAACAGCCGTGAGGCAGTGACTAACAGCCCTGAAGGTGCTAGATGATGTAAAAGAGCAAAACTACAAATAGCACATGGACTGTGATCACTGAAGCTAAATAACAACTCAGGAAAGATGTCTTTCAGAGACATGTCTCGTTCATGCTAAATTGAAAGCAATCAGCTTTACCTAAAAGCCAAGAGCATTGGTATAGTTTCTTTTGATTATAGGTTGTCTTGTACTATTGTTAGAAAAAAAATAGGAGTCACAATGCACATCTTTCCTCTGTTTGATGTGGAATTAAAAATATGCTGTACAGTCAAGAGCTGCATGTTGAACCACTTGGCCCATCGAAGAAACTGATGTGGTTCTCCAAGTCAAGGACCCATGGTATCTGTGGTTGGTATGAGACGTCAGTGGAAAGTGTTCTTTGGCTGTAGACAGCTGTAGAGACATGACACTGTGCAGGCAAAGAACAGGAATTAATCTGGTCACAACTGACTGTGACAGCCAGTGTGGTGAGAAATGGAGTCCATCAAGTTCTTGGAGACAGAAGGCAAAGGAAATGACTCTGGAAATGGCCATATGAGGTTGGTTCTGCTCTAAATGACAAGTTCTGTTTTGAAAAGTTGAAGATGGAAGGATATTTGAGTGTAAGAGATCCCAAGATAATTGCATTCATTTTCCTGAGGAAAGGAAGGTTGGTGGAGCAGTGGAGTAGGAGTAATTGGCCTTCAAAAAGATTGCTTCACCTAGCTTGGAAAACTGGTAGGTAACTGTGCTTAGCGAAATAGCATAAAAAATGAAGGAAAGTGGGATAGTTGGGCAGGTACTGAAAGAAACAGGATAACTGGTGTTGTAAGGGGAAAGCAATAGATGGCATCATGCCTTTTGTAAGGATTTGTTGTGTTTCCATGTGACATCCTTGTGAGGAAAACATTTATGTGAAGTTTCTGCAACTTCCACAATAAAAAAATCTAATTTTTGTAAAACTTTACTCAAAGAACAGTGGTAAGTAATTCACTTTCAGGCAGGGAAAACCACAAGTGGGCATCAGCTTTTGGCCTGTTTCTGTTCATTAATAACCTAGGTGAGGAAACAAATTCTGCATAAAAAGTCCAAAATGGACACCTAGCTGAATTACAGACACGTTGGAGAATAGCTTCGTATTCCCTGTTGTGACACACTGAGGAACTTCTTGGAATCACGGTATAAATGCAGTAGACACATGTAAAGTACTGCTCCCTATAGGAGGAAGAAGTGGGATATGTCTGACTAGGCCATGGGATTGCAGAAATGGGATCTGCAAAGTGCAGATGTTTCTCTCTCTTTTGTTTTCTCTCCAGTTTTTCCCAGCTGAGACTCCCAAAGGAATACCATATTCAGTCTTGTGCAAAATATTTCACAAACATCAGTGGCAAATTGTACACAGTCTGTGTTTAGAAAAAGTATATTATGTCAAAAGGTTATAGCAACTAACTTTTTTTTCAGCCCACAAAAGAGGAAAATAGCATGTCATGCTATTATATAGCATATATAACATCTTCTATAGTCAGAGAAGATGTTAAATAGAGAAAAACAACCATTTATTTTTAAAAGCTATAGGGAAGGGTAAAAGTAAAGCAGTTTTATTGTCAGCAAGGAATATTTGGGTTGGATGGTAGGAAATATGCCCTGACTACAGGGCAAGTGAAACCCACCAGCTGCTTAAATGGGAATCTTCTTCACTGGGAGATTTTTAGGAGTAGGTTAGTCCAGGTGTCTGTCAAGAACCACTTGAAGGTACTAGATCTCTACACAATGAAAATACAGTGGGTTAAATTACTTTTCATTCCTGTTTATACATGTTTCTGTAGTTTTGTGACCAAAAAGCAGCAGCAGATCAGATCTTTTTTTTTCTTAAGAAAGCCAGGACCAAAAGGAAGGTACAGCCAGCTCAGGGGCTGGCAGCACTGTCATACTGCCTGCTCAGGGAAACAGCTGAAATGTATTGATCTATCAAAGAATAGGAGAGAAAAAAAAAACTAGTGCCTGAGATGCTTCTAGGATTCTTGTGTGTGAAGACATAAAGCAAGATGGGACAAAGCTACTTTTTCATAACTATTACTTGTGTATGCCTCAAGTTGTGCATGTGTGAGGTGTTACCCAACCAATTCTGTCCATGCAGCCTGTAAGGATGGGGCAAGTAGTAACTGTAGTAGTTGTTACTATAGCTGTTCGAATCCAAGCTGCTGAAATAAGATGAAAGTGCCTTGACAACTGCAGGATGCAAGCAAATTTCACCTGACAGCTCAGCACAGATGCATAAATTAGGAGCAGCTGGATGATTAAAGGCTGTAATAGTCCTAACAAAAGTGCAACTGATAGTTCTCTTAAAAGTGAAGCTGATGCTTGAATTGTTATTCAGTGGGCTTCAGAAACCAGAAGAGCTGAGCACAGAGAAAAGTATCAGCTGGGTCAGGTGAAGAGTGAGTAAGACCTACTCAGAGAAAAGAACAACTGCACGACTGTGATGTGGTGACAATTTTAACTGACATTTCATGTTAGAATCGTGCTATTTTATCAATCTATTGCAGGAGAGAGCTTTGCATTCTAATAGCTCAATTATAGCAGCACAAGGTTGTGGCAGATGGGTGGGTGGAGGACTGTGTGTCATCCTGGTATGAGTCTTTGCCTTTTGAGTGCCAGAAAATCATAAGGGAGGAGCTCTTTGTCACCGCTCTAGAAGTCATAAGCAC
The DNA here is from genome assembly GCF_965140915.1 of Aythya marila. Taxonomy (NCBI): domain Eukaryota; kingdom Metazoa; phylum Chordata; class Aves; order Anseriformes; family Anatidae; genus Aythya; species Aythya marila. The sequence continues at coordinate 17,972,481 of NC_139043.1, read as the reverse complement.
ATTTTCAGATGGATCAAGTCTTCTATCAAGTTCTGAGTATGCAAGAATTCCTTAGTCCTTTTCTCCTGTCTGTCTGAATGTCCAGACTAGGGACTGAGTATTTTTAAATCCAAATATTATTAACCATATAAAAATACAGCTTGACAAGCACCTTCAGAGGTTATTGGGTCCATCCCTCTGCTCAAAGATGATTAACTTCAAAGTTACAGTTTTGTACCAGGTCTTTTCCGTCTCTGGTTTTGGTATCTTCAAGGATGTAGATATTGCATTCTTGCTGAGTGATGTCTTCCAGATCTTAAGGACTCTCAGTGGGAAAATGCTTTCATGGTGTCCAGTAGGAATCTACCATCTTGCAGCTGGTAGCTGTTGCCTCTCATCCTTTTGCTGAGTGCCTCTGGGAATCATTTGTCTCTGTCTTCTGCACCTTCTTTTACGTAGTCCAAAGACTTCCATTTACCCCTTCAAGTTGGCACAATGGGTGGCTTGCAACAAAATAATAGCTACCAACACCTCTATTCTCTAGATGATCACTGGAAAGAAGAAAGTTTTTGTTTGTTTGTTTGTTTTTGTTTTGTTTTTTGTTTTGTTTTGTTTTAATGTATTTTTGTTGCCTTCATGATTTGTTGTTGTACAAGCATTGCAGTTAGCTACACTCATACACAGTAACTTTGGTAGGAGGTTGCACAGGTTTTACTGTCGACAATGTACTACTAAGAAGCTGCAGAAATCATAAATGCAAGCTGCAATATTTATCAGCACCTCAGGAAACTTCCAGTCTGGCAGGACTACTAAGTAATATTAATCCAATAATCTCATTGAAGGACTGCATGATTTAAGAAAATGTGATTTTAAAATATTTATTTAAGTTTTTATGGCTCTGTCCAGATTTTAGTCAACATTCCCAAGGATACTTTATCTCCTTGCCTACTACATAGCAACAACAAAATAGGAGCTTCTACAGGCATGGTCCAGAAGTGCATCAGGCAGTAGTATTGTAGTTTTCTGTAGCCTGTAGTTTTGAGGGGGAAGAGCAGTAACTGGCTTATAATGAGAGACACTTTTGCTATTTTTATGATAAGCTTGTATTGAAAACATATGTAATTTTATGGTCTTAGGAAAAAGAGTCACTGTTTGAACTTCAGTTATAGGGACATGTGGCAGCTTCAACTGCAAAAATAAATAGTAGGAATAAGAAATGAGACCAGAGGCAATGGTTTACCCACAAGGATTTGTGTGGCCTGCAGAAAAATAGAACAAGGTTAATGCTAACCTGTGTCATCTTTGTCGTCATCGTTCCTCCCCTCCCCGCCCCACGCATCTCAGAGCACACAGATACAGTGTCTGCCATAATCTGCTTTTCTAATTGTGGTTTGTATTCTCATAATCCCTTTTCCTTCAGTTAGCTGCTTCCATTCTATTACCTAGCTTTATTTCGCCTCATCCTCCTGTGGCGGTGGTCAGAAAAAATACGAATCATCTGCTATAAGTAGAAGTACATCTTTTAGAGACAGAAGGAGCAAAAGAAAAATTGCCCTGTGCATGCAAGAGCCTCTATCTATGAGATCCTCAGCTGACCTCTACCTAACTGCTGCTCTGCTTGGGATTCACTGTAGATGTGATCGCCCCCGGTGATATGGGTGACTTTTGTTATTCTGCTCAAGACCTGCTCAGCTGAGCTTTTACATACCTACTTTCAGTTTTGGTTTGATGTGAAATTACTGTTTTTAGTACCTTACTTCACCTGGTATTTTATGTAATTTCTATCTAATAATACAGATAGTTATAACAGATGCTTATATTTTACAAGATTGGTAGAAAAATTAGTTAAAGCAACATGTTAAAGCGAAAATAAACACTGTTTTCCCAGGCGATTAAATTCAGTGTTGGCTTTACTACCTACATATTGAAGAAGGTGATTTCTGGAGTATTGTTCCTTCTCCCATCTACAGAAAGAATATATCACTTCTGTGTTAGTCCTCTTTGCCTCGCACAGAAAGCCTAACAGATATCCAGATCTGTAACCAAAATAGAAGACCCATCTATAAAAAGCAAAATTTTAATGTTAGATTAGATAAGAAAAATATTTTACAGATTATATTTATGCGATTTATTTCACAGCTGTTTTGCCAGTTCTCAGACAGTGCCCTGCAATGCAAGTGCATTAATTGAACTGGACTTGTCATCATCCATTGGGTATGATTAAATATGTCGGTGATGTGGCAAAGCTAAAACAGCTGAGATTCTGGAAGGTGAATGGCATTGTAGAAAATGTAAGTAGAAAAAGGCAATGGAGAAGGCAGACCAGTATGCCTAAAGACAGTAAATTCAATCCTGCTTCGGAATCTGACCCTGATCCCACAAAGCACTTAATCTCATCATTTACGCACATGAGTTTTTCCCTTCTCTAAGCATACATATTGTCCCACTGAAGTTAGAGGGTGAGACTAAGCAAGTACCAAGACTGCTGCCGTACATCTCAGCATTTATCAGACCACAGCCTTCACTGACCTGACAGGGGGAAATATCTTACCACAGCACTTATTTATTGAATGATATTTGTGTAGGCATTCACGCAGTGCAAGTTCAGTGCAACCCAGGGTTCCTACAGTAGTCAGAAAATTGTTGTTTTGTTTGGGTACAAAGGGATGTAAAGTGGTTTTGCTGTAAGGTGCAAGTCTTTTCTGTAGTTGCTGCACAGTAAAGAAAAAAAAAAAAAAAGTAGAGGTATACAAGAACAGATTTAAAAAAAAAAAATCAAATATAAAAGTGTCCAATGTCTGGAGTTCTACCGTTGGAAGATTTTATTGATAAATTATGCCATCATGAATAAGCTACCCTATTTGCAGTCAGAAGGATTTGCAATTTTGTGCTACTTTGATAAAATGTCTTATGTGGGTATTTATTTTGGTATAAAAAGCTACTAGATGTTACAGTGTAAAACTTAAAGATTATTTCATTGTTTTATTAGAAGCAGCTACTACTTTAAAGAGGCAGTGGCTCTCTAATCAATGAGTTTTTTTAGGCGCTGCAGAGTAGGTATCATTAGGGATAGTTTAAGACTTCAAGTACTGATTTCATCTTTGCAGGTACAGAACTGCTACAGACTTAAATTGTTGCTTCTTCCTCCTGAAAATGTTAAGTGGTAAAAGAATAAACATATGAAATGTTGCAGTTCTAAGCTAAATTGCTGGTAATCTTTAGAGCACAAGGTCAAACCTGTGCTTCTTGTGTATACAGAAGCAAAGGGACAGGTCTTGCTGGAGTCTGTCTGCAACTGAGGCAGGAGAAAGTGTAGGTTGTGGCTGTCTGCATCTGAACGAGGAGCTGAGAGGGCTGATTCCACAAGGGCTATAATTTATCCTACATCCATGACCCACCTGGTTTTGGTGATAAACGTGACGTCTCTTTCCACTGTGCTTTCATCGCCATCCATGAAGCCCGTCTCTTGTGTATAACGTCCTTCTGCACAACAAATTACATACTGCTTGGCAAAGAAGGTAACTTTTCCCTTGGAAAATTTTCCTGTTGGGGGAGTTTCTCTGCCACCTGCCTTCTGATGCCTGAAATCCATTTTACATTGTATGTAGCTTTTGTACCTGAGAATTGATGCTGTAATAATCCGCATTGCTGGTGAGTTGCACATGATGAATATAAGAAGCAATTAGCGTGCCCCACAGAACATGCTTTCACAGCAAATTTATTGCTTTATAAGCTACTTCCATTTCAGTGAAAGGCAATTGCTTATATAGGAAAACAAAAAAATAGACTGCTGTATTTGCATTTGGGCAAGCAGAATTAAATGCAGAAAGTGGTTAAAGGAGTTGGCATAAGTTGCTGTTTTTGTTGTTTGCATTAATGGTAGATGCAAGAACAAATTTGTGGTTTGCCAGTTTAATAAGGAGTTCATGCAAGCACAAATATAAAAACTACTGTAAAATAAAACCAGGTGGCTGCTCCAACATTTCTTAATTCCTTTTTATATTCCAATTTTATTTTGCAGCTGTGCAATGGTGGATCTGTGACTGATCTTGTGAAAGGGTTTCTGAAGAGAGGTGAAAGGATGAATGAACTTATAATTGCTTACATTTTACGTGAAGCTCTGATGGTAAGATAAGCTCTCAGTGAAAAGACAGTCAATATTCAGTAAATGTTTTTTTTCTTTGAATGAAGGTCATGTCCCCATTAACACAGCCTTTATAGCAGTGTTTAGTGAAATCAAGGTAAAGTGTAATGCCATCTATTGACAGATAGAAGCAGGATCACATTCACAATCCCTGGTATTCATGGGGGATTTCAACCCTAATATCTGTTGTGGGGACAGCACAGCAGGACATAGGCAATCCAGGAGGTTCCTGGAATGCATTGATGGTAACTTCCTTTTCCAAGTGAGAGAAGAGACAGTGAGGAGAGGTGACCTCCTCAGCAGTGACCATGAAATGGTGCAGTTTGGGATCCTGAGAGCAGTGAGGAAGGAGCACAGCAAGCTCGCTACCCTGGATTTTGAGAGAGCAGACTTTGGCCTCTTAAGGGATCTGCTTGGTAGAGTACAATGTGACAAAGCCCTGGAGGGAAGAGGGGCCCAATAATGCTGGTTAATATTCAATGATCACCCCCCATTCAAGCTCAGGAACAATGCATTCCAACAAAGAAGAAGTTTGGCAAAAACACCAGGAGGCCTGCATGGGTGAACACATCACCTGGGAGGGATACAGAGAAACCATCCGAGCAGCTAGGGTTAACAAAGCTAAAGCCCTGCGAGAATTAAATCTGGCCACAAAGATGATCAGAGAGCTGAAGTGCCTCTCCTATGAAGACAGGCTGAGGGAGCTGGGACCGTTCAGCCTGGAGAAGATTCCAGGAAGACCTTATGGCAGCCTTCCAGTACTCAAGGAGGTCTACAGGAAACCTGTGAAAGGACTCTTTGTCCCAGAGTGTAGTGATAGGACAAGAAATAATGGTTTTAAACTTAATTAAAAAAAAAAAAAAAAAAGTAGATTTAGGTTGGAAGTTACAAGAAGATTCTTCACTCAAAGAGTGGTAAGGCCCTGGCCCAGGCTGCCCAGAGAAGCTGTGGAAGCCCCATCCCTGGAGGTGTTCAGGGCCTGGCTGGGGCTTTGGGCAACCTGGTTTGGTGAGAGGTGTCCCTGCCCATGGCAGGAGGGTTGGGACTGGGTGATCTTTAAGGTCTCTTCCAGTCCAAGCTATTCTATGATTCTATGTAATTCAGGCAAGGTAAGTTAAGGTAAATTCATCAGTTTGTTTCATTTTTAATGGAATGGAAATTGATTTCTGACTGATTTATTTTCTAAATAACTATAGTTCTGCATGAAAATTGCTTTTATTTTGAGAAATTGCAGAAATATACCCAGAATGCTGTTCAATTTATGTCTGGCTCCAAGATATTTTTTTAATAGCAAAATGATCATTGGTCCTAGTGAATTCAAATGCCTCCACAAGAAAAAAAAAACAAAACAGCTGATCAAGTGTCTTTCTTTCTCATTGTCTTTTAATCAGAATTTGACTTCCTGCATTGGAATTGCTGATAGGCTTTAGCAGTTTTCTTTAAGTTTATACTCTAAAGATGTAATAAATAGCATATATTCATAGTTCTTTTTTTCTGCTATTATCTTAAAATTTCTATTTGACAGAAAGTTAAGCAATTAAAAATATCTATTACTCATGGTATGCCAAGAGTTTTTCCTGTAAGAATGACATCTCTGTGGTTTTGGATTATATATATTATATATATTATACATATATATTTGGATTATGTATTTTTTTTTCTCATAATTATCTGCTACTTTTAGTTTCTGCAAATGTAATATAGAGGTCAGAGCTGTTAGTAAAAATATCATGTTTACATCTCACATTCCAGGGACTTCAGCATTTGCATGAAAACAAAACTATCCACCGTGATATTAAAGGAAATAATATCCTTTTGACCACTGAAGGAGGAGTCAAGCTCGTGGATTTTGGTATGTTACATTATTTATATATACGACCAATGTTGTACATTTGAAGCATGGAAAACAGAATAGAGGAAACAAAACAGAAAAGATGAGTTATATTAGCTTTTATTAAGACTTTGAATTCTTTTTTAAAAATCACTTGGATAGCGAGTCAGTTTTGACTGGATAGAAATAAATTATTTGCAGACAGTGTTTTTAGAACTTTGGCTTTTCCAGCCATTTTACTAATGCCATTTAAAAAGCATGGGTAAAGAGTAAGTTATAATACATTGTTAGTAAGTGCCAAGTGCTTCAGGGCAGGCATAGTAAGTAAAGTGACAAAACAAGTTAACAGGGCTCAAAATAAGGTTGGTGTTTAGATCCTCGAGGACCATGTGCTGATTCAGTGAGTTTAGAAACTGATAGCCAAAAGCCTTACTTTTAACTGAGAGGACTTAGAACTTAACAGAAATTGTGAAGAATGGGACAGTTCCACCTCAGTCATGTATACTTAATTTGTTTGATTTGAAATGAAACAAGGGATGCCACCTGAATGCAGCAAAAGGACATATATTATGTAGGTAATTCCCACTTTCCAAATCCTGTGAAGAGTAATGGATTAATGTTTGCAAGTCTGAACCTAAAACATTATATAAAAGGCTCTGCTCAAGTCTGTTAGATCTTAAATGATTCTTGAATGCTGTCATCTGGTTTCACCACCAGAAGGCAAGAAGCGGTGACACAGGTAAATGATGCTACCAACTATTTCTCAGACATAACACAGTGGTTTGCCTTAAAAGTTTGACTGTTGTTTTATTTAAGGGGATTATGAATTTTTTTCAGTACTTCTTATTATGAACTGTTATTCTATGGTAGTGCACTGTCTTCGAATGATTTAATTTAATTTATAGGTCACTACTTCATAGTACAGCAGCCCACTGTAAATATCATGATTCCATTCAGAAGATGGAAAATCTTCATTTTCCATTACCCTCCTATCTTGTTAATGAGATTTATTTAATTGATACATAACAATTGTTTAAACTAATCATGGGATTTTAACTCCCATTAATCTAGTGTCTTCCTGCCAGTAGATTGTATTTGTACAAACCTCCTACTTCACACACAAAATCTCCACAACTATTAGGGTTACTAATTCTGAAAATGTAGGTTTTTATGTTCATTGTTATTACTCAGATAAAATTTTCAGTTGCGAAGCCTCAAGATCTCATAAATTATTTGCCATACAGTTACTAGTATTTTCTGATTGTCTGGAAGTTTAATGTGAGGTAAAATCAATGTTTTTGCCCACAGGTTTTTAATGTGTCACAAATGCTATTTTTTAAGGTGCTGAAGGCAATTAGAGCTGTGGAGGATCAATACTTTTGAAAATTAAATCACTTATGCAAATGTCAAAATGTACAAGCTTTAGGGGTGAGGACCTCAATTCTTTGTTTGTCAGTTACTGAAATCTACTGCTAAGTCTGTAATTAAAAAATAATTTTAAAATCTTGTGGGAAAAGAATTGCGATGCTAAAGCATAGAGGAGAATGTGTAATAAACATGCATATGTGCACACACATTTACGTCGGTTGAATAAGGGCCAGTAGTCCTTCTAAAGGAAGCAAAATAAGTTCCTTCTAAAGGAACTGCACCCTACTTTAGGAATAAATAGAAACTTTATCTAGTTTTGTTTGTTTGTTTGTTTGTTTTGTTTGTTTGTTTTTTCCCTAAAGCCAATCTCAAGCCAATAATGAATATTTTCAAATGGGAAAAACTTATGCAGTCTTTGCAAAACCATCAGGGAAGACCATTCACCCTTCAGGCTGATGTTTAAGGTATTCAGCTGGGATTTGGGAGATTTGTGTCCTCTACTTAAGAGGATTTAAAACCACATTAATCAGATTTCAAGAGTATTTTTTAGCCAGGAATGTGATTTGATTAAAATCTCTCACGTTGACACAGCTACAGACTGTTGCATATAAGCGTTTATTAGATCAGGGACTGAAACTCATTGCCACTTCTTTTTTTTTTTTTTTTTTTTAACACTAAATAAACCTGTGGCTTATAATGATACAGGCTACATAATGATATAGATGCATGGACACAATCTCTTTCTACGTCTCCCAGTAGGTACTTAGTGGAAACAACATTTTTTGTTTTAGGTTAACCAATTATTACGTAGGGCGAAACAGACAAAAAACCATGAAACAACACCACAAATAATCACACAGCCCTTTCTAAGCCTGCAGCTTTTCCATTATGTAGAGGGAAATGAAGACAGTGGATTCAGGGCTCCTTTAACCAGGAAAAACTTGACAGCAGAAGTGAGCCCTTCCCAAGATAATTCTGGTTGCACTGTTCTCCTACATGCTGGTTGATGATTAGATGATCCTGAAGAACCCTTTGCTCTCCTCCCTTGATACTGCTTATGCTGGTTTGTATTTAAAGAGGTACATAAAACCCATATCTGAAAAATTGACCTGTGAAGCTTTATGGAGCACAATAAAAAAAAAAAAAACGCATGTTCTTCATCTGTATGTGTTGAGTGGTCATATTGAACTTGCATTGTTGTGTCACTTTTTTGCTCTGAAGTACTATTAGGAGCTTCTAAGAGTCACAAGTAAAAAACAAACAAACAGTTAACCTTCAATGAAACAAGTCAACTTTGACTTTTCTTTTCTTTGTTCTTTTTCTACTCACTGAACTTTAGTTATGAAATGTACCACCACTGTGAGTCCTTTCTTGTGCAGCAGCACTGACTTTTTAGAAGCTTTATTTTGTGACACAATTCATACACATTGCCTTATGGTTGTTGCGTCCTAGGCATTTATGTATGCTGTGACCATGGTTTCTGAACACTGCACAGTCTGCAATAGATGACCTTCACAATGCTATACAAGGAGTTAGATTACTATAATTTCCAGCTACAGACTGCGGATCCAAAACCCTAAGAGAGACTGAGTTGCCTGATGTAATACAGAAAGTCTATGCAAAAGCTCTCCCAAAATCTTAACAACAAACTTAAAACAGTCTTAACCGTTAGCCTTTCATAGGCATATTGATAGTTGATGAGATAAGAAAGACTTTGAAAGAATACCATGGCATTGCCTCACCCAGATTGTTTTGAAGAGTGAAATTTTTGCTTTCGCTCAAAGGTCTGCTGCAATATTGCTTAATCTGTATAGAACTCATCCCAGTATTATTCTCAGGTCTCATAAACACCTTAATCCCAATAGAGGAATTAATGATCAGAACACGGTAAGTGAGTTTATAGTATCTACATACCAATGCTTCTGGAGATAAATTGCTAATCGAGGAGTTAGCAGATAGGTGTTTTAATTTAAATTGTCCAATCTAGACGTTTGGAATACTGTTACCAGGGAAGCATCCTCTCTCCTCACTTCCATCCAGTGTGATAACTTGGATCAACAGAGATAAACAAAATCATTCTTTTTGACTACACATAATGAGAAGTACCCAAGGGGATCAACACTACAGTTTCAGTCCCTGAATTCATTAAACTTCTAGATACATTACAAAATTTGTATTTTCCTCTGTGAGAAAAGAAGGTTGACTGAAGGCAATTTAACTACCTGAATATATGTGGGAATTAGCTGTTTAGCTGTTCTGGAGGAAAACCTTTAGGGAAGGATGTTACACCTGAGAATCTCAACAATTATGCTTCAAGTTTCCCTCTGCTGTGTCAAAACAAATAATAAATAGCTGAACTTTTTTTCAAGTGTAACTGCCATGTTTTCGGTATAGGATAGAGACTTCATAGAAAAATAAACATTAAGATAAAAATAAATGTCCTGCAGCCCTTTAAAGGATGACAGCTATATAGTATTAAATAAAGAGTTGGAGACAGACAAGGTGTAAAGCAAATCCCCTTTTTATAAATATTCTTAATTACATTCACAGCTGCTCACTAGTTTTCCATGAAGGGAATGTTTTTGTTCTCACTTTTTAGAAGTCCTTTGTATATGTTTCTCAGATTTCTGGTTGCTTGCAGTTGATTCTTTATTGTAAAGAGGCAGTTTAAAAAAAAATAAAATAAAATTACCCACTAAAGATGCAGATAAGCACTTAATAAATTTTTTAGAAACTTCTATGACATAAATCCAAATGAATTAAATCTTAGATAACTTCTGAAAGTCTTGTGACCACTCTATCTGCAGTTTGTTCTGCCTAAATATCTTTCAGTGTCTGACCTTGTTTCATCAGTTTAAAAAGACACTTGCCTGAAGTTACTTGCATGCATAGCATACCTCATCTGTAATGAAAATTCATATATTCATCTGCATCTTACAATGTGTGACCAATTTCATAGAGAGCTGGGTGTATAACATCTGCTTATGCTGACAAATACTTGCTTCTTTGAATAGTCCCTCTCAATTCAACTTCATTTCTTGAAATCAGGATGCTTGAAATTTCTTGAAATCAATCAGGGTTTTTCATGTATTAAATACAGTTAGTCTAAGACAGAATTCCCATTCCTTTGGAAATTCTGAAATGTCAAAAAATGTGCTGTTCCAAAATTGAGAGAAAATAAACTTAGCTGTATTATTATTAGTGTTTAATTTTGTTCTGACAAAGACCAGTTTCATTTCCAAAGATCTGATGTATTTCTTAAATCCCCTGCCCTTCCAGTGAGTCTGGGAGTTTGTAAGTCAGAGACTTTCATGCTTATATGTTTTTGAAAGAAGACGATCCTAGAGGTCAGCAAGCTAGACAGGTTGATGATGTGTGGAGAATCACGTGTGAGGAAAGAACCGTTCCTATCCCAAAAGTTTTGAAACATCTAAGTCATGGGGCAAGTGATTTTTTTAGCTAAAAAGAGGAGAGTGTAATACTGATGGAAAATTCCTCTTCAGCTGTGTTTTTGAGGGTTGACCTTGCAGGATGAGAGTCTTGAACAAGAGCAGAAGTAGCTTATACTTCTCTGGGACTGCTGAAGCCTGCTGTCACAGACTAGAAGAATCTCAGGATGAGCAGCTGTTGCCTTGGAAATGGCCAGAAAAGAACATATAAATTGTACTCTACCACTTAGATTTTCAGTACCACTGTTCCTTGCTGAAGATCATGCTTGCCCATGCATCAGATGAAAATTCATACCACGTGTAATTGAAGTTACCCCATGTTGAAGTTACTACCATGAAAGGTCGTTGAAAAAACAGCTGAGAAAGTTGAGGGGAAAAAAAAAAAGACAGAGGTTAAACCTTCTTCTCTGGAATTATTTAAGCCTGTTTCTAACTACAAGAGATCCCATGACTCCCCCAGTTCACCTGGTATTGTCACTGGGAGAAAGGGAATCTCAGAAAGGACTGGTAATATCCATTTTCAGTTTCACTAATGTTATCTAAAAATCTCTATGGAAGTCTGTGGCTGAGCAATACATAGGAAGTTTCCAAGTTTGCTATGGGTAAAGCAGGTTCCAGTGGAAGACATGGAAAGAAGGTAATGCATTCTCACTGCTGCTGGCAGATGGTGGAAAATTACAAACTGTTCTGCACGCAGTTAATAGAATAATGACTTCAAGGGTTTCTTTAGCACTGTGGATAAAGAGATCACAATTTGCATAATTAAAACATGTATTGCAACATTAATAAAGTATATTTATAATGAAGATTTTTTTTTTTGTATTTCAGACATGCTTAGTTCGTATTTTTCTGCTTTTTCTTCAGAAGAAGTTTTGCACTTAAAAGTTGTGCGTGAATATTGTCTTGGCATTCCAAATGCAGTTTCGGATATCCTACTGTGCATGTAGCTGACACGATTTTAGCATGGATGTATAGTAGCCTAACAGATTAGCCTAACAGCAGGTTTAACTGGAGTATGACTCATTGGGGAAAAAGTAGATTAGGAAAGAGAATACTGCATTACTTTTAGACATATTGGAAAGTGGCATTACTTTGATTAATACTTGAACTATTTCTTCTGTGTAGAATGAAAGCTCAGATAAACAGAGGTCAGCTTTTGTGTGAACTATTTCTTCCACATAGTTTGGAAACTGCAGATAAATGGAGGTCAGCTTTGTTTGAAATGTAATAGGGTTTTTATTTTGCCATGGAGAAAATGATCACTCTTCTTTTAAAGCCATTTGAAGTCATCCAAAGTTAAGAGCCAACAAAATCTGAAGTTTACATTTCTGGATGGCTTTCTTACTATTCAAAATTACAATTCTGTGAAACAAGCCAAATGTAGGACATGGACTTTTTGGTAGTGTATTTTTAATGAATTAATTTCTGCTTTAAAATGCATATATAATTTCATTTAGGTAATACTAAATGAAGGTATTCAGTTCATTTCATAATTCAGTTTAGTTCATAAATTAAATTTCTTGGTTATTTCCCATCCCAAAAGAATTTGTAGTAATTCTGTCAGCATTCTCTGTTATGATTCCGTAGTGGTATGCTACTGCTTTTCTTGCAGATTATGAAATATTGATACTGCTTTACTATGATTAGTGATCAGAAACAGCTGGTCACTATAAGTCAGGTTGCATGGGTGTTTTTTTATGTTTTGTTGCATGATATTTATGCCTATTCTGATGTAGAAATATAGCCAAAATCTCTAAAATTCACTGACTATATTAAACAGGTTAAGTGTTTTTGAAGTGTAGATGAGCCAGCATTTGCTATAATGAAAAACCAAGAATAATAAAATCAGCATGTCCAAAATATTAGGGCCAATCTCAAAGTAATTAATAAGCCCATGGTAAGACTTCAGTTTAATAGATCTGCTTAATTACTCACTTCTTCTGGTTTACTGATGCATGAAGGAGGTTTCTGTTGGTCCTGTGGGGAAAGTATCTAAAATCATGGGTCAGAGGTTGGAGAGGGAACCACAGCACTGAGTCTTTCATCGTGACACCTCACCAGCTCTCATGTTCCCTTGCTGTGACACAGTGCTGTGTCACTCAGAGCCCAGTACCTCTCCCTGCCGTGACCACGCTTGGTAGTTTGTTGACTGATCACAGATCAGTCTAGCAAGCCTTGTGTGACACATGGCATTGCAGAGGGACAAAAGGCTTACAGCACTGTACTGCAAATGCTTGCAGTGTGGGTTAGGCTGCATGGATTGCAAGTTGAGAGCCACCTTGTGTGCTCTCATACCATTGGGATAGGTTGGAAAGTCAATTATGAGTGATCGAAGCTGGAGTACTGAGGCATTTTGGGAAAGGTTGCTTTAATCTCTGTCCTTTTTAATATATTATAATGATTTCCAGCTTTGCATGTCCTGCTGACATTGAAGAGGTATGCAGCATGACCTTGAGTAGTTTTCCAAACTTCTGTAGATTGCTTGTCCTAGAGTAGTCAGAATACCCTATTGTGTTTCCTTCTTCTTGCCCTGCATTAGCTATAAATGCTGTATGAATCATTCTGCAAAAAATGAAACAATTAATTAAAATAATTTCATTTGAATGTATTCAAAAATAAAAATCTTTCTGCCTTTAGCTTACTTTAAGCAATGAGTCATAGCAAGACTTGTATTTGCCTTAGTCATTCTAGCATGCATCCATAATAGAGCTGTCTGCTTCACTGGTTCAGATCAAAAACGAGCTATTATTGTGTTGTCATTTCTGCATACCATATAGCATGACACTCACATGTTACTTTTAAAAAACATTTACTAGACATCTTCTATGATGTCTCAAAAGTTTTTAAAAAAAAATAAATAAATAAAAAAAATGAAGAAAGCTTTCTTCATGAGCAGATTGTCAAAGTGCTTTGAACCCAATCAAAGTAGTAATTCCAAATTTTTCACACCAGGGTCAGCAGGGATAAGATGGATTGCATTGACGTGAGCTGTGGAATATTTTCTTTGTTGAATGTTTAATTCTTTGTCAAAGGCTTAGTCTTTACAAACTTATTTTATGGGCCATGGGTGAATGAAAACCTTTGTGCTGTCCAGTAAAAACAAAAATAAATCACGTGGCCAAATACTGTACCCAGAATAAGCTGTTCACTCGGTCTTTTGTGTTTTTTTTCCCTACTAATTCACATAAAGTTGTCATTTTTAAACAATCAAGAAGCTTGACATAGAATGCTGGTGTCAAATGTCACAGAAGAATGAAGAAAAAAAATATCCCTTTCTGGCCAGCAAAGACTTCTTGGTTTTCACCAGGGTCACAAAATACACATCTCTTGAGCCCTTTTCTTAGTCAGCCCAGACTGTTTTGTGTCTGAGTATGGCAAGAATGAAGAAAGCCTTTCTTTTATGAAGAAAGGCTGAGAGACCTGGGTCTGTTCAGCCTGGAGAAGAGAAGACTGAGAGGGGATCTCCTCAGTGTATATAAATATCTGAGGGGTGGGGGACAGAAGGATGTAGCCAACCTCTTCTCAGTGGTTTGTGGGGATAGAACAAGGGGCAATGGCTGCAAGTTAGAGGGCAGGAACTTCCGCGCTGACATGAGAAAGAACTTCTTCATGGTGAGGGTGACGGAGCACTGGAACAGGCTGCCCAGGAAATTTGTGGAGTCTCCTTCCCTGGAGATATTCAAGGCCTGTCTGGATGCCTACCTGGGCAGCCAGCTCTGAGGAACCTGCTTTGGCAGGGGGGTTGGACCCGATGATCTTTCAAGGTCCCTTCCAACCCCTACAGTTCTGTGATTCTGTGAAGAAGGACCATCTGGAAAGTATGCTGCAATGTTCTTTTTTTTTTTTTTTTTTTAGGTGATTAGGTGAGGTAGTTCTAGAATTCGTTGAAAGTCTCAATTTGAACTGACATATTTTTGTCCTTAGGTGTTTTAAATATTCTGTCACATCAGCATGGGTATTGCTAGTAACCCAGATAATCTTAGCAGGTAAACTATGTCATTCATATAAGGAGAAAATCTCCTGCGTTTTTTTTGTTTTGTTTTTTTCTTCTCCATTCATAGAGCAAAAATCCCTTTTGGGTCTCAAAAGTGGCAGTCAGCTTGAATCCAAATATGTAAGGAAGGCAACATCTAAGAAGGAGGACTTTTCTCACCAGCATACTGCACCAGATTGTGTCTAGCTGCACAAATCCCTAAGGCTCCAGAGAAGACCAGTTCTCCTGATGAAATCCACCTGGCCAATTGTGCATCAGGAAAACAAATGTTCCTGTGCATCTCTTTCAGGAAACCAGCTGAAGCCCTGAAGCATGAGATTTGATTAGAATCATTAGCGTTGTGCTGAATTGAACTGTCAGGAGCATGAGGAGGGCAGCCCATGGTCACCTGCTCTATCTAGGGCCTTGGAGAACTGGTGCAGTCAGAATTGTAGGCTTAGGGATGTTCAAATATGCCACCACACCATCCTGCCCAGTCTCCTGTAATACAAAAGTCCTCATATTTCTTAAAGAAGCTGTATTAAAACTTTTCATTTATAAAAGATTACTTTTGTCACAGGTGTAGTGAATGTTGTGCTTTTTTTTTAGGTCACTGATTGCTGTTTTATCATCTGTATGTACCCTATAATGATTCTGTATCTGATTTAGGATTTTCATTTTGTTCTCTATACTTAAAAGTGCCTTTTCTTCATCTTTAATCCATGTGGTGAATTTACTGGGAAAGCCACTGGACTTTGATTTCTTTAGTTCTCTGTGTACATGACCTATATTTTTATATTATATATTCATTGTTTTTTATCCCCCATTTACTCCATGTCTCTTAGTATTATGTTAAACACCATGGATTTTTCAACTCCTATGCAGTTCATGTACATAGTCTTCCTGGATGCTAAGCTTTTGATCTTTCTGGATTTGTAAAGGGCTGTTTGGTTAGCTTTTGGACATGCCCTATTTTAGTTAAAGATTTGCATATGTAATGTGTGTTTTCCTGAGTGTTTGGGAAGGTCTAGTTTTCCAGTTTCCTTGTCTTCGTAATCTATTTCATCATTAAAACATCACTTGCATTAAGGCAATATATAAAGGCAGGGGATATGGTTACAAAGGACATGGAAAATGCTGAGGCACTCAGTGTGATCTTTACCACAGTCTTTACTTGTGAAACTTATCTTTGGAAATTCCAGGTCTCTGCCACCAGTGGGAAAGTCTTGAGCAAGGAAAAACCTGTGGTAGAGGAGGATCGGGTTAGTGAGCATTTAAACAAATTAGATGTACACAAGTCCATGGGACCTGGTGGGATGGACCCGTGAATGCTGAGGGAGCTGGTCAATGCCATTGCAAGGCCACTCTTGATAATCTTTGAAAGATCTTACAAATCAGGGAAAGTTCCTGAAGACTGGAAGAAAGCTATTGTCACTCCTGTCTTCAAGAAGGGCAAGATGGAGGGTTTGGTTCACAGTCCTTTTTAGGAGGAAAAGTCACACAAAGGGGATTCTTTGTTAAGGGAATGGACACTGAAGGCACAAATGAAAGCGGGTTGTGGAAGAAGTAGCCAAATGCAGTGAGATACATAGTGTGTAGGCCCTTTGAGGTGGCTTGTGTGTTTTTATTTACAGATGTAGTGGCTAGAGTGCAAGAAATGCAGTCTCCCTGCTGTGTGCAAAATGTCAATTTAGCAGAATTTGCTGGGGCTCTCAGTTCCCCCATTAACATCAACCAGTACAACGTGCATACTTCTGTCACAGAGCATAATCATAAAACGGTGTTGTACAGCCTCCCAATTTAGATCGGAACAGTGTCTGCTCAGATCGGGTGCAAATATGAGACAAGTCTTTCCTAATAATAGGGAGATCATTTCTGCCCTATTTTTCCTTTGTTGAATGCTAAGGTCATAAGTAGGTGGCTTTACTTTTGGTTTTATTCCAATATGCCAGTTTTTGTAATGAAAAGCTTGTCTAATACTCGTTGTGTAAATTTGTTATTTTTCTTTTCTTTTTTTTTTTTTAAATTAGTAAACTAATGTCTGAAATAAGCAAGTAAAGTAAAAAGTATACTTTTTCCAAACATATGCACATTACTTTCTTTTGGACATTAGAAAAGATACTGTAGTGTGCATTGATGCTATTAATGCATTTATTTATTAAGCCATTCGTTTTCATAAGATTTACAATTTCTGTGTAATAAAATATTGCTTTGTGATGTATTTTTAAATCTCCATAGAAGAATATCTGACTCCTTTTGCAACAAAGCAGTAGTAAAGGAGATGGAGGAGGAGCAAGATGTTATTGTTAGAAAATGTACAAGTTAAAAAAAGCTGGCCAGCTATATGCTTGACTGGTTACTGAAATGCTAGAAGAAATGTTACTAAGTGTGGAATTACATCATCTTCTCCCCATACAGAGAAAAAGCCCAAGGAAATATCATTTTTCATAAGACCTACACTCCATAATCTGAAATGCCACTTTAGTGCTAAGAGCAATAGGATAAAAACAAACAAACAAAGCCCACCAAAAAAAAAAAAAAAAAAAAAAAAAAAAGCCTAAATAAAGTAGTACTGAACAATTCAAATTCAATCAGCTTTTTACTGAAGTAAAAAAATGGGGAGGGGGGGAGGGTTCAGAAAGGAAAAAATCCTTCAGTTTATTTAATACTTACAGTTCAGAGAGAATAAATGTGCATAGACAGAGAAGATTGTGCACATTAATGTTCTTTTTATATTTGGCTCCTTATCTCCACTGGAAGTTATGACACTGGAATAATAAAAATTCAGTTAGTTCCTGCCTTTGCCTGCAGATCTAAATCCCAGCTCCTGTTCCAAGACTACAAAAAAAAGAGCTTAGCATAGGAGACTCCCACAACATCTAAAAAGAGACAGTAGCCTCCTTTCCCTCTAAAAGCAAGAGTCACGTAATGATGTCCTTTTGTATCACTACGATGGTGACAGACCCGTGGTGATGTGTGCTTACTCCTTGCTTTCTGAATGATGTGTTTTGCTGGAGGCTGGGAATAGCCAGAGACTCTGTGAGCCAGAAGCCGGACGTCAGACAACTCTTCAATGTAGCAAAAACAAAGCCCCTGCTCAGCTGAGCTTGAGGCAGGGTTGATGGACTTTGGGCTTAACCTCAGATTTTCCTGATTTCCTTGGTGCAAACACTGTTTTGGAATTTCTACAGGTATGCAGAGAGGAAGAGATTCAATTGTGTCAAGCCTGGAGTAAAATAAAAGGAGGCAGCCCCAAAGGCAACAGTTGTGTTTCTCTCAAAGGAAGAGGCTGACTTAGAAATCAAGATCTTGTTGCCTTATTTTGGGCTGTTATATATGTTTCTGTGTAGACAAATGTAGAAAATTTGTTGACCAGGGCTGAACTTTAAAGCTGAGCTTTAGAGCAAAAAGCAGATCAAGCCCTCTATGGTTTCTTGACTTCCAATTGAAAACAAATAAAACAAACAACAACAACAAAACAAAAACACGCTTCTATCCAGATAGAGTTTAGTGAGAGTGTTTCCACTGGACAGTTGATGTGAGTTGCTCCTATTATAAAACCATGGGGTTTTCAGGAAAGTAAAGTCAAGCATACTGAAATGAGAAAATGCAACGTGTTAAAACTGGCCAGTGGTGCTCAGTGAAGCTTCACATTTCAGAAAACAAAATGGTACTCACAGAGTGAAACTGAAGATTTTTGTTTTCTGAAAAAGAAAATGAGCTTATGTATGAAGGCAAAATAAATGAGCTTCAATGTCAATCAGAGTAAGGTTGGAAAAATGAGTAGAAAACAGTACCTTTCATCCCATCCTTGATATTGGCACTTCAGAATATGATTTTGCTGGACTTCATAGTTGGCTATGACTCATAAATTAACATAACAGTTCAGGCCTTGCTAGCTGAAGGGCTGATTTTCTCCACATTGTATTCACCCCTTTGCACACACTAGAGGTATTTCCAACCCTTACTTCCATGCCACTTATATTTAAGGCAGGAAATGGGTGGCAGGCAGATCAGAAGTTCACTGTAGTTCACTAGAATTTCTAATATTTCAGTGTGTCTTTTACTCTAAAACCAAAAAGAATCTTTTGATTTCAGAATTCACTTTCCAACTCATGGCCTGAAATAGTTAATTCCTTAAACTACAGCTCATGTTGCAAAGCTGATTTGCAGGCATTTGATGGTGCTTTGAGAATGGGGAGACTTCTGTTTTTGTAAGCATTTTGAAGTTTCACTATTTTGTTGTTTTTCCTTTATGGTAGAACAGCTAAAAGATGCAGATAAGGATCTATAGTGCTTAACCTGAAATATATAAATAATGAAACCAAGGTCTAGTGTCAGTAATGAGCTTTAAAAGTAAAAAAGAAATAGTGGGATGTAGATTTTTTAACCTCATGAAATGCTTTACTACTCTCCTAAAACAGGATATAGAAAAACAGTAATTAGCCAGTCAAAATATATGGAGTCAGATTGCTAATAAAACTTGCACTTGGGACTAAATCTCAGTCCTGCTGAAGTTGCTGGAATCAAAGGATGTGCAGAACCTGAGCTCTGTACTTTTGAGCGTTTGGCCTATAGCAGAGAACTGGAAAGATAACATTGAAATTCACCTGCAAAGAAGGTCACAGCATGACAAGACAAGTCAAGGATGGTACCATTCAGAAGAATTGTCTTGGATGGAAATAGCAGTTGCTCTGATGATAGCTTCCCTTCGTTCTTCCAGGTGTGTCTGCTCAGCTGACCAGCACTCGTCTCCGCCGGAACACCTCCGTGGGTACCCCGTTCTGGATGGCTCCAGAGGTTAGATTCAAGTTTCAAAACATTTTGTCAGTGGCATTCAAGCTGCCACATTCTGCATTTCTGCTCTGTCTCTATCTTTCTTCCTGACTACTGCACCTTTCAAAAGATATTGCTATTTCTTTTGGTGAAAATGTGTTTTTAAGCTATATTCTTAAATGTTTGCAAGGATTAAGTTAAAAGGGTCTTTATTTTGAAATTAAAAAGTTAAAGTGAGGGAGTGAGAAGTTGAATTGTTTACTAAAATGTTAAAGGGGAAAGAGTACTACCCTTAATCCTTTCCAACTTCTCAAACTATGCCAGGGATCTCATCTTCACTTGGAAGGAAGGAGCCTAGGGTGGTACTGCGATATGTTATAACTTATACTTTTAAATTTCTACACCTGGGCAGTTTTTAACACAACCTATTCATAGCTGACAGCAAGAAATTAAAGATGTTATTTTGAATAAATAAGATGCATTGTGCATCTTTGGCAATTTTTCCAGCCTGAAACTGAAAAATATAAATACACATTTTAAGATAAGGCAGGACAAATTTTAGTTATTAATAAGCCTATGTACTTAGTCTCTTTGCGTGCACACAAACACATGTACGCACACATACATATACATCCGTTTATAATACATGAAATTACTCTGTCTATATGCATGTATTCTTATAAACATGCTCTATTTATACACATTTGCCTAGACCTGTAGGTAATTCAGCTGGCATTGTGAATGAAACAAAATGTATATGAAATTAAATATATTTGCTGTAATATCTGGTAGCAACTACATTCTTGATAAATTAGTTTCATCTTTAAATTGTCTGAATTGGCTGAATAAGAACCCAAAGGGAAATAATGAAATCAACTCCTGCCTTCCTTCTTGTTTCACTTTATACAGGGAGCAACATAACTTCATTAGTTCTTTTTCAAGAATAATCCACAGATAAGAGGTTTATGTTTGCTGAGTTTCCTTTTTCTTCCCTCAGCCATGGGTGCAATTTTCCACCTTCAACTAAATAAGCTGAGGATTTACACCCTTTTGTCAGATCAGAGGACATCTGACTAGATAACAGGCTGGTGCTCACAAAAGACCAACTTTCTGTAGTTTTAACCTTGCTTTTTCAGCAGCAGGGTTTTTTAACTTCCTAAACGTGTGCAGTTCTGATTATTTCACCCACTATCTCCATCCTGTAAGAGATTCCCTCAGCTGTGGGCATGCTGTTAAATTCAGATATCTGACTTTACAGTGACAGACCAAGTCTTTTCCTCTAACAGGTGATTGCCTGTGAGCAGCAGCTAGATAGCTCCTATGATGCCAGATGTGATGCATGGTCCCTGGGTATTACTGCAATAGAGTTGGGAGATGGAGATCCACCCCTTGCTGATTTGCACCCTATGAGGGCACTCTTCAAAATACCAAGGTAATATCTTGATGTGTTTATTTCTTGCCTGGTTAGGATGAACTTTAGCAGGTACTTTCTTCAAACTTAGACTATTTAAGTATGTACAATTTCTTTACATTGTTTATACTAGAAGGTTAGAAATACTTTGTCCAGATACATTTTCTGAAGGCTCAGATTCAACCATGTGCACCCATTGAGAAGTTCAGAGATGATTTGGCTACGTTTGAGACAAAGGCATAGTTTTTTGCTCTGTGGACTGTTGCCCAATGTGCACAAGAAGAAGACTCAGCTGAGTCCCATATACCCTGTTCACACATATTCTCATTCTGCAGATGTGTTGTGATAGGAATGTAGAGACTTAGTGGGCCAGTGTGGAAAACAGGCCCCACAGCTGTCCTTAAAAGTTATCACATGTCCTTTGAAGCAAGGTGTTCCACCACTCACATAAATGTAGTCCCCTACCTTTCATTAGCTTGTGCTGCTCCTGCCAGCTTCAGTGTTGCTGTCCTCAGGCAGTGTATCTACCAACTTGTTTTGTACTTTCTTTGAAGCTGGAGATAAAAGTACTCAAAGTACCACTTACAGTGTTTCAAACAACATCAGTCTCAAAAGACTATAGGGGATGATCATACAGCAGCTAGTGGACTTTACTCTAACAGCTGAAGTAATACCACAACATTTGAGACCATGTTGCATATATGTGTTTCAAGTCCTTTTCAGCAAAGTCACCTAAATTGGTTTTAATTACCTTCAGTTTTAAGAAATCTTGGCTGACTTGGCACTGAAGCAGAACATGAATGCTCTTCTCACCTCTATTTTCTACTGAAAAAGCAGTAAAAACTTTTGTGGCCGGTAATTTTGGCTAGACCTTAAAAAAAAACATCAAGCTTATACCCTTAGAAATACTGTGAGCCTACCCTTTCTTCCTGGAGCAAATAAAAGACCAACACCTTTTAAACTAGTTAAGAAAAATGTGGAAGTGCTAGAGTTAACATCAAGCAGCACTTGAAGAAAGCAGTTACGATGACTAACCAAAAATAGACAGAAAAGGAGTCACCTCATATGTAGTTGATTCCTTTGGTCCAAGTGACTACACTCAGTAGAAATGGCTTTTCGGAATTGAAGAAGACTGTTAAAACAATCAGAACCACATTAACACCTAGAATAAACAGTTTTAACTCAACAGCCAAGAAAAAAGTATTTATCTGCAGTATATCTGTATCTAGTCCTTCAGCTGACTTCTGATTATCTTCTGATGAATCAGAAATAGTTAATAAAGAGTTACCTTCTTCTGACACTTTGTTCAGCAATCTGATTAAATCAGTCCTTCTGGGAAAACTTAAAATAGATTTTCTTTTAAAAATTCTCTTAAGAAAGTATATTGTTTCAGGCTCGAAAAGAGAAACTTGCCATTATAAGTGAATAGTGATTAATGGTTTCTTATTTGCATTTCTGTTTATTGATTAATTGAAAAAATACAGTAATTCTTAGCTACGCTTGGTAGATCATCTCCTTGCTATTTCTTCTTCTTAGTTATGTAAAGCAGGAGAACCACCAAGGTATTGTGTCATCTGCCCATGCTCCTTTTACCAGTGGAAATCAATATCTTTTTTTTAGTGGCCTTCTAAAACTCATTACTCAGGCTGCCTCCACACATTGTTTTTGTCAACTGAGTAGCTTATTAACTTATTGTCACACTGACCTTTGCAGGAATCCTCCTCCAACACTACAGCAGCCTGAACTGTGGTCATCCGAATTCAATGACTTCATTAACAAGTGCGTAACAACTGAGGCCACTGTAACTGAATATGGAATGTGTAAATGTCAGGTGTAAAATATCATTGTACTCTCTGTGGAAATGCGTTGCTGCTAATATTTTTCTTACTCTGCTTCCTTAAATTGTAAAAAGGAGAAAAGTTTTGGGTGGGTGTTCTTTGTAGATAGATATGTAACATTTTTCATGTTAAGCTTTTGCAAAAAAATGAGCTCTAGACTAAGTGTCTCAGATTAGCCTGGACACTTTAGTACATGAATGTAAGAGTTTTACCTAAGGAGTAATCAACATATGCACTCCTAGATTGCAATTGTAGTTTTACTTTGTCTTTCAAATGAGGCTCCAGGTTTGAAATGTGAAATAACATGCTAACACACTTGATATTTATGTTTTTCTTGCAATTTCTTAATTTGAAGAATATCTAGTTTCATAACGTAGTGATTTAACTTCTTAGCCATATCAATTCTGTGAAAACTTCAAGTTTCCAGTATACATCTGTTATGATTAAGATGGATGTATTTATTATGAAGGTATGAGTGAACTACAGACAGGCACTTCAAAACTTATCAGTGAGCCCTGAATGATCATACATTTTTTCTGTCAGCACAGGTGCTTGACTAAAGATTATGAGAAGCGCCCAACGGTATCTAGTCTTTTGCAGCATGATTTTATTAAGCAAATTGAAGGAAAGGAAAACGTGCTACAAAGGCAACTCATGGAATTTATCGATGTTCATCAACAAATGGGAGTCACTGAAAAGGCAAGGTAAAAATAGCTAAAAAGTAGAACAGTTGTGCAGCCTCTATACTTTCACTGTTTCCAAATGACTAGTGCTCAGAGAAAAAATCACCTCTTATAACTTCAGCTGACTGAAAAATAAGGTGTTTAATTTGGGGGACCCCCTGTAGAGCCAATGCAAAGCAAGGGACATCATGATTCACATGTGGGACGAGACAATCTTTAGAAGTGCTCCCCTTTTTCCTGTGACTCTTAGCAGTCTTAGCAGATTAGCTATCAGAATGCTAAGGTTAGGTGAGATGAATGTTTTGAGTTCTCTCACATTTCCATGGTTAATGTTTTGTCTCAGTATGCTAAAAGTAAGTAATCAAGTTCTTGCAAGAATCAGATGCTACAGACTGAGACCACTAATAGTGGTACCAGGATTTGATTTCCAAATTAAAAAATATTTTATAAAATGCTTGTGTCTTATTGAGTAGACGTTTTCTTTCTTCTACTAGCGTTTAGTAGTATCAATTCTGCATAAATCACTTGGCGCCTTGTGGCTTTTACTTCAAACAACTGAAAATGTCTTGGCTCAATATTGCAATTAATTAAAAAAAAAAATCCACTACACTAACATAGTGTGTCAAATGTGAAATGCAGTAGAAGATTAGTATTGATATACTGCTGGTGTGATGTCTGCTGTGCTTCAAGGTAAATGATGATAGATGTTTAAAATATTACTAAAATCTGCCACATTTACTTTTACACATATTTATAGTAACAATATATAAGACAGTCTTCAGTTCTGATCTTGGAGAATTTTATGATATACTCTGTCATTTGAGGATAATAATAATAATAAATATATTTCTAAATAATTTTTCATGTTCAGGCTTTTTCAGACTCAGTGGAAGTGGATGTGAAATGAGCAGTAGTTTCTCTTTTCTGGCATTTCTATGAAAACCTATGCAATTGACTTTAAATTTAAGTCTCAGACTGGATTTGTATGTTCTGTATGGTTCATACTTGACATTTGCTTAATCCAGAAAGACTCTGAAACTGAAATAAGCTCGTTAGATAGTGCTGAGCACTCAAACAATGCCCCAAACTTATATATATTTGTATATTTATAAAACCTGGGACAATTAAATGTGGTAAAATAAATCCAAAACCCTAAGCAATATGAACTTAAATCCTGATTACACCTGTGAGACTCGTCCTTTCAATGCCTAAGTCATTTTTGAAAATCAAGCTTCTAAGACAGTTAAGTATTTTGAGCTTTTTTACACATTTTATAAAACTTATGTTTTCTATCAAGTCCTATTCTGTTTGCTTGTTCTTTCTTTTCCCTAAAATTCTTCATTTTTCATCAGTCAAATTACATGAGTTTTCTTTTCCTATGCAATCCAAGCATAAAGAAAGTGTCCCAATTTGCTTGTGCATAGAGCAGTCAAATGGCAGGGGAACAGAACAATATGTTGGCACTTCTCTCTCCTTTTTAGACTGTGCTTTTCTAACTGACTACTCTTCATATGAAACAGAGTTTAAGGAAGTATATTACTATAAATTTCATTTGCATTGATTTAACTAAATCTTTTCCTACCTGAGATCTAGGTACTATGTTTCAAGGTACTATGAAAGACTGCAAGTTAAAGTCACATTTTACAGTCACTGTACATTTAGTCACTTCAGCTTTAATATGTTTATTGAGTACATTTGTAGGAAGATTGCCTTTTGCAAGCAGTGAATGTATAAAAAGATTAACTATCTCCCAGAAACAGCAAGAATACCCATTTTAATATCTATTGTTATCCCTGTATAAGCAAGAACAGCAGTAATTGTTTTCCAGTCACTGCAATTGTAGTAAGTATAACATTTCACTTTAGAAGAAACTAGAATCCCAGGCCTGTAAAGGATGTTAATATAGAACAGCATTTTTTTTCTTCTGTTGAACAGTAAAAGATTGTACAATGATCTCTTAATTCAGTCATTGTACTTTTCTAAAGGTCTTTAAATCCAAATTTGACATATCTTCTGACCTTTAATCTGCACAGAGCAAATGGTGTAAGCAGAAGTCTGTACAGAAGTGTCAAGTGAATCTCATTCAGAGTCAAGACACAGGCTGTGTAGTGACTAGTCACAGGGCTTTGTTTTAAAATCTCCTGGCTTTCTTTTCTTGATTAGTCTGTTCTGGGACTGTTTATACACTGCTGTGTTAGGGCCCTACTGTGGAATTCTTGAACTTTCACCAGTTGCTGGCAACTTTCCTTGTAATGCTCCATCCTGATCTCCATCTGTCTCTCTCAGTCCCTAATTTGAAGGCAGAGTTCTCCTGCTGGCTGTCACTGGGAGGCAGGTAGCTAAAGGGACTAAAGAACCCTTCCTTCCACTGAGGGGAGAAATCCTCTTGCTTGTGTAGTGTTATGTAAATGGGCACAGTGTATAAACTCAAGAAATTTGGCTGATTTTTTAGTTCTGTGGTTCTAAGAAACTCAGTAGGGTTGGCTTAAAGTTGAAAGTAAGGAATCCAGTTATTTTCTCAGTATGTGTTTCCTCTCCTCTTCAAATTGCACTTTATTAATACTTTTCTTTTTTAGTTAAAAATAAAAAAAGAGTAAAACACTTGAAAATTAACAGCTGAGGTCCAGCCACTGGGTCTTCCCATGTTCACTATTCTTGTTTTCACTCAGTATCTCATCAATCACCCTTCTTGACCAGTGTGCCTAAGTGTAATTTGGCTCTGATTGCCCCCTGCAGTGGCAGTTTGTTGTGGTTGTGATATTGTCTTGTTGCTTGCTAAATGTGTGGTTGGTACAGTTCAGAGAGAAGAGATCACGCTAGGTTACGGCACATTCTCAGAGGGTGTTTTTGTTTGTTTGTTTGTTTGTTTGTTTGTTTGCAGAAGGCCAGATCCTCAGATAAAATATTTGTGTACTATGTCTGCTCAGGACGGGTTTGTAATCTCTAGACAAGGTGAAGTCACCTTATAGTTATTCCCATTAGCATCATTGTTCCTGAAGTATTTTCTAGCATTTACCATTCTTTGAGTTATTAGGGCATTGCACCAGGCTGTTTTACCAAAGGTGAACCTGGTTTTAGATAATTGTGCTGCATCCTTTCCAAACACCTAGCAAGAGAAACAGATCACAGAAAATAAGACAAATTCTACCATGAAGAAACAGTAACCTCATTTGAGCCTTAACATTCACTTTTGAGCACTGCTTAAGTTTCCCCTTGATTTTAGCCAATCCCTCAATCACATACTTATATTTTTCTAAGTCACATGTATAGCCACTAAAAGTTATAATTACTGATCAAAATAATTATTAGAAATGAGTGCTGCAGCATATACCCAAAAGCTGTTCTAAAAATACACTTCTCACCAGGCCAATTGAGGGGAAAAAAAACTGCATTGTAAAGAGTTTTACTTTGCAACAGAAATAGCTGTCTTTGAAATGGCCTTCAAGAAGTGTCGCATTTACACCTGACAGTCAGGCTTGCAATACTTTCATCTTGAGTTGTTTGGCTCTCTTAATCTTGACTGCTTTTACAATAATCTCTGCAGAAATATGCAATGATTAGTATAACGTGTATTTCCTGGGAATTATGACTCATTCCAGAATGAGCTGTATATGGGAGGGATATGCACTGCACCTAGATTTCAGCAATCAAGTAGACCCCAATTATCTTTATATGCCCTCTAAATAAATGTGGGAAAGAGGCTGGTTCTGCTGCAGAGTGATTCACAGCAAGGACTTTTGGCTGAGCTGAATTACTCTCCTAAGAGTTTGTCCTGCTGTGTTGACCATGTAGGGATGAAAATTCAAAAGTACAGCTAAACAGTTTAACTGTCTATTTAACTTTTTAACTCACTCTGTTTAACTCTTTGGAAACTTCAGGGAGGTAACTTCATAGAAATTCACATACGAGAGCTCAAAGAGGCTTGTCATTTTATTCACCAGTATTAAAAGCAGAGTGCCATATCATTTTCTTCCATGACTTTCCTTGAGTGACTGCCCAGACTAGTGTGTCACTTATTTCTTGGGGGTTCCCTTGCTCTTTCTCTCTTTGACTCATCCTGCCAGTTGAAGCAACTGATAACAACCCTCAAAGCTAAATTGTGCAGGGCAAAATGTAGCGGAGAGTAGAAGGTCGCCACACTAGCTTGAGGAAGGTAGTATGAGGAGCAGAGTAAGACAGCTCACACAGAGTCTAGTACTGACTCGGTCAAATCTGTAGCAGAGTAAGGGATAAAACCTCAGGCTTTGGAGTTTCAGACTAATCCTGGACCACTTCAAGCCACTTCTTCCTCTCCTGTGGTTCAGAATGGGTTTTGTTGTACCAGCAGGGTGTGTATTACTGCAGTGAGGATGCTCTTGTGTAGATAGCTATGCTGTAAACTGCTCTCAGGCAATAAAGAGTTTCTGGCAACACAGGCCTTTGAATAAGCAGATCACCAGTCCTGTGTGCTTCCAGGTAATACCCATCTCCAGAGCAGAATAGGAATGTGGTTCCAGTCTCCTTCCA
Source organism: Aythya marila (assembly GCF_965140915.1). Classification (NCBI taxonomy): domain Eukaryota; kingdom Metazoa; phylum Chordata; class Aves; order Anseriformes; family Anatidae; genus Aythya; species Aythya marila. The sequence continues at coordinate 17,944,523 of NC_139043.1, read as the reverse complement.
TACAATACAATGGACAGCAGTAATGCCTAAATGGAGAATAATTTAACTCCTGATGCAAAACAGGAGAAGAGAATTCCTCCTGCTTTTAGGAGGCTCCCTTAGAGTAATTCACAGTTGCATCAGTCCACTTGCTCAGCAACTCATTCCTCCTGCAGGTGGGATACCTCACCAGGCATTGCTCATTTTTGAAGCTTCCCCATTGCCCTCTCAGCATAGTTCTGAATGTCAAACATGGGCCCAACTCATGAGGGCAATAAAGAACCAATCCAAAACAGATATTATAGATATCTTATTTACTTTGTTAAGAACACACATTTTTTCCTGAAATTTGCCAGGGATACAGCCATTCATTGAGCCTACTACAAAGGGCCAGTAATCTACATGTTTGCAGGGCATGGTAAACCAGCAAAGACTCTGGCAAACTTTGTACTGAGCCAAACATGACCCATCTGGCTGGACATGGGCCACCTCTGAATCAAAAGTCCTGTAGCTCTGCTTAGCAGCAGTGTGTTCTCAGCAAGATTGCATAAGTCTGAGCACAGCTCCGAGTGGAGCTGGTGCTGTGCAGTCACTTAGACACAGAGGGAGCACAGGTCTGTCTGCAAATCATTGTGCACATGGAGTTGGAGTTTATCAGTACATTCTTCTAAATTCAGATTTTGCATAGATGTAAGACTGTAGTTTTATTTGAGTGTATTTCACCAGATACATCCATTGCAGACATAATTTTGATTTTAAATCTGAATTAACGTTGCTCTTCACAGGCTCTACAGAAACAGAATCACCAGCAATTACAGATCCCATACAGATTTCTCTGTGTTGCTTCTTTTTTGTTTGACACTTGTAATATTTGTAACAGCTGGGAGGTGTACAGCTGTTACTACCTTCCTGTTACAGAAAACTTGATTATTTTTAGTTTCTTCTTTACACCCAGACTAAGGCCAGCCCTTTTCTTGTCACTTCTTAGACTGTAGATGATTCTCCAACCAGTTTCGGCAGAGAGTTCAACAGGGCATCATGAGTCACACTTCCCTTTTCATGGTATTTTTGGAACTATCAGAAATCTCTTAAATGCATTCTGACAATGCGAAGAAGAAAAAGCTGCAGTTCCCTCACTTTGATTTAACTGAATCTTGAAAGACAAGAATGGGGGAATGTGGAGGACACACAGGAACAATGCTGCCTAGACTCATTTTCTTGTTCATGCTGGGTTGATGTTTCTGGTCTTTAGCCGCTTCAATTGCTTGCTGAGCACGGCTGTGAGATCTAATGCCTCCAACAAATACATTCTGATCAGAACAGAGAAAAGTGCTTATTTTGGTTCATAATGTCGATGTGCATGATGGTAATGAAATTTCAGCGTAGATGTCAACAGCACTGATGCAGGGTTTTTTGAGTGGTTGCAGTTTTAGCAAGTGAAGCAGTATAACTGCCCTTGAGGGGTCTGTGTCCTTTGACAACAAAACAGAAAAATATTGTGTTCTGCAAATCTGCTGCTCTGCTGTACTCTGAGAATGGGAAATATAATCTGGTTTAACAAGCACTACTGTTCTCATAATGTCAGATGAAGAGGATTACATGAGAATCAATTTTATGTAATTAAACTCCTCTGGCATAAATAAAAATTGTTTTCTTAAAAGAAAAAAGAAAAAAAAAAAGTTAGGAAAAGAAAAGGCTCCATGAGTACAGCATTCCCCTCTCCCTTCTTGCAGAGCAGTTGTTAACCTCCTACATTAAATGAAAAAGGTAATTGAAACAAATCTTGGGAACTATCACACTCCCACTGGTGCACAGTAACATCTTCCTCTATTCAGTGTTTAAGAAGTCCACCAGAAATGGAAAACATAAGTTAATAGATGTCTTGTTTTGGGTTGTTCTTTGGCGATGGATAAAACAGAACAGCAGAGCTTGACACAGTACTGCAGTTCCCACACCTTTCCCTTGTGCAAGTTGATAAGTCTTTCTCAAAGCCATGGTGATATTAGATGCATCTTCTGGACATAAAATGACCTTCTTGCAGGAACAAAGGAGAAATTGCTTCAGCTGCCCAAACTTAAATTATCAAATGAAGAGGATAAACAAGAGGAAGTATAAATAGAAGAAGCCTGGGTTACAAAGGAAAGAGGTTTCTGTTGAGGGGATAGGATTTTGCCTGCAACTCTGGCTTTGAATGCAGTGATATTCTTTAATGGTAAATGGAAATCAAGCAGTGGCAAGCCATGCAGGGCTGAAGAGTCAATTTAAAGTTTAATATTACCACAGTCTTTTTAATATAACTTGCGGCTACGTAAAACCAAAAGTTGTCTCACGGTGCTATTGCAAGGATACATGTACAGTACTAACAGGACAGCTCTTGCAGTACAGATGGGTTCCAAAGGAAATGGAAGTAAAGACCAGATCCAGAAGACATTTAATTGCTTTACATCAGGTCCATCCCTTTCAATGCTGCTTGCTTGTGTGTTTTCTGCTTCAAGATATTTGAATACATGCAAAATTAGAGCCCAGTTATGGATTCATTGCAGCAAAAGTTGCTTTTGTGTCTCCCAGAGATACACTCTCTTCTTGACTCTCTCTGTTTATTTGCACTGCTTATGTGGAAATAGGCACATGCATTGCATGTCACATGTTGCATGGTAGTAATAAGGCTCTGTTACTGGACTGTGTAGTAGTCCCATTGCTTTTTCACCTCTGTGTAATTCAGCTTCACAATCATCATTACAGCTGAGTCTCCAAACAGTCTTTTTGGCCTGTAGTAAATACTAAAGGAAAGAAAGCATTTGGAAGGGGATTGCTTTCCTGCACAAGTCCAGGGTCCTAATGACAGTATGAGAGTAGTCTGCAAAATATCCAGGAATAAAACTGGCAAAATTTGCCTCCTGTCCTCCATCAGTGCAGTGCAGATTCTGTTTATCCATGTTGTTCATTGTACTTTCTGGACACTGAGCCTCCTACCCACAGCCTTGGGTACTGGGCTGTGATACTGGGACAAAGACCATGAAACTGTGCTGGCTCTTGCAATGAAGTCTGACACGTTAGTGTCTGAATCTTAAGGCTGCAGCATTAGTCATCTGTAGTGGCTGGGAAACTCCTGTCTTTGTGCTACAGACAAAGGAAAGGCTCCAGTGATAGCTGACACCTGCCTGAGAGAGGAGGAAACTGCACTATTACTGGCACCTGGGTAAGGACAGGCCGCTCTTTCACCCTCAGAGAGCGATCATTACAGACAAGAGAAGCTGAAAAAAATGCTAGATGAAGTGCACTCGTGCCTGCACTTCCATCACTCAGATCTTGGTTACACTCACAGTTTGGGAGGGCATCATTTGCCCATTTTTTCCAGCCCATCTTCTGGCCTGGCAATCAACAAATAATGCCAACTGGTGCCTGCTTCACTTTCTGCACCTGCAGCCCCGTCAGCAGACAGCCTGCCTGAACTGAACTAGCACCCATGAAGTAGGTGATGTGGATGTCGTCTGTTACCTGCAGTAAATCTTACTGTGAGAGTTCAGAAGATTCTTAGCTTCTGTCAGCATCATGTTTATTCATTCTAGTTTTCAATATCAGTATCATTGCCTCTTTCTCCTGTCCACTGCTACATATATTAAAGGTCTTGTCTGGGTAGAAAACATCTGTCTGCTTTTACTTGTGCCAAATGTCAAAATTAAGGGATTACCCTGACCTTGTCTGGAGTTGAGGTAAAAAGTGATTGTGTTTCATACAACACAGTTCCTCTGCTGTCTCAGTTTACCAAAATATATACTCAAGGGGAGTGAGATCATATCAGGAGATTCAATTTACTTAGTAGTCTTCTGTCATATTGCACATCTTTGATTTTGTTTTTGAACTCTCCTGTTACTTACCCAGTGTCCCTTTCCTGATTTTCCTCCATGTCATAGAGCAAGTATAATTGACATAAATTGTAAATCTATTTATTGCTGTTTTCACTGAGTTTAGCAATGTCTTTTCTTTTGGGTAGACAACAATCCAACTTGGGGGGAATGTTCTTGCAAATTTCTGTAAGACTACATAATTTATTATTATTATTATTATTATTATTATTATTATTATTATTATTATTGAAAGGGAGAAGAAATTTTATTTTAAAATAAACTTTATTGAAGTTTAATCCTGATAAAGAGATTTGAAGTTTTGAAATGCTTCTTTATTGTGTACACTTTCTTTCCTGTGGAGTCCAAGTAAATTATTCTGGGTCAGGATGTATTTCGCATATTCCAGTGTTTCTGTAGCACTTTTCTCAACAGTGCGACCATCTCAACCAGGCTTTAGGGCACTGTCATTACTAAGCTAGATATGTTATCATCCTGAATGCTTTTTCTGCATAATTTTTACCACGTTATTTCATCATACACCCCTGTTTTTGTCCTATCCATAATGTTTATGTGGGTCATTTTTCTTTTTAAAGACAAGTGCTAGAGTTTGACTGTTATATCCTTTATAAATATATTATTATTTTTTTATTTTTTTCTGTACTTCATAGCTCCAGTCCTGCATCTGATGTAGGCATATGATCAAGTAGGGGATAGTACAATGAAAAAGTGCTTAATGGTATCAGTTGTGGGATCAGAATAGAAATTTTTAATTCTCAAATACAGATGTGTGTTGTATCAAAGAAAAAAAAAAGTCCTGCTTTTCAAACATCCATGTTTTTGAGTTTGGAGCAATGGAAAGGTGGAATATTTTAGCTGAATTGCAGTCAAGATGGTTACAGATGCAAGATCTACTCTGTGTTTCCTTTCATCAAAAAATTGTATGTCTCTCTTTTCTAGGTTTGAACGTATTCATACAAAGAAAGGGAACTACACTAAGTCACTAGTTTCAAACCAAGAAGAGGTAGATGATTTAGCTACCCTGGAGGTACTGGATGAGGTAAGAACATCCTTTTTCATGTTTCCTGAAGAAGTGTAATCAGGTATTAAATCACAGTGATGAGCTTGATATTCAAGTTCATATATACATGTATTACCACATTTCAATGTGTAAGTGTACAATAGCCATTTACTTGCTTATGCCAAACATCTTAAATGAGATTTTCTGTGTCCAGAGTGGTTCTAACTCCATACTAAAACTTTCCCTGCAGTCAAAGCCTCAGACTGAGCAGTATAGTAGCACCATTTGATTGACTCGATCTGTATCACTGGATTTTATTCCAGGAACAAGCACGTTCTCATCTGTTGCTTAGACATCTAGTGTTGTCCTAGCTAACTGTGGCTGTTTCCTAGGCTGGGTTCCCACTGACTTATTTTGGTGTGGAGATGCACTGACATCAATTTATGTCAGCTGAGTCTCTGACCTGTCAATGCCTTCTGTTGAACTTTTGACTTGGTGGTTGATAGGAATCTCACTTGTTTGTCAAAGGTCAGAAGTGACTCCACTATGTTCAGGGAAGCACATGTAAGAAAGGAGGGAAATCTGTTGTGTTTATAGCGTAAGTTTCAAAACCCCAGAGAAGAATCAGGCCACAGCACATTATCTGCAGGTCATAGAGGCCATCAGTAGTTGTAAACAAACTGTCATTTTTCCTTTACCAGGCTGTTCATAGGCTGGTGCATACTATAATTCACATCCTCCTTTCCATAAGATTTCTCTGGTACATTGTATCTTTGTCAGTCCAGAATACTAAATGTGGCTCTTGAGCTGGTAAGTTACCTAAAGTGAACAGCCCATGGAACTTCTTCCATCATCCAAGAGTTTAGTAATAGTAGCTTAATGTTTAGTTAATGTAATTGAGCTAATCCAGGTTTCATCTGCTTCACAAAGCTCAGTTTTAAGCATTTTTGTATTAGGTATAATCATATCCTATCAATACTGCTCTTTGTCTTTGGCAATGAAGTGTATAAAAAGTCTAAGCAAAAGAGAAAACAAAACAAAACAAAAATAAAAAAACAACAGACAAGCTGAAAGTGTATCCTATCACCTCAGAGGTGAAACATTCTCAAGAAAGTCCTCAGGGAATCACCACCTAAAGGCATCATTTGACTATGTGGTATTTTACACAATCCGATCCAGTTTATAACCTCTTTCATACATGAACAACAGCTTCATAGAACTCCTCAAACCTCCTCAAAAATAAAGGAATAAGGTCTTAATATTTTCATATATAACTCAGTTTTCATATATAATTCAGTTCATATATAACTCAAACCAACCTCAGTCTTGAGGTTGGTTTGAATTTCTTCAGCCAGATGTATGTTCTGTTTTGATTGGAAATCTAACTAGGCCCTTTACATGCTCAGCTATGTATGTAGACTGTTCAGGGTAAGTTTGTCAATGGAATGGTTATGCCAATAGGGGGGCTTTTTTTTTTTTTTTTCCTTGTTTCAGAGAGAATTGTCTTTGCAGGAATAGAGACTGATTGTTAATAATAGGTAGTCAAATCACAGTAGAGACTGGTTGTTAATATAGGTAGATAACTGATTGCTTTCATTAACAGCATCCAAACAGTTGAATAACTGTGTCCTATCCTAACTGGCAGTAATGTTAGGGCAGCTCTAATGGCAGTTATGAACTCAAGCATAAGGCTTTTGCTCGATGAGTTACATGAAGCTGTAGTGTTAGAAATTAACATGGGATTGTCACATGATAAGCTTTGATTAATGGAATTAAAGCACTAATTATTAACTAATTTTTCAACAGCCATTTGGGGATCTGTAAATGTGTATTGTTCAAAGAGAGATTGAACACAAGAAATTATGAATGCCAGGGTGTTTGAAAGTATCAGAAAGATCACTTCTGATCAAGATCATTTGTATTCCTTACCATTAATGCCTTCCATCTCTTTTCTACTCACTCATTGTAACTACATAAATGTTTTGTACATTTTCCTAATATTCCTAATATTCTTTTTTCTTTTTTTTTTTTCTTTTTTTTTCTTTTTTTTCCTATGAGTCAATGTTCCTATTCTTTCTCCATCAGAATACAGTAACAGAGCAGTTGCAGAAAGGTTATGCCAAGGATCAAATCTACACATATGTTGGGGACATTCTCATCGCTGTCAATCCATTTCGGAATGTAGACATTTATTCTTCACAGGTGTGAAAATCTAGGTTTGGTTCTTTTTTACTCACACTGATTTCCATTAAAATATGAATGTTCATGTTAAATATAAAGTAAGACCATTCTTGAGATTTGTTTCAGTTTGCTCTGAAAAACAGAATTAGCAATACAATAGTTCCTTCAACTGCATGTTGACACACGTCCCTATCATGTTGAATTTCAGCATAGAAATGAGAAACTCAAAAAAAAAAAAAATTATCTCAGGTATCTTTATGTCTATAGTGTAGATCATGTCTATATCATATTTTAAGTGTAGATAACTACATCCAAGCAAGTCACACATTTTAATCACTGAATGGAAATGAGATTTTTAGGTCATTGTTCTTTTAATGACTTTCAATGTTAATTCTAGGATGAAATAGATTAAACGCAAATTCATGAGATTTGTTGACTGGACCACCACTGAGTGTAAAAACTGCCATGGACAGTTAGTTTAGAAGTAGTATTTGTACAGATACGTTCATTAATATGGCTAAATCTTACCCCTTTTGTAGAGGAGAACATTCCTCCTCCTCCAGTTCCTGTGGAGAATTTCTTTACCTAGGTAAATGGTTGGCAGTAGGAGCTGTGGACATTTCCTCCCAAGACAGCTGGGGAAGCCATAGCTATTTAGTTGATCATACAGTTCATAAAGCAACAGAGTAAAATTTTAATTTTTGTGAATTTGCCCCCCTGCTATACAAAGTGAACAGACATGAAATCTGGGTAACACAATAATTTGTTGTTAATAATTATCAGTTACTGAACGTACAGGAACAATCTTCACTTAGGTTTAACCATCAATATCATGCAGAAGAACAAAGAGGATGTAAACTGTAATTTCATTCTAAATGAAATAAATAAGTAGGTGCTTTATATTTGGCAACCCTAAATTTATTCTAATAATTTGAGTTTTACAGCATAGGGCTGACATCATGCAAAATTGTACTTCATCTTTTTTAGTAGTTCTTATAGTTCTAAATACAGGTTCATGGTATAGCGAGTGCAGTAACAACTCACTCAGAAAGCTTCGCTGCTGGTAACCTCAGCATGGTGTCTACTAATTTGAGAATAGAACTAAACTCCGGTAAGCGCAAAAAGAGATGTTAATGGGACACAGTTAATGTTTTCGTTTTTCTTACACTTAGCATTCCAAACTGTATATTGGAGCTAAACGGACTGCCAACCCTCCTCATATTTTTGCTGTTGCTGATATTGGTTATCAGTCCATGGTGACATACAATTCTGATCAGGTAAAGATGAGATAATTTACTTACATCTTCTGCTAGGCTGAGAGATATGTAATGCACTAACACTCATGCTCTTGTTCTCTGCAGTGTATTGTAATTTCTGGAGAAAGTGGAGCCGGCAAGACACAAAGTGCCCACCTTCTAGTTCAACAGCTCACTGTCCTAGGAAAGGTATGTTTTAAAGGGGATGTCTCTAAGGCTTTGATATCTTAGGCCTAATAGAATGACTGAACCTGGTGGCAGGGCACTGGTGGGGGGCCAATACTATAATAGATTTTCCAAAGAACTCCTGTAAGGCCAGACTGGAACCTGGTGCTGATCTGTCTAGCCCTTTTTCTCTCCTGAAGTAGGTCACATGGAAATATTTTCTGCAAGGAAGTGCTCCCTGCAGTGAGGGCTTGTCCTTGTTTAACTGGGTGTCTTTGAATCACCTAAACTGCATTACATGAAGTGATCTATCCTTTCACTTCCAGCCACAACCAGTTTGCTGTCAGTGGGATATAGTCATTCAGGGAACTGACCACTCTAATTGTACAAATAGAATGTCATTTTTGCATTTCCCAAGTGCAAAAACAAGCAAAACAAACTAATCTATTGGTGTGGTGCAGTGCAGTAGTAGGCAGATGGCAGTAGCAGTAGGCAACGATCATACAGACAGAAGGTAGACTAGTCATCTCAGAATGATGGACCACAGAAATGGATAAGCTCTGTTGTCATTATTATGATCATATATATACATATATATGATAGATGATACATATGATTGTGTGTTATCACTTCCAGCCAGACATTAGTTCTGCAGAATGCTGTATTGTGACAGGTTTCACACTATACACCTGCCTTTTTTTTTTCCATACAATTTACATAGGATTGGCTGTTCTGACAATGCGTCTACTTCTTCACAAGTGTAGTGGACAGCCAAGTATGTGTCAGCTTGTGAAAGTCTGGTGTATCAAATGCTAGCTGTATGTGTGTGATGTCACACTCAATTTGAGAAGTAAAGCCTTCATCTACTGATTCCATTGCATTTTGTTGCCTTCTTAAGTTGGCAGACCTATGTTTCTTTGAGATCCATGGTAAGGCAGGGGCCTATGCACCTGATGAGGAAAATTAATTGGTCAGTGTGATTGATGAAAACTCGAAGACTGTTTTTGCCCATACTAGGTGAAATTTCGTTCACTCTGAAATCATTTACATTCCTACTCCTATGAACCCCCTCAATAGAGGTATGCCTACATGTTTAAATTGAGGTTTGTGCTCAGGTGGTCATGTGCGAGCTAGCTTTAATGTCGTTCATACAGTTGCAGTTGGAGTGAGAATGAGGAGGACATGGTTCAACGCTTATATAGATATAATCTGTAGTTGCTAGCCTGTACCACAACACCTTCACTGCTGTTGTCACGTACACTAATGAGTCAAGATAACACAGGTGTGAGATGTGCCTAACCTTGTTACAGATACAGTTTGAGCTGTTCATTCACTGTAACAAAGCTGCAAGAAGATCAGATAGGTGGCTGAATAAATGACATATAACACCCCTATTTTGTCATTCTTGTGCAGAAGTTTATACCCAGGCTTGTAGTATTGAAGTAGCCTCCTTGAGATCATGTGCATGAATCTAGGCCTATGTGTAAGGGTTGTTTTGTATTGCGTTCACTCAATGACACAGGAAAAAAGGAGGAACTGTCTTCAGTCCTTCCTTTCTCAGGCCCATATGCAACAGTCTGAAGTACACAAAAGTCACACTTCATGGTGCCAACTAGATGAGGAAAGAAGCATTTAAGAAGGAATGTATTTGAATGATTATCATTAACTTTAAGCAATATCTTTTCGTATCTAGGCTAATAACAGGACTCTACAGGAGAAGATCCTCCAGGTGAATAACCTTGTAGAAGCATTTGGAAATGCAGGCACTATCATCAATGATAACTCCAGCAGATTTGGAAAATACTTGGAAATGAAATTCACTTGTGGTGGCACTGTAGTAGGAGCTCAGATTTCAGAGTACCTCCTTGAAAAATCCAGGGTTGTCCACCAGGCAGTGTAAGTATAAAAATTATATTTGACCTAACTGGGGTTTAGAGAGAAGGCCTACGATACTGAAAATTTTTTCAGGACAAAACACAAAGAAGAATAAGGTACTGTGTAGTTTTCATTGTTATTGTTTTGTGTATTTGTTTTTATATATAAATATATATATATATGTATATGTGTGTGTGTGTCTTTTATATATTTATATACATATAAATGATATATGAATAACTTATAGATCTGTAAGTTAATTGAAAACTACTTCCAGTATTTGTTTCATTATTTCTTGGGTTATTTAAACAAATCCCATAAAGATCCATAAGTGATATATAAACAGAATGTTAGAATAGCTAAAGAATTAAAAGCTTTCTAGTGGTTCTGTTATACATTTCTTTGTGGAAGTTTGAAGTAAATGGTTAGTATTGTACTAAGTACATGACTTCAGTTTAATTCCTCTAAGTTTCTTCTTGTCTCGTAGATATTTTTTCTGAAAAATGTTCATGCATCTAGTAGGCTCTGGCTTATACAGGGTCATAGACCAAATACAGTACAGATCCAACTATATTGTGTGTGTATCTTATAATATAAAATAACAGAAAAACTAAATGTTCTTTGCATTGAATTAAAATCATTGAAATTTATTTCCTGTCCCAATATGTAACGCATTCAGGTAAAAAATATTTGCCAACTCTATTTCTGTCATAACAACAGAAAAGACAGAGTTTGAGACAAGGAATCTTGTCACTGTTGTAAATTTTTCTCCTTACTGATCTTGTCTCATTTCTACTTTTTTTGTAGTTCTGCATGACCTTGTTGTCTGTTGTATATTGTGATATGAAGGACTTCTAAGTCCCACTGGCAATGTTTTAATAAATAATTTAAAGTTAGAGGCAATTTTATGAAATGCTGTTTTCTTTCCCCAGCTGAGCATAGACACAGAAACCACTTTTTCAGAATAAAATTTGCTTTTCCCTAAAATACCACTTTTTTTTTTTTTTTCAAAGTGTTATTTATTTATTTATTTATTTTCTGTCACTGCCCGTTGGTATTTATATTTAGCCACATGCTGAGACAGCAAGTCAGCAAACCATTTAGGTGCCTCAAATGCACTTTAGGTATCTGTGTAGTTATCTGAATTCACAGGAGAATGCCACTGAACTTAGCATGAAAACCACTGTAGGAGGTTAATGCTTGAAGCACCAGCTTCCAAGGGTGCCTGAAGCTGTTTGTGTTGAGCAGAGCTTTCCCCGTTGCTGAGCTGTCTGTGTGGCTGGTCCATATGGCCATGCCAGCACAGAGAACTAGAATTCTGGTACCTGCATTGCATGGGCAGTCTGTTCTGCTCTTCTAGGAGAGCATGACACAAATGTGGAGGGAGATCTCGGAATGATTTTTTGCAGAAAGACCATTAATTACCAAAAAAATGGGATACCCAAACTCCAGACCCACTTTAAATCCAGAGATTTTGGATCTGTGTCTCCCACAAAAGAATACGCAAACCATCAGGACATGCTGAGGTTTCACAGAATGTTCCAAGTGTGGCTGTGCAACCCAATGGTCAAGGCACTGAGAGGGAAGATACAAGGATCTGCTCATGCTCCTTGAATCGATTTATTTTTTTTTTCCTACTAATGACAGTCCACAGTAAAATACACCAAAGTTGGCACCAAGCTTGATTTAGGCACCTCTATGCAAGAGCAGTGCACTGGGCTCTGAATCCATGTCACAGAAGCATGTAGTGATGCTCCTGAGACACAAGTCTCAGCTCATGCAGAAACCAGAGGTTTGAATACAATTCCTTTTTGCTCTTTCATAATGAGTGACTTGGCCATCTCAGAGGTCAGTGGTGGCTGTGAATTTCCACATAAGCATCGATTTCCTGCTCAGAAAATGCACAGGAATCTTGTCTGCGCAAATAAGCCTTCTGTCCTGGGTTTGGGCACCTAACTTATAGGCAAAACATTCCAAGTCATAAGGCTTTTTACTGAATGTATCCTTATGGGCTTTCTTGGTTCATGGCTAAAGGACTCAAAATATATTGGATTAAGTTAATCAGGAGTATACAGCTCTCCCATGGTCAGAAGAAAAAAAAATGTTAACGAAAGTTAAGCAGCCCATGTGATGTGGGTGGATGAGCAATGTGAACCTCGGTAATAAAGCCTCTTTCAGTCTTATGTCAATTTGTGTGAGCCTTGCCTGTTACTAAAATAACATTTAATAATAGCATAGTATATCATCAGTAAACGTAACATAGTTAATTTACTAAACAAGTTTGTTCCTTCTATTGTTTCAGAGGAGAGAAAAATTTCCATATTTTTTATTATATTTATGCTGGTCTGGCAGAAAAGAAAAAACTGGCACATTACAAATTGCCAGAATATAGACCTCCCAGGTAATACAGTTTATTTTTACATAAATTGATTACAAAGTTTGGTGGTGTTGAATTATTGTCCTCATTTAAATTCTAACTCTGTATATGTCAACTCTTCCAGATATCTGCAAAATGATCATTTCAGAATAGTGCAAGATTTTATGAACAATAGCTTTTATAAGTCTCAGTTTGAATTAATTGAACAGTGCTTCAAAGTCATAGGTTTTACACTGGAGGTGAGTGCTGATAACCCTTTTAAAATGAATTTTAATGACTTCTTTAAGAAGGAAAAGCTTACAAAAATAATTCAAATAGTCATCCTTGTTATTTTCTTACTTTAGCAGTAGTGTGTTTACATTTAATGATAGTACATGGTCAAATTACTGTTATCTTGCTACATATATATTTTTAAGGTTTCAAGGCACTGATAAGCTAATAAAATGGTGTTAGTCAACAAGACTATGAAATCAGCTGAGTAATTGGGAAAAAAGGCTTTTGCAATTTAAATGCATATAAAATGTTGTAACTGTTTATTAGCCTATCATTTTAGGGCTGTGAATATGAGCCTCATCTCTGTTTTAAGATGATGTCCATAGTGAGAGTTCTAAAAATTCACTGAGATTATCTGATTTTTGATTAACTTAATAAATTTTCACTACTCCAGTGGCAAATTTGAGTGAAGTTTTTACATCCCTTTAGAGTGAATCTGATCACTGAACATTAACTGAAACCATTCTTTATCATCTCATATCATTGCTCTGCTGGCTATTAAACCCCTCTCATCAGGTTGTTTTTCATGTACTTGTAGTAAAAAACAGGCCTTTGTGTTTATAAAATAGGATGCAAGGAAAGGAAACCCCATTCTGCATCATAGTTGTTTCCTCTTAGAAGAAACGGTGCATCATGGCTGTTGTTTACCACTGATTTTATTAATCACAAATGACAGTAGGAGTATGAGCTGTACAATATCTGTGAAATATAAAACTAGTGCTGCAGAATGGATGCATGTTTTAGTTTCTTTAACAAAACCATATGTTTTAAGGAGCTTTTCACATAAGACTACTGTGTTCATTTGAAAATTTCTATTTTCCCTTAATGTAAGTATTTGAATAGCAAACAGAACATATTTATTCATCTCATCTGTTCATCTATACTCCTTTTGCATTACGCTGCAGTAACAGCAGAGTTCACAGTCTTTCTCCTCTATGTGTTTATTCACAACTGCACTTAGTAATATCACACATCCTTTCACACCTGTACTTCCAGTGTTCCAGAAGCAACCTGGGAGGATATGCACTGTTCAGCACTGATAGCAGTTTTATCGCAACACCAAAGACCTTGATAAGCCCTAATTAATGCCATGTAAAGCAGGAAGTTTGTTCTTGTTCCAACTTCTTTTGTTCACTTTGATAGATGGAAACAATAGTGCTGATCATCCAGAAGTGGAGATTTTCCTTATATATTGAAGTTTCAGTCGCAGCTATGTCACTGGCTGCTCAGGTCTAGCATGCACTTTCACTTCATTAACTTTGTGAGCCACCATGAGCTTAGTCTGTAAAGAACCATATACGTGTAGATTCCCTACAATTTCCAAAGTAGGTTGTGTAGCATAAGCAATCTGTGCTTACATGTGAGCCCTATATATGACAGCCTGTCTCACATTCTCCACAGGGTGAATTAGCCTGTCTGAGGCTATGTTTGCAAGAGTGAAGGAATACAGAAGTCTTTCTCTATTGAGGTTCTGATATGAGACACAAGGAAACTGCAGGGAACCAGCTCTGGTGCCCATGTAAATCACTTAAGAACTGCCAAGGGAGCACTAATTTGTCTGTTTCTGCAGCAGGTGACAGAGAAGGATGCCAGCAGGGGAGGGATGATTTCCAAATGGCAAAGGTCTGATGAGTACTTGGACTGGGTTTGCATAAAGCTTCTCAAGAGTTCCAAGTGAACTCAGGGTGTCCACACCACCCTCTTTGTGGAGCGATGGCTATTGCCAGAAATCAGAGTGTGTGTGTGCAGAGACAATTTCTTTTCATTGAAGAAAAAGATACTGTAAGACAGTGAGTTCCTTTTCTAAGTTCACTTCATAGTAATGCAGCCTTAAGCTTTGACATTCATCCCAGTGCAGAGAAAGGTCAATATATATATGCATGTTCTGTGTTTCATTAGCAGAAAACATTGTATAGAATATCTTCCTCACTCCAACTAAAACCGAGACCTAAACAACACTTTATTTCTTTTAAATTTGTTTTTAACTGACTGACAGACTTTCATGGTAACTACAGTCATTACTTCCAGTCTTAAAATCAGACTGTTTTGTTTCAGGATGCATGGCAAAATTAATAAAAAAGGCTGGCTGAGATGAACAGTAATCTTGCTATATAAGACAGATCAAGCCAGACTTAAAACACACTGGAAAAGGGCACAGAAATGTCAGTAGCAATATATATTGTACAGTATAATGGCAGAAGTTAAGCTACCCATTTCTTTGAATTTTATGTGCCCCTAAGCTTAAAATGAAAACAATTGCTTAAAACCTACAGAAACTGTGAGGCAATTATCCTGAGCATAATTTTTTTAGAGTGAGATGGTCTAGTTTGTCTTGCTGTCACTGGAATAATTAATTTATTAACTGCTAGATTAACTTCTGACAGTGCCGAAAACAAGATCAAGTCTTTAAGAGCAATTAAAGGTTTTATCTGAGTAAATGATGCCTGATGTGGTACCAGCAAACTTCTGAATATTAGGAAAAAATGCTGTGGAATTACAAAGAGTCTATCATTATAACACACTAATCAAATTTACAAAAGCGCTTCTTGTAAAACTACTATAAAACTTATAAAGCTGCTATTTACAAAATACACTATTACTGTGTGCCTCAGTATATATAGTATTGCAGATTTCTAGCTTTAAACCTAGCATGCTTTACAGGAACACTTCAACATTTCTAAGCAAAAAGTACTCACAGATCATCGAGTATGCTGATAAATGTTCACAGTTCAGGTGAAAATTCACAGCTGAAAAATCACAGTTCAAATCTAAGTGAAACCTGCAATGAAAACGTTATTTCATTAATTGCAAATATGATTTTGTCCTATGTAATTGCTTAAAATATTTACTGTATGCTTGACTTCATTGTCTAGACAAAATTAATTTCAAGGTAGAATACCTATTCAGAACCTACTAAGCCATTTGAAATCTATAATCTATATTTAAATATGGTCCGTACCAAAGTGCTATGGTGTGTACTCAGTTCCTAAGTGACATTTTGAGTGGTAAAGTGCTTTGCTAAATAGCGATGTGAGGTCTCATTCTTCTCCCATTGAAGCTCTTGTTCCAATGACATCGAGAGGAGCTGTCGTAGACCTGTTATTTGGAGTACTCTGTGATTCGAGAAATTTCAATACAGATTTTTTGATATTTTTGTTGATCTAGGTATTACATTTTTAGACAAGGTTGTGCCTGCAGACACAGTGAAGGCTATATATAAATACCCTCTGATTTTCTTCTGTGCAAGAGAATTACGCTTACCACTGTTTTGAGCTTCCCCTACTCCACGTCAATCCTGTTCTGTTGACAGGTGTAGAAGAGAGATTAGGCAATGGTTTGTCTTGCCCTCCCTGGGTGTCTTATGTGTGAAAGACTATGTTGAGTACAGACCAGATAATAATTGCTAAGGAAAGTATTCCTAAAAGAAGGGGTCATGTTGTAGACAGCAATAGAAAGTGATTGTTCTATGTGTAGGAAACACATGGCAGAACAGCATGCCCATCACACAAACCAAAGTGACAAACTTGTCAGGCTATTAAGCATTACATCTTTTTTTAATATACTTTCAGGAACTTGGAAGTGTGTACAGTGTTCTGGCTGCCATTTTAAATGTGGGGAACATTGAATTTTCTGCAGTAGTATCTGAACATATGATCGACAAGAGCAACATTTCCAATCCAGTAGCCCTTGAGAACTGTGAGTTTTTTCTTGATTTAACATTGTATTCCTTTAGCATTTTAGTAGCAAATGTTACTGCAAGAAAGTTATCAGTGAAGACTGTATTCACATGGAAATTTTGCAAGAATAATTAAAAGTTGAAGTTAGATTAATTCCAAGCCCACCTGAATTCAAATGTGGAAAGAAAAATACCCAATTTATGCACCTTATTTGACTAACCAGTTTACTGGCATTCAGGAAACATGACTAATACTGCAGATGCTTGAAAAGAAAATCTTTGGAGTTTTTCCAAGGTTATTTGAACGTTTGATGGAGAACATCATTAACATTTTGAATATCTTTTTTTGTTTTCAGTTTCTTTTTTAGATCCTCATTACTTGTTCCTTCCATGTACATGTTGAACTATAGCTCACTAATTATTTGGAAGGGATATCTTACATTATAGGTTGCAAGAAAGCAGAGGAGAGGAAGAGGCAAAGATTCTCAAGGAAGTTCCTACTCATTACAGCTGGGGAGTAAATGAAGTCTTAATGCTGTATTTTGCACATTTTCCCATCATAGAAAAATATTGTTCAACTGGGAAAGAAGCAACCATTTTTTGGAGCAAAGGACAGCTGCAGATTATAGGGATGGATTATAACTGAGGGCTATTCACACCTCATAGCTTTCATGCTCCTGACATGGTCACCTAGATTCCCTAACATTTCTCCATAGACAGTTTGGAGAAGCAATCTCCTTGAGGGAGCAACTTAGAACACCTAAAGGCCTCTACTTTGAACCATTTACTGACTATAGTGGAAGGTAGGAAGGCTAAATTAGGTACTTACCATTGGCTGGTGTGAACACCCTTGTTTGTCATAGTTTAAGGCTGTGATTTGCCCCTTATTTGGTAAGACATTGTACTTGCAGCCTTGACATGCATATTTTTTCTTCAGAAATCTGCCTCTGAGCTGTGACCTTACTTCCCAGGTGCATCCTTGCTGTGTATTCAGGCAGATGAACTGCAAGAGGCACTTACCTCTCACTGCGTAGTAACTCGAGGAGAAACCATTATTCGTCCCAACACTGTGGAAAAAGCCACTGATGTCAGAGATGCCATGGCCAAAGCACTCTATGGGCGCCTCTTTAGCTGGATAGTCAATCGCATCAACACTCTTCTCAAACCTGACAAACATTTAAGGTAAAAGAAGTCTTTCCAGAATAAAAAGAGATTTTTCTGTAGGAGAAGGATTGTCTAAATTGGAGCACTTAGTGTTCTCATCTACTTTTCTCTGCTACTTTTTTATTTATGACAGCACTATTAAAATACTTTTAATCCTATTTATGCTATGCAGTGACAATACAGTAGGTATGGATAGCACAGGCATCTGGTGTTTTCCTGTTTAACTTTTACTCATTTAACCCTTTGTAAATTATGTGTAATTGTATTGAAATTACATGCTAACTATTTTTTCCCTTATACCATTTACTCCTAACAGTCAGGTTAACTCTTTCATTCATCTGTTGATTACATAGGTTAAACTCTGCTCTTATTTGCACCCATGTTGTTGCTTATGTTGCAGTTTTTATGAGTGGTTATATGTATATATGAGTAGTTTCCGAACACATTTACTGAGGTTAATGTCCACTCTATCCTTACAGAGTGACATTTAAAACACAGACAAAAAAGATACTGGGAATGAGGATATTATACCTTTTGCAAATTAACTGAAGAAGAAATTATACAGCTTACATTGTGGATTCTGTAGGTCAGGACCCTCTCTGGCTGCTAATAGCAGTGAAAAGGCATGAATTTATAACTACTTGAAATGGAATATCAACAACAAATAGCTTTGCAAATCTGGATTTCATGGATATTATTTTTTTTTTTGTAACATCAGATTAAAGCCAAGGCTGCAATCCTGAAATCTGTCCAAGCTTTCAAATATTTGGTTACAACAGAACAACACTCAACAGAATTTTAATCAGTAAATAAAAGAATTAAATGCATGATAGATGGGCAGCATTACTAATCTGTGTGCCTCTCTCATGTGCAGAGTCCTTTTCAAATTGAATATTTACTGTGCTGGTGAGGAAGGAGAAAGTTTGACCTAAAATATTCACTGTAGAAAAACAACAAACAAACAACAAACAAAACAAACCAAAACAAACCAAAACAAAAAAAAAAGTCTGATTTGTTGCTATGGTAGTAATATATTTTTTATTTGCTATCTTTTTGTAATTAGCTCTGGGAAGGAACTGGAAAGACAAATTGCATCAGTCTGATCACCAGAAATGTAATTTCCAGACAGATAAAATAGTCACAAATATAGGTCAAAATGAGTAAATGTCTTTGGTTCCTCCACTATGAAACAATGCAATTCATGAGATGCTATTCAATGCAATTCTCAAAGATGCTATTCAAAGTGCTGTTCATTAGTATCTTGAAGCTCCTTCTCCATATCCAATTTCCTACACTTTTTATGGGAAAAAATAAAAAAATAAAAATTATTACAGATAGCCCCTCCAACGTAGCTATAGATAGAATGTGTTTTTATTTTAATTTAGCTTGGAAAAAATGCTAATGCCAACTATAGGTTGTTATTAAATTATATTGTTATTTTTTGTTTCAACAAGTAATTAGTAGAGGTTTGTTACAATTGCAGAAATTACTACATATTCCTCAAAATGTCTTAGTTAAAATTTCAAACTGAAGTTTTTACTAGTAGTACTTTTCTGAACTTAATTGGTAATTTAAATTCATGTCAAGTTCCAGTACTCAATACTAGAAGTACTTATTAGATGCATAGGAGGTCTAGCTATTCGTTTTTCAGACTTTCATGTTAAAATAAGCAGTTTTAATTGCTATGAATAAGAAATATGAAGAAATATTATCTAATGTCATCAATCTTTAATTTCAAGGTACGATATTGAGTAATGCCTGTTTTATTACAACAGAAACAAAAAGAACTTTGTGTTGTTTCTGCACCATATCAGCTTTCTACAACAGATTGTTAACTAGCGAATATTAGTTTAAAAATAAATTGTAAATCTTCCATACACTTATCAATTGACTTGGTCATTATGTATTTCAGTTTATCTGGTCTGCAAATACAGATATATTTGAATTTATGTGCATTTATTGTATTTCAAATAAAAATGAATTGTTATTTTAAGAAAAATATGGCTTAGCAAAAACTATCCTGTTCAACTGCTGTATAGGTTTTTCCTATTATGTGCTTTCATGGAACAATAATGAAGATAGTTGTTGTAAAATAATTAAGGTACAACAATAAAAAGTTTATTTAACCTTTACAGTGGAAATGATGATGGTTTGAACATTGGAATTCTTGATATCTTTGGCTTTGAGAATTTCAAAAAAAATTCTTTTGAACAACTCTGTATCAACATTGCCAATGAACAAATTCAGTTCTACTTCAATCAACATGTCTTTGCCTGGGAACAGGTATGTCTTGAATATTTTGATAAAGCTTCAGTATTGCTGCACATATGAAAGCTTGTCTCAGGAAATTACACTGTTCCTTCTCCATAGTAGGTCATAAATTGCAGATTATAACAAATGCTTTCTGAGTATGCATTATGTGAAGCACTGTTGGATTGCTATTTGCAAGTAAAATGCCTGCAAAAAATACATTAAACTTGAAATGTACAGTATCTAAGCAACATAGCACAGTGATAATCAGACTGATGCAAATGCTGTGTTATTTTTCTGAGTAATAACATGAGTGATGTAGTGTGTGGTTCCAGAGTAAAAACATAAATGAGTGGTACCATAATTTTTAAATGTAATGTTCATAATAGCTTGCTAATAAACTTAATGAACACTGAAATTCCATTAATAAAAACTGAAAATATCACACTTAATTTGTTCTTGTTCAGGAACTAGATCATATAAGCTAAACCATGATGGATTTAATCTAAATAATTTGATGTGAAACAGAGAAAAGGAACAGAATTTTAACTATAATAGTTTATGAAATTGAAAAGGACAGTAAAAAAAATAAATAAAGATTATCTCAACTTTCTAAATAATTCCATAAAAATCATTTTAAAATCATTATTCAATATTGTTATGTGAAGAAATTACATGTCTGGAGAAAAAATAACAGATATATATCAGAATGCTGAACAGTCAAAAACAGAACAGTCAACATTCACATTTTAGGTGAAATAATACTTTATCTGTTTTATTGAAATTATTGATTTTGTGATCTATAGAGCAAACTCCTCCTGAATACTAATTTTAAGTATTAGAAGAAAAACTGTATTTTGTCAGCTTTAATCACTGCTTGTTTGAAGGTTAGACAGGTAGAAGTTTGGAATGTGTCTAGGTATTCAGGTATGTACATGTGTGTGTTGTCAGTGTAGAGGACTGAAGAGGATTTCAATTTTAATTGGTCACTGTTTTTTTTTTCCTATTCTGAATTGTTTCAGGCAATGCTGTCTTGCACTCTTAGATCTTGTAGTTATTTTATAGATTTGGGGGGGGGGGGGGGGGGGGGGGGGGAGATTTCTCAGTCACAAGTCTTTTCTTGTTTTTAATAAGATCTAAGAGAAAAATTAGCCTAATTACTTAGGTGTTTTCTTTCCAAATTGCATTACTTCACACAGAAAGTGCTCTTGGCTACTGTTGTTTCTAACAGCTTTTCTAACAGCTTGAAACTGAAATAGGACAGACTGATGAATAGTTCATCCCAGGTAAATCCAGGCACTGACCAGGTCCCATGGATTTTCATGTTTTCACTTTGCTCATAAGTTCCTTGACTTGATCGTCTTCCATCATGGGTACATCTTCTTGCTCCCGACTTTCCCTTTGGTCTCAGGAACCTGGAATTGCTGAAGGCAAGAAAGGCAAAGATTAGTGGGGGGGAAAAAAAAAAAAAAAAAAAGGCAATGAAGGTGTCAAGTATCTCTGCCTTTTTCATGTCACAAGTAAACAGAGGTACGACAAGGCCTAAATCAACTGATCATAGCCTAGTTCTCAATAAACTCATGTCAACCTAATAAGCAATGATTTCATAATTAAGCAAGGCAAATCATTTTTTTTGGCAAGGTAAGCAATAAAAACCAATACTAAATGAATTCATGAGACTAAGTTGTACTTTCAGTGTTGCAGGTAGCATGGTTTTAGCATTGTCAAGGGGTTCTTTCTTGTATCTGAATCTGAAAAGTGATCACAGCTTTGCTTTCCTCAGAGGTGCGGCCTACTAAAATATAGCCTCAGCAGTGATAGGAATAGTATTTTAGAATGTGGTCAAAAATCCTGACCTTTGTTGTTCAGTAAATTCCCCAGGCAGCCTCTCTGAAGCGATTCATTACCATACAAAGATGCCCTTTAATATGGGCAAATTTCAGGGAGCAGTCACCCACAACCCTTCAAGAAGGAACACCCTCATTGCAGTTGTCTCAAAAGAATGAATGAATGTCATATGTCTTACATAACATCTGTTTACTGGAGTGATATAAGTTGCCCAAAAAACTGAAGTGGAAAAAAAATAATAGTAGTAATAAAAAAGATTAGACATACACAGATACAGTGGATTGTACCATTCCCATTCACTGAGCAGAGAAAAATTGGTTTTGCTGCTCATTTATCATCTCTGTGTCAGTCTTTCTTGCACTGATACAGTAAATAAGAGAAGTCTGGGTAATGCTTAAGAAAGAACAGCCTCTGGTTTTCCTAAGGAAGAGATTATTTTTTCCCATGAGTGACCATAAACTTCTGATTATAGGAGGTTTTCTCCTTTAGCTTTTGTTTGTTTCCTCTTTAACTTTTTTGCACCAAATGATGCTGAAATTTTTCTACAGGAATGAAAGTTACAAAGAGAATTGCTCAGTATTCAAAAATCCATTATACTCAATGTTTGTCTTAGCATTTAATGTCACTGTTATACTCCTAATGTGGTTTTGCTAGTTTTCAATAATCTTTTCAAACTTTTTGGTGTATACCACATATGTCAAAGATGAAGTGAACAAGCAGAAAAAATAAGTTCACAAAGCGATGCTTCTGCTTATTGTAATAAAGTTTCATGTAGGGTATAAATACCTTCCTACTGCGTGCCCACACTTTCCCAGTCCAAAATTATATATGGCCCCACATCAATATTTGCAGAACAAATGCAGAATAATAGAAAATATTTTGTGGTTACAGGGGATACCCAGGACTGCTCTTTAAAATTCCCTGCTACTTAAAATATAGAATAAGTATTTTTTTCTCTTCTAAATGACCTGAAAAGTCAGTGTTTGTTTAAATGGTATTGCAACACCACTGAGGCTACACCTGTAGCCTTGTGGAGTGTTCAGGCTGACAGCAGTCACAGCATCTGCCTCTGCACAAAGCTAATTGTGTAGGGGCAACAGGAATGATTGCTTCTATTCTGCGACGGAAAATAATAATCTGGAATTTGGATTCATGGATGAATATGCAGATTAGAATGAGATAAAATATTTAATTTGTCTTTTTAATATTTAAAATTTATAATGATTTTGTATCTGTTTGGGTGGAAATCAAAACCTTGTGAGAAAACATCATATAATTTTCTTGAATCAAAAAGAATAATTACACATCATAATGAATTTTCCTCTATCATGCAGGTCTAAAGAACTAAGTGGACTGAGGTATAAGCCATTCAGCAGCACCCCGCTCAGACCAACCTTTTTAACTCCTTGGTTCCAGATTTAAGAAAGCACATAAGCTCCATCTCCAGTTTGGTTCCCAATTCACCTTTGGCTTCCTAAACAAAAGTACTTTGTTGGATCTCAGTCTGGCTCAGTGGTACAACTAATACCATGTTGTCAGAGATTGCCCATCACGTGCTTTTTTATGAGCAGAGATCGAGTCTGCCTAGAAACTTCCAAGGGACACTGCTTATATAGCAGCAGGAGGCTCAGGGTATCTGCTAGAGCAGAGCATCTTTGTGGCAGAAGTCAAGTCAAAAATTAAAGGCATTTATTCTTTATTGTTGAGTAAATATTTGTATTTAGGAATAAAACAGTTTAGACCTGAATACAATCTTCTTTCCCTAATTTAAGAGGAAGTCTGAGTATAGCCTAAGCTAGTTTAGATTCCCTGTAGGCCATGGAGACACAGGTAGGTCTGTCTCCACTGACTGGGAAGGCAATGTGGGCTCTCAAATTGGTCACATCTTTTATGTATATATTGTTAGGTGGAACGAATCCTGGCATGAGGTTTTGTTAGGTTAATAGTAAGCAAAGGACAAAACAGTAAGCAAAGGACAACTTTTCTGCCTTCAGTCCTGTCCTTCATGGTGTTTCTTTAACATGTAAGCTACTGTACCGATGTAAGTTAATTCTCTGCTAGCTCCCTGATCTGCAGGTAACATTGTCCAGCCAGCCAGTTTTCCCATTTCTTTCTCATTTGTGATTCTTCTATGAAAATTAAACAGCATAATGTCAAATATCTAAAATATTTTGGAAAGTGGTAAGGTTATTGTCAGTCAGAAGGATTCTACTTTTTGCATTTTATATATGCAATGTGTGTTTCTTGTTTTGTTTTGTTTTTACATTCATGTAACAATCTTCTACTTAAAGCTGGAAAATGTTTATTTTGAATAACTCTCTGGTGTTCCTATTTAAACCAAAGTGTCATTGTGCTGCATTTTTAGAAAAATTGTATTACATTTATTTATTAAGCATGAAGATAATTTCCTAATGTATCTAATGATTATTTTGTTATTAAGTGAAACCAGGCTGCACAAGCTAATATTACCTAGTTTTGATCACAGAGAAGTCACCATAAAATACTTAGATAAGATAAGAGCCCAAGTATAAGTGTAACTCAGTCATTCCTTTTGACATCCCATCTATAGGAATACTGTCTAGTGGATTATGCTTTAGAATTTCAATGAGCAGCTGCTATTTTAAGGATCTTTCTTGTCATAAAACATCATGGGAGATTACAGCATCCTGTAGCCGATTCAGCTTATTAATTCAAATAAGATCTATTTCATTACAGTTTCATGATGTGCATCATGAAAGCTTTTCTGCTTGCTGCTTGTATCTTAATAATATGGTTGAAGACCAGCAATTGCATAAGAAAATGTAATATGATCTCTCTTAATTCTGAGCCATCTGTCATGCTGGTGCCTGGAAGACTTGGTTATCAGCCATCCTCCAGAAGCCCATGGGAGGTGATGAAGTGAACTCACTCTATATCCTACTGGGCAGATGGTAGCATTACAGAAACTGTCAACGCTCACATCCCATTCAGTTGTCAGGATGCAGGCACTGAAGGCTGAGTGGTCACATACACCAAAGGCATTGAAGGTCAGGCCTTGTGCGTTGGCAGCGCAGGAAGGGGGAGCAGATTTTGCTGCTATGGTGTTGCAGAGCAGCTAATAAAGAGGTCCTTTCAGTTTCAGGGAGAATTCCTCTATCAGTTCTCTTAACTCTTTCACACAAGCATTTGAAGTAGGAAAAAGTCAATCATTAGGTATGTTGTCTACAAGAGGATGTCCTTCTTTGTCAATCATTAGGTGTCGTTGTCTAAGAGAGCTTCTTTGAGGATGTCTGAGTGTCACTGAAACACTCGTTTCTGACAGATTTATCCAGAGCAGTATCATCTGCAATATCTTCCCTTTTCCACCATCATAAGAGTAGTCCTGATAAACCTGAGCAGTTACAGCTGGTTTCATTAATGTAACATCTGTGTGTCCATGGAGCCATAGGCCTCGGTTAAGCTGCCCCTATGCCACTGTTATCTTTGGGAGATAACACAAACTCATTCCTTTCCTGCCTCTAGTTCCTACAGGTATATAATTAACTTCTTACCTATATCAGCGATACATTTATTACTCTTCTGTCTTGTTCTGTGGCTCAGGTCATTGATTAAAATGAGAAGCAAAACTCCACCTGTCCACTGCTGCAGGGGGAAAGTGAATGAAGTTAATGTGATGCACCTGAGATGCAGAGCCTTCATGGGGCTGTAGGAGAGATTCTTACTGTTCACACCCTTGTATAATCATATACACTGAGCCATAATCTATCCTTTGAATTAAGAGCATCCTGACAAATTAGATCAATCTGGATAATAGAAAAGTTTAGGTATATATTCTGTCTTCTCTCTCAAACGGATCAGCAGATCTATTTAGGTCAGTATTTCCAGGACAGTGTTATTGATTTTTTTTTTTTAATTTTACAGTTTCTTTCTGGCTTAGAGATGAAGAGGTATGAAGTCTAATAATGTGTGCTTTTCTGTTGTATATGGCAGTTAACTGCTTTTTGAAACACTCGGTGTGCTGCCTTCTTCACTCATGCTTGACTGCCATTCAGACTCAAGTGAATGACACATAATGAAAGGTCATTGGGGTTAGAGGTCTTTGAACTCATTAATATTAGCCATCATTCATTTTCATGATACTCAATTTACAATGAATTCAGGATAGCACAACTGTGACATTACATCATAAATTAATAAAACACTTCTATAAAGTCCTATCCTTTGGAAGAGAGGTGTTTTTTAAAAATAGATCGAAAGGCTTAATTACATGTTTCATAATGTGGGGAGCAGTCCACACAGGACTGAAGGTAGCCCTGGTTTATATGGGAGCACTGTGCAGTGGGTAACTGCTACTGCATTAGGTAATACAGGCAAACATTGTGGAGGGGTGGCAGTTCCTAGAGCATCCTTCTCTTCATAAATCCACGCCTGTCCTCTGACATGCTGAAGGATTAAAGACAGTCATTCTTCTATTCATCACATATAGTTTAACTGGTTTTCAAGATTTTCAAGAAAAAAACATTGCAACACACCATGGACATGGCTTTTGTTAATAGGTTACTCTCAGTCTCAATGAGAAGTCAAGGATATTTGCAGTCTTCAGCAAAGAAAAAAAAAAAAAAGCTCCTTTATCGTCTTTTAATCATGCTGAATACTTTTCTGCAGTTTCTTAAAAGCAGGAAAAATATTGTAGAGGTCAACCTGAGAAAATTTATTTAATTAAGTTTTAGAAAGTATACACACCATCCTTCTCAAAGTAAGAGCTTTTCCAGGTGTTTGAGGATGGGAGTCAAACAGTTGAGGCTTCTTTGATCTTGAGTCACTTTTGCAAATCTTGGCCACTGTACATCAGATAGATCTAAGCAATAAATTTGGAAAGTAAATATAGCTCCAGATGATTAAGAAATATCTCTTACACTGCAGACCAGGGGAGCAAGTAGAGACTGAAATCTCTATCTGCAAAAACTTTCTGCAAATCTTTCAGTTCTACAAGTCTGTTTTTTTAGCTCTTGCATTATTCGTGGGAAGCATCTTTACCAAATATGCCAGAGGAAGCCCTTAAGTACCCAGAGACTAATTAAAATCTATAGCTTGACAGTGTGATACATTCCAACTGGCATTGGTTCCACTAAAACCTTGATGTCTTTAGCATTTTGGCATACTTATCCATGTAGTTTTAATTTGCTACAATTGACCATTCATGAACTATTTTCTGGAGTGTTCCTGTATACACTGATAAAATGTGCCTTCTTGCCTGTTACAGAATGAGTATTTATATGAAGGTGTTGATGCAAGAGTTATAGAATATGAAGACAACAGACCACTCTTAGATATGTTCCTGCAGAAACCAATGGGTTTATTATCCCTGCTGGATGAGGAAAGTCGATTCCCACAAGCAACAGATCAGACACTTGTAGGTAAGTTTATGGTTTATTTAAAAGTTTTGTAGGATGTCTCCCTGTTACATTTCTGCTTGCCACGTCCAGTTTGGGGTATATGCTAGCTGTGTATTTTCAGTGAGCCCAAACTTTAGTGTCACAGTATATTTCTGGGAGGCATGCGTGCAAGGATGGAAATATCTTTGAAGCTGATTTAAGAAACATGATGAGCATAAATGAACCTAAGCTGCTGGTCCACATTTTTAATTCTTTTGCCTTCAGGAATTTTTAGCTACAGGGCTTAAAAAATAAAGATCAAACTGAGCTAGAGCTCTAGGTTCATATGCCAAGATGTTCAGCCATAAAGTTCAGCTCTGAGATTTTCAACGAACCATATCTGAACAAGAATTTTAGTATCCTTTAAGAATAATGGCTGCAAGCCTGCTTCAGTGTCCTTCGGCAAATTATGTGTCTTATTCTTTCTATTCAGAAATTAAAATTAAAACATCTGAATATGTCGTGATTTGGATCTTGATAAATTCAGTGCTTCTGAGTCTCCAGTACAGAGCCCCCAACCAATTGGTAAATGTTTCCTCACAATTCCCCAATGTGGTAGGAAAGATTACTACATTGTTTCATATATGAAGATCAAAATCTTAGAAAGGTAAATGATTTTCTGACATCACACATTAAAAAAAAAAAAAAGTAAAAAGAAAATAACTGATTTAAGATGTCCCATATTCTCTACACAGTGCCTTTCATTACAAGAACATTTTTCTTCCTTTTCCCTTAAAAACATCAGTCTGTTTTGTGCCACTGCATTGTCTGAAAAGTTAGACAATATCTTTAAAGGGATCCAGCTTCAGAAGACAATTATTGTACAATAACTCCAGTAAGATAGACTTAACTCCAGTAAGATAAACTACGTGTTTCATTCCAGAAAAATTTGAAGACAATTTGAAGTCAAAGTATTTTTGGAGACCCAAAAGAGTAGATCTAACCTTTGGGATTTATCATTATGCAGGAAAGGTAAGAGACCTAATGATATTGGATGGGGACTGGGGAACTATAGGGCTGGAAGGAAATGGAAGAGGTCAGCTGGGTTGGTTCTCAGCCTTCATCTATTCAGACCTGACATGGAAATGTTGGCAGTGCCATACACTTCAAAAGTAAATTGAAAATTTATTTTCCTTCATACACACATACACACAAAATCAATATCAGAGCTGTGTTTTTTCTTAGATGTCACCAAGTAGATGAACTGACTGTACTATAGCAGAACCAAAAAATCACCATTATGTAACACAACTCGGAGCTTCTTACCCTAATTCCCCTAAGTCTTCTGCTGTGCTTTCTCCCTCTGCTTCAGATCAGGCTCCAGCTCCATTCTTTCTCCCTTTTAGCCCAAATCCTAACTCATTCACCCCATCAGCCTTACTTCTTAGACCTGTACTTTGTCATCAGCCAGACAGCGTAGGCCCTGCCTTCTGCTTCATTTGATAAGCAGCATCTTGCCCTCCTCTACTAGATGACTTATTGCATATGCATTTACAACCTCAGGAGGAGTTGCTGATGTGCTGAGGGAAGATGCCACTGGCCAGCTGAACCTTGCCTTGTGGAAGCATGACTCTCTTTTGAGCTCTTTTCAGTTTTATAGATTGGGCATCACTGTCTCACATGGGAAAGTGTGTTATGCCTCTGCAGTACTGGAGCAGTTGGCCTGGAAAGAGGCAACATCCCACCCATTGGCTGATGGAAGATAACTTGCCCCTTGTATGACACAGCCAGCTAGAAAAGACCAGGGGAGACCCCTCTAAACCTCACCTTCAAGCAACTTACATTTCACAAATGTGGCATATGTCACTGCTGAGGAGCAGGGAGCCATCTCTGCCTGTACCATTCCTGATATCAGCCACTGAAGCTGGGGATGCCACCAGCCTTTTCCAGTGTTGAACAACATTTTTCATTAGGAAGTTTCTCCTACCACTGAACTTAAATTTCCATTGCTGTGATTTAAACTCATTACTTTTAATCCCATTTACTGTGAACCTGGAGAATATTTTTTCCTCTTTCTTTACAAGCTTTTATTTTATTTTATTCTATTTTATTTTATTTTACTGTAATTTAAGATTGTCAGTGGGTTATTTTTTTGCTTTCTTTTGAATTTAAACATGCCAGTATCTTCTACCTTTTGTCACCTTTTGGCCAGGTTTTCTTGTTGTTCATTTCATGAGTCCTGGAGGTACATTTGAGTTAGGTATACCATGCCTGCATGTGTGTAGAGAGATTTCAATTGCAGCTTGTGACTTTGAAAGCTGTCTCTATAATTAATACAGAAATCTGTAGGAAGTGTGGCACAATATGAGTGGGACAGAAAGACTGCACAATCATATGGTTAATCCTGTGTGATACGGTTGAAAGCAGGTGCATTGTTAATTATGTGTTTACACCTAAACTGGTGTAAAGGAGTGACACCAGTATGGTTGTCCTCCTGTTGAATCCACATTGGCTAAAACAAACGTTAACACATCTGCATTAGGGAAAAGAAGTGTCTCGGACTTCTTTGGAGCAAGAGATTTGCTTTTAGTGATCTGCACCATAATGGTTCTCAATATTGAAAAGCTACAACTGTCAGTGATCTAAAGAAAGACTGTGAGTGAGAGTAAGCCTTGTGGCAGAAAAACTATTTGTATCTCAGTACATTATAAGCCACATGCCAGAGTACTTAAATTTACAGTTACTTTCCAAAAGCCCATAAGATGCATAAATGCACTTTTTAAACAGGTTCTGTATAATGCGAGTGGATTCCTAGCCAAAAACAGGGATACCCTGCCAGCTGATATCGTGCTGCTACTGCGATCATCTGAAAACAATCTGATACGACAGTTGGTAACCCACCCTCTTACAAAAACAGGTATTGCTACTGTGGTAGTCTTCCTATCCTCCTTCTCTAGCCTTGATGCTGACCACTGCTGGGTTTCATGTGACCATTTATTGATGACATTATACACTTTGTGGCTTAACTTTCCAACCCTAGAATCTATACAGAATGGAGCCCCTGCCGTCTCAAGCTGCAGGGGAGGGACTGGTCTGGTCAAGTGCGAAGGAAGTGGTAGAGGCTTCTTTCAGGGTCCCCTCTTCAGGTTAGGGGCACGGGACAGGGAGTGGAGTGCATCACTTTTGTTGAGGACTGAACAGAAAGGATCAGGTAAGTCACTGGCCTTTTTTGGACAGGGTATATGTAAGTTGCCTGTTTGTCTCAGTGCAATTTTTCTCTAAAGCATTAGAGAACCAAGGTGGGGCTCCTAACATCTACTGCAAAGAGTGAGGAGACACTCCTATTTCCCCAGTCTTAGTTCTTTATTGTATCTAACTGTTGAGGCCCTAGTAGTGAACCCTTCCTCAAGGAGTTTATAAGGGGGTGGAGGAAAGTATATGGCTCTATAGAAATTGCTCCTAAGTTGCACCTCAGATGAACTAGGCCCTTTGCACAGTGTCCTACTTTCCTTTTTAAGGTGATAAGTAAGTCTCCTTACAACCAGAAAATCTAAGTGGCAAATACCATTTGTGTCCTGTCTTTAAATTCTACCACAAAGTTACCCAGTAACTGCTGTTACCTTATGTATATTACAGCCAGGCAGGAGTTATTTGTTACTGTGTAGTACTGCTCCCTGTGTGAGGGCACTGATGCTGTACAATAAGTACTTCACAACATTACTTTTTTGTACAACTACAAGGGAGAACAGGAAAGCTAAATTGGAAGAGCCTAATGGAAATTTCTCTAAAATTTTATCATAGCTTACAGAAACTGAGGTTTTTGCAAAGCCACTATTCTTCACAAAGGTTGTTGTGCTGAAGGAGTGCAAAATTCAGTCCTTAAGGTCTTTTTTAAGCCAGTATTCTTAAAAAAACACTTAACACAGTGTCCTTCCCTGAACATTTTAATGTGTTGATATCTGCTAAGACTTTAAACTATAATTTCTGTGGAGCCAAGGTCAGAGCCCAAATGGTCCCAAGAACTTTTGTAATGTTTTGCAATATAACTCTGAAGGTTATTTCAATCTTGTTAAACATTATCAAACATTGTGTGTAGCCTTTTGAAACTGACATAAACCATCCACATCCAGCCAACTAAAAGCTAGATTTCTGGTCTGTCATTCATCTAGAATCAGTGGAAATATAGAGGTATATCCAGAATCCAAGCCATCCTGCCCTGCCATCTCAGGTGTTTCTCTTAGGATGGGATAAATCTACTCTGAAGGTGCTTCTCTTCATGGAATACAACAGGGATCCTATAGACACCTCATGTCCTGACAGCTAATGTTGGGTATAAGTAATCCTCTCTCTTTCCATCCCATTCTGTGACATTCAGCTAAGCACGGGGTATTTTGGGCACTTGATATCATCACACATTAGCTGAGCATCCATATAGTTGCAGCTATTTATCCAAATCTTATCCACCTCTTCCTGATAGTAGCTGAGCACAGTGAGATTACAGGCTCTCACAATGTATAGTGAGATGTCAGAGGTATGATGTTATTAGTAGAAGCAATTGCAGCATGCAGCACTGGTTTTATGAACATAAAGTGACATTGTGTAAAGGCCAGAAGCATTTTCATTATTTCTTTAGAAGACCAGATTCTGTATAAACCACTCCTGTGAACCTCTTCCAAATCACTATGATAGGGGTCGTACTTGACTAAGAGTTCCAAGGCTGATGTTTTAAGACAATGTCTATGATAGTAAACAAAACACGACCAGTGACCAGTAGCTAAAACACTGCCACAGGATTGCCCATTTTGAGTAATTGTAAGCATCCCTCCCTGGGACACTTTTGTTCCTTGTCAGCTAGCATTCTCCCAGGAATACCCAGGCACATGTCACAAGAAAGTGTAGGCCAGCAATGATTTCCAGTGAGCTCTGTGGAAGGACACAACCCTATTTTTACCAGTTAGTTAGAAGAGTAGAGAAGTATACAGTTTAGCTCTATAGACTTGAGTCATGCCATGTCACTTGACCTCAGGGCCAGAGAGGGGTGCTAACACATATTTTTAACTAATATATGTGTAGCCTTAGAACTAGGATAATAAAATAACATCCTTAGGGTAAAAGCTCATGGATGCTAGAAGATACACCTTTTTTACCTTCTGCAGCAGTCCGTTTACTTTTTTGCTCTAGTAGGTGACATAAGTGCTGAAGGAGGAAAATTTAGCCCATGTTCCATCATCGTGCAATTTCTTCAGAGCTTATTCCACCCCAACGGTGAAAAGAGAAATGAGGACATGCTCAGAAAAAAAGTCAAGGACCTTTATAATCATATGGTTGCACTTAATAACATGGTTCAGCATACCCTTTAGTTGAGATGAGATCTAAGCATTTTGGTAGGTTGCATTCTTTCATCTTCCCATAGGTAACCTGGCACACAGTAAAAGCAAAACTACAATCAGTTACCAGATGTGGACCCCCCAGAAATCAATCAGTCATACAAAGGTAAGAAAACTGATTTCGTGATTCTGCATTCTGCACTTAACCTTATTTTAAACTAGAAAGGCAATACTGTTGTTGGTACTAAAAGTGAGCAAGTAACCCCTTCGATGGTTTTTTTTCCCTCTCCTGTTTTCTTTTCTGTTTAGCTGGATATCTTTGTGTTGTGCAATTCATATTCCTTCCGTGAGGTAAAAACCTAACATTTCCCTTCTTTCTGGCTATAGTTTTATAACAATTTCAGAAAAGAAAAAAAAAAATTACTTCCTAGCTATATTGTAGCAAAAAGAGAAATTAAAATTTTGGTGTGGCGTATAGTCATGTTCCATAGAGTGTGACCACAATAGCAGTGGCACTGGAATAACAAACAGGACCTCAGACATTGTCAGGTTATTTGTAGCAGCTTTTTGTAGCAGTTATCAAATTGTGTCCTCGGTGTGTGAATGTTTGTGTATTGTGTAGCAAAGTAATGTAATGGTGTAACTACTTTGTGCTAGTGATCACGCAGTAACTTTTTCAGTTTTGAGTACTTTTTTTTTACTTGATGATTTTCTCTGAGGGGTTGTTTGTTGAGGCATTGGAAAGGGCATTACATACTCAACAGAGATAAGAAGTGTCTTTTTTTTTTCTTCATCCATATAGAATGAAGCAGGAGATACCGGACATCATCCAAGAGAGACAACCAGTATGAAAACACAGACAGTTGCTTCTTATTTTAGAGTAAGATATCTGATCTTTTAATATTTTTTTTCTAGAGTAGAATGCATATTTATTCTTTTACCTTTTTTAATTCACCTGTTGAGTTAAAGTCAGCAGTGATACATTTAGAGTTCGTGAGCTGCTTAAAGGGCTCAGCAGTCTATGCAGTACAAATATATAAAGAAGATTGTGATGTTTCATCTCTAATTGTACTCAAACACACAGCCACATTTCCATCATGATGATGTAGGATGATTGATACGAATTGTCTTTCACTCGCCTGCTTCTCCCCAAAGGAGTTAAGGGGAAGTTGAATATCAGACATACAGCATTTCCTTAAGAGTTTAAGAAGTAAGAAAGAAAAATTAATTAATTTGGAGCAAGAGCTACAGAGGAAGATCTTGACTCCTCAGAGTCTATTCTGAGTACATTCTTTTGGCTCTTTTATCAGTGCTCTTTATTTTTCCAAGTGCAGGCAGCACTGCTGATCCTGCCATAGAAAATAGCTGTGAAAAGCATTGTTTCTTCCAAAGTCAAGCACAGAGTTGGCCCAAGCCTGAATTTCCAGCTCCTCTTATCTCCCAGCAAAAATGTAAAGGTGGCTCAGGTAATCTTCATGATCTTTAAGAGTTCATTTACATCTATGACAGAGAGCAGTAAGGAGCAGGATCTCTGTTTAGTAGACTTAACTGCACAGCTTTTGGGACTGTCAAGGATAATGCCAGCCCAGGTATTATGGTGATCCAAAGCTGGATGGCATTTTAACGTTCTGGATGGAGAAATGTATTGAATCTACTTCAAAGTTCCTGTCTTTGATTAATTAATTAATTAATGTTGGTAATGCACTGGCATTACCAATAAATC
The DNA here is from genome assembly GCF_965140915.1 of Aythya marila. NCBI lineage: Eukaryota > Metazoa > Chordata > Aves > Anseriformes > Anatidae > Aythya > Aythya marila. Next base: position 17,910,209 of record NC_139043.1, on the reverse strand, counting down.
TAGCAACTGAAGCTGTGAAGGGTTCGTTGTATTTGCACTTTCCTGTTACTATTTTCTGTAGTGGAAATCCCTGCTCAGATCATGCTAGCTAATGCTCTCAGATAAAGATTCAGCTTCATCCCTACTGGTTTACTGATATGCAGATATCCAAGGGTGACTGAGAAAAGCATCTGCTATCTCAGGCTGAGTAGAAAAAAATATATATATCCATTAGCCTGCCCTATTTGTTTGTGTTCCATTGTAACATGAGTGATAAATCTAATTAAACACGTTGCTGCTTGGTGAAGCATTTGTCCAAAACGGGATTGCATATTTTAATGGGAAACATATGTCTCTTGATATCTTACACCAGTTTCCTGTATCTAACCTACTGCTGAACTGCATTGCATCCTGGCTGCCTCTTTCTGTTGAGTCAGGCTGAATCCTGAATAATGAGCATCTTCACTTGTGTTTCTATAAGATATTCCCATTAAGAAATTTTATGAAATACAAGTCAAGCTTGTTTACAGCCAGATTCAATTCAGTTGTCATAGGGAGCTACAGACAACATCCCTCTGTAAGCCTGGCACCCTGGTGAGGTAGGAAGAGTGCAACTTTTGAATTGTGATTTTGTGCATTCCTAGTTTTACCCTCCTCAAATGTTTGTTCCTGACAGGGCAGCTGTAGTATCACCATCAGCCCTAATGAACAGGACGTGCTGTATGAGAATAGATTAAGCACCCCACTTCCAGGATGGCTTTAGGTTCCTCTATCCTACTGAAGGGATGGCAATATTTACTGGCTTAGTGCACTTCTTCCATCAGTCTTCCATCCTTAGATTTACTCCCTGGACAAGTAAAGATCTTCAATTAGATGACAACAGGAAAAACAAACAAACAAACAAACAAAAACAACAAAAAACACATGAAAGTGGGTTGTAATTGCCTAACAAGAGTCCAAGAAAAGGAAAGAAGTATAAGGAGAGTTTTTATCATATATTAGACGAGCTGATGTAGCTGGGAAGCATGGAGAGGCTTCCAGGGACACTGCCCTTTCATCAGGTCTGACAGCCTTTAACAGCTTTTAACAGCCACACTGTCAATAATAAAGCTCAGTAACAGCTGCACAATCCAATGCCAAGCTAACTGATGCAGTTGCCCCAAACACCTATTTGTTCTCTGTCTTCAGTATTAGGCATAAAATGTGCATTCATGTGCTTGTGCATTTCATGAGAATAAGTGGTATGCTTTTAGAAATATTCCTCAATAACACTTCCCTTCTACAGTTATACTCAAGAATTCAGTTATGATCTTGCAAACAACGCTTTGCTTCTGCTAAACATATAGATTGATATGAACTTGGTGTTGCAGACTCAGCCTAACAGCTGCTGTTATATCCACTGGTCTTCAAGGGAGCCTGCAAAAAAAAGAGATAATTTTTTAGAACCATAATTAAAGATAATGCTGCTTCCAAAACCAAAGCAGGTGTTCAGTTATTGGCAGTACCACAAATTTTGCATATACCAAAACTGTAGTTTGTGAGAATGTCCTGGGTGGACTGTGATAACGCCCATTTGGAGTCAGTGTTTCTCTCACGTAGTCTATGCTGATCTTTTCAAAACCAGAACTGTTACACAATTTACTTCATCTATCATTAAAGTACCAGCTTACTGAAATCTAAATGGACTTGCACATGAAATAAATCTGATTATATGAAACAAAATTTCAGCTACATCTGTACCTACATAAAAGTTTTATAATCACCCTGGTATCTTTTTCATTTCTTGCAGTATTCCCTGATGGATTTGTTATCTAAAATGGTCGTTGGCCAGCCTCATTTTGTCAGGTGCATCAAGCCAAACAATGACCGGCAGGCAAACAAGTTTGATAAAGAAAAAGTGCTTGTTCAGCTGCGTTACACAGGAATTCTGGAGACGGCAAGGATTCGAAGACAGGGTTATTCACACCGCATACTCTTTGCTAACTTCATAAAACGGTAACATTGATGTGAACAAGTGCCTTTTTCTCTTCTATCATTGCTGTTCAGTGTTGGCTAAGCATCCGCAATGCATTTGGCATGGTATTTATAGAAAAAATACAGAGACTTTTCCTGTTAGAAAAGAGATTACAGACTGGGTGACAGAGTAACTCAGGCACAAGATCAGTAATCCCTTTTGGATTGGTAGAGAAAGATGATGCATCCCAGAATGATTGTTTCATGCTCCATCTGCATTTGGTTAAATTATTTGCCGTGCTTATAATCTGAAAGTTTTCTTCAAAGATTTTAGGGTTAGAAATATAATGTTTCAAATTAAAATGGAGAATCTGGAGAAAGAGCCTCTGAGAAGCACCACCATTTCTCTAGCTCCTGACGTTCAGCACTGTGCAACATCTGTGTTTGCAGGGGGGTGATAATTTGGAATGGCTAATCTAGGGCTGAGAAGTTCATTAAGTCCATAGTTCTGTTTGAAATATGCTTTCTAAGTATTAGTCATTTGTTAAGAAGAATAACGAACTCACTATTATTTTATAATCCCTTTAACTCTCTTCTTCTGTCGCCTCAAAAAAATACTGAGCACTTAACCTATATTTCTTCTTTACAAATAAAGACATTGAATATTTGCCTCAATCAGAGCTTAGATTTATGGAATGGGGAGTAAAGCTGGGAAGAAGCAAGCAACACAGCCAGAAATGCTTAAAAGGAATGGTGCACTAGAAACAGAAATCTAGCCACAGAGTGCTGCTGGTACATAAGGAGAGGAAAAACAAAGTAATGCTTTTATAGCACAGTATCTGGGAAGAGTATTGCTGGGACTATTACTGTCTTGGAAGAGTGCAGGATGGGAAAAGGTAGTTATCACTGCACCAAGGTATGTTGTGGCTCTTGGTTGCTGCTTTTTATCAAAAACTTTATGGTGAAGGTAAAAGAGAGACAGTCAGTGAGCACAATGGGGAAGCTCTCTAGAGAATGTGCCCCCCATTCTGCCACCATGCTATGCAGGTCTCAAGCACTGGTGATATGGCGCTCACACAGAATATATATATAAGAATTGGTGGTCATAATGCAGAAATAATCATTGTCTCCTTTTTTATAGTCCTCTGAGGACATTGTTACCTTCAGCTAAAGTTGGTACAACCCAACTTACTGTATAAACTCTGAGTAACAAGAAAAAAAAAAAAGCGTAACACTGTCAGGAACACACATAATGGTATCCACATTTTTTTTTTTTTGAATTAAAAAATAAATAAATAAAAAATAAACCAAAACAAGACAAGTACAGTTCATTTTGTAATGAAATTACATTCTGGGAAATCCTGGAAAATGCAAGTACTTTCCTACCTACCAGCCAAGTTGGTATGTGTTATGTAATTTTTATGCATGAGCATCCTGACGTCTTTTCTCAGGCAGAGTTAGTTCTGAGAAATTAGTTTGCCAAATTAAATGCTTACATGATATGTCAAAACATCAAATATTATGTTCCAAAAGGATCTACAAAGCTAAATCCAAGAAGGTAACAAGAGCTGGGATGAGTCTCACATGTTAACCATCTAAGCACTTGAAATAAAATAGGAAATCTTCATGACATTTATAGATATGAACTAAGCTAATTTAGGCAGAAAAACATAAGTATTTTTATCTTGCCAATGAAATCGCTTTCACAGACAGTCAGAGCAGCAAAGGACTGGCACACAGCCCCATTTGAGTTGCACACTTTTTAAAACCTTTCAATGTTGACATAGAATTAAACAGCCCTCCAGGGTGTGCAATATGTCACTCATCCACTTTTAATTGAGTTTCTTAGTGCTGCATATAAATCACAGCAATTTTTTTAGTGAGCTGTTTTTTTTTCAGTGCTATGTTTTCTTTCATGCAACTGTTTTTATTATTTAAATGAATGATTTGAATGTATTTGCATATATTGTTCACCGTTAATGGAATAACGAATCATATATTTGTCTTTAGGTATTATCTCATCTGTTACAAAACAAATGATGATCCTCCAGTCAGCCCGGAAACCTGTGCTGCCATCTTGGAAAAAGCTCACCTGGACAATTGGGTTCTTGGAAAAACTAAAGTAATTATATATAAGTATAGATATATATACTGTAAAAGCATTATTGCACTATGTCACTGTTAATTTATTAGGATTGGAGTAGCTCTTGTCTTTCCTGGTACTAAAACAAAAACAAAACAAAAAAACAGCCTTTGTTGAGTACTGTTCAATGATTCCTGGCAGAAATCCCAAACCAGTAGTGTGTTAAAATTCTGATCGACTGTAATGAGGCCACAGTCTGCCTCACCTGTACAAAGCAGTATGTGACAATGACACTGCTTGCATCATTTTTCCAAAAATGTGATAGTAAGGATCAGTTCATATTTCTTCCTTTTAGCAGTCAGACTCACAAGGGGAGGGGAGAAGGTTTTTACCTTCCAGCCAGAGGGTCTGTGCTAGAGTTTGTTGAGCAGTGGGAGAAGACATAGATCTCAGATATGTGAAGTCGGAGGAAGGCTTTTCTTGATATACAAGAAATATGTCTGTTCCCATACTCTTGCCATTGGTTCTAGCTCACCAGTCTTACCAGTGCGCTCAGGAGCCACCCCCCCCTCCCCCCTGGCCCTGACATGATGGATCGCAGGAGATCTGCCAGAAAAAAATAAGCTGTCAGACAAATAATGCACCTAGTCTCAGTCTTCCAATGTAACAGAAGTGCGTGGAAAGGAGAGGGGGACAAATGGATCCTAGATGGATCCTAAACTGCACAAAATACAAAAACACCTCAGAGCAGAAGAAACAACTCTTCTTCTTCTGACACTTATTCCTGGATAGGCTGGACAAGCCATGAAGATACATGGCTTCCTCCTCAACCTTTATTTCCCTTTGCTGCCTTAGTGAGGCTAATGGATAACATGTAGTGAAGGGAAGGGTGTTTTGAGATATGAGATCTATATTGTATGTTTACTTAATTAGAGTTAACTTGTGTCTGTACTAGAGTGATCAAAGATCACGGGGAATTCTGTAAAACAAGAGTAATTGGTCTTAATTGCACAAGCTTTATCTACAGATTTTATTTTATACTAATGTATACCAGGAATGTGTTTGTATCCCTCATGCTGGGCTAGTTGTTAAGGATCTATATGAGCTTCATGCTTGATAAAAGCAATTTAGGAAATAAACAATGCCTTACATTTAAACTGGGAAAGCAGAAAGGTTGAAAGTTCTAGATTTGGATCACCTGTATGCAATATACATCAGATTTCTGAGGTTAGTGAAACTGTTAGACTCTTAGGTTTAAAAGAGATTTGTAGTTACAGCCCAAGGTTTTGCACTGGGACTATGAAATGGGGCCACTCTGTCTAAGCTGCATTAACTAGAACTATTGCCTGTCTGCTTACTCTTTTTAAGGTGTTCCTCAAATACTATCACGTGGAGCAGCTGAATTTAATGCGAAAGGAGACAGTTGACATGATTATTTTGATTCAGGCTTATGTCAGAGGGTGGCTGGTGTCAAGGAGATACAAAAAGATAAAGGAACAAAGGGAACAAAGTGCTATTAAAATACAGTCAGGTAATAGCTTTAAAACATTTAATATTTTCCTTAAAGCTAGCACGTGTGTGTAGTTGATAGATGGATGTGCATGCCGGATGTGGATTTTTCTGTTTTCCTGCTGTTACATTTGATAAAATATCTAATACTTCATGATATCTGTTTTTATGGAGAAAAAATTCTTTTAACCAGCTTATGACAATCTTCTTACCAAAGCTACGTTTATCAATGTTGCATTTAAAGGCAGTTTTAACAATGGAAGGACATGATTGCATAAATGATACTGTTAATAATATTCTGACATGCTCTGACAAGGTTGTGCAATATAATAATGAAAATATAAAGTATTAACTGTCCAAGACAATAAGACCAATTATGCCTTTGATGAAGACATCAATTGAAATTTTTAATATATTTCAAACAGCATCTTCTTTTACATTTTGATTCTCTCATGTTTGTATTTATTTCATTCTTAATAATGTTACTCATCAGAAAATATAGTTTTTATGGAGATTCATATTGCTTGTGCTTTTTTGCCATTTTTGGAAAGATAAAGCCTGAAAAAAAAAAATGAATATCTTAATGGAAGCCTATAATTCCTTACAGACTTTTTATTTTTAAAGCCTTTTTGTGTATCTAAATAGATTTTTTTTTCACATCTCTTTTCAGCTTACAGGGGTTTTGTTGCTCGTAAAGAATACACAAAAGCAAAACGTAATCAAAAAATGGAAAAATACATTGTTAGACTTCAAGCAAGTAAGAATTGTTTGCTTTCCTTGTTTTTAATGCGTTATTCAAACACAATATGTTGATCCAGATTCTTTGCTGTTACCTAGCTACACTGATTGACTATGTTCATTTACAGTGCCTGACATATAATTTATCTATTATAAATCTATATGCAGTGGTTGAGGCAGTGGTATTCCACTATGTGTACCTCAAAGCAGCATAGAGGCCCTTTCCACAGCTGGGAGGTGGGCTGGTTAAATGCCATGGCAAGACTTTCACTTCTAGTTTGTTATGCCTAATTATTGCAGCTGGTGCTGTTGAAGCCCTGTATGAGATTATGTGCATATAATGTTTGTGTGAATGCTGTTTGGTTGGGAATAGGTCTTGCTACATATCAGTTATGTTTGAGAAGACTACAACCTGTAATTTCACTCACATCTGATTCTTTTTTTGCCAGGACTCAGTCAGAGCTAGCAAATTATCCTGCCTCTTCTGCAGCAATAATCACCTTGCACCTTGTTGTATACTATATGACATCTCTTTTTCCTTCACATATTTCTGTCTCTCCTGTCCCTGCAGAGATGTCCCAGAGCCAGATGTAGTCTAGGCAGCTCTGGAATCAGTGTCAATACAACTCAGAGGTCCGAACAGGTCCGAAAACAGCTGGCACAAATCTGCACAGTACTTTTAGTAATTACAAAGGTAGTTACCCCAAACATAAGTTAATGCTGCCAGTACCCAGGCTATCTAGATGTAAACTTCCTCTGATATGCCTTCATGAGTATATACCAAAACTACTGTTGGTTTTAATCATTGTCACAAGCACCTGTTAATTGCATTGAGACAATGTTATAGTGTACTGAAGAGTACTTTGCTGCAGTCACTAGAATTTTATCAGCATAAAAAAGAACCTAAAACCAGAATAAAATTCAGTGATGTGCCAAAAATAATTACCCATCTGAAACTTGTCAATTATTGTAGAATATTTGCAAATGCAAAACTATGAATTTATCACTTTACTCAGTTTGTTGATCTCCCCAGTGTTTCTGCTCATCCACCTTCTTTATCTTGAACGCAGTTTCAATTTTTTTTCAGTGCACAAGAAGCTAAAACAGAAGGAAGTCCATTTTTACTTAACTCTTGGAGTATTTTTTCCTATTTTTAAGTCAGTACAAAACCTCCCTTCCAGTTTGAAAGCAATGCCTAGATAGCTACAACATCAAAACAAAAGCAAACTTCAAAAGTGAACCAGAATAAGTCTAAAAAGACCATATTTGGCTTACATGGCATGTCCACTGATAACGTAACTTGATATAGTTAAAAATATCTCCTTTTGACTTATTTTTATAGGGAAATGGAATGAAAATTTCCCCAAGAAGTCCAAGAAACTCTGACAGTATTCAAAATTCTTTATAATTTGCACTTTTCTAAAGCCCTGCCAGACAGCAACATGAAACCCAAGTGTGCCACTTTGAACAAATATTTGAGTTCCTTTACTCTATGTCCAGTTATCAATATATAATTTATGTCCCTTTCATACAGTGCTTCTTAGACCAATCCACTGCATCTAGTGTAGCCCAAGCTGGTCTAAATTGTGAGTAGGGAACGCTAAAGCAAAAACAAACAAACAAACAAAAAGCTAACATAAAGTTTTATGAATGTGTCAGGACAGATTGTTTATGCTCCTCTCCTGTTCTTAAGTGAGCTTGACCTTCCTCTCCGATCACAACACTCAGCACAGTTGGAATGAGAGTTCCCATATCTACCATCTCCTCAGGGTTGTTAAATCACCTAAATCCTCTATCCCCATAGTCCCGCTATTGCATCTGGAGTTAGAGTTCAACAGAAATATTTTGACAAAACATTTTGTTCATCTTATTTTGCCAAGGATTAGCAGGCTTGTCCAAACCACAGCACTGTGGAGAGTGTGCCAGTTTCCATTAGGAAATGATTTGCAACTTCAAGAATTTTTGAAGCAACATTCTGAATGGGATTCAGTTTCTGATCATGACACCTCAGTATAAATCTCTGAAAGTGACCTAGGTCTCTAAACTCCTCTTAGAGTCAGCAGAGCCTAGAGTTTGAGTAATTTTATTCTAAACAACCAAATGCTCAGAAAATTTGTGACTGTATTGTTACCTAGTGCCATTTGAAATGCCCCAGGTTATCCTGTCTGGCCTCCAGCTTTATTTCATGTGGCACACCCAACTTTCTCACAGCAGAAAGCCCAGTCTGTTTCAACGTGTCTGCCAGCTCCATGTGGATGCTTTAGGCATCGTGGAGCACTTCAGATGGCACTAGATACTCACGTGCCAGCAAACATATCAAGCCCCTAGTGACTAGTCATTGACTTTAACAAGAGGTTAGAGACAGCACAATTGCAGACACCTTCATGTACATACCTAAATTTAGTTACCTTCACCTGGAGCTGAATCCCAGTCCTTACAGTACCAACTGGTATAGTGGTGAGGGTGCATATGTGTCTGGTGAGAGACCTATCTTCGAGTCTTTATTTATCCTGATTCACAACATAAACTTAAACATGCCACAAAGTAAAAGTACTGAGTATGCTTGCCAGAGTGTGTCTGGTTATTGTGGAGCTTAGCTCACTTTTCATGCTGAGCTTTCTCATTTTGAATAATGAGTCTTTGCAAAAGGAGCATGAGTGAGGTCTGCTGCAACTGCTGAGCTGTAAAATTTTCAGTTTCTCTCTAATCTGGTGAATGTTCAGCTAAAGAATTAAAGTTCCAAGCCTGTGCCAGAAGAGAGGCTGGTAATCTCTATAGCCTGATTGCCAGGTGTTTCCCAGGGAAATAAAGACCTTGAGTCAAATCAATTGCCTGAATCAGGCAAAGCAGATATGTGGTGCTGAGAGCACAGTGTTCTAGAGGTACTTCGACAGCACTACGGTTCTGTGTCTTTCAACATCTGCCTTTATTTTTTTCATTCCAATAAAATACTGAGAAAGATCTTGCTTCTGTCCTCATGTAGAATGGCTGCAGCTTTCTGAAATCCCAAAAGGTTTTGTGGGACAGAATCATTCCAGCTGAAAAGTAATCATAATTACCACCCCAGTCTGTATGCTCTTATTTCTCCCTTTGTTTTTTGTTTGTTTGTTTGTTTTTTGTTGTTTGTTTTGTTTAATAACATTATCATTTAACTCTCTGAAATATTTGAGATACCCGTTGTTTGTTGCCTAAAGTTGTTTTATATTATAAATTGTATCAGTTGCCAGAGGATACTTACTCAGGAAGAAGAGGAAAGAACTAACTGAGGCAAGGAACAAAGCAGCAACAGTAATTCAGTCTCACTACAGGGGATATAAGGAGAGGAGGAACTTCAAAAGGAGGAGGTAATATTTTCCATCTCTTCTGTCACTGTGTCCCTTTTTAATAACTAAACTGATAAAAACAGGGATATAATCTAAAAGTGAAGCAAATTATTCTAGAATTATTATTAGAATTATTCTAGATGTAAGTGTATGTATACATTCACTTGGAGTTCTTTCAATGTCAGTAGGCAATTTTCTTGTATTTTCAAGCCCAGGGAATAATGGCACGTTTAGGGGAAAGATAAACAATACTGTGTTTACCTGTAATGTTAATGTAACTTGTAAATGAATCTCTTTCTGGAATTGGATATTTGCAAAAAATGCTCAGACAAGAGCAAGAAACAGGCATCTGCAAGGAACTGCTCTCATCTTAAGTCACTGTCTGATAAGCATAGGTGATGACAAGCAAGAACCTAGAAGACTTGCTCAGATCAGACAGATGAAAGTAAGGGGAGGCAAATCACATTCTAAATACTTCTGCAACATAGCTGTAGTCCTAGTCACTGAAGAGCAGCACTTTGCACATCACCATCTTGTTTTCAGTGACAGAATTTCAGTAGCTGGAGACTACTCCAGAGAGGTAGAAAACAGCTGTGAATGAGTCAACAGTCTTTCTCAAGAGTCAAAGGGGAGGAACAGTGTGGCAGATTTCACCTGGCACTTAAGTTTTATAGACAGTAACAAACACAGTGGAGGGAATTGGTCTTTTAAGTTTGACCTGGACCTGTGCCCAGGATCATAGAAAGAAAACAGTCCAGTGTGATGTAAGGCAGTTTTCTTTCATTAATACATTTAGGATTGTGTGTATTTATACACACTGGAGGTGGTACAAATTTTCTGCCTTACATTCTTGTTAAACGTTCAATTAATTCTTTTCTGTTTTATCACCTGCCCTTGTGCAGCAATTTTCTGTGAACAGTTTAACAGGGATATTCCTTTTAACATTAAGAAGTAATAGTCAATAGAAAAACATAGATTGGCTTTCTATCTTCAATTCCAGCTATGCGCATTAAATCTTTCCCATGTTCCAATGCATCAAATTGCCTTTTACTACACAAGCATCACCAAAGGTAGTTGCAAAGTTGTTACTATCCTTCATCTCCTTCAGCTATAATTTCTCGCAAAATTCTATTCCATTCAGGGAATCACTTAGAGAGAACCAAACTGAAAATGCATCAGCCTTTAGTGAAAATAAAAAGGATGAAGAACTTCAAGATAATGAGGAAAGTCCAGCTGGAGTGAAGAGTGCCCTTCCAAAAACAGAAGAAGAAGCAGCTATTATTGTTCAGAGCAATTACAGAGGCTACAGAGCCCGTAAAAAAATAAAGGAACAGTGCAAAAAAATAGGAGAGGAAGAATTATCTGCTGTCGAATACCTTGAAGCACAACTGCAGCCACTTCAAAATATTACACTGGAAGAAGCAGTGAATGAGGAGATTCAAGATGAAGGTGATGCTGTTATTGACAGTGAGTACACCAGGGACAGTGACATAGGGAACGTACAGGAGCAAAAGAAAATGCCTACTAAAGAAGAGACAGTTTCCATGAAGCAGAACCCTGCAGTAGAGCATGCTGGTGAAGGTGAAGACCAGGCATCTTTGGAGGAGTCATCCAGCAAAGCTTCTGTCAAAAGCACAGCTGAGCCTGAACTCCAGCAAGGGCAAACTAACCAAGACACACTCAGTACAGATGGGCAAAATCAAGAATCTGCTGTGGTCCAACCCAAGACCAACGGGAATGTGGAAAGAAACCATGTGAAACATGAAGTGATGATGCCTAGAGAACGTAAAGGAATTATAAGAAAAGAGTCAATAAGAGGCTCACGGAAACAAGCTGAAGCAGAAAAACGAGGTTCAGAAGACAAAGACAAGGCAGCAGTGGTTATTCAGAGCAATTACAGGGGTTACAGAAGGAGAGGACAACTCAGAAAAGAAGGGAAATTACCTTGCAAAAGTCAAGAGAAAACTATAAAGGAGCCAACAGAAGCAGTACACAATCAAAATAATGATCCCCAGACAACAAAAGATAGGGAAAACACTGTTATGGAGGCTGAGGACTCTAAGACACTGAAGGGAGGCTCAGAGAAAGAGCCTTGTGATTTGGCAGCCTTTTCACGGCAGGTAAGAAGCTTATAAGCTAAATTTGTTAAACATAACACGCTGAGCAATGACAGAATGGCAAAGTTATTTTACTGACTTCAGTGGAACAAGTTTTTACTCTCTCGGCTGAGACTGATGTGTTTTTTTTTAACGAGTGTTGCATTAAAAGGCATATTTGGGGCTGCAAGAGAAATACCCTTTTTAGGAAGGAGAGAAAGACGAAGTTAGAAAAATGGGGAAAAATTATGTCAGTATCAACCTAAATGCAGAAGCTCTGGCTTTATTGAAATGTGCATTTACCTAGCAAGGCCCTTAATTCAGCATTTGAAATGTCTCTGTAAATAAAACAGTAAGTTGCTGTGTCAGTGCCAGTGACTTGCACATGTGCAGAGCCATATGCCTGCAGTTGCAGAAGCTGTTCTGCATCCCGACATCAGCAAGACACCATCTGCCCACCTGAGTGAACCAATATGAAGGAGCAGCAGGACTGGGCAGTAGTATGGGGCTTCCTACACTTTTTTGTTTGGTTGGTTTTAAGGAGAGGGATGGGAGGTAAGTGTAGTAGGTGTCTGCACTGTAGTAGCTGGAGAGATATCTTTTAAATTCATTATCAAGCCCACTGTTTTATCCTTGGTTACCTTGGAACATATATGCTTATTTATATAATAATGAGAAATCCTGTGTTATATTTTTTTTAGATATCAAAATTATCTGAAGACTACTTAGCGTTGCAGCAAAAATTAAATGAAATGATATTGTCACATCAGCTGAGACCTGTGATGCTGTCCAAAGATAAGCAAACTAATGACCAACATTCTTCTAATGTTTGTCAGTCAGGTAATGTTGAACCTTACTGTTTAGGCTGAATTTTCATTTGTTAACAGGACTGTCAAGAAACAACTCCTTTTCATGGTTTAAAGGCCAGGGGACTAGAAGAGGAACTAGCTCTGGCTTCTCATGTAACTCAGGCTGTTTATTTCTGTACTAAGCCTCTTATCAGTATATGTCTGAAAACTATTTTCCACAAAAATGTCCAAGCATGACTGGGATTTACACATTTATCATTTTTCTTGGTACTTTGTTTCAGTGCTTCTTAAGATTGGTGAATTGTGAGGCCTAGACACAGCATATCTAGTAATAATTTTATTTGGTAAAAAATACACATTGACTCTTTTTTTATTCATTGTTCCTCAGCAGTATGTGTTACAGATGAAATATGCAGCTGTGTTTTAAAAACAAAATATTTTTAGGTACTATGTCAAACACTTTGCCACAGTTTATCACGTTTATGCTGAGTAAAAGTTTTAGCTACCCAGAAGTTCAAATGAGTCTATCAAAACTTGCAACTCCTCCCCATGTTGGTGGGCATGACTTTAAAATCATAAGCAAATTCATATTAATAATTAGCATCTGTTTGACTTCCATGCTTAAAAGATATAGAAACATCTGTTCCAGTTAGCATGGGCAGTAGGGCTCCCAAAATGTAACCGTTCTTGGAGCAGGTTAGGTGCAGGGGTACTGATAGGTAGAAGACATGGCATTCAGAGTGTGCCCCACCAGGAGGTCCACAAAGAGCTCAAGCCTTTTCAGTTGGAATGGACATAACGGGTTTTCCTCAGCCTGTTTTTTTGGGCTGCAGGTGCAGAGGAAGACAAGGGCAAACATGGAAGTTGGCTGGGTGGGCCTCCATCACTGCAGGGATGGCTGTGTCAGCCATGCCACTTTGCTGCCTCTGGGGAAGAGCTCTGCTCACCTCTGCACAGCTGGGATCAGATGCAGAGGTGCCCCTGGCTGCCTAGAGCCAATTGTAATACTTGTGTTATAACATTGTGGCTTTGGCTGCCATGTTGCTAAAACATCTTTCAGATCCCATGGCTAAGTGGAAGAGATCCTAAAGGTACTGCACCCCCACTTTGCAGCCCTTTCAAGAGGTCAAGCATCTCAAATGAAGGCTTGGTGTTTAGAAAATCTAAACCTCGAAGTATAAACTGTCTGCTTCTAGATAATCTATGTAGATCAATCTGTTCCCAAAAAATAACAAAAAGAATACAAATGTGAAGCTAAAAACAAAGTTCTGTGATCTTCCATTAAAGGCTGAATAATGTTTGGGTTTGTACTGAGTTCTTTATTAAATATTGCAGGTTTTTTTATGAGGTAGATCTGAGGGATTAAAAATGCGTGCTATCGAAAATAGCTCTCGGTTCTTACACATTCTTCCTCCAGAAGCTGGAGAAGAGAGGTAGATGGAGGAAAGAGAATACAAAAATCCCTGTTTATCCAGTTAAAGGTCTCATTACTTACACCAGTGAACACAGTGAAAGTGTATCAGTATGTTCATGCCATGCGCAGAATAGCACAGTGTCCTCCCTAAGCACTGCTATAAATTTAAGTAGCTCTGCAAGAGGCAAACGAATGTCAGAGCTTGTCACCTGTGCAAGCAACCCTGCTTAAATTGGTTACTAGTCAGCTACTTATCTTCCCTTTGTTTTTGAAAATGTCACACTGTTTTACATCTCTGTGGTGCTATAATACAGTATTTTTCCAATGGTGAAGTGTGTGAAAGTGTTGTTTGTACCTTTTTGAATGTGGAAGTGAAGAGTGTCATACATTTCTTTGAACCAAGTCCCAAGTTTTTAAAACAACAGTGAAACAGTTGTTGAGTGACATAAGGACTTTGGTCTCATTTTGATGAATAGAAAGAAATACGACATTCTTACAAGCTGCTATTATGTTGCTTTAACAAAAGGAAGATTTATTTTCTTATTTTTTTCTCCTGGCAAATGTGTGCATGTGCGATATGACAGCACTTTGCTCTTTTGTGCACCAGGTATAGTCTTTGAGAATGTTTTGATCCTTTTTTTTTTTTCTCCTCTTTAATTTTCAGGTGCAAAAAGTGACTGTTTGTTAATAATGTCTAATTGCCTTTTGCAAAAAATGTCAGCAATGGTAATCATAATCCATGTTTAGACGGAGTTACTCTTTTCAACGTAAATGCATTTAAAACGAAATAGTGGGTACTATTTGACCACAAAGCTACAAATGAATTCAATACAAACAGAAATGTGCTACTAAAGCGCAGGTCTGCTAACGCCCTATTTTGCCCTTATATGTTGTAAATCCTGAGTTGGCCTCTTCTATCTCAAACCAAACTAGCCTTTCCAGCCTGCTTATGGCTCTCCAGCCAGTAACTCATTTAATGCTCTGCTCCAGTAAGTAAAACCACTCCAAAGCCAGCTTTTTTTATACCCATTGTTCCCAATCTTTTTGTATTAGGCTGACCCATGATAAAACAGGCAGTATTATGCCTGGAGCTAGGTCTGGTTCCTTGGCCCTTCTTGCCCAGCTGGTCTGAGTTGGGCAGCTATCGTCCCTGTGTGCTGTGTTCCCTTGTCGTACCTCACACAGGTTGTGGGGCTACTCATGATAAATGTGACAAAGGTGACTTTTGACAAATATTGAACTTTAAAAAAGCAAGAAGGCAAGCCAGGTGGCCTCTAGTCAAACTGTGTCCCTTCCAAGCCATGACATGAAATTTCAGTCTCTGCACCACGGTCAGCCTGACAGAGAACAGCAGCTCAGCCTCGCCTAGGGCACAGCAGGATGGCAGCAGGGGGCTGAGCCTTGATTCCTCACATCCCTGCAGACATATTTATAAATGCTAAGCCTCACTGAAAGACCTTCCTTGCTATGGAACATGAACATTTTTTTTCTACATTCAAACATAATTCACACAACAGGAAAACTGTTTACTTTCCAGCTAAGATCAATCAAAAGAAGATGCTGCAGCAATTCCCAGGTGTGCCTGGGAGCTGGTTGGAGCCTAAGCCTTGCATCACAAACTCAATCACAAAGCTGCATTGTCTTAACTTAAGCAGGTATTTATTATAGCAAATACGATCTACCTGGATGTACAGAATACGTAAGTAAAAGTATGCATATGATCACGTAGGTTGTACTGCCTAAAAAACAGGAGTTACCAGCATCCCGGATTTCTTCCTTTCTGTATTCAGTGTAGTGAGATCACAGACAACTACATAAAATAAAGACATGAGATAATGTGCCACAGACTGCCATGCTAAAGTGAAGCATGTAGACATGGTGAGTGATGCACTGTCTGTTATTAAACAGAGAGGAGCCTTCCTGTCCTCTTGCCTACATTAGGTGTTACAGTACAGTTTATACACATTTACAGAAGGATACACTTTTAGTGTAGGTTTCTCTCTAGGGCCACCTTTGCTGTCCTACCCTTATGAAAGCAGAGGTTGTTTAGCAATTGTTTAAATCATGTAGCATTTGTCTATATCTAATTACTCTGGTGGTTTACACTTATTTACATATCTTCCTCAGCTTCACTGGTTTTATATGTCATTTTACATCTATAACGTGAATTGTTTTTATAGCTTTATGCCTAATAGGAATGCTTGTCTGCCTTCATCAGTGGCTAGGTGGCTACTGTCAGTTTTAGAACTTACCTGCTCCTATAACAGAACTCACCTGCTCCTATAATAAAATATTTTATTATATTGCTGCCCACAGAAGGGAAAGAACTGCGGGATTTCTGGGTGGTGAACTGTGACAAGTGTTCAGATTTTCAAAGTTGTTTATAAAAATACAAATCCTGCAGTTTAAAGAACCTATGAGCCAAAAGGTTAAATGAGTCTTAAATCTACAAGGTTAAATTGTTCGTAAGTGAATTTAAAATGCACAAGGTACACTGCACAAGGTTACTGGAATAAACACTATTCCCCATGGCTCAAATCACCAAGTAGGTTATATTTTCTTGTTAAATACATTCAGCAAACATAATGGCTACATCCCAGGACTGCACCTTTGGACTACAAGTGAGCCTTGGGGTTACAGCAGTGTTAACATAGATACACAAATGGCTGCTATCTAGTTTTTTAAGGTCAAAACCTGAAGGGGTGGGAATATGATCATGATGGGGACAGATTTATTTTTTTTTTACCAGATGAATAATGGTGCTCATCTTTGTAAGTATTAAATGACAGTTCAAGTACAAAATCTCTGGAAGATAATTTTCTATATTTAAAATGAAATTCACTGGGAACAAGGAGCTCCTGTGCAGCTGAGAGCTTATTCAGCTACACAAAGCCGTGAGTCAGGCAGGGTTTTCACCCAGGATTCCTCCTGCTGTAGGATGCTACAACACTGTTTTCACTGAGTACTTGGCAGTCTTTGCAGGAAAAAGGGAGCCCTTCTAGTGCTGGGGGAGCACAGCAGTATTGAGAGGCCAGTCTTTTCCTCAGAGGAACAGAGTGGCCAGCCATGGAGCACTGAGGAGTGAGACTGGATAAATGCAGGGCAGTGAAGTGCTTGTGCTGTTTGGCCATTCTTTGGGAACCAAGCATCCAGGGCACAGACGATTTGTGCTGGGAGCTGGTTAGATCCATTGGCAGAGCATGAGATGAGGGAAGTTGAAAAAGTGGAGCAAAGCCATTTCCCTATAACATCCTCTCCTAAATAACAATCAGCCCTTGCCACCAGACTCTCAGATATGGGAGTATCAGTGTCAGCGAGAGACTGAAACTGAGATTCTTGGTGGGGTGGGCAGGACTTAGGCATGAGAGATCAAACATTGTCATCTCCTGCTGGGTGCAACTAGAAAATTCTCCATCCCCTGCAGTTCCTAGTAATCCCCCTATGTTTTTCTAGTTCACTAAAAGCTTGTGCCCATCAACCATAATTTCTAAATCTTGGCATGGGTGAACATCCTATGAACAAACAATTCCTAAAAATTACTAACCAGAACATTAGAGAATAGTGTTTTTCCTACGTGCATTTCCCAAACTCAATTTACTTTTTTTTTTTTTTTGGTACAATTAGCACAACAAAAAGGAATGCACGTAAATGTTGTAAGCGGTAATAGCTGTTAATTTATTGTTGTCATGTCCTGGAATTCCAGTTATTACCTCCACATTTTTTTGATTACTGCCAATCTCCCCAACAAAACCCAGACAATTACTGGTTCTACTGTCTGGTTGTTTTGTGTGTGTGTGTGTTTTGTTCTTTTGTTGTTGTTGTTGTTTCCTGCTTATTTCTTAGACTACCTTTTTACTTCCTGTCCCCATAAGATGTGGAGCAATGCTGAATCAAACAAGTAACATTTCACTTAGGTGGCCTGCAGACAGGTTTATCTGTTTCTCCAGGTGACCTAACAAACAGAGACTTTTCATCACTTAGATGCTTATCGCACTATTTCTGCAGTCTTTGGTATAAGATCTGTTGTAAGTCATATGTTAATTTACATTAGCATCCATGGATGTTGATTCCTCTAGATTGTTGTCTTCCAAGTTTATCATTGTACGTCAGGATGTGCAGATACATTTCAATGTAAAGGGCTGGTGATACTGACTCATCTTTATTCAAGCATTTCTTGCCTGTACTTGAACGTTTCAAATGTGCACTGCTATCTACAGTTTCTGTGGTTTGTGGTGGTGCTCAGGATACGCATACGTTAAATAGGCAGCCACACTGTTCACACATCTTGACTGACCCTTTGCACTGTAACTTGTTCATTCTCTTGGAGAGTGAGCTTAACTTTTGTTAAACTTCCCACCATCACTTGATCAAATGTGATGGTCTGCTTCAGCTTTGGGCAGTAGAGAGATTTAACTTCCTGGGCATGGATTACAACATGACACACGCTCACTGTTAAGTTCAAAAACATTCCTACAGGAGGATTTTAAGCAAAAATAAACAATAAGGTATTTTACTATGGAGAGATCAGGCTTCAAAAGAAACATTTTCTTTGTTATGGTCTATAGAAGCAACATAATTGGCCTATTTAATAAGTGAATGATTTTACTCCTTTCTGCTTCATTGCTTAATGCAGAAAGGTATAGGCCATCTACAAAACAAGCACATCAAACTCACCATTTATCAGGACTGAGTATTTAATTTGCCTTCCACCTTTAACTCTACCAAGTAAGTGATTTCTGGAACTATCAGCAGCTAATAAAAAGTAAATCTTACTTTGTGCAGTGAGTTATCCAATACAACAAACAACTACCACATCAGCTGTATTTCAGTAGCAATGAACACAGACATCTAAGTGTAGAGCGAAATCACAAGTTTACTTTCTGGTGAAACAAAGAAAGGTAAATCCAGCAAGCTACTTTTAACATGCTGTGTAATTTAAAGGAAAAACTCAGAATTGCATTTTCAGTCCTCTGTGTAATTCTAAGAAAGAAAAACAAGATGCCCGGGCTTAGAATACTGGCTGCCCCAGCAGGATACTTCTGTCCCCTTGGTTCTTTTGCATAGCTCATTCATATATAACATGCATGAGCCCAGATAATTAGCTATTTTTTCCTAAAACCCTTATCATTATCAAAATAATTTTATAAAATGTAAGATGAGTCTTCTTTGCAGAGCACATATGCAAGAAGTGTATAACTAATTTCAGATGGAATAATTGTTATGTAGAATATGAGAATGCTTTCATATGTTTGACAGTGATGAATTAAATAATGTAACAGCATACATCATTATAGATTCTTGGGGGACAATAAAAATCTTTAGGTATTATGAGAGTCTTTTCCTTGAGAATTTCTTAGAGCTTCCAATTTGATTTCATTTTCTTTTTCTAGCAGTCAGGATCTTTGATACAATTTTTGTAAATGCACTACATACAAGAGTTTAGGTATTTCTCTTAAATTATGCTGAACTTTATGTGCTTGGTTTTCTATTTTTGTTTTTGGTTCTGTTTGTTTGTTTTAAGGTATTGTTTCCAGTTTAGGCTCCCATTGTGTTTAAAAATACAACAGGGAAGGTTTGCCTCTACTCAGTCACAAATGGAAACTCAGATAACTCCAGGTGGTCCATTTGAAATGCAGCAGGGTACCAACAGCACACATAGAGCACAATCAGGCCTTCCATACCTACTCAAATGAAAGAATGTAATTTATATTTAATACAGGTTAGTGAAACGAATGTATTGCATCTAAATTTCATTGTTTAGCATGAATTATCTGTGCCCTGACTTAGAAAAACACCATCGTTCTCTAAAGTGCAAAATTTTAAAAGGTACTCGTTCATTCATTACATGAGAAGCAGTCTGCATTCTAGATAAGAAACTAAAACAATAAATGTAATCATTATCCAACTACATTTTAAATTAACATTATTCATTCTGGCTCCTCTGTATATCCATGACCTTTACAAGCCTCTATTTATCACACATTTAAAAAAACTTACACAGCTAATTTTGCAGGAGTCAACACTGATGTATTACCGACTGTTTCTCATTTTAAATGATCATGCTACCTCTATAATTAAAAAGATGTCTGATGTATATGGGAGAGGTTTTATTTTTATAGTGTGAAAGAGTCTCTGGTGGCCATGAGAGAACGAAGTACATTCTTCCCTCTAAGACCCAATCATATGTAATTAGCACACCTGGGTTATGGAGTCAAAGTCATTTCATGTGAAAGAGGAGTAGATGAGCAGAATGCATTTCAGTAATTTATTGAACCTAGATCTTTATTCCACCCTCACACTGTCATCATTGATGAGTGCAGAGATGTTTCTTTGACGGACTCTTACATAGCCCACAAGTCAGTGTCAAACCTAGAGCCTGCAGATTACCAGAAGGCAGCAGTTCCATTTTGTTTGAAAATCTTGGGTTTGTTTCCATTAGAATTAATACATTCCTTGTATGTTTGTGGAAAGTTTTTGTAGAAGTAGAGACCATGAGTTGACTACATCTAAACCAGAGGATCTAAACTGGATTGCTCTGGATGCTATGGGCATGGTCATGCTGTGTTGCCCAACGGTATGTCATTTGGCTTGAAAAAGAACAGCCTCATCAGGGGAGAATCTACATCATAATAATATAGAGAAACAACCTTTGAATCAGGTAGAGAAGAGATCTAATGCTGGTCCCCAAATTTGACACCTTAATGGGTGACTCATTACGTAAGTCCATGTGGGTAGTCAGGAATCAAATAAATAAACCCATTCTCCTTTCCAGTCTGGATATGGGAATGCCCAAAACTGTTGCTTTCTTGAGTGACTGCAAGCAGTAAATTGGCTAAATGGATTTTTTTGCTCTCCAGTGAAATTCTCTTTGTGTAAAAACCTCCCATTTCATGAAGAAATAAGCCTTACATTTTTCTTCTTTTCCGTAGTTGCAGCCAAAGTTGAAGACTCTCGCCCAAAGCAGAGACCCCCAAGGAGGCCACGGAAGCCCAAGACATTAAACAATCCAGAAGACTCCACCTACTACACTCTAATACATGTGAGTTTAGCAAGTTTTTGTGGGCTAAAACTGCTAGATAATTCCCACCTAAACATACTCTCTAATTGCCTGATTCCTGTATTCCTTTCTGATACAGCATAAAAGCTGTGCCTTTCTGAAAGGAAGCAAGCCATAAACATCCAATTTCAAACTAGATTTGAAATTATTAAAATTCAGAGTTACCCAGCTTGGGACCCTACATCAGGCCAATTTTTACTTTTGTACCCAACCATATGTACATTCATTATATGCATAAGCAACATTTGCACTTTCAGTACCTAGAGGAAATGCCTACTCTCCGTAGTTTCTTTGTAAGTCATGGGAGAAAAACAGGTTCATTTGGAGAACTATTTTGAGTGTCTAAATTAGTGCTCAATCTTGCAGAGAGAGCAAATATTAAAATAGGCTGTATTAGTATGCACACTGTGACTTCCTTTACAAATGTGTCAGATTGTGATTATGAAGGAATTGGCAAATACAAACAGCTCAGGAGACTAATGGATTTGAGTGCCTCTATATATAGAGGTCCAAGTTCAGATACCAAGGTCTGCTTTCCTTTCTTGACTTCAGTGCCCTTAAATATATAGAAAAAAAAAAGAAAAAAGAAAAGGAAAAAAGAGAGAGAGAGAGAAAGAGCAAGAAAGTAAGCATAATGAGAGAAAATGTAAAAGCAGCTCAAAAAGCAGTTCAAACAAAAAAAGCAATTAATGTCATTTGCTCGAGGTGCCTGTATCTTAGTGACCTATTTTAGCAGCCGGTGAGAGCCCAGCTAATAAACTAACCGTAGCAATTGCTTCTCCTTTCAACAGAAGGTGTCACAAGGGCCTTTAGGGAGAGTTGTGTCTGGCATACCAAAAAAGACAAATACCGCTATATTTTATTATGAGGGCTTTGGAATAACACAGCTTGGGAACAATGATATTCTGAAAAGAAACGAAATCCTTAAAAATACATTGGCACTTAAGAATGAGATTTGTTTTGTGAAAACAAGATTGGTAAGATAAAGGACTGAAGTGAAAGGCATGACACTGAATTCTGTATTGGGAAATGTCTGAGGAGATGTGTAATTCCAAGGCAAATGCATATTTAGAAAGTTGAGACTATGCAGGCAGGAACACTGTATTTTATGAACACAAATTTGTTACATGGCCATCTCCATAGCAGAAAACGGACATCACATCAGTGCAGACAAAAACTGCAGTGATATTGGGGATTTTTTAACAGCAGTTTTGCAAGGTATTAAATATTATTAACTTTGATTTTAGTTGTATTTTTCGTGAGGGTGCGAAAAAGAGAAGCCTGTCTTCCTGACATGAAATTCACTGGTAGGGGAGAGTCAGAATAAATTTATACTACACTGAAATTTATAAAATGGACCTATCAGTTCTGTTCTTGAACATTGGAAAAGTCATTGACCTCTGACTTAGAATACTGGAGAGTAGTCATTTTTTCCCAGCTTTCATGGCTTTTCTGTCTTACAAAAAATCTTGTGATCAACTGCTATTCACACATTATCAAGCCCAGATTACCCAGATTATGGAATGCACTATGAATGCATTTAAAAAAAAAAAAAAATCCTTTGTTTATGGTCCCCTTCTGCAAAAACAGGTATTTCTCTCACACCACATTATAGATGTTGATTAGACAGCTTCCGTTCTCACTCATCTTTATGCACATCAAATGAACTAAAGTGGTACACTGGTGTAAATGAAGCCTGACAACAGGCCTTTGTTCATATAAGCCACTAAAAGCTTATTTGGGTGGTTATTACTTTAAATCAGTCTGTCATTTTGAAATTATATGTCTTGCACATCTGCCTGCAGACTGAGGTGCATGTCCACCAGGATTCCTGTTTCTCATGGCCTTACAGTGTTACAATGCATAAATTCTAGTAAGTGTTCACTGGTTTGAGAGAAACATAATCAAGGCCAAAATAATACCAAATTTAAGACCATCTGCACTTAAAAATACTGCTTACGTCGCGCTTTAGATGCTGCAACATAATACTCCTCCTGAGTGTAAGAACAGAAATCTATGAGAGATAAGAAATTACTCACATTCCTTATCAGTCTCCCTCCTCTGCATTTCTGGATGTCTCATATCCTAAAGATGATTTTGCCACCCAGCATACTTTTTATTAAATGGGCCTTTGTCAATTTTATCCTACTAAAACTTGTGACGCTGGATTGGCATTAATGAGAACAGGATTATGCCTTCTCCCTCCGTGTTGCCTGTATACATGGAAATTCTCATGGCATCCAGGTAAACCTGCTTCAGGGAGATAGTGTCGTGAACGTCATTAAAACAGCTACAGATACATGGAAGTTTTACTTTTTATTATTGTTGTTCTAATCGCAATTACTTTAGCTTTTTTTTTTTTTTCCACAGCATTTCAACACATTCCCAGTGACATGTATAGTCACAGAGTCTGAAAAGAGAATTTGCCAGCACACTTCTCTGTGGCTCAACAAATTAAGTTCTCTGTATTTTCATTAAACAAAAAAATATGCAACACTTTCCTACCTAGCATGTTGATGAGTCATATCTTTGCATAAAATTTCCTTACAGTATTTTTTAAATAATTTTGTGCTTTTTTTTTTAGAAATCAATGCAAGATGAAAAACGGAAACCAAGAAAAGAAAGGTAATTTTTTCATTATTTCACTATTGTCATTTTAATTCTCTAGAAATAGTTCCTAGCTGCACTTCAACTAGGAAAATAAAGCATTAAAAAAAGCATGGTGATTTGGTGATTCACAGGAAGGGCATCATATACAAAGTTAAACATGCAATTTTCAGCAACAAAAATCCATTATGGAATTCAGTTGTTCAGTTTTACTGCAGCATGGCCCTTTACCATGGCAACACAAGCACAATAATAAGTTAAGATAAGGTCCACATCAAAGATAGTTCTGACACAGAAAATAATTGAAGGTGCTTAAAATTCCAGTCAAAGTAAATGAGCAACCACTTCTTTTTTTGGTAGCAAAAATACAAAGGCTGTTAATTTTCTCTCCTAAAAATATATGACTGTTTGGAAATAGATGATAAAAATGGAAACAGTAAGATATAACAGTAATACATTAATAACAGGCAAAGAGTAGATATTGAAATGTCAGCCAGAAACCTTTCTTCAGTGTAACTAACCTGTTTTGATAGATTTCTGTAGAAATAAACGAAGCAATACATATGGAATCATAGAATCATATATTCTGCCTTCCTGTATTTTAGATCCTCACGTGTGCTGTAGATGTTGTGCACAGCTTCTGACTTATATCTTAGCTCTTTATTGTTTGTGTTTCTATACATAAGCTTTTTGCTGTTCCCCAGTGACCCTGTGTAATGCTATGTTGGCCTCCTCATAGATGCAAGATACTTGAGCACTGTATGAATGGGCTGTTAGTGCTATCCTTGGCTGAGGTTGCAGAATCAAGCTCCATATCTAAAAACACGTATCTTCAATGAAGCTGACATGATATTACATGCCCATAAGATGTGCTCACTGCATCTAGCATCATTAAACCACAGTTTAAATTGTCCTTGATTGTGCCACTACTTCAAGGGCTCACTTAATATCCAAGTCAGTTCTAAGTTACAGCTCTTCTGATACCATTTGGGTCTTGAAAATAATCCACATCTACAGTCATCTTATGTTTAGCAAACAATCATCATCATCATCATCTAGTGTTTCTTCCATCTGGCCTCAGTTTGGTTTCACTCATCTTAAATCTAGTTAAACAGTTTCATGACTGCATCTACTTTCATGTGCTGACTCTGTATTAGTCAAGCACACCAACAGAAATCAAGGAGTTACTTGATTTCTAAAAAAAAGGCAATTGATTACTAAAAAAAGGCATCTTTAGGAAAATTATTGATATCTTCCTAAAGGAAAAATCTAAAATAGGCCAGGTGAACTGTACCATAAAGATACCTCTCTACTGAGTATAGTGGCAAAGCCATGCTCTTTCAGTTATATATGTTTGCTTTATAAACATCTAAAAGTCTTTAGCATTGCAAAATTCTACATATCTGCATCACACAGCAGCCACATTCCAAAGACAGATTTCTTGTGTTTATATATTTTTTTCCTTAGACCCTCAACACATAAACAACCAAAAATGGTATTTGTTTGTGTTACTTTTAATGTTGAATCTAATGTTGAAAAGTCAAGTTGTTAACTTGGAGTATTTATTTATTTATTGACAGTCTGAGCAAAGTGCTAGACTTAGATGTCTATTACCATGAAATTTCATCTCCTGATTCCACCTCAAAGGACAGCAGCTCTATCACAAAAAAGAAGAGACATCCAGCTGAGCGCAGGATTTCAACTTTAAGAGCTACTGAACGGTAAGTCATACAAAGTAATAAAAGGAAAAATAAAGGTTGTATATACTCACTGAGAAAAAATGCATATGCATATATACCTGTCTGCAAATTAAAAATAAATAAATAAAATTACACTTTCACATTAGACATAAATCTATTTTTTAATTCATGGAATCTTGCCAAATTAGCATGGAATATGTGGAGCTGAAAACTTGACAAACAGTAGCATGATTTGTCTTCGGCCTGCCAGTTTTGGCTTCCCAAACTCCAGATGAGATGGACAGAGCTCCTGCTGTAAATCTTTGATCTAAAATTGAATTCAACTATAGCAGAATCTAGGAGTTTATTTCTGACTCAGTCCAGCTTTAAGCAGGTTAGATGTGTGCCGAATTTTCTGCCTGCTTTCTGCGGGTAAGACACCTGCTTGACTGCCTCCTCCTGCTCTCCTGGAGCACCATGTGTGTTTACAGCCTGTGGTGGGCACCACCAAGGTGGACAGTCAGGAAAAAACTCTGAAGGGAAGGTCTGCTCTACCTCTTCTCTTCCCACATAGACTTCATAGAGGGTGACCTCTGCTGGGCAAAGGAAATTCGTATTGTTTCATCAATACACAGGCACACATCGCATATACACAGTTATATATATTTATATATCTCCTTCTGTCTTCATATATATAAGAAAAACCTGGAAATGATCTAAGTAAAAGCCTAAGGAAAACACCAAGTCTAAGATGATTACTGAGATTTGAACACATATCAGCAAAAATGTTTGTAGAGCATTTTGTGCCTGTTACTTATTTCACTTTTTGGCATTTTTCATGTGGCATCTCAATTAGTTTTAGAAAGGTGTTGTGAAGGCATGGAATTAAACCTAATAGTAATATCAGGGAATTACCGCACAGTTCACATCTCTTGGAAAATGTTGCATTTCTGGGGTTGTTAATTACTCCAATCTTTAACCCTTTGTTTAGAAAGCTGCAGAATTGTATGAGGTCTGGTAAGATGAATGAGAATTTTGCCACTGAGCTCACTGAAAGGAAATTCAGACCTTGTGCTGCATGCTGTCTGATTACATCCTAAATAGCCAAAATGGAAAAAAAAAAAAAAAAAAAAAAATCAGTGTAACTCTTAAATTTACACTCCTTTTGAGGGCAGATTTATCTTTGTCTTAAATTCAATTGATACACATTTCTGCACTTCAGTATCTCTTGAATGGGGCCACCTGGATGTAAAAACTATGCAGTCAATTAGATCTGGAGAAATGAATCATTGAAAGTTTTTTTGGCTGTCTACCTTTAACACTGGTGTAGGACCAGCGGTGCGGCACAGTTGTAGTATATATTTGTGTAGTTATTTCAGACTAATCTCCTTAATAAATAGCTGAGTTTTATTTTTAATCTGACTTCATGGCAACACCTGGTGTTAGGCCACCATTCCAGCCTGTCAGAGTTGGCTTCCCAAGCTGGCTTGCCATCTGAAAAAAAAAAAATAATAATAATAAGACGAAATGGACACTTACAATGAGCTCAACAGGCAGGTTAAACACAGGCCAGACAAACCTACACCAGCTGAAAAACTGGTTCAAAGCCAGTAGGCAAAAACTGCTGCAAAGCACCCACGTGTTCTCAGTGTTTTTATGTCCTTTTATTATGTCCCCTTCGTAGAAGAACATGTTGTTCTCCTGTGTTCGTCTGCTCTCCGGATAATGTGTTTGTTCTAAGGTGCCTGCTTGATGCAGCACGGGGAGATGAGGCCTTGCAAAGTCGGTTGATTTTTTTTTCTTTTTTTCTTTTTTCCTGTCCTGAGGTGGAGGTTAAGCAGTCGATTAGGAATGTTTGCCAAGGTAAATGTTTTTATTTTAATTTCTGAAACACTTCTGTGCTTAATCTCTAGGTCAAGGGTTGCCGAAAGCCCCCTGGAAGAGAGTAAACCCGAAGATAATCCCTATGACTACAGAAGACTGCTGCGGAAGACCTCGCAGCGCCGGCGCCTTATCCAGCAGTTCTAGCTGCTGCTGCTGCTGTTGCTGCTGCCATTTGGCTTTTATTAGCATAATCTTTTTTATCATTTTATACCATGAGCATCCTTTTTTTTTTTTAATCTGCGATGTTTCAAGTTTACGTGTGTGTTCATGTGAATACGAATTACTGTAGTTTACAGCCCATCACCGTTGCAAAGGGACACTGTCAGTCACGTACCATATACTTTAAAAAATAATTAAAAAACAGGTTTTTCTTCAGATACTACTGCTACATCTTAAAATTACTAAACATAAGCAGCTTAAATCTAGGTTACTTTTCTCAGTGCATATCACTTTCCTTTGTGCATTTCATCAGTCTTACCCAATTAAAATAGATCATTTATTTTACAGTTTCCAAGTTAAGCATTCAAATTTCCATATGCACCTTCAGAAAACCTTAGTTATTTTTTCTAATAAATGGTTTTACAGGAATAAAAAATTACAAGAACACCATAGGGGAATTTCTGTTTATTTTAGGTTTACAATGCCTAAATTTGAGGATGAACTGTAATGTGGTATCCCTGTAATGAAACAAATGAATTGATTAATTGGATAGCATACTATAGCAGTTTATTTCATTATTGACTTAACTGTAAAGCCAGTAGCCAGTTTTAAAGGTCAATATTGTGTGTATAATTTTTATGTTGGAGACATCTATTTATGGGAAGTATATCCAGCCCTGTCCTCTGCCTCTGTGCTTTGTGACTAAACGATGAACTTCTAAATCGTGTTGCTTTGTTCTGCTTTGCATTAGATTTTTTAGGAATCTTAATCTCTGGGGTGCCAAGAAAGAAATAGAAAGACGCTCTCTGGTTGATTGCTGCCTAAATGTAATGATCATTCTTAATCAGTTCCACTAGAAATTAAATAGAAATAAAAGCAATAGCCACTGCGTTCAAAATTTCCCCCGATTCCTTATTCAAAAGACCTTATTTCACAGAAACCACGCAGATAATTGCTGTGCTTCCTTTCAGGATTCATAATTGCACGTTCCCAGCTGCAAAACAAGAGAAGGCAAATTTCATGAAGCCCGTATAAAGGCCTGATCCTGCTCTCTTGCTTAGCTCTCCTGAATATTACAATTAGCAGCAGCAAGTCACAGAGATTGGGTTTTTGTTTTCCCCCACCCAGACACTTGACCTTGCCCCAGGGACAGGTAGCAATTCCTTCCCAGTCTCGAAGAAGCTATGAGGCCACGGCACTGGGTTAAACTTTGCTGCAATGTAAAATTTGTGATAAATTGTTTAAATTTTGAAATCTATTTTAAAGTTGCTTTCTCATGTATTATTAAAACCGTAAATAAAAAGGCACAAGGCAGTGTGATGTGGTTGGCTGTGTCTGAATTCCACCCAGAAGTGACGAAATAGGGGACTGGGGAACAACAGGGCGAGGTGGGGAAGACCTCACAGTGGCCTCTTGCCATGGGAAGCCCAAGTGCCCTTCTCCATCTCCCTAAAGCCGATGCCCTCAGAGATGCCCTCAGCTGTGGCAGCCCCCAGGGCTTGGCTGTGGGCTCTGGGTGACGAGGGCTCGCTGCAGGGCACCATATTGGCCTGGTACAGCCTCCCCTGCCTTCCTCCTGGGATCAGGGCTCAAAATCTGTGGGCTCAACACTCGAAATCTGTGGGAGGAAAAGCAGCCACGGTGGGCACGGCTCCTGCAGCCCCCAGGGGAGCTCCGGGTGCCTCCAAAATCGACGTCGGGGAGGCGAGGGGAGCAGGGCTTCTCCTCCTTCCCCCGGTGCAGCCTCCCCAGGGCGCAGGGAGGCCCGGGGAGCCCTCGGGGCTGCCGACAGCTCCGCCAGGAGAGGGAACACCAGGAGAGGGGAGCAGCGGGGACACCGCCACCCGTAGCCCGGCCCGACGGGGCCCCCGGTGGGGCAGCCCCCTCCCCGCCCTGGCAACGCCCTGCTCGCAGCCCTGCCGATGGGGAGAGGAAAAAGGGGGGGCAATTTCTCAGCGCTTTCCATCTCACGCCATAGGGGAAGCCTCCCCCGAAGCTCCAGGGGGGGGTCTCAGAGTCAAATCGGGACGGGTAAATAAAACCTTCCCCTCTTTTGCTCGGCACAGCCCGCTGCGAGGGGGTGGGAGGGGGACACAGCCGCCGTCGGGCTGCTCTCCCCCGTGCCGTCGGTGCCAGCCCCGGGGTGGGGGCTCCGCGGCTTCCCCCCTCGCTGCGAGCCGGGGGGCGGCAGCGGGCGGCGCCTGCGGGTCACGATCGCGGCGGCAGCTCCGCGGCGCGGCCCCGGGGGCGCCCACGGGCGCTGCTCCCACCCACGCGTGCCCGGGGCGCCCCCGCCCCTCCGCCGCCCGGCGCAGCCGCACACATTTTGCACGCACATTTCCACGAGCACACACTCAGCTCACCCTCCCCAGGCACACCCGCTCGGACCGCCGGGGCTTGCAGCTCGCCGCTCCGCTTCCCTTCCCATCCCCTGCGCCATGGCCAGCCCCGGCTCCGGCTTCTGGCCCTTCGGGGCCGACGAGGGCTCCGCGGCGGCCGAGAGCCCCGGCACAGGTAGGGGGGCACCGGGCGGCCCCGACGGCGGCCACCGGGGCTCCGAGGTAGGGGGTGGGTGGGGGGTCCCGGGGAAGGAGAGGCGGGTGCCGGGCTCGTAGCCCCCCGTCCCCACGGCTGTCGGCCGCGTTTTGTCTTGCAGCGAGAGCCTGGTGCCAAGCGGCGCAGAAGTTGACAGGAGGCCTGGGGAACAAGCTGTGCGGTAAGGGCAGGGCGGCCCCCGGCGGCAGGGGGGCTGGGGGCGGCCGCGGGATGCGCCCCTCGAGCCGGGGAATTGGAAGGGGGGGGGGGAGAAGACGGGACCGGGGGCTGGGGCCGCGGTGCTGAGCCCGTGTGTGTCCGTGTCGCTGTCAAGCTTTGCTCTACGGGGACGCCGAGAAACCCGTGGAAACCGGCGCCAAGGCAGCCCCCGGGGCAGCGGAGCCGCGGCCGGTCTGCACCTGCGACAAAAAACCCTGCGGCTGCCAGAAAGCCGACGTGAATTACGCCTTCCTGCACTCAACAGGTAACGGAGCTCCCGGGGCGGCGGCGCGGCTCTGAAAAAGACCGAAAAAGTCCCCAAAAAAAAGGATGCTGCGAGCGGGGAAGTGCCGCGGCCGGGGGGACCCGACGGGGCGAGGAGGCTCCGTGGAGCGCCCAGCCCCGGCCCCGAGCCCCGCCAAACCCGCTAGAAATAAAGAAAAAAAAAATCCCGAAAAAAAATGAAAATTAAAAAAATAAATAAAAAAAGCAGCATAAAATAAATTAGCCCCCCGGCGTGCTGGAGCCTGCAGGTCGCTTTTTTATACGGGGCAGCGACAGCAGCGACCTTCCCGTTGGAGCGCCTGGGATGCGATTAAGGGTGGCGGCGAGGAGGGAGAAGCAGGCTCGCACCGCTTGACTTCAGCTGGGGGTATTTATTTTTGTCTTTCCCCTTTTCGCTTGTGCTGCAGCCCCCGGGTACCCTCAGCTGCCCCAAGCAGGGCTTTGAGGGCACCGCTCAACCCCGTTGAGCGGTACCGGGTGCGTGCTGCTGGGCTGCCCGGCATCGCCCCCGAAAAAGGCGTTTGGTTATCAACAAGTTCCCTGCCAAGCCTTACGCTGGGCACTCGCGAGGAAGGTCTTTTATTTTTGCAAGGCAAATGACAGGTTTTCGAGTGCTTCTTGTAACATTTATTTTCCAGTCCTTGTTTTTCCTTTTTTTTTTTTTTTTTTTTTTTTTTTTTCTGATCATTTTCACTTTTTTTTCTTGTTTACCTGCTCTCTTTCATAGTCATAAAAATTGGTCTGAAATATACTGCAGGAAAAATTGCTGTTTTAGTAGGAAATGAAAATCTAACTAAATCTCTGAAAACGTTCCTTAAAATATGATCTTACCAAATTGCTTACTAAATAAAAATAAAATCCACTTTTACTGAACACAGAGAAAAGATTTCCCAGGCATAAAAGTGAGAAGCCTGTGCCCAGTATCTGTGTGTAAGGTCATAAAACGAAGTTAACTTTTCCTTTCTCCGTTCCCAGACCTTCTGCCAGCATGCAATGGAGAAATAACAACGATGTCTTTCCTCCAAGACGTTGTGGACATTTTACTTCAGTATGTGGTGAAAAGTTTTGATAGATCGACAAAAGTTATTGATTTCCACTACCCAAACGAGCTGCTCCAAGAATATAACTGGGAACTGGCAGACCAGCCACAAACCTTGGAAGAAATTTTATTGAACTGCAGGACAACCCTGAAGTATGCAATTAAAACAGGTAATAGCCGCCCTCCTTTTCTACCCGGTATGGTCTCATCCAGTGATTAAAGGCATCGTTTCATTTTATCTTGAAGCATCAGAGATGCGAGCAGCCCCTGTATTTTGCCAGCTGCAGGCAGTTTCTATTAGGGACAGGGATCGCTTTCCTAAACGATGTAAAGCCCTCGCAGCCCCGTGGCGGTGGTGGTCGGTGCAGCCTCACACACCCTTTCTAATTTAAAATAATTCCTCCGTGTGTTGGGGCTGTCGAGCGTGGCATTTGTCAGCCACCTTCGCAACTTCCCTCCGTCCTTTTTTGTCCATTTTGCTTGGTAGGGGCTGGGACCGGGTCTGCTCCTCTCAGACATGGCGATGCCGAGCACAGGGGTGGCTGGGGCATCCCTTCAGGGAGGGCACAAGAGACCGGGACCACCCCATTTAGCGGCCAAAATTCCAAAATCTCAATAAGCATCCTATAAGTGCGAGCGCCCAGCGGCCATTTGCCACCTCTCTCCCCTTACCTGCGTGAGGACATAAAACCTGGAAAATTTGGCAGAAGCGTCTGCAGGATTTATATTGTGGTGGGTTTTTTTTTTTTTTTTTCAGACTCAAGGAATAAAAATGATCCCCGAATTGTTTCAATAGCCGGTTTTTGTTCATTTTTCACTGGGGGTGAGTTGATTCCTGCCTGGGCAAGCTGGGGCACGGGGCCTGCCCACGCGTGGGGAAGCCCCAGGTCCCCACCTGGGGCCACCTTAAATAAAACGCCAAGGAGCAGACAAAAAGCACAGCGGCAATTACAGCGGGACTGGGAAATAACGCGGGGTGCTGAGAGCTCTTAGTGGGAATCTGAATTGCTGAGAAATTGCCTAAAAATCAGTGCGTGCCAATTACCGAGAGAGACAAAAGGCTGCTTTGTGAATCGAGGCTGCGGGGAAAACAAAAACCAGGTTTTGTCACCTTTTGGGAACAGACTGATCCCAGTAACCACTGGGGTGGATCTTTGTAATCCTCTTCGTTTAGGGGCGGCAATATCCAGCTGGGTGCTTTTGATATACAAGTCTGGTGCTGTCACAACGTCTGAAAAATACCAGAATAAATAGTTGGGTAAATGATATCCACCGGTACACAGTCGATGAGTCCAGTGATCCTTGTGATGTGTCTGGACAGGGTGTAGGAAACATTTTCCCTGAACGCTGTGAAACATGGGGTCTGTGAATCTGTGAAATCAAAGAATAGGGTTTCTTGAGCAATTTTCGTTAACCTGCTTTGTGAAAGCCTGTTTCACATAACCGAGCTATTTTCTGCATCCAAAAAAGACCCTTCAAAATAGCGTTATCGGTTCCCTTGCCTAAATATGCGAGACTTTCCCTTCTTTGCATTTTTTGTTGTTGTTGTTTTGATGCAAATTGCACTTTCCAGGCTAGAGGAGCGGTGCTGGGGTGGCAGGGCTGGGAGGCACGAAATGTGCCGGATTTCCACTCAACCCCGTTTATTCAGAGTAAAACACTTGAAATGCCCTCAGAGAGGTGAGGTTTCTGGAAAAGAAATCGCATTGCCTCGATTAGCCTTGGGGCCACAGCCAGCACCCCACAGCCTGGCACTGACACCCGGTGGGGATGTGAGGGGCCAGAGGGCCAGGTGCCTGGCTGAGGGGCTGCAGGAGGAAGGCACCCGCTCCTCTCCGCTTTCCCCTGCCATGTCTGTCCATCAGGGATGTGGTGGAAGCGGGTTTGTGAGGGCAGTGTGTGGTGTGGTGTGGTGTGAGCGTGGCCCTGGCCTGTCACAGCCCTGGCCCGTCACCTCACGATTTATCCAGGGG
Source organism: Aythya marila (assembly GCF_965140915.1). Classification (NCBI taxonomy): domain Eukaryota; kingdom Metazoa; phylum Chordata; class Aves; order Anseriformes; family Anatidae; genus Aythya; species Aythya marila. The sequence goes on along the minus strand of NC_139043.1, from coordinate 17,876,868 downwards.
TGCGTGTGAAGGCATTGCATGTGATAAACCTCTCGGTGTGGAGCACAGCTCTCCCACCGCCCCCATGTCCTGTGTGTCTGTCATGGTCACCGCTTTGTTCCTGACGGCCAGGACAAACGAAGCGCCTTTCAGGCAGGAGGCACCCGAGCCCTGATTTTTGAGCCCCTCTCACAAGCTCATCTTGCCCGGAGCCTGCCTGCCAAGCAAAGCCGCAATTTTCCGCAGCTCGCTCACGTACTGGGGTGCCACAGGGATGGAAATCCCCGGCGGCTGGGACTGGGGTCAGGCTGGCGAAGTGGGTTTGTGGCCGTGGCATGCTGAGGATGCGTTGCAGAAGAGCGGGGCACTGAGGGAAGGCGTCTGTGCAAGCAGCAGCTCCTTCTCTGGAGATGTCACTGCAGGGAGGGGACGTTACTACAGGGAGTTGTTACTACAGGGAGAGCGCTGCACCCCCCTCCGTGCTCCAGGGCAAGGCTGTCGCATCCCGCCCCTGTAGCCAGCCCCTTTCGTCCCCAAAGCGTGAGGTGGGCTGTGAGGTTTCCGTGAAGAAACAGGCAGTGACAGCGAGGGTGTCCCCTGGGGCTGGGTGCTGACAGAGAGCTGCTGAGATGCCGCCGTGGCTGCAGATAGGAATTCTCTTGTTCCGCAGCTTTTCAAGGTGGATTTATTTTGTAAACAAGAGTCTTTTTCTGGCCTCTTCGAGTCTTCTAAAAATTCACCAAAGGCTTTCAGCACATAATTCCTTGCTGATTTCTGGCAGAAGTTGGGAGCTAGCTAGGAGCTTGGCTGATGTTGAACCCGAGATACAAATACTGAAATCTCAAAAATAAATAAATAAATAGATAAAACAGAACATCACGGGGGAAATGCAGAGCCCCTGGTGCAGGACGGCTGTGGCTGTGTGTGGCTTTGATGGCAGTAGCAAGGCACACACGTGCCCCAGAGCCACCCACCCAAGGGGAGAGCAGGGGCCAGATCCTGCTCTTGCTGCTGGGTCTCTGGAGGGCTTTGCCCACATGCCCCAGGCGGCACTGGTGGGGGAAGGAGGCAGCTCAGGGCAAAATGCAGCCAAACAGGCCAGAGAGAGCACCGGGTTTGTCACAGATGAAGGATGCAGGGACAGGATTTGGTTCCCCCCCCCCCCAGCCCCTCATCCCTGTGCTCTGCCCCCAGAGCCCAGCCAGTGCCTTTGTGCGCAGGGAGCTGGGATCCGGGAGTGATTCCCTGTGCTGCTCCATGAGCCGCGTGTCTGTGCCTGATAAGGGACCACCGGAGACCAGAGATAAGTTTTCCCTCGGTTCTGGGTCTGCGTTTCCTCAATCATCTTGCTCTATCTTTTGTTTTCTGTGGTGGCAATAACAGAGCCTCGTCTGCGGGTCAGGACAGGTGTTTTTGAGGCAGAAGAGGCTTTCCTTCACGTCAGACAGCATTTAGATAATTGTTAACCTTCCTTAATTTGTACTGGTAATTGTGCCACTTAACAGCAGCTTGCAGGGAACAACTAGAAAAAAGACGAAAAAAAAGGGGGGGAGTTTTAATGGTTTCTGTTCCTTGTTTTAATGTCTCCAGACACATTTTTAAGAAAAATCTCTGACGGGATTTTGGAAAAATATCTGGAGCCAATTAGATTAACCACATAAATGGACAATCAGCCCATTGAGGATATTCTTGTGCATCCTCCTGATGTGGCAGCGATGCTGGTTTTGTTTAAAATCACAATTGCAAGCAGCCAGGCTGTTGTAATTGCAGCTTGGCAGGGAAGAAATGACAAGTACCGCCACCTTCCCTGCCATCTTCCTGCAATCATCAGCCTTTGAGTCATGTGCAGAGCAGTCACCAAAATGTTCCATTTTCTCATTTTGCCCCATCTATTATAATCATTAGCCATTCATCACTGATGTTATATGTACTGGCAAGCTCCTCAGATGGTGTCTCGTGCGTGCCTTTCAAACCTAGCCAGGCACAAACCCATTCGGTGACAACATGTGACACACGACCAGGAGTGAGCCGCTGTTTTTGTGAGGCACCATCAAGCTCATTTTCAAGGCACATTGAAAGAATAATGGGGGATGCCGGAATGCATTATTCTGTGCTCAGTGAAATTACTCAGATTTACTTCATTTGGAATGAGAAAGAAGAGAAATCCTGCCTTTTCCAAAATATATATATATATATTTGCTGTTTGCTTTATTTCATACCTTGAAAGCACTTCCTTCTGTATAGAAATCCTTAGGTAAATACACTGCTCAGCACTGAATAGTTCCAGTCAGTCATCAGCCTTTTGATAACGTTTTCCGTTTTATGCAGGGCATCCTAGATATTTTAATCAACTTTCAACTGGATTGGACATGGTTGGGTTGGCAGCAGACTGGCTGACATCAGCAGCAAACACTAATATGTAAGTAGCAGAATTTTTTCATGATATTAAATATCATTTTACAGTTATACTGTACAGTATTAACTGGTATAGCTGAATGGAAACAGGAATACTTTAATGTTAAGCGTGCTAGAAAAACTGTTGTCTGCTTTTTAAATGATTGCCCTACTTATTTACATGAAGATTTCAACATTGTTCTGTAGACTGTCTTCTATGAAATTCCATCATAGAAATATGATGTCGGCTTTTCTAACCCCTCAAAATGTACAGAAAAATTATTCTAGTGTTTTGCATGCATAAATATGTGAAATGGAAGGTGTGCTAAGAGAACAGTTGCATTAATATGGGGGGGTAGGTATAATTCATACTCAGAGCACTTAGAGCCATTGCTTTCTGTAAAAAGGAGGTGCAGAATTTAAAATGTTTTTGGTATTTTTTGCACTAAGGGGCTAGGAAGCATTTTTGTGCACTTGCTTTATGAACAGCTTTACGAACTGTCTTGTCATCATGAACAGGACTGTTAATGTGCATGCATCTAGATATGCAAATAGGTTTTGGCAAGGCAAAGGTCTGGTTCTGGCCAGCAGCTCTTGAATTCAGGACAAAGCCTTGAGCCTGGAGGAGGTGGGCATGATTTGTTTCACTGAACTGGGTAGAAACAGAGTGTCCAGTGCTCTTGGCATTTTTCCTTTTAGAAATCTGACACGAAATCAGAAGAAGATTATCAGAAGTGTAGTAAAACAGAACTCTACCCAGTGCAAGATAGAGTGTATTGTGGCTATAATGTAATGTAATATTGGTAACAGATGTGTTAGTGTTGTAGCTCAAAGCATTAAATATGGACATTACTACATTTCAGGTTCACCTATGAAATTGCTCCAGTGTTTGTACTTTTGGAATATGTCACACTAAGGAAAATGAGAGAGATGGTTGGCTGGCCAGGGGGCTGTGGCGATGGGATATTTTCACCTGGTACATGATATTTCAAGCTTTCTTTATTTTTCAGACTATGCTATGTGACATCCCCTGTAGTTGGAGATCAAACATCATTAAATATGCATGTTCAAGAGGACACTTGCTAATAACCACCAGTGGCCTCTTTGAGATAAAGTATTGCATGTTTATGAATTTCAGGGATGTGATTATGAGAGTCTGTTTGAGCAAATTGCACTGCATTATAAGCAGCTGTAATGGCACATGGGAAACGTAATCAGAAGAGACATTGCCTTGCAGTTTTGCTTTGCCCCCACTTTCCATGGATTACATGAAACAGAAGGAATATTGTATTAATAACGGAGCAAAGAAACACAACAATGCTGTCCATCACTGCAGGGGGAATTGGAGTGAGGAGGGAAAAATGTAGCATGCCTTTAAGCAAATTGAGTGGATGGGTAGGATCCCACCCATGTTACAGTTTGCATTTAGCTTTCCACATGTGAGCTGGCCTTTGGGGCTCAGTGGGGGTACCTGGGTGGCTCGTTACCCTGAGTTCTTGAAGGCTCAGAAACCTGGTTCCTTCAGGGCACATCAATAAGGCAAAAAATTAGTGTAATTAACTGTGGAGAAATAATTGACTCTTAACACATATTACATTGTTAATTTTTTTTAATCATTCCACTTATTCTTCATTTTTACTTTGTCACCTCCTATCTCACTCTGGAACTTTGTTGCTAAAAATTTTGGCCTATCTGTCTCCCCAGACTGAAAAAAAATAAATAAATAAATTACATTAGGCAGAGCATCTTGGCATGTCAAAAGAGAACAGACTGATAGTTCGTGGGGAAGGAGGTCTTCTGGAAAAAAATGTTCATTGACCTATTAGAGAGGAAAAGAGCATTTGGACTGTCAAGCCAAAGGAAAGACCTTACAGATAACAGCCTAGGATGTATGACCCTCCAAGTGCACGAAGGATGAAGTTCATGCTGTGTGGAAGATCAAACAAGACTCATTTGCTGCTGACCTCTGGCATCTGAATGCACATGAAGGAGGTGGTGCAGGAATTTTGGGTTGGTCCTTTCCACAGAGGTGGAGAAAAAGGCTAGGAGAGTTTACATTATTTCTCATTGAGTCCTTATGTAAAAAACAGTGAGAGCAAAAGCTCTGACAGCTTCTACTGTAGTGCTTAGAGGTCCTGACCAGAGCCATGATCTGGAGATCATGATCCATCACGCAGGACAGCATCTAAACATGTATCATGAGCCCAATTCCTAAGACAATGTTTTTTGAAATGTAACACTGATTGGTCACTATCCTGACCTGACAAAGTACATCTGGTATTCAGGTCCTCCGTTTTCAGGTTTCAGCCAGGATAGCCCTGCCAGGCTGGCAAGGGACCTAGTGAGGGAGAGGAGAGCAATAGCAGTGCTGCTCGGCAGGACGGGATGGGCAGAGGCTGGGCACAAATCTGCCCCAATCTGGTACGCTGTGCTTGAGATACATTTCCTGACTGATGCTATCTGCCTTGGGAGGAGAGAGATCCAGGTCTGACGTCTGCAGAGCTAGGATGCTACCTGGCATGACGGATGATGGAGCTGACTTCATTCAGCTGTAATGCCGATGCTCTCAGGAGCAATGTAGCAATAGGAAGAGAAACAAACACAGGGGGGAAGGGGGGATGTGTCTTCTGTGTTTCTGAGCTTGTTCTCTGAGCTAAAAGTAAAGGCTAATAAATTCATGTCTCTAATTCTTCTTCTCTTCTATCTGACTAAGCAGCGGGTATCCCCAGTTCCCAGCCATGCAAGCCAAAATAGGTCCTGAGGCAGCCAGAGCTGGGGCAGGCAGTTTTGGGGCCACCAGCAACACCAGGACAGGCTTTCTAGCAGGCACATGTATATGTAATGTCTGGTTTGTGGAAAGTTCATGTTTCTAATTCACTCTTTAAAAGGAGCAATACCCAGGGTGCAAGTTCTGCTTTCTTAGACAATAATCAAAATCACTTTATGCTGTCTCCTCTTTTCAAACCATCACAGCTTCCAGTGAAGACAGAGAAAAGGTTCTTGCTCTCTGCATTCTCTGCAATGAAATGTACAGTATCGATACGTGCAAAACATAAAGGCCTGATTAGGATCTCCAAATTTTGTTGGTGTGTTTTGTTGCCTGCAATTAACGGTGGGTGTAAACACAGCTGCAGAATTAAAGGCAGAATGTGGGCTCATTAATAAGTTTAAGGTAAAATGGCTAGGTAATAAATAGTAGGAAAACCTGGAAACCTAACATTTCAGTCTTGATTCTTTTGACACCGAGCCAGTGACTTTGGACAAGATAGGCCAAATTTCTTCAACCTGGACGCCTTAGATCAGTCACCTAAATCATCAACAGTAGCTGCTGCATGACATCTGCATGTTTTAGGGACAGGAACCTGACCATTTCCTCTAAATCTCTCCATTTCTCATTTTGTCATTTGTCAAAAGAGGTGTAGAAGTATTCTCATACCTCTCAAGGTATTTGAGAGAGGAGGAAAAAGCAGCCCCCTGGTCTGTGCTGAGCCCCATACCAGCAGTGCCATTTCTCTGTTCACCTGGATTCACACCAAGGCCCGTGTGGTCAGGGAAAGCCCAGAGCAGGGGTGGCCTCACTGCAAAAGCATAACTAGGACACTGGGTAGAAGTGAAGGGCAATGCACAATTTCTGTGAGCTCTGGAAAGCAATATGTATACTTCCAGCAGGATAAATACAAATCATGCATGAGTCAAAGCTATGTTAAATTTACCAGCACATGTAGTCTGCTGGTATAACATGTTGTAATGTCACTGCTTTCAGCAGAGATATCTTGATGTGTTTAGGGCATGGATTTTATTTTATCTCTCTTTGGCTGTCCAAGCATTGGGTATCTACCCTGGGCCCATTACAGCAGCTCCTGTCTATTCAAGGGAGAGGGGTGGATGCATCTGCAGTGCACAGCATCCCAGCTACTGCTGAGAGCTACCTTAGGATGAGCTGAGCCATCCTCTGGAATTGTCTGCCTCATGCTCTTCACTCTATTTTTAGATGGATGAAAGTTAGGTTGCAGTCAGACCTGTTCACTTAAAAGCCTAAAACCATAATCAGTATACACTTTCTCTTTGTATAAATATATATGCATAAGCATCGATATAGAACCGATCTGTATATATATGCACTATATATACAGGATAAAACTGATGGGTTTTATATATACATGTATGTTTGTGTGTGTGTGGCTGTGTGTGTTCATATGTAAAAGTACCCAGACTCTGCCTCAGGTTCTGCATTATATTCCCATAGTGCTCATGCAGTATCGATGTGTAGTCAAACGCTGCTTGACTGTAGGCACAGAGGCTCAGTAAAAATCTTAGAAAGGAAGAATGAAAAGCATGCTTTTAATGGATGCATTGATAATTTAAATACAGAAACAAAATACTGTAGACCTGTCAGCTGATGCTTGAAATGGGTATTTTAAGTAAATGTACCTCAGGGATTTTAAGGACAGAGTTAGGGAAATGTGACTTTTTCCCCTCGCTCCCATCAGGACAAATGAAAATAAAAATATATTTTGGAATGACACTTTTTCCTTTCTCTTCCTTCTCCCCCTTCAGTTATCCAGAAGGCAGTATTCATTGGGACACACTGTGTGGGTTTCTTCAGAACCAGGGCATGAAATATCACCCTGCTTTGGGAAGGGAGAGCATGGGTTAGGTCGCTCTTGGAAGCCTCCTACGAAGTTGCCTTGTGGTGGCATGTGTGGAAAGGAATGGGGTTATTGTGTAGGTGGCATATAGAAAGATAAGATTGGGGACTAAAGGAAAAATGATGGGAAAAAAAAATAGGATAAAAGGAAACTCCAGTCACTTTTTTTGCAGTAGTGCTTTATGCATAAATTGTTACCCAGGTGTAGTAGATCTGTTATTGTACAACCCAGCTGTGAGGGACCTCAGGATGAAGAAACCACATTTCTGCTCTTGGGCAGAAACGTTAACATTAGAGTGAGGAAAACTGTAGCAAGACTTATCATTTGTACTGGAATGGTATTAAAATGCATAGAAAAAGTAACAGTGTATTACTGTGGACTCCAGGTGGTGCCATATCTAACATGTATGCTATGTTGATTGCACGTTTCAAGATGTTCCCAGAAGTTAAAGAAAAAGGAATGGCAGCTATTCCCAGACTGGTTGCCTTCACATCTGAACATGTATGTGTTTCTGTTTTTTTCCTATCTGGTATACCTGTTTGTATGAATTCATGACAAAGAAAATAGCTAAAAAAGAGTTGGTAGCCAACTGTCTTCATTTCTATTATTCCTTCAGTGGGAATGAAAAAATGGGAAGGGGCTGGCTTCTCGATAAGTGGAGGGATGAGCTGTGGACTTCTCTTTGGCTGGAATCCAGGGACAGAAGGCTCTATAAACCATTGCCCTTCTTTTTATTCTGCCTTGGGTCTCTACCAACACTGATGTGGATGGGAAGGACCACAGCAAGCAGTGAGAGCTCAGCATCGGGCTTCTGATTATCTGGTGTTTGGGTCCTAGAATCATAGAATGGCTTGGGTTGGAAGGGACCTTAAAGATTATCGCACTCCAACCCCCCTGCCATAGGCAGGGATGCCACCCACTCGATCGGGTTGCCCAAGGCCCCATCCAGCCTGGCCTTGAACACATCCAGGGATGGGGCATCCACAGCTTCTCTGGGCAGCCTGGGCCGGTTCCTCAACATTCTTACAGTGAAGGATTTCCTCCTAATGTCTAGTCTGAATCTGTCCAGTGACCCAGATCCCTTGGGGACAGCAGATCCCCATGCCTCAGAGTACTTCTAGCTGACCCGACCCTGCTGTTCCTTCGCAAGAGGGTGATAACACATGTGAAGACAGTTGTATTAGAGTGCTCTGTGTAGAACCAGCAGCTGTGGTATGCTGTGGGGCACTGGGCTTTGCTGTGGGTCTGTCTCTGAGTGAGGCCGTCAGCATACCAGGGTTCGCTGCAGGCACCAAGAACTGGTTGTGCTGAATGGGGGTTTCTGAGGTGAAGGGAGGTGGGTGTCAGGGGACCGGAGTGCCCATGTGGGAGAAATGTGGGTTTTTGCTTGTATAATAACCATGTTTTCTGTCATGCTAAGTCATGTTTCTGTGTGTATTGTGGGGATTATTTGGACTTTAGGGCCATTTAAAACTCCTTGCAGCTTATAATGGAGAATGTGCATGCAGGATGAAGCGGGGGGGAAAAGGGTTGTACTCAGTAAGGGCTGTGAACTGTCTTCAGGCTTCATGGTCCATTTCTAAATTTCTTTTCAGCAAGGTGGGCTTGGCCACCAGGACTCTTTGATGACTGAGCTCAGCAGGACACCATCCATGCTGGGTGACTACATCTGCCTGGCTGCCTTTTTTGACTTATCAGAGAGTGTGTTTCCAGTCTGTGCAATTGAGAAGAGCTCAGTGTCCTAACAACTGATCAGAAATACTTGGGAGGCAATCCCTCCAAGCATGCCTTTCATGGCATTAGGATGAGATACAATACAGAACGGCAGGCTCCACGTTGCAGAATAATTGCCCCCAAAGCAGTCGGACAAAAAATATTCTATGAGTATGTAGCAACTCTCCAAAGTTCGCTGCACAGCTAGAGATCCATTATTCATATGAAAGTTACAAACCTAATAAGTATTGCAAATAAGGTTCAGCATGATTATTTAAAATAACAAATCCTATTAATCATTAGAGAATTTCATTGTATTCATAGCATTGGGATATTAAACAATGAGCCAAATTGTGCTATCAGTCTCAAAATAATGAAATGAGCTTTAATAATTGTGTTTTCATGCCAAGGAAGAAGCAGCTCCCTTAGCAAATTAAACATTCCAAAGTCAAATATACCAGTGAATCCACAGGCTAGCATCTGAAATGTTACATTTTAGAAGTAGCCTGAAATTGCAGTTTTGTCCTTTCCTCAAGCAAGTTTTTATAAAGTATGTAATAGCACATCTTCTAGGGAAGATGAGAAACCAAGCTAAGTGAAGGCAGGAACATTTAACTCTTAATTACCCAGCAGGCAGGGATCAAGGTTTAACCTTCAAAATAGTAGAGACTGTTAAAGGAATTGCAGAAGTCTATACAAAACAATCCGTTTTTAGTTAGAAAATGTCATGCAGAACATGAATAGACGGTAAGATACAAGAATGGCATTTGTATCATTTATCATGTCATGCTGATCTTCTGCTTCCTTTCAAATTCCCCAGTCTGATTCTACTTTCTCCCTGCCACAGTTGGATGCTGTTGTACGATGATGACCACAGAACAAGCAGTCTTTAAATGGCATACTGTCGTTTCCCCGTGATCTGCACATAGCATGATAGTAAACAAAGCTTAAAGTCACTGTATCTGCTTAGAAACATTGAGATTTTTTTCTTGAGATTTTTCAGTCGGAAGCAAAGATTCCAGTATCAGCAGTTTTCAGACAAGAATATCAGCATCAAGGACCAGACTCTATTTTAATTTCTGCCAATCTAGAGTTTCCGTTATTATAAATGAGTGAAGTTACTCCACAGTTGCCACCAATATTACAGGAATCAGAATCCAGCCTCACTCTGATGCCATGATGGTTTCAGCTGCCAGTGGAGAAGAAGGGAAGGGAGAAGTAATTTGCAGCTCCTCAGTAATTCCCTTCCTAATTTAGGAATCATCATGTGCCTAAATTAGGAGCCTCACTCCCTGCACAATCAATCAGTGAAGAGAGGCATCTCTGGGGTGAAACTCAGAGCATCCAAATTAGGAACGTAAATGTTGCTTAATTTAGATATTCTAAATCACCTTCAGGAGGGGTTCACCTACTTCTGTGCATTAACCATACAGAGACACCCATCTCCTGATATACACAACCTACATTGGGTGCCTAAAGTAGGTTATGTGACTACTCCAACCCTGCACCTGCCTGATAAGCAGCTTTTCCCCAGGCTGTTCAGTAGGACTGTGCCATCTCTTACACTCTGATTCTGTTCATTTCTGTTTCACCAGGGACAGTGAAGTACATTATAACTGCTTAGGCTGGGCTTGGCTCGGGTATAATTGCAGTGAGGTGCACTTGCACTCAGAACTTAATTTAGTCCTCTGTGTTCACCATTTCATCATCAGTCATTCTTGATTCTGCACTGGTGCAGGAGCAGAGTGATGTCCTTCAAGGCAGCTGTTCTGGACTGCTTGTGACGCAGGAGACCTTGTCTCAGATGGGTAAAAGTGATGGATGCCAGTTGTAGAAACCTATTTTAGTCTATCGTTCCACACACAATGAAAAATCTAAGGTTAAGGCCTCCTCCTATGTCCCCGTTGCATCAGCTTTAGGTTGGTGTGAGTGTTCAGATGAGCATGTCCTTTTTTTTGCCTTCTCAGAATATTTTAATTGATCCATTTGTCTACAAGGCAAGTGCTATTGCATTTTAACCACTCCAACTAGCACTCTCCTAGACAGCATCTGGCAGTAACTGGGAATAGCATGGATCAGAACATCCCTGGAAGGTGAAAAGGACAAAGTCACTGTACTCTGAGGAGAAAAGGGCTGTGGAGAGGAAAAGTTTAGATGCAGAGAACTAGCCAGATTCCCATTACAAAGCAGTCCTTGGTCCTTTTATCCAGTTAGAAAGCCAGCAGGGCATGGAGAGGCTCTTGCTTCCTCTGGCATCCCCCATTGGCATGGCTTTTGGGGTGAAGAGGCTCCTGCCTGAGGCTTCACTGGCAATACAACTCCAGCAGCCACTGGCTGTGGTGGGAGGATCTGGTGACCACTCAGGTATAAGAAGTCAGACCTGTAGACAGACAGACATAGCCACAGGGACCTCATCATCTGGGGGAGAGCTGGGAGCAGTGGCTTGACCATGGTGGTAGGGTAGCACCCTTGCATGGACAGTGCGTGTAGCATCCCCACAGCGATCAGATTAGTGGAGGCAGTTTGTGATAAATAGCTGCTTCAGCTTCTTGCACGCTGATTTCCCTTCGTGGACAAGGCCCATTACATACAGGGAGTATAGAAAACTACACTAGTAGCTGCAGGAGAAGGATATTTTTTGTCTGAACAGTTGCTGAAATCTAGCACAGAGATTGCTGGCTATAAGACAGAAGGAAATGAAAATTGACTTCTGTCCCAAAGCAGACAGTTTGACAGACCTCCCTTTCATACAGACTTCAAAAGAGTCTGATTTTGTTTCACTGTAGATAGGAAAGCCAATCTCTTTGTCCCAGCATTGCTGTGACACATGATGTTGCTCTCTAGCCAGGTTCCTTGGAGGCAACCTTCAAAGCAATCCAAGTGCGGCCAGTGTGTCAGGGCTTCCAGGGAAGGTTTGAGAGACCTGGAGAGCCCATTTTCCATTTGGTGGCATCAATTATGAACCCATAAGATACACTTCTAAGCGCATAGAGTAAGTAGGGAGTGGTATTGTTTCCTCACAAGGAAATTAAAAATCAAACTTGAGGATTCAGGCATTCTTCCTTTGCATTCCCTAATATTCAATGACTAGAAAGGTTTTGATTATTTTATTATTATTATTATTATTATTTATTGGTATTCAAAGCCAGAGGGAAACAGTAAAAAAGCTGGTGTTACTTGAGGAGCAACTTAATTCACGTAACTCCATTCAAATCAAAGTAAAACTGTTCTCCAGAAAAAACAACAGTCTGGAGCAGCCCATTTCAAAGCAGGTATTAGTCGTGTAGGTCTTACCCTTCTTCTGGTCAGTATTTCTTGACTTTTACATTCCCACAAAACCCTTGTGAGCTCAGTGCAACGTTTCTTGTCCACAGGTAGCACTATAAAACTATCAGCACTGGAAAAAAGCAAGTTGTGAGTCTTGCTGGATTAGTAAAGGACTATTGAGTGACATCTTTCAAATATGCAAAAGGTCAGAGTATTAGAATGTTGTGCAGAAACATTAATATATTAATTTCTTTCCTGATGTTAGCAACTAAGTTTAAAAATTGAATAGCAGTAGCTAAAGGAAACAATAGCAAACATATATCATAATGGTGTATTTAAAATGTGGGACACGGTACACTTTTTTTGTAGGCAACTGAAGGAAAATCTATAGCTTACAACGAGACTTTAGAGGTAGGATTTATGTCACTTAACTTTAATCACCGAAAGTGTAAACATTTAATCTGAGTTAGTCTATGCACTTTTTATAGCCAATAAAAAGAGATAGATCTGCAGAAGACAACTCATCCCGGTCTAAAATTGGTGCCAAAGCCTCAGGGATGCAGTGCCTTCTGGAGGTACCACTTCTTCCCCACTACTAAGGGAACCCAAAGAGCTAGCCTAGAACAGGCACACATTTTTAGATGCTTCAAACACAGAGAGAAGACCAGCCTTTGCATTCAGAGATCCTACATTATTTCAAGCCCAAGGGAGGTGGAGAGGAAAGCACATTCACCTCCTCTGCTGGTGGGATGAGGCTGGGGGTCCAGGTCTGCAGGACACCAGAGTGCCATAACCAAACCTGCAGCCCTCAGAGAGGTTTTGGTTCCTGGGTGGCTCAGCTTGCTCAGCATCTGGGATCTTGCTGCTGACAAGCTCCCTCCAAATAGCTTGTGTCACTCAGGATTTTTGTGTGCTGCCATCTGAAAAACCAGCCATGGCTCTGGGGTGTACAGCATGAGGACACTTCTTCGTGACAGCTTCAGCCCTGCCAGATGATGAGCGAATAATTAAGCAAGCTATAAAAATAGAAGCATCTGTATACTAACACACTGTTCATTTAAAATAAAAATGGCATACTTTTCAGCATTGTAGCAAAGTAGCTTCTAGCAATACTAGTTCTTCCTTTTTCCAACAGGCTTATTTCATTACTGCACCTTTAATTACTTTGCAGTGTGTTTTTACTTTACAAAGCTCACTATGAGAAAATGGCTATCAAACTTGCTCCTAACAGCACCTGAAATTTCAGACAAAGGGAAGATTTCCCTGACTCAAGATCACTTTTTTTTTTTTTCTTAATTTTTCTGACCATTAATATGCTTTTGTCACTAAGATTGACTAAAACTCTCTTCCTCCTCATTCACCGCTGAACTTCAAATGTATTTGTCTTCAGGGAGAAAAGAAATGCTGGGGATGTATGTGTAGCATTCCAGCCAACCTTTTGCAGCACAAGGGTGCTTGAAGGAGGAAGGAAAACGCGATGACATCCCACTCCCACCCGCACATCCTCCTGTCTCTGACAAGCACAGGACAGGGGAGAAACTGGTCCTGCCTGCTTCTCCTTGCCTGGTCTTTGATTCAGGACTGGCATCAAGCAGTCTGTCCCATCCTCCCTTTGTGGCCCTGACTCTCCCACCATAAGACTTCAGCTCTAACTCCATCATGGCTGTGTAATAAGCAACAGTGTTCAAGCTCACTTCCTCACAGGGCTGAGCAGTCTGTAACCCCCATATTCCAGAATGGGCTACATTTAATGTTCTTCTTCCCCCTGAATCTGTCAGACGTTCTGTGTAACCAGGACTATTTCCACAGATCTTTCTTTCTCTTACACCTGCATATTTTTCTATGTCTGCTTTTGGTTGTGCATACACCCAAATTTTCAGCATTGTCCCAGGAGCACTGAAACAAAGTTCAATAATTGTCATCATTAGTAAAGCCTTTTTGTTCTTAAAACTAATTTTTTTTTTCACATTAAGTTTCATCCTGGCTCTTTTATAGCCATTCAGGCAGCTGGAGTGATTCCTCCAACGTTACCCTGAGACACAAAAATGTAACCACATACATATATCTGTGCCTGTGTACAGAGACTGAGCAATTTCATATTCAAAGTTTGTTTAGAAATTATAATTGCATTACCCTTCCATCCACAAACTTGTGTATTTCTTCCCAATTTATCTCTAAACCTGTTTTGGTTCCTGACCACTGAATTCCCTTCAGCATGTAAAAAGCCTTCAGGCATCTGAGATATCAGCAGTACATTCATTTTATTCCCAGTGCTCTATTAGCAGTGCCATGAGACTTCTCAGCAAGGCAGCTGAGCTTGGCCATGTTCCAATGGATGCCTTTGAGCACATGGGCTTAATTTTCTTCCTCATAGTAAACCATTCAAATCCATATTTCCTTTTTTAAGGCACTTTGAATAGTTCTATTTTCTATTAGGAAAATGAATTACAGCAATAAATCTATTTTAACTAGTATGGAATAAGGAGCAACCTTAACAAGAGTAGTCAGGGCTGCTAATGAAAATTACCCGAGTCATTTTTAAAGCACAGTGATTTTTTTTACTTAATAAGTTGAAGGCATGTTGCAGTTCTACTCTTCTTCCTCTCTGTCTTAAAGTTGATGTAGATTTGACATTAATTTCTCAAAGTTTTCATAATCATATGGAGCTTTTAAGCATGTTGTGAAGTCCTTTTGACTTCAAAGCCTTTAGGTAAAGCAGATGCAACCGTCGAGCCCAGCTTTTTCCATACAATTGCACTGTAGTTGAAGCCTTCTGAGCTAACACTACTGTAGTACAAAGAATAATTTCCCTTTTTTTTTTTTTCCTGATGTTTGATAATCTGTAGTTAAAATGGCTTTGGACAATATCATTACAGTTCTATTTGAGTTAATAGAAAATATGATTCTTGGTGGTATAATTTGATACAAAATGATTTCATTATCGTAATCACTAGGGTTTTAGTTACAATTATAGACCAACAGGAGTTAAGTCCTATGAGCTAGAGAAAATTAGGCTGACTTGCACGCCTGAATATAGTTTCCACTTTTCATCTTGTACATACAGATTAACTAATAGTCTTACTAATATAATAGCCCAGTCCTGATTTTAAGCTGCAATAGCTCTGTTTATTAATGGGAGTTATTACTAGCTTTCACTGGCATGAGATCACAATTAAGATCCCTCTCTTAAATTCTCTCTGTATGTTATTTGGCCAGAAGTTATATAGCAGAAGCTCGTCACTCTTGATGCCACAAACCAAATGAATTCTCTAGGGGAGAAGTTTTTATTTCAGAGAATCAAGTACATTGCTGAATATGTACCAGCAATAGGCAGTGCAAGTACGCATCAAGGACAAAATTTGGATCCATCACCAGCCACAACTGTGTATTTAATTCTCTAGGAGTAAGTCTAGATCAGAGTGGTTGCTGTTTCTCTAATCAACTGTAGTGACCCCTTATGAAGCCTGAAATTACAGTGATCAGTTTCAAAAAAGTCTATGACTAGAATTACTGCCTGTGTGGAACATCTTGCTGAAGGGCTTGCAAGACTGTAGTGTTTTATACTAAATTGGATAAGAAATAGTAATAAAACCAATAAATAATAATAAAATGTATTTTTTCAGAGTCACTTTTCTGTGAAGAAAGGAGCTGCAGCCTTGGGTATTGGTACAGATAGTGTGATTCTGATTAGATGTGATGAAAGGTAAGTAAAGATGCCGAATGCTACTCCTTTTATCAGTGCATAGAAGAGGATCATCAGGTACTCAGCTGAGAGAGAGCATATAGGATACAGTCAACAGTTAATATAACTCACTGTAGGGCTGTCATCTTCAGCAGTGTTACGCTGATTTATCCCACTCAAGGAGCTGGCTCTGTCTGTAAGCATCTGTATGAATCAGTTTTTGGAGTTCATCAAAAATCTTAAAGTTCCTTCCTCAAGGATTTCTGATATTCTTTTTTTTTCCTGAAGTGAAACAAAAAGTCAAACGAGCAATCATTCTTTATACATTCTCTTAAGAAGCCATGAAGGTTTTGATGAAAATGTAGCATTTAAATACTGTCACATTTTGAACCAACAAAAGGAGCTGAAATGAGTTTTTTAAAGGAGTGAAAACTTGAGGAGCCTTTGCTAATGTAATTCTATCACCTCATGCCCTCACCATCCTTCTCAGCTGTACTACAAGTCACCGGAAAAGTGGGATGTACAGTCTGTTCAGTGAAGGGTCTTCCCAGCGTTGTGGGCAGCATAGGCCAACCAGGGAATGGCCCCTGGAAAGGAGTAGACCAGCAAGCTACCTACGGTTCCCATAGGTACTATAAAATTGGTTGTAAATAACTTCTTAGCTCACTCACGTAAAAGGTTTCAATTCTCTTTGAAAACCCATTTCGTGAAAGTAAAGGAATGTTAACAAAATCAACATGATTTGCTGAAGATTTCCAATTTAAGGGAAAGCACATTTTCTACAGGACAAAAAATAATTGAAAGTATTTATCAATTCTACTGAGAATCTTTTCAGTAAAGTATACTCTTACTATGAGTCCCAAATATCATTGTTGCAAGGTACTAAATTATTTATGGCTCTAGCTTAAATTGAAGGTTTTACTGCAGTTAAAATGCTCTACTCCCACTGTAAAAGGAGAGCACCAACTAAGCAATTTACAGTGCTAATCATAGTGCCTGCACATTGACTTGTGGACTTATTATCTCTTTATTAACAAAAGACTGAACACACCTTGCAGAGGAATTAATGACAACCTCCATACAACCAACACACATCAAAGTAAATCTCTAATTGTTTCTACTCACTAAAGACAGACTTGAATAAATGAAGTCATGCCTTCCTTTTCTTCTTGTGCAAATTCATTGTGATTTTTTTTATGAAGACCACAATGTTTATCCAACCCATCCTGAAATAAGCACTAGGATTATTGTATTTCTCACCAAATCCCAGGAAGTGACACCACGACAGAGCAGGCTGTTGGTGCAGGATGTGGGCTGATGAAGTTGTAGACCTTTATGAGGGTGAAGAAGCACCATGAGATTTTTTTTGACATTTCTACAAGACCAAACATCCTTCTTGGTGGCTCCTCTCTTCCCCGTCTTGTTCCACACCCACCAAGTTTGCCTGGTTTTGCTGTATAATGCGACTATGTAAAGGTGTGGTAAATTTCAGCCATGAAAACATGCAGAAAATTGTGTTCTTGCTCATGTCCTAGACTAGGCAACTGTATATTTCCATTGCCTCTTTCATCACCACACACATGTATTGATAGTAATAGCATATTACCTGCAGGTTTGACGTCAGAACACTTGTCTGATACGGCAGCAGTGAAGGCTGTATGCAGACATGGGTACGATGAGAAGACTTCGACACCAGCAGTCTCCATCCTCAGCGTCCTTTTGCTGCTGAGTCCCTTCAGCCTTCCCCAGTAGCCCTCCTGCTTCTAATGCTGCCTAGAACATCTCATATAACCCCCGTACTATGTTATTTGGGTGAAGTTTGTATAAAGACTTAATTTGAAGTACTTCAACACTGAAGTACTTCAGTACTTCAAAGCCTATTATTTTTCAGTGCATTTTAAGACTTTCAGGTCATCTGCGCTCAGGTGACAGCACAAGAAAATGCCGTGCAATGTTGTTGGCCGTTTCCTAGATTTGGAGCAGGGGGTTGTGTGGGACTAGACTAAAAGCCTACTGCTAGCTTCTTGGTAAAATTTGGCATTGCTTGGACATTGCACTCACCTGACCATGAGTTCCTGCACATGTTCAGTATGATCAGGAGCTAGCTGATCACTTACCTTGGTACAAATTTTGGCAGTGAAGGGGTCTGCCCAGCTTTGTGTTTTCTTCTGTGCACATCCTTAAAAAACTCGAAACCATTAAAGACCAATATCTAAACTATGTTTATAGGAGGAATTCAGAACCTTCCCATGGCATGCTTTTTTTTTCCTTTATTCCCATAACAGACCCAGAAGCAGTTTTTGAAAATGAGACAATTACTGCTTTTGTCTGAATCTGTACAGGTAATTGAGGGAACTCAGAATGAGTTCAGTACTTTTTATACTTTGAACTTGTATTACAAAATCAGGGCTAATTTTTAGAGTAGAGCTTTTCTAGTTTCAATTGTTCTTTCATTGTTTTGAGTAAGTAAAATGAAGGACAGATTGTGCAAAAAATCCAGCAGTGCAAACCCATTTATACTGAAACAGTTACTGATGTATTATGGGGTGTGTAAGGATTAAAACTTGTCGATCTTAGTATCTTATTATGAGAAATTAATAATATTTTGTTTTATTTACATCCATCCAGATACTGTGAAAGCACCATTTTTTAATGCAAAAGTAAAACTAAAACTCATAGTTTTATTTGTTTCCTAAAACTGGTATTTCAAGCTCTAGCAGAAGTTTTTCATTTTTATTTAGAGCAACAGGAAATCAGCCATTTAATGAAAGAAAAAATACATCTAGCTGTACTAAGAAATGAGGAAGTCCTTCAGTGTATATATATTTTAATCTAAATGGACGACACTTAAACCCAGTGAAGAGTTTATTCCTGTAATGTGGGGAGCTGTCATGTTTGTATTGCCATTATGTGTACTCTTTCTTAGCTAGTCTTGCTTGTAGCTAAAGCAAAGAGAAATTTAACCTCAGCATTCAATATTAGCTCTGTTTTACCTTGCACTTAATTCACTTGCAGGATTTCATAAATTAGCCGTCGAGCCTTTTACCACTGAGTCTGAATCTCAGGTAAATGGTTCATGCTAAATGTTTTGGAAATACAGTATACAGCCAGCACGAAGGGCTTAGCAGTGCACTGTGTCTGGACTGGTAGATTCTTCTCATCGCCATGCAGTTCTGCTGGCATTTGCTGTGCCTGCTGAAAGGTACTGTGGTGCTTGGCACCCAGCAAGCATCTTGGGACCCTGGGCTGAGCCCCTGCCTGGGAGCAATTCCCAGGGCTGTAATTTAATGCAGTCTTTAATAGGGGGTGGCCCTGAGATAACTTCTCTCAGTAACCATCACTGTGTTGATGCAAACTGGTTGACAGAATAAGCCGGCTGAAAACATAGACTAATGGACAGCGTCTTTCTGAGTTCTTCGATGTTGCATAAGCCATGGGCAAATAAATCACTTTGTTCCTTTTTTGGGGTTTACTGTGAAGTGAAGAAGTAATAGCAAAAGCTAATTTTCAGCATCAAAATTGTAATATAACTTTCTTTTGTCCCAGAGGGAAAATGATCCCATCAGACCTTGAAAGGAGAATTCTGGAAGCCAAACAAAAAGTAAGTTTACTAGCATTTATGCTTTAAAAAAAAAAAAAAAAAAAAAAAATTACGGAAGAGAGAAAGAAAAAAAGAAAAAAAAAAAGAAAAAGAAAAAAAAAAAAACAACAACAATAACAATAATGTTACAGCGTTTGCTTTCTTGGTAAAATTATATAGGCTTACCCATTAACTTTTGGTGTATTTCTTGGAAATGTGAGCTGGTACTTAGGAAGGTAAGAGTTCCTGAGAAAAAACGTTTAGAGCTACTTCATAATCTTCATAAGCTCTTTGGCTTTTTTATAGGTATTTCTGCATAACATCTCCCTTTTTCATTTTATCAGCCTCTGATGCAATTCCCCAGCTGAATATTAGCAAAAACAAAGAAATCATCTGGGGAATTCACATGTACTTCAATGCACTGAAAATATTTCTCACAGAGTCACCAAATCAATGGGAGGTAAACTCAGATCCACACACTCTCTAAAGTACACTACTTTTGTATGTGTTCGTTAATAGAAGCTAGAATTAAAACATCAGATTGCAGTACGCAATGGACTTGGCTCTGTTCCTTCAACAATTTTTATCTAAATAGTCATTAGAAACACAGTATTAAAAGCACAATAACACAAATTTTCATTAAGAGCTCACTTTGTCTAATAAAAGTAATACAGTATATAAAAAACAAGGCAAAATTAGAACAACTAATGAACTGAGAATAAAACACTGGTGAGAGTTGCTGTGTACTCAAGACCTTACAGTGCAAAAGCCGGGTCACAGTGTGTACTCAGTGAAGCACAGGATTTAGCAGCGGGAGTCCAAGAGGTCGTCCCTGGGCTCCATGGAGATTACTGTCTCCTCAGAAGAGCTGTTTCCTCACTGTGTGCGAGGTAAGCCCCACATCTCCCCTGCCCAGTGCCCCAAGGAGACACCCCTGGAGGAGATGCTCCCCCTGACAGGACTGGGCCACTGCATGGTTGGACTCTCTCTAGGATAATTCTAGCACAGTGCGGGGCACAATCCACCAGAGAGGTTTCTTGCACTGTGGTGCCTTGTGGACAAGGCTTTGTTTTTATGTGACACTGCATAGAGCAAACCTTTTTGTTTCAGGCAGGTGGTACAGAGCAGATCTGTTCTTTTGAGCCCTTACCTGTCTCATGCGTCTTAAATAAATGGAGGGTACTGGTTTGGAAGTTTGCTGCCACCTTAAGGTAGAAACTGTAATATCACTGGCATATAAATTAAGAAAAAAAAAAGCTGTAATGTGGCAGGTATGTCCTCTAGGAGACACTTGTGGGCTCGTTGTGGAGGCAGCCATCCCAGCAATGCCAGTTCCAGCGGTGCAAGAAGAGTTTGGGCTGCTGCGGTCTGACTTTGCCAAATGCCTCTGTGCTTTCCTGTAGGGATTTGTTCCTTTCCTAGTGAGTGCCACAGCTGGAACAACAGTGTATGGGGCATTTGATCCACTCATAGCTATTGCCGATATCTGCAAGAAATACAAAATCTGGATGCACGTGGATGTAAGTGTCATCTTATGTGGGGTGGGAGAAAATTACAAGGCGTGTTAGCATGAAATTATTAGTTTGTACAAAAAAAAATTTTTTTTTTTTTACTTGGTTCCTGTAATTAAGTCTGTTCTCCAAGCACTGACTTCCCAGTCCTCTGAAAGGCTCAGGACAGGGGGACATTATAGGAGCTGTGACTATGCAGTGCTTCTAGCAACTGGGACACTTAAGATGGGTGACCTAGTTTGGGAGCTTTTGGCCTTCAGTTTTATCTCTAAGTATCATTAATACAAGAAATCCATAAGAACTATACCGCGCACAGGCTCAGCTTCTGCAGCAGCTGCAAAATAAATGCATAAGAAAAAGGCTGCATTGTTTCTGGAGTAAAGTACCCCAAATTGCTGAACAGATTAATCGAAATGCTAAAAAAAAAAAAAAAAAATCAGATTGGCTGCTTTTCTCAGCTTTATCTGGGTTCATGCCAATAAGTCTTTTGGAAGGATCATCTTTCAGCCCTAGAATTGGTTTTGTGTCATTTTTGCAAAACCTTTCTCTAAAGAGGCTTGGCAATTGAATTTCCATAGGGCTGGGTATCTTGCTTTTGGATTACTCTGTCAGCCAAAATCATCCCAATTCAAAGGAAGAATTCACATTTGCTTAAAATACCTCTCAGTCACATGAAGTGTCTGCTTGTCCCACATCTCTTGTGAGCAAAAGCAAATGGGGGGGAGGCACAGAGGTGAGAAATACAATGAAGACTCACCACAGGAGCTGAGATCCCAGTTTGTTTTGTTATTACTTAGACAGTAGAAGGGAGAAAGCAGCTTGCTCAGGAGCAGCTCTGCACATCATTAATTATGGTGTGGGGCAGCCCCATGCGGCAGTGGCATTGGTGAAGGAGGGGGTAGCTAGTGGTGCACGCCAACCAGGGGCTGTGAAATGCTGCTTCTGCACTGCTGGAAGAGAATTGTTAGTACAGGGGATGCCCCAGGCTCCATCTGCCTGGACGTTTTGCCACATCAGCAAGGATAAAAGGGCCCCAAAGTGATGTGAACTCACAGCTGTCATCCTGGAGCAAGGCAGAGGTATCTTCCCATTAAGATGATGTATCTTGCCTTCTAGGGAGCGTGGGGCGGCGGGCTGCTGATGTCAAGAAAGCACAAATGGAAGCTAAATGGTGTTGAAAGGTATGATTTATTAACATTAATTAAACACATTTATTAAGTATGTTTTAACAGACTTGTGATTACCATAGCAATGTCTATAAATACAAATAAAAATCAGCCAGTGTTATCTCCAGGATTCAGTTGGAAAAAATTATGCAAACTGTTCTTCCAGTTGAAATAACATTGCTAAGTGCCTTTTGTTCAGTGTTGCAGTGTGGCGGCACTTTGTTTTGCAGTATGAACGGCAGGCATTTCTTTGCATTTTTATTCCTTCCAGCATACAATCTGCAGTCCAGAGTGGTTTCTACAGCATCCTCTGATTCAACATCCAAAATTAATTAGCAATTGAATTTCTCTAAGACATGCACCTTGGAGGGTTTGCATGCTGAGGTCTATGTGTGGATGCACCTGCTTGTTGGACAGGTGCTGTGGCAGTCACCACCCACTGCCCTGCCACTTATGGAGAGAATGCTCCCCACCCAGCTGTACTAACGACATCCCCTCAGTAAATCCTGTCTGTATATCGTGTCTGGATATACACAGTTGTAGTCGTCAGCCCATCAATATTACAGATACACACAGATGAGTGTAAACAATGGCAAAGCAGTTCAGCATCTGGAAAGGCTGCGCTTAAACTTACAAACAACTGCCAGAAACTTTTAGTTGATCTCCTTGCCATAGGATGTTAAGATCAAAGAAAAAACATTTAGGAGTTCTGTGAGCCACAACTGTCAGGACTCAGAGTATTTGGAGGAAGTTTGTATATGCTTGTCCTGTTTTACCCTGTTCCCAGGCATCTATTTAGGCCACTTGCTAGAGATGGTATTCTGGGCTAGATGGAGTCCTTCTCACATTTGTGTATTTTCTGAAGCTCATGCTGCTTGAGATTAAATTATTACTCCCTCCTGCCTTTTTTATCTCTAAATCAAATTGCCAATTAAAATTACAATCAACTTCCTCATCCTGTTCCTATTCTCATGTATCTCACATGCAAAATTTGGAAAGCAGCCAGTGGTTCTACAAATTTGATATGCTTTAGTTAAGGCTGCCTCCAGCACTCCAAACTTAACATATTTTTCCCAAAAAGGACATATATCCAAATATCCATCGCATTATCTACCCAGCTGCCTGTGAGGATAGGGTTTGAAAAAAAGTTTGCCTCCAAATTTGCTGACCAAGTTCTGCTGTCATGAGAAGGTCAGGTTGAGTCTATGCTAGAGAATTTTCCAAGCAGTATGCCTTAGATCCTGAACATCACTGGAGTTCCTCCAGTGTTTGGTAAGCACCACCTCCATGTGGCAAGCAAATTAATGAGATTTGTCATTTCCAGTCCTGTTCCCCTGTTTGATGGACACAGCAGCTCACTTCAGTTTGTCCAGATTTCTAATGTGGGCACCTCTAGAAGAGATTCCCTAGATCTGATTTCTATGGGCAGTCCTGTTTCATGGTACAACTCAATCATTACAGGTCTGGATAGATGAGAAGTGGAGTTGTGTTTGGTAGGGGAGGAAGGGACAAGAAGGGACCATTAAATGGAGCACTCTTGCTCTGAGTTTTCCCATCCTTCTGCTAACAGGCAGTCCAGAAAAAATACTGTCAAAGGCAGGGGAACTGCAGGGCTATCCTTATGATTCTCTCCAGTCCCTGCACAGCAGATTTCAACAGCACCCTGAAGAATGTGGTGTGCTTCTTGGTGTCTGGTGCAGATAGGTCTGGCCACCACCAGGAGATGCACTCTGGTGCTCCCCTCTCAGAGTCTCAGGCAGGGGTTGACAGCTGCATGAGAAAAGCATGCTTGCAGCTGAGTGAGCGCTCCCATGTAGGGTCTGGGCATCCTTCCCGGAGCTGCGCCTGGCCAGTGAATGCACCTCAGTCTGTTTTTAATACTGGCCGAGGACCAAATTCTGCCAGTCTTGAATTTCTCCTGTCATCCATTTGGAAACTCTAAAGGAAAACTTTTCTTTTTTCCGCCTGTGATCCACAGTCAAAAAATCACCTAGGTGCTTGGTGTGCAGTTACTTTGGTGAATGCTTTAAAAAAAACATCTGTGGATGCATGTACATGTAGCTTCTTTTCTTCACTGTTTCTCTCAGTCAGCAATTTCTTCAAGCACATACTGATGGCTGAAGACCAGAAAAACTGATGAAAAACAAATGAAAAGTGGGATATTACTATTTAATTTTTTTTTTTTCTGGATGCAATTGGGATAAATTTGTGACCTTAGGGTAAATTAAATGTTTTAGGCAGATAATTAATATCTGGCTGTTGACAGTACATAATCCCATTGCTCAAGAAAAACTCATACCACTACTGTTACCTAGAAGTCTCTTAAGGAATTTCTGCCTGATTCAGCATAGGCACGGATAAAAATGAAAAAGTATCATATTGAAGGAAATTTGTGGACCTGGATGCATGTTCAGAATTGTTAGCTCTGGTGTTGTAGTCAGATGGCTGACTCTAAGTTGATTAAAAGCTGCCAAATACTTAAAAGCCAAGCCAAGTGGCCAGATGTTGCCTGTGGAAGACTGTTCCCTATAGATTTTTGTATCAGGCACTTGTGTAGTCCATTTAAATAGCAAAGAAGGAAGCACAGAACTGCTGCAGTGTCCATTGTGCATTTTGGAATTGCTTGCTTTGAAGGAGCGAAAGCAATTTGGTAGGAAATGATAAGGACAAGCATGAATCTATAAAACTGTCTCCAAATCCTATGAAGGAAAACATTACCTGCAAGTGCATCCTGAGTCCTTTAAGCATTTAGATGTCCTTGTTGACTCCTTTATATCAATTTACACCATCAAAACTCAAATCATTGCACTACACAAAATCACATTCACTGTGCATCCTTGACAGCTTGCCAAATAGGATGCAAATGTATATGTCTATCAGCTAATCATCATATGTAATAATAGTAATTAGCAAATAGCCAGTCAAGCATAACACAAAATTACAACAATAAACAACTGGACAATCTGCCATTCAGCACTTGCCACAGTCCCAAATGTCTCTTCTCCAGCCTGAATTGTGACAGCACCCTGTTTCTTCACAAGATCTGGGCTGACAGCTATTTTTGCAATCTGTGTGTCCTGAGGGCAGGCAGGCACAGGCTCTTCTGTAGAAGGGTGGATCAGTTCTGTGTTTATTACTGTGGTAATTTTGTACCCAGTCCTCCAGTCATGTGAATTAATGCAGCCAACCTAAAATCAAAGAGCTACAAAAACTTACCATGAGCACAGCAACTAGAAAAATCACTTTTGGCCAGGTTTTCCAAGAGAGTCGGAGACTCAGAAGTACTCAGAAGTATGTAAAGAAATTTTCAGAAATATTTGCATGCATTAATTACTAAAATCTTACTGAAATTGAACTGAGTGAGAGGGAATCTGCTAGTCTGCCAGCTTCCTGTGTTCATCTTTGATCAGCTGTGTGCCTTTAGGAAGTTCATCAGTCAAGTGGGTGTTTTTGAGACCTTTACCTTATGTTTATGAAGTATAAATGACTCCTGAGAAAGTTTAATACTAATTAAATGTAGTGCATAGAGCAATTATCTTGTGATAAGTTGCCAAAATTGTCATCCAAAAACAATCCAGAGCTGGGTCCCTTACAAAAGTATTTCTTTCCCAATCAGCCATGATTTCTTCCAGCTTTGCTTCTTCAGAAAACAAAAAAGAAAAAGGTGCGCCTTGCTACGTGTTTGTTATTCTGATTATTACTAAATGTCTCCCTGGTTTCACCACAGTTGAATAGTATCTGAGCTTCGTGTGGTTTGCTCTCCCAGGGCCAACTCAGTGACCTGGAACCCGCACAAGATGATGGGCGTCCCACTGCAGTGTTCAGCCTTGCTAGTAAGAGAAGAGGTATGTCCCAAAATACTCGCTTCTCCAGTCCCTTCTGACATTTTCTTTCAGAGAGTCCCACATGTTTTCTCCGTATGTGTGTCATAGTTAGCATTTGCTAATGTGATGAAGGTTATACAAGAAGCTGAGAAATAGACCTCTACTTGTGCACTCAAAGCTGTGAGTGCAAAAGGGAATTAAAGTAGCTGTCAAACAGACTGTTTTGTGGGCTTTGCTTTCAAAATGTCTATAGTTAACTTGTGGGTGTGTAGCTGTGTAGCCCCACTGGCTTCTGTGTAGCATAAAAGGTGGCTGTAGGCAAAATCTCAACCTCTTAGGATGAACAGTGTGGTATAAATGCAGTACGACAATAGTTCCAGAATCTCAGCATCATTATGCTTTCTAGACTTTTATGACAGATATTTCAATCCAGCTCTGATCCACATATCCACTTTCGGGCACATGAAAATAAAAAAGAGAAAACTTAAGGTCTCTTGGAATAAGAAGTAGACATTTCATTCAGTACTAGAACTTGAATTATCCTTCAAGCCTGTAATTTCCATAAAACCATCAGTTACTGGGACAGCTGCTATACAACCACTACTTACTAGACCAGCTATCAAAAAGCTGGTTGCTGTTTTGCTAACAGCTGTACAACAGATTGTATACAAAGTGATTGCACTTAGGAATAGAGAAGCTGACTTTTATTTGCCCTCAGGGTCAGTTCCCTGAAACAAATCCCACCTGATGAAGTCAGTACCATCCTTGACCTCTGGCAAGAACAGATGGCTCAGTTTAAGAGAAAACCAGTTCTCCTCCTCCTCCCCCCACCCTTCATTTTACTGTCTCAGTTTTGAGTTACACATAAAGCTTAGACTTGCTGATAAACAGCCAAGATTTGTTTCTTATTGGGCTGGAAATTGCAGTTTTAGGCAACAGATATACAAGGTATATCTTAAACTTGGTTGAGGAGTTCGCAAGAGCCAAAACATGACTCTCTGCTTTTCACTTAAAAAGCTGAAGGAGACCTTATGCTTTCACGGGCCAGGTTCTTCTCCTTGTTGCCTGCTGGCCCTCCCACAAAACTGACTTTCTGAACTATGTCTTGCAGCCCAGAAATAGCTCTAGCTGGCTGTTTAAAGCCATATGCTTTAAATATGCCAGTCAGAATTTTAGACACCAAAGCAACTAGAAAAGTGGTGTGATAATATTTACATTAGTCACCAAATTGGCTTGGTCTGAGTCAACCAGAGGAACGCCTTCCAAGGAAAGGAGGAAAAGGAACCAGATGAAGGAATAAAGAGTGAGATCCAAAAATGAACTTACTCATGATGATGCTAAGAAGCACAAAGTCCAGGCTTCATTTAAAAAACACCTTGGCTGTGGTAGTGTATTACACATTGGTGAGTCAGGTGCCAGAGTGTCCTGGACACTGAACAAGGTGTGAAAGAATTAGAGCACTGAGCAACTAAGTTTGGCTTTGTCCTTTTTTTGATCTTTCTCTTGTGCTTGGACACATATTCCACTGAATTTGGGTGTTTTGTAATTTCTGCTGGGCAGCCACTTGCCCAAAGCAACCCTCAAAAGAGTAGTTGCACTTGGGCTGACAGGAATTTTTTGTGTTTCTGTTTCTATAAGGGGCTGATGCAGAGTTGCAATCAAATGCATGCTTCCTACCTCTTTCAACAAGATAAGCACTATGACCTGTCTTACGACACCGGAGACAAGGCTTTGCAGTGTGGGCGGCATGTTGATGTCTTCAAGCTATGGCTGATGTGGAGAGCAAAGGTAGGACATCCTGCAGTGTACTTGTTTGCATTAAAATAATGCACACCAGGTACTGCTTTCTTTTCTGTGATCATCATTTTAGGAAATACCTGACCTGAATTTCACGTATATAACATGAAAGAAAGAACATTATTATTTTCCTTTTTTTTTATACTTTTAACAATTTAGCTTCAAAGCAGCACACATGATTTTGAAACTTGAACTCCATGGCTTTGTATAGCATTTGCTTTATGTAACTGTAGGAGTCTAACAGCATAAATCATGTGCTTAAGAATGTTGTTATATACATTTCTGGAAGTAAAAAGATGTTTTATTTTAATGACATTCAGAAATTAAACGTGGCAAATCAAGACTGGAATACCTAGTTTTATTGCATGAAGTAGGTATAGAGTCATCTTTTGAAGTAGAGGAAAACTCATCGAAATCTGTTCTCTAGGAAATCTGAAAACACCAACCCTAATGATTAATTCATCTGTATTTGTAAAATGTTGCTAAATAAGTTCTTCCATATATTTATTCAATCTATTATGTCAAGTTGCCTCAGTTTTTTTTTTTTTTTCAGAGGAGATGACATCACTGTTTTAATTTCCAGAAATACTTAAAGATCCTCATGTGCTTCATTAAAACTCTGAAAACAATTCTGAGACAGACACCAAGCATGGCTGGAGGTGTGGGAGTCTGTAAAGGGGGATGCAATTTTCAGAGGTTGGAATAGCTGTTGTACTAACTGGGGCCCCTACACAGCAGGTGGTTTTAGCCACATGTCCCTCTTTAGCTCCAGGCCTTTCTCCCAGGGCTATGCTAGTTCTACCCTGTTTCGAAATCTCTGTATACAGAGCTTTTAAGTCAGTTCTGCACTGCCAGAACAGATTTAGCAGGGACGTGCCTCCATTATTCAGAGACATTTCTTCTTTTAAACCCCATATTTCCAATGTCTTATACTGCTTTTTCTCATCTCACACTCCACTTGTAATATAAATGTTACAAAATAGGATGTATGTTTCTTAAGTGGTTTATCTATTCCAGCTGTTTGTTCCCCTTCCTCCCTCTTAAAGCTGGATCCTTTGTGGCATCACAGCTGGTGACTGCAGGAACAATTATGATGTCACAGACAGAGGATTATGACTTCTGCCAGAGAAGAAAAAGCAGGATTTGCTGGAGCTCTTCAAAAACACGGCTTCTGACTTGATGTGGCATCAATTAGAATAAAGGGGGAAAAAACACCAGGGAGGCAGGGCAGTATTTGAACAAAATTTGCATTTCCACAGCATCAAGCTGGTCTCTGTTTTTGTGTTTAACTGAAAATAATTATTCTTGGAAAAAAAAAAACCAGCTCATTACCTCTTGGAGATTAAAGCCCCCTGTTCTAAAAATTGCCCCAGACTCCCCATGCATGGAACTCAGCATCTTCCTGTGGAGACACTCCTCCCTGCCAGCCCAAAATCTTCTCTCCAAAATCTATGGATGAGGCCACCCTTTACCATCAATGTTACCAATATTTTGCTGAGAAACAAGCAGTATCAGGGGCTTATTGTGCATTAGGGGCATCAGTGGCTAGACCTATAGGTGCATGAACTGCACACAGGAAAGCATCCTTCATCTGACAGAATCAGATCCTTAATCTGTCCCACAGACACTTCAGAAAGGACCTGTGCTGGCACTGTGGTGAGTGCTGCGTGGTTCTTTCACTGCTTCTGGTCACAGAACAGAGAGTCATATCATCTTTTTTTTTTTTTTCCTTTTTTCTCTAAAGGGAACCACAGGATTTGAAGCACAAATTGATAAGTGCTTGGAACTTGCAGAATACCTATACAACAAAATAAAGAACAGAGAAGGGTATGAAATGGTGTTTGATGGAAAGGTATGTACTGCAACTGTTTTTTTCTTCCCAGTTGGTCAGCAGCCTTAGATACCGGGTTGCTACCAACACTTCAAACCAAAGAGCGCATAGCAAAGAACAGTGTCCCTTGTAACAAAACCTGTTGTTGTGCTGATAACTCTCTTTCTTATGGGATCTAGGGACATGGCAGCTGTGCATAAGTTACCCATTTGTACAGTTTCACCCCACTGAACCTAAACTCTCAGAGCAAAGCAGCACACACACAATTAGAACCAGCTATCAAACAGTAAAAAGAGGCTCTAGTTTCGTAATTCAGGGGTCTGTTAGGAATGTGGATTACATTGCCCCATGTAGCTCTGAAAGATTGTTTGTGCAAAGGGTGTTTATCAGCAGCCTCCAGTGAGCAGTCACAGGGGCCCCACAGGTACCTGGGGTGATCTGTGCGGACTATCCATGTTGTAGTCCCTAAGTACTCCACAGCACAAGGATAAATGTCATCCTTGTGCCTCCAAACAGAGATAACAGACCCATACCCACATGCCACTATGTAATTTAATTCCCACACCTTACACATCATCACTGAATTTGGTCCACTGAATCTCATGACATGTAAAGATACTGACAGCAGTCAGGGCTGCTCTAGCTCATGCGTTTAGCATCTAGCAAAGAGGAATGCGGTGAGGCAGGCAACTGTTGGGAGATTGCAAAAAATACAGAAAATGTCAACTGATTTTGCCTTTCCACTTGGTGCTCCCACATAAGTTGAAGTAGCTAAAGCACTGTGATGGATACATATTAATTCAGGAGCTACCTGAATCAAATGGAGAAGTAATAAATTTCATTAAATGTACAAAAAAATCTTAGACTATCTCATGCACCACCTGTGACTCCTATTTACAGGGCCAGATTTTACATTATGCTGTCATGTAATAACAGTAAATGACATGGTCCTTGCCTCTAAATTATCTGTAATAGACATTTGCCTTATCTGTATTCCCTTCAGCCTCTTGGGGGGACAGCACCTACAAAATCTAGATGCTTCTCAGTAGGGGATAAATATATTTGCACAGCTGGGTGATGTGTTTCCGCATCTGACATCCTGGGAATAAATTGCCTAAAATTATCCTTTCTGCATTAATAATGATGATGACTCTCAGCGGACTACAGTAATGAAAGCCATTGATTGCTGTCACAATATGATGCATGAGAGGGGGAAAGGCATGAGTTTAATTGCAAGTGAGATATTATGAGCATTTCTTGCAGCATAAACCATTATTATTCTGTGTTTAGCCTCAGCACACAAACGTCTGCTTCTGGTATATACCTCCCAGCTTGCGTAGCATGGAAGACAACGAAGAAAGGATGAGCCGCCTTATGAAGGTAAGAAGCGTTCCCCCAGGATGTTGTGCGGTGAACAGTGAAATCTATACAGGCAGGCAGGCCCCAGAATGAGAATCCAGAGCATGGGGTCAGGTCACTTTGCTATATTCTGGCAAATGACACATCCATCGTCATTTACTGCAGGCTAGCCTGGCACCATCATGCTCTGGTCTCCAGGTTTGGTATTCCTTGGGTTTGCCTCTTCTCTAGAGTGTGTATTCAACTTTGGTTATAGTAAACCACAATTTGTAAACCCAGCAAATGTAATAATTGCTTGGTAATACTATGGCACTCTGGCATATAAAAAGAAGGTGGAAAATGATTGCAACAATTCTTTGAGTATTATGAGCACCAGTTACTGTGTCCAGTTACCTGTCAGCAATACTGAGAAAGTAGAGGGAAAATTCCCCCATGGTTTTAAAAGCTGGGCAAAGAAACCAGATAAACCCAATGCCTTTCCAGTAAGCCATTTACTCTTTAATAGAGGTTAACTTTTTTATCAATATTGGACATTTTCATTTTAATATTTTTTATAGTTCTTCATCCATATAAAAAAAAAAAACTCTACTCTTAGTTATAATAATAGTAATAATAACATTATTATTGATAATAATAATCTGCTTTTTGTTTTATGCCATTGCAGGTGGCACCAGTGATAAAAGCCAGGATGATGGAGTATGGGACGACCATGGTGAGCTATCAGCCTCTGGGAGACAAAGTGAACTTCTTCCGGATGGTCATCTCAAACCCAGCAGCAACTCATCAGGACATTGATTTCCTGATTGATGAAATAGAGCGCCTGGGACAAGATTTATAATAGGCGGGTGTGAAAGTCTGTTCCTGGACCTCTAAGTAGACAATTAAGTTGTCACAAACTGTGCGAATGTATTTGTAGTTTGTTCCAAAGTAAATCTATTTCTATATTGTGGCGTTGGAGTAGAGTACAGTTTAAAATCAAGAAACATGGCTCCTTTAAAGTCCTTTCCTGAGTTTTAGAATACCTCTTTAATAATTAGCTGCACAAAAAGCTGCATTGAAACAAATAAGGGAGAACAGAAGATACTTAAAATGTTACCCCAAATTTTAACAGTGACTACTTCAAATGAAAAGCAATCAGACTGAGTGATGCAAAATTTGCCCAAAATGGTGACAAAATCAAATTGAGGGAAGGGGGAGGGGGTAGTGAGAAACAGAGTATACAAGCTGTATGTTTAAAAGTGAAAGTATTTTGCCTTTTTCGTAGTATTAGAAAAGAATTTCTAATTTACCTATAGCAACATTTCAAATGTATTTAAATAGGTATAGTTTTACAAAAGGAAAAATATATATATATGAAAAAAAATCCTATTTTGTAAACTATATATTTTTATTTTATATGGGTTATAAAACTGCAAGGACAGAAGCTGAAAATTAACTAGAATTCTTTTCTTTTGATGGAGGTGCCTCAAGTATTTATTACTGCTTAGTTTAAACCATAAGCCCACATACATTCTGAAGAGGTACCCATACCTCATTTCTCCATGTCACATGGATTGTGGATCTCCAGGATTGATTACTGAAAAAAACCTCAAGAGTACTGCAGCTCTTAAAACCACTTAATAAGATCAATTACAGTACAACAATAGGATGCTATTATTCCTAATTACGTTTCCCACTTGGCCTAACTAAGCAGACGCACAATCAATATACAGTGCTAACCAAGACTGAAATAAGGTTGTATTTGGATGGTTTCTTTGTCCTGTGGTGAAAAAGCCTATCCAAAATAGTAATGTGTCTGAATAAATGCTTATGTTGTAACAATTTCCTCTACGAGCAGTGCAGAGCTACACTGAAAATACAAATTGACTGAAATTCTTTCTAAAGAAAGCTACATTAAGAGGGTAAAGACTTGTCACAGATGTACAGGTCTGCAGGACAAGGCCTAAACTAAATGTGGCTATAGTCCAAATGACAGTGATGGAACATAAGTAACAAACTGCTTTGTCAGAGGCTTCTCCCAGTACTGGACTACATCCCTGTTTGCCATGGCTTTTGAAATTGCAGAAAAAAAAATGAGCTTAGTCTACATCTGCCTAGAACAGTCCACACGGAGCTTCACTGGCCTTCACAGGCACAGTTCTTGCAGAATTCATGTGCTGCACCATTCCTTAACGTTAGTGGTGACTGCGAGATGGCAGCTGAAGTTTATCCTCTTTCCCCTCGGTATCTAGAAACATTGGTAGGAATTATGGGGCTTAGGCCTGTCTATTTATAACCCTACTGAAGTTTTGGTTTAACTTAGCCTAAACGGCCAACTTCTGTTTGTAAAGCAATATGGTTTTGCTGGCTCTAAAATACTTGAAGAGAAAATAAGAAGTGCAATGTGGTTTTAATTTAATCTAAAATATGTAAGTGAAGTATTAATGTAATATCATGAGGACATGAAGTAAGAAGGAAATAAATTGTGTCTGTAATTGTGTTGCCTTTATTATATTGATAGTACTGTTTTGTCACCTCAGATTGAGGCTGTGCACTTTAGATTTAAACTGTACAATGTTGCAAATCAACATGTGTTGCTGTATAAGCTTGTACAATATATTATTGATATGTCATTATTTGTGTGGTACTAGTATTTACTCTTGATATTGTAAGAGCTGCATTCACGCCAGTCCCTCTACTGTATCTTTGCTTGGTATTAACCTCTCCTTGTCAGCTTTTAGGCAGACCTCTCACCTCACTTTGGTGGATTTCCATTGCTGCCTACAGTGCATAATGGAGTGAGCTGAGCTATAGAGGAGATGCCAGTTTTGTCAGGAAGGACTTCAATGTGACCTTTGCTGAACGTGTCAAAATCACCAGCCTAATCACTGAAATACTGAGTAGAGCAGCAAATTACAGTCTTTCTTTCTGTGAAAAAGGCAAGCAGAGAGCATTAAAAAAAAATAGTACAGGGACAATAATGAAGGTGTTGAATAGCCTGGTTACATCTTGCATGTGCAATTCTGTTTTAAAGTGCTAAGTGCATACGATGTATTTACTAGCTGTATGTGCCAATCCAAGATTTACATTCGGTGTCCCAGGAGAACCAGCATTTTTTTCCACCTTACTATGTTTATTGCAGCCGGGAAAGAGTGGCATAGCAACCTGTTCTTGTGTTTGACCAAAGTATCTTATATGTGTTGTTGATCTAAATCCAAATAAAAGTGTAAAGTGTGACTGTGGGTCTTTTCATTAGCAGCACTGATGGGCACTGTCAGCAGAAAACAGATTTATCACTTGTGCCACTTTGGAGCAAGGCCCCAATAAAGAGAATGTTTAATTGTACTGCTTTTCTGTGTCTCCTTCTGGATTTTTTCATGGCAAGATGCATTCTGTTAATTATCGTAACATAAAAACAATTCCATCACCAGACCCTTTTTGAGGCAATACTTGGCACCAACATACAAGTGTAAATCTGCCATCTGCTATTCCTTTACCTTATCTTTACAAGACGGATTTAGTTGCTTTATTCTCCTCAGACAAGCTCAACAATTTTTTATCTTTTGTTTTGTCTTTTCATTCCATGAGCACTTATCCCCAAATTAACCATAGACTTTAATCAGCCTCCAGCACAGTGGAAGTTGTCAGGATGCTTTCCAGGGTGACACAAACTATATGATGGCAACAATTTAAAAGGGCCATGAAATAATAATAAAATAATAATAAAATAAAAAAAAATAGACAAAGCAACGGATGCAAAAATTAAGATTTTAGTCTGCATGTCTCCCCAGCCTCATTCTTCCAAAATCCTGTCTGCCCTATTTTCCTTCTCCTCTCTGAAGAGCTTCACAGCCTACAGCAGATGCAGAGAAAGAAAACAAAATGATGCTGTTTAGGAAGTTTTTGTCTAAGATGAGATTTTTGTGTATCATTGCTCTAAATCTGCAGTAGAATTTGCGATTAATGCCTATACCCCGTACTTAGGCAGAGCCCATCTAGAGGCTTTGTAAGGAGAAACAGAACTGGAGAAGATTCTGGGCAATTGGGCATCCTCCTTACTCTGATGATGTGCTGGGACAGGGAGCACGGTTTTCTTATTTTTGCATACTCCCACGTGTCCATGAAGCTTGGGCTTAGCTGCAAACTCTTTGCACCCAGAGCTGCGTGGCGTGTCCCTGTGAGATGGGGATGGAGCAGACCTGCCTGTCCCAGCCAAGCACCTACCGGCCACACTGAAGAAAGGCACAATAAAATTGACAATAAAGAGGAAATCATGAGAACCTGAGTAACAGCTCTCCACAAAGACTGGTTCCTTTTGACTATATGAGAATAAAAGCCATTTGCAGTTTCTCTGCTGTTTACCACAAGGCCCCCAGAAGAGCATTCTGCATGGGGAGAACCATGGATCTAGAAGAAGAGATGACCCATCTCATTGCAGAAGCATACCCTCACGGCAAGCTTGCAGTGGCCATTGGCCATGCTGCTGTGCAACCACACAAAGGTCCCAGGAGCCATCACACCCTCAGGTCCTCTGACCACCCCACACTCCACACTCAACCTCCTTCTCTATCATCTCATGCCCCTTTCATCCTTCTCGCCTGTTTCCCACAACATAGATGTATGTGAGCATCTCAACCATCTTCATAACTTGATGGGACCTTTTTTCTTAAAGGTTCTTTTGAAATGCAGCCTGCAAATTCAGTTAAAACTCGTACAACAAGAGTGGGTGCCTCGATCCAAGAAGTGGCTATCCTTTCTTTTAGCATGGGATGGTTCTGGTCCAAGCTTACTCCATGAGAAGCACAATATCAGTGAGTGGCCCCACCCTGGAGACAGTCTGCTGTGAAAGGATGGAGAGGAAGAAGAAAGAGCTTTGCAGAGTTTTTTGCAGAGTTTGAGGAGGCCTCAAAACCTACTCTGAGCCAACCCAATTGACTCACATACATCATAGCACAGTCCACTGAGTGTGTTCAGTGCTCTTGATGAAGTATTTCATAGTTTACTTCTAAAATTTGGATTTAATAAGTTATGGTTTAGTGAATCAGATAAACCAGGTTCTGTGAAGCAGAGACTGGCTGAACAAGCAAACCTGATGGTGGTCTCATACAACTCTGACACAGCTGGCATCTGCTATCTTCTGGAATTTTACTCTGGGTGTCACAATTTCATCCAGAGAGACACTCAGCTCTCTACTGAAGATAGCCATTTACTGAAGACAGCCGTTCTTCTATAAATAAATGCTGTATCCATTGTTTGATACAGAGTGCAAAACTGCCTGTTGTCAATAAAACACAGCAGCACATTTTACTGACAATGCCTATGGGCTACAAGGAACTAGAAAATATATTCACAACCGTCTTTAGGCCCCATTCATGGCCAGCAGAACTTCAGACTGAGCAGTGTGCCTGCATCCAAAAAGCTACATTTCAAATTACTTAAAAGCTGTGGGGCTTTGGGGGGCTTCTTGGTGGTGGTGGTGGTTTGTGGGTGTTTTAGTTGTTTGTTTGTTTGTTTTTGCAAGAACTGACACATGATTCAGAAGTCCAAAGCATTTTCTTGGCCCGACATTTGCCTGGAGAAGCGATGCTCAGTAGCTGGTAGCTACTGGGAAGCTAATGCAGAAACAACAAGGTAGATGTGTTCTCCTGCACCTCCTTCAAACCCTCAGCCCTGGAGCTGTGCTGGTCAGAGCCCCAGAGAAACTGAAGGGCAGATGGAGGCAGAAGCTGTCAGCCCAGCTGGCCTGACACCACAATATGGACCATCCAAGGACATGGTGGATGAGGTGGCTGGGTCTCAAACCTCCATGATCGGGGTTCCTCATTACTGTAAATGGCCTCCAGGAGGGATCTGGAGAGACGCCTTCACCTTCCCTACAGCACGCAGTTCTGAGAAACGCAAGTTTAAATATCAAGTCAGTTGCTTTAAACTCATATTCCAGCATGGTTAAGGAAGAAACAAAGCACATCAGAACCCAAGGGATAGTATATCTTTCATCCAATTTAGCTAGGCTAACTGCCAGTAGAAAATCATCCTAGGTGGAAAGGGAGCCCCATCAAAATCCACAGGATAATGTCCCTAATGTGCTAATGTCTTAGCCTGATAATCTCTGCACTATCAGCTTTCTACCTGACCAGCCTGACTAAAGGGAGCAATCTGACTGTTCAGGGAAAGCCAAGTGCTGCAGCTGGAGGAATTACAGAGCTGGCTCTGCTGTTCACCGGGAAGACAGAACGGCTGCAGGTCACAGCACTCTTCATTACAGCACCGAAGGAGGCAGGTGTATAGATTTTGCAGTGTACTGTGGAGCAAGAAATTGGGTCTGAGATTACAGTCAGAGAAAAGGAATACGTGCTTCTTTTTGTGTTAGAATAAAAGCCCGTGTACTTTGCTGTTGAAATTCTTGCATTAGAAAGATGGATGGAAAATCTGTAAATTCACAGTGCATGAACAGGGCAAAGGCTGCTTCTCAGGGCACAGAAAAGTCACAAATTAAGCTGGGGGGAACCTCCAGTTGTCCAAATGTTTTGCAATAGCTGTCCCTGTACATGCTCTCACTCTAACTGATGCCTGCTGCCAAGTCTTTCAGATGTGTTCAGATACTTAACTTCCATGGTAGGAACCCAGGTGGCTTAATCCCAGCCCACTAGACCACTCATTCACAGTCTGTGACCCGTAAACCCACATGGATGATTTCTCAGAGACCCGTGACTGGGAAGAACAAGTTCATGTACTGCTCTGCAGTATATACGTTTCTAAAGGGGTCCTCAGTCCACGGAGAGATTTTAGAGGCTCACAAATCAGGAGAGCTTGAAAACCACACTACTGTGCAACCTCTCCTTCTAAAATATTTCATTTTGCATCACAAGGAATAGTGCCTGACATCTGGCCTGACCTGGCACTATGATCATACAGTATTTTAAATACGTAACATCCAGAAGATACACTCTGCTCAACAGACATTAAACTAACATGCAAAACAGAGAGCATAAGACAAGTTTACATTAGTCCTATTGTCTTGATATTGTTTTTATTTTATATAATCCTATACATTTCCATTTTCTTACACTTCTGCATTGCCTGCAGGATGGACTTCTATTTTCCTCCCTGTCCTCCTCTGTCCTGATAATGAAAATGGTTCTGGGACAAAGCACAGATGTTTGGAACTTGATGTAAATGCACTTTTGCTGCTCTGAGGAATTAAAAGGAAATGGCTTGTGTTGTAATAGGTAGCTGCAGAGCACAGCTTTTAAAGACAGCCTATAAAGAGTGATGAGGCAGCGTGGCTGGGGACTGCCAGCAGAGCTCCCCTGGTGAACCCTCCTGTGAGAGGCAAAGCCCACCATGGGAAGCTACTCCACAAGAGCTCCTGCCAAATAGCTTACTCTGCTAAAGCTGATGCAGCTAATTTCCCCATTCAGATGAACCACTGCTGTTTGTGTTACATTGGCACCCAGCTGAAGCCAGAGCCTCGTAGCAGCTGATATTGTACTGCTGGCAGAGGCAGCTGCTCTTACAATGAGCTCAAGATCGGACAGCATTGAAAGGATTTGGTACATAAAGCTTGCCTCGGGATTTCATCTCACATGAGGATTTTTCCTTTTCACCAATCTTTCCTTCTCATCAGGAGAGACCATGGAAATAAAATAAGAAGTTTGCAGCCAGTTCTCTCTTTGGATTCATCTTCAAACAAGTTTGACTTTGGCACACAGGGAATGCGGAGCTGCTCCATTCCCTTTCACCAGTGCCTGGATGCATGACAACCACCAAGGTGTCTGACAACACCTCCTGCTGCAGAAAATTCAAAGAAACCAGGACTATGCTTTTGCACAGTGCTTGCACAGAGGATTCCCAGAAACTGGGCCAATAAAGCTGTCTTACCTTGGTAGAATGGGCTATTACTCCTTCCTCCTGCAGTGAACACTGAGGTTCTGCCTGGGAGTAGGACAGATCTAGGCAAGTTATGAATCCCTTGCAATGGATTTGTTTCCACATACATTCCCCATCCCTTATTCTATGGCTATGGTTCTTGAACCATGTTTGGGCAGCTACTCCAGACAAGCCGGCCTATATTCAATTTGGGAGAATGAGAATTAAACCATATTAACAGTGATACTGATGAGAGTTGATGAGGATGTTATTAATACCATGCAGGCTGCCTTCGGTAAGCCCTTACTGTCAGGGACATTTGTGACAATTCTGAACAGAAGCTTCACTAGAAATTTTTAGACTGCAAGATCACTGTTTGGTCATTTTCTATAATAGCTTTGGATACAAATATAATCATTTCCTGCTTGCAGTCTACAGACCCAATAAGCTGCCTCGGGAATTAGAATCCAATAGGCAATGATAAATGACAGGGTTATGAAATATTGCAAGGGCCTCTATCTCACGCTGTCCTTTCACCTTCAATACAAATGAGCTGTGTGACTTCTTCCTACAAAGGTGTTTTCCATGCTTAACTGAAGAGATCTGTCTATTTACATCTCACATTTATTAAAATTTCAGTAGATGTCAGTAACTGAAAGAAACGATCACATTAAAAATAAATACAAAATATGTAGTGCTCAAAAGTCTCAGCTGATGCAAACACTTCGCTCAGTGCCTTGTTTGTGCATAATACAGTTCAACTTGTGTTGATTCATTGCCCCCTTTGCCATTTCTCTTAATTCACAGCGTCATGTTTTTATGAGCTAGTGCTGCAGGAAAATCTACAAGCAGAGCATGTATTGTTGGGATGACATTGGCAACCCAAAAGGTATGCATGGATCATCTTACTACTTAGCCATTGCTTCTGAAACAGTCTGCCTTTTATTTACCTCTGTGGCAGACTTTGTCTGCTACAGATGACAATTTGCAATCACTTTTCTCCTTTTCTTCAGCTACTTCTGCTACAGTCATGAATGAGAGAGAAAGAGAATTAATCAAACTCAAAAAACCCTCCAGTGATTGGATCTGATTGTAGATGTCTCAATTGCAATGAAGTTGAAATTACTGGTGTATTATCGTTTTTGAAAGCAATTTTTGTGCAGTAACTCTGGTAGGAATCTCAAATAAATTGTAGCTATTGATCACCAGCTATCATATTTCCCACACAGAGAGTCTGACTCTTTTTTCACATTGTAGATAACTTTGCTTGCTCTCAGGCGTGTTTTCGGAGAGAACCAGCTAATCCTTTTCAATGGGAAACTGGACACATTTGACAGGAAAGGTCACCACAGAGCCCGATACAAGCAGACAACATAGCTGACAAAAAAAAAAAAAAAAAAAGCAGAAGGGACAACATTTTGGAGCAATGCCATGAGTAGCTCTCTTCTCTATGCTTTTCCTACTTCCCAGACCAACCAAGATGCTCCCTGTTGTCCTTGTTCTGGGGAGAAGGAACTAATGCTGCCCAAGTATTTCTCACCCCTGAGCAATCTCACCCTCTCACAGGACCTTTGCTCATCACAGCATGAGCCAGGCTCTGCCCTGCAGTGACTGCAGCAGCCCTCTTCCTGCCCAGCAAGGACTCCAGCACTCTGTTTCTCTGTTGTCTCTTGTCCCTTCCTTAGGAAGACAAATGTCATTTGCATCAGGGTTTAGCTCAGTGCCATAAAATAATTGAATGGAAATGACTGTGCTCTTATCTGCCTTGTACAGTAAGTCCCTGTGAGGGGACGATGACCTCTGTTATTCCTTCAGCAGCTATGGCCCTACCTTGAGGTCCTTACTTTCCATGGCGATGCTGTAAGCAGAAGTTTAGAAAAGTCAGGGTGGGTGCTGGTTTCTGGCCACCCATCCCTAGCCTCAATGCCAGGACCATGCACGAGCTGTTGGCTGTTGGCGTCCATCATCCTTTGCTGTGTTACTACGCAGTCATTGCTCTTAGTCACTGAACATGAATAAACTCCGAGTCATATCCCAGGAAGGATTGCCACAGGGAGAGCAACAAAAGCTCCTAGAGGAAGGAGGCAGTCACCCCTCTCATTCAGTGGTTGGGACCTTCAAAAACAACACCATGGAGTTTAGAGTCCACTCTCCAATACTATCTAACAAGATCTGAATCCACACCAACACACTCTGATAAAGTGCTTGTTGGTGCCTGTAGGGGCAAGAAAAGCTCTTAATCATTTCTGCTAGAAGATAGTCTGGAGGAACCTGTGTAGGGACTGGTACAGAACTGGTTAATAAATGTGTCCATAAAGTTTTCTGTGGGTCATACTGCTAGAGGCTTTTCAGGGGCCTGTCCCAAGCCTGACTTTATTCAGGGTTCTCACTGATGACTTGGACAGTGAAATACAGAATATGTTTGTCAAGTGCCTATATAGTATGATGCAAGGACAAGCAGAAATTTGGGAAAAGCAGTGGAAGGGTAACAACTGAATTCAAATCAATTTTGGCAAACTGGGTAAAAAGTCAAAAGAAAGACAAAAAAAAAAAAAAAAAAAGAAACAGTTAAAGCTTAGTAAAAGCAAGTAAGAATGGTACTTCAAGCAGGACAAATCACAGAAGGGGCAGTAGGTTATGCATCAGCTTTTCAAAAAACAGGCTCAGTTATTAGTGAACAACATCCCATCAGAGATAAAAAGGATGGAATTCTGGAATCTGTGTGAGGGAAAATGGCTTGCAACACAGACTGAGTCATCCCTCTGTTCTGCTCAGTGATGATGGATACAGCCTCAATTGGGACATAATACTCTGTTTTAGGCATCACACTTCCAGGAAGACATTAAGATGACAGCAACAGTAATTATTAGAGATCTAAAAATGTGCAACCTGGGAGAAAACAGTAAAAGAACTGGAGCTGTCTGCCTAAAACATGTGAAAATTATGATGAAAATCTTCTAATATTAAGAAGTTTGCTGTAGGAAAGGATTTTCTCTGTGGTCTTGAAGGCTCAGAGAAGAAATAATGTGTTGAAGCTCTAGCAGAAAACATTCAATATTAGAAATAGCTTTCCAGTGTTAAAGGTAATAAAGGTTTGAAACAGATTACTTTGGGATGCCAAGGGTTGTCTCAAGAAACAGGGTGGATAAACGTTAAGACAGAGAGAAACAGCTGACCTAGTTTTGATCATAAGGGTGGACCAAGAACCCTCCTGAAGTCCTTCCAGCTGCATTTTTTTGGTGAC
The DNA here is from genome assembly GCF_965140915.1 of Aythya marila. NCBI lineage: Eukaryota > Metazoa > Chordata > Aves > Anseriformes > Anatidae > Aythya > Aythya marila. The sequence goes on along the minus strand of NC_139043.1, from coordinate 17,835,024 downwards.
TCCAGACAGCAACCCAGAGTTAAATTGTGACTTCCTGCAACTCATTTCAATGACACAAGACTGTTGGTTCTGTAAACCAATGTGAAGTTAATTACTAGGGAATCAAATGCAGCAAGAGATCTGTTGAGGTCTCAGGTAATCAGTGTTACAACAAACTTAAGGAACGTTGTTGATTATCTTTCTTTAGCAAAGGCAATGACCTCCTGAGCTGCCAGGTCCCCAAATTGCTGTTACCCTACCCTAACCATAGTTACCTGCCACCTCCTTAATCAAAAATGTTTCAAAACTCAGCAGAAAATTCCTGAAACAGATTCTCAAATCTGAGTACTGTGAGCAAGAAGAAATCAAGAAGGTTAAACTTGTGACTCTATTTTGAAGTAAAAAAGTAAAAACAAAAAGAGAAAGAAAACATTGTGAGTTCAGGCTCACTCCAGTGAGCTCTGCTGGAGGAGGACCTGTGTGTGCTTCTTCATCCCTTAAAACCAGGACTGGGGAAACAAACTCAGTCTTCTGTGTATTTTTCTAATTTGTCAGCCTGTTTTGCCTACATATTCTGATCACTCTATGTGCTGACATGAGTCATTTTTTATATAGATATTATGGAATTTTAAGAAGCCAAAATTAGTGTGTGGAGCTACTTCAGGTTGTGCCTTCAGGACCAGGGGAGCAAGGAGAGGCTGGGGCAGGAGCAGGGTGGCTGGAAAGAGGCTGTGAATTCCCTTGTGACCAGAAATGGGGGGAGAGGCATCGACAGTACATGCGGCAGGATGCTCCTGGTCTGGACCCCTATGATGTAGAGAAGGCAGGTCCGGATGGTGGTGGCTCCAATTCATCCTTCCAGCTGGGTGACCTTGCATACTCTGATTCGTTTTGAAAATTAACCCAGAGCAGTGGTGAGCAGGTGATAAAACATCCTTGTGGCCCTAGTTACTGACAGATCCACGCTGGAGGAAAGTAGCTGTAAATCCTGCTCCTCTGCACCCACACAAGCCACATTTTGATACAGCCTCTGCATGAGTCCGTGGCAAAATTCCCGCTGACTGCAAATGGGCTTGGACCGAGTTTATGAGCCACATCATTTACATGATGTCTGTGCTGCCTGAACTAATGTCCATCTGCTTGGATGCCGTTTAGGGCTCCTAACAAATTGGTTGAGCCCTGGGGTGAGGCAGGGCCCAACAGACAGACCACATGGAGTCCTGACTTGTCACTGCCACTGCGAGACATCCTCTCATCCATGTCAAAGTACTTCTCCTCACCCATGGTAATGCCACAGTGAGCTTTCCCCTTAGCAGTGCTCATTCTTGTTCTTCACCTCTTCTTGCATGGGTGGCCCACTTATGTTTTGGCCTGGCTGAAATGGGAGGAGGCAGCCTGGCCCAGCCTTGCACCACAAACCTGGTTCCTGGCCTGCACCTGTTTTTTTTGTGGGGAGGAAATACTTATTTTGTGTGCATGAGGTAATAGCAATGGGCACCCAAGACTGGATGGCTGGATGGCAGCTTCTATAGTCTGACAGTCAAACAGGGAAATCACATTCACCTTAAATAATGAAGATGGAAAATTGAGGACGTAAGAATGAAGACAGTGTAGAGAGCTGGAACAATAATGGATTTTTCAGTTCAATGGTAAGGAAAGGAGATATTTTTTAAATCTACTAAATTTATCACGAAAGCTGACAAACAAAAATATTATTTCCTTTTCCTGTCAACAAAAAGCTGTTGTTAAAAATGAATGTAATGCTTCCTTATAGTGTTATTCAGCCTTTTAATCCTATTTGGTTTTGTTTGTTTGTTTGTTTGTTTTAAACTAAGTGAGGTTTTCAACAAAACCTGCCATTTCAACATTAATATCACATCTTCATCTTAAAAATGCAGAAATTATGTAGCTTGAAAGTGTTTAGACAATAAGTACACTTTTGTCCAGCATCACCATCAAAGCTGGTTTGATCCATTTGATCCGTTTGATCCATGGAGCCCATACAGCCTTTTTTTTCCTCCCAGACTTCATTTCATTTCCAGAGGAGTTTTTTCATTATGCCAAGCCTATAGCAAAGTGTCTGCCCCAGCCGGCCATGCAGCACCTTATGCTGCCTGCCGACGGGACCACAAGCCACAAGCCATGCATTACCTGCAATAAAACACATCAGTTTTCTCTTTCTGCATCAGTTTGTCCGTGACAGCAAGATGAGCATCACGCAAAGGAGTGGGGAGAGGAAACTACTTAAACCTGGCCACTTCTCACCATCCACACGGGAATGGGAGATGACCCCATACACTCTGTGACAGACATTTCCTCTTGCTTCAGTAAAAACTTCCACCACAGCAGAATTATCATGTATAAATTCACTCACTTCAGTCTCATGAAGCCATATTTTTTTTCTCACTTCTTGCTACAATCCCCCTGAAGGTTTACTTGTGGAATGTCAGTGCCTGCTGGGCAGAGGCAGCCTGGCAGCTGCCCCATGTGAAATGAGGAATTTCATGAACCTGTGAAGTATGGTGTGATAGTGCTGCCTTCACTCCACTCAGACCCCTGGGCACCAGACCCCTATCTTTGGGGTTGAAAAAGAGATGAGAGAAAACTAATCAATCTCAAAACTTCTTGGGCAGTGGAGGAGCTCAGAGGTAAAAGCTGAAATGCACAGCACAGCCACAGCTGGGGGCTGCGGACAGGAGGGCTCAGGGGGCAGCAGGTGCTCCCACGGGTACTGTCAGCTAGTTAATGTGGTTTTAACTGTCTGCATTTTTTTCTGCTAAAAGAAGAAAAGGACTGATGGGTGAAGATGTGTGATTTCCTTCAGGTATGTTCCACTAAGAGCATTTTTAAGAACTTGGTCAAAGGAGCAGAAGGAAAAGCTCGTATTGGGTCAAAAGTGCTACAATATCACATCATGCTGGGAATGCTCCTTTACAAAGGAAGCAGAAAATTCCTTCACTCAGAACTGCAGCCCATGAAGTCTTTTGAAGCTGTGCACCAGGACAAAAGACCACAGATGCCATGTGCACATGCTTGCAGCACCTGAGTGGGGAGGGAAGCAAAAGGTGACACATTCTGGCCGTTTGGCTGCAGCGGGTGCCTCAGTTTTAGAGCTGGCCCATTTTCCGGCTTGGACTGGGACTGGCAATAGTGCCTTCAGCCAGCCAAGATGTCAACCACACCCTGTGAAATGCAACAGTCACATTTTGTGAGGATGTCTTTGCTTTTCCATGGTGCTCTGGAGCAGTGAAGGCACCAGCACAATGCTGTCTCTGCTTCTGGGCAGCATTAGAGAGCACAGGGGGGCTGTTGTTGAGCCAGGTGCCCTATCCCATATGTACCTGTAATGTACCAAATGTCTTCCACCTGCATGCAGTGCTTTAGGGATAAAGCAGCTAAGGACCAAACAGTGGCTAACACAGCATGGTTTGACCATTCTAAATGACAACTCCAGCTTTTTTAACTACCTAAATGCCCAGGTTCCTCATACAGCTGATGGAGAAAGGTGGGTGTCTTTTCAAGAAAAGATGCCCTTGCTTCAGCTCAGGAGCCACATTACAGGGACAGAGAAAAGTCAGGTGCACAGAAAGTTCACAGAAAGAAAGCAAGTGTAAATCTTTGGCTTTCCTGCAGCCAAGGGCAAAACTTGAATTTATACAGAACGTGTGAAAGTGCGGCCCTTGCAGCAGGCTGGGTATTTTAAGCCTATAGATCAATTTCAGGTCCTTGACATGGGAAATATGTGATTTTTATTGACTACAGGAGTTTCAATTCAGAAAGAAATAAAACAAAAATAAAAGTAAATCATGGAACCAAGCTAAGACACGGCTTTAAATGAGAAACTAAAATAATCTGAGTTGTGGTAGTGGCTGTCTGAGGCAGCTGTGTCCCGGTTATGGGAATAGATCCTGCACCTCAGCTGCTGGGTGAAGTCCTGGCCCTGCAGAAGTCAGCAGCAGAACTCCCATTTCTTGTCAGGATGGCACGTTATCCCTGACAGTCTTGCTGCATTGTAAACTTGGGCAGGTTTTCTCCTTGAGAAGGACGGAATTTCCAGGCTGGATGGTTATTTGCTGTATCACACAGTTGTGATTTTGTTTTCTTCTTACAAAAGTCAGGTTTCCAGGGTGCTACAGCTTTGGCTGCTTAATAGAAACCTGACCATGATGGAAGAAAGGACAGAAAGCTGCCGTAGACATCAGGTATCAACAACACAGCGCTCCACCGACCCAGGGGAGCAGGAGAATATACCTGACACAGCGGTACCCATGCAAGGTGTGTGTGTTGGGAGGAAACTAGCTGTGAAAGTTGCTGCCATCATTAAGAAGATGGATTTCTTTGTTAGTCTTTTCTCTGGTTTCTGTGTACCTCAGCTGTATACAGTAGACCTTATAATTTCCCTCCTAGTGGCTGACTTAACAACCTGAAATTTTTACCCTGGATGTCATGATTTTTAAAAAGAGAGAAGCTGCCCCAGTGCTATGCAATTAAATTGTTAAAGCTGTAAACAGACTAATAATACAGCAGCAGCAGTTGTGCTGTACTTTACCCTTCCTTACTAGCTAGCTGGAGAAAGATGCTGATGCAATTAAACAGCATTTTAAATATGATTACAATGATTCATAATATTTGTACTAACCACATATTTTAATCTGAGTATTTTAATAACCAACATTCATAAATTCATTAGTAAAAGAAAAAGCAAAAACCTTTCCTTCCATCTTATTTTCTCAGTGTTTCTGATGCACGAAACTGTCTCCAGTACCTCATTTTTATTCTTTTTTTCCTCTTATGTTCATACCCTTATCATATTTTGTCTTCATCCATTTTTTACTGTCATATGTTTATAAAGATAATATTTTTATCAATGAGGCACACATCAGAGATGAATAGCAATGTGGAATTAAACCTGCAGAACCATGAATAAAAGAAACTTTAGTTGTACTTTGTAGTTAACCTTCAGCCTGGAAACATTTACTGTTCTGTGGAAGATATTTTACATCATGTAACTTGAAAAAGAGAAGTTCAAAGCACAGGTATCTGGACTGGTTTGGGGAAGAGTGAGTCAGGGATTATGGCAGAGCATGAAGCCATGCTGTCACACTGCAGGAATTAATTGGGTACTGAAAGGAACGACTGAAGCGTAGGAGGAGGGTTGGTTTTGGTGAACAACAACAAAGAGCAGAGAGCTTCCCAGTGCTTTTATGTTTCAGCCATCTTCTAACACATCTCAAGACTGTGGGGAGGGGGTGAAAAATCAAAACAAGCAAATGTATCGATGCTGCGGTGGTAGGAGGTGAGGTCTGCTCACACCTCACCACCTCAAGCTGAGTCTTCTGCTGAGAGCAGCTCCAGTCCTGCACAGAGGCCATGATTGCCTCCAAACTGGGAGAGCGTATGTCAGAAAATTATTTTAAAAATATAAAAAATGTTGCAAATATTGGAGTTGCATCTGTGTAATTCACTTGGCAGATGAAATCCTGAACATGCAGAAGTCCGGGACAAAAGTGCTGCTGACTACAGGTGCCAGGTACTCACTAGGCATCTCTGCTGTTGGCTCCCACTCCCACCAAGGCTGGCTGGGTATGATGGTGCTTTTTTGGGGGGGTGCTGATGAGCTGCAGTGATGGAAGGATTGCATTTTGACAGCCGGGAAAGCGATGCCTTCTCCAGACCCTGCTCTTGTGGAAAGTACAAGCCTGACATATGTGGATGATTTGGCCACTTTAGACCCAAATTGTGAAGCCACAAGGGACAGAAAGGAGCACTGTAAAATTGGCACACAAAATATGGAAATTAAACATTCACTGAAAGATTAAAGTAAATTTGCAAGGGTCCAATGAGGCATTGTCTTTCCTTCACTATCCTCAGCTGATGTTTTCTATTAGAAAAACTCTAAGTGGAATGTGCCTGGGACATTTAAAGGAGGAGAACAGGGATCAAGATGAGATTCACTGGCATGATGATAGCCTTGAAGTACATTACAGCTTACATTGTGTTAGCTTGTGCCTTTCTGTACCCCCAAAAAAAAAAAAAAAAAAAAAAAAAAAAAAGTAGATTACACGTGTGCCCTGTTATTTAGCAAGCATTAATAATTGTTAGAATTTACACAAACTCCATTACACAACTAGTGACTAAACTGCTACTTTAAACGGTTTCTTTATAGAAATAACTTGGAAACTACATTAAAATAAGCTATAGATTTCTTCCTGTCTATGAGCTACCAAGAGTACAAATAAATCTCTGCATTTTCTAAGCCTGAATTAAGAACAAGCATTATTTGTCTAATAAAAGAGACAAATAATTCTTAGTCTAGCTGCTACTGAGAGTTGTAGTTTAAAAATGAAATAAACACAGCTGCACATAGTCAGAGTAATATTTAGTAATCAAGAGGCTTTAATACGTATAGATGCTGTGAAAAAAAATTAGCCATAGTTTTAACAATCTCCCCGTTCTAAAATTCTGAAGAAACACATGTGCTTCAGTTTTTAAATGGATGTTTTAAATTCATTATAGTCTTCTGTAAATCCAGTGAAGACAAGGATACTTCTGTAGTGGTCATGAGCTGGTTTACAGAACTGTAAGGCAATTATGAGGATTTGGTTGCATATGTAATTCTAAATGGAAACTATTGCATTAGTCTGTTTCTAGCACGAGAAATGAATTTCTCAGACATATGTTTTTTATCTTTGTAATAGATTTTGAGTTGTTTGGTCTGCTCTGTGAACTAAACAATTGAGAAATGGTGCATAAGATATATTTTATTTTCAGATTCATACTCTATTTTACAACAAAAATCTACTTTATTGGGTTTTTGTCCTCCTTATTTGGCTAAAGAGCCAGAAGCAAAAAGTGCTTGCAAAACTCAACACTTGAATAATCATGTGGTCATTAGTGTATTCAGATGGACATTTGTTAACCACAAATATCTAGTGAGAATAGATATTCTGCATGTAATCAACACCCACAGAAAATGTGCAGGCAGATTTTGTATAGCCATTTGCCCTGTGATGCTCAGTGTCAGGAGGGTTCACCCGTCCTTGTCTTCTGTCTGGTGCTTCATTGTCTTTAACGTCCTTCTACAAATAGAAAGCAGATAATCTCTGTTTTTCTTAAGGTACAAATGTCTGTGAAAATGAAACCAGTAATATAGCCCCACCTTACAGTGAAAGCCTATTGAGGCTTCTCCACATTTTCCCTTGCCAAACCCTAAAATGACAACACACTTCAAGTTAGAATGTGGGACACTTTATTATTCAGCAAGAATTTGTCCAGTATTAACTCATTTATTGTTTCTGAGTATCCTGGAGGTTATTTGGGATACCACTACAGTTGGGAATTTAGTATAAGGCAAATTAATCTAGATCTCATGTCCCACACTCAGAAGCTGTAACCTCTCTTGGCCAGTAACATCAGCTCTGTTGATTTTTTCAGGATATCAATCAGAAAAGTTTTTTCTTCTAACAAGTACAGGCTTTCCTGGTTGAAACAATCTTCAATAATTTCAAAGTTACCAGGCAGCCACTGAAATCAGTTTGAAAGGTGCCATGTCAACCAAAACACAGTGTAGTGACAGATGTGGAGCTAAAAATACCAGCTTGACAATCTTTCAAAAATCAGGCCCTCAGGAGAGATAGATTACAGGCTCAGTTCCTCAGGATCTGAGCTCAGACATCTAGCAGACACTGTTCAGTGAGAAGAAATGCAGTAAGTGGGCCTAGCCAAGGGCTGCAGTGAGGAAAAGCTGAACCTTCTCCTTTGAGCACACCCTGCTGGGGTTGCACCAGCTGCACTGGAGCAAGGCGTGCTCTTGTTTAGACCTCTGAGCAAAAGGTTTGGGTCCCCATCTACCAAGGATTCCCTTGTGGGTAGAGAAACTGCAGCTGTCCTGGGTTTGAAAGCCACGGGAGACTTAGCACAAAGGCAGGCAGCTACAGGCTCTGCCGTCCCTCATTCAATCTCATGCCATACTGAAGTGTGTCTCCATCACCTGCAATATAAACCTGGGGACACTCTTCCCCTTGCAGATTCCTCAGCTCTGGTCATTACATTATTGCATCACAAATGTTTACGTAAGGAGCTTATCTTCTGTTTCTACCTCTGAAGACATCCCCTCTAATTCAACGTCCCTCCCAAGTGCTCTCTGACCCTCCTCTCTTCTACCTCTAGTATGATCCTCGTTCCCATACCTTTCCTGAAAAAAAAAAAAAAAAAAAAAAAAAAAAAAAAAAAAAAAAACTAATAAACTTCTGTGAGCTGAAAAGTAATACACCGTCATGTATTCATCCATAATCCATCCACGGCATTAATTCTCCAGGCCAGATGCCATGGAAATGCCACAGACTCTCCAGCAGACCTGGAGCCCAACAAGAAGGCTGTGGTTCCTTCCCTAGCAGATGTGCTGGGCTAAGTATTTTGTTTAAAAAATTTATAGCAGGGAAATGCTTTTCTATTTAATAAAAGTGTTTGTTTCACTTGCCTTTTTTTTTTTACTTTTACTGAAAACTTCCTTTATCCATTCCTTTTGTTGTTGTCTCTTGTTTTGTTTTTTTTGGTTGTTGTTGTTTTGTTTTGTTTGTTTGTTTGTTTTAATCCCCTAAAACAAGGAAAAATAGAGGTATGAAAATTGACATCTGTTTTTTTTTTTTTTTAACTGCAAAATCTTGACCCTTTTTATTTTTTTACTATTCTGCTTTAAATCAAGGTCAAACCTCCCCCCTTTTCCCAAACCATTTAACCATGCAACATCTGTTTCTTTTGATTCTTTTTTTTCCCCTATTATAGCTCCTAACACTTACAAAGAAAAGTGCTGGAGCTTGAATGCCCTGGTAGCACTTTCTCAAATTTTCAGCATCTCTTTGGAAAGGTGCAGTTAAAAATAGAAGAAGGAATCATTTTGTAAAACTCAGCATTGTCTAACTATTTTCTCCCTCTAATTGCTGAAGCTGGCTGCTAAAGCCAGGTTTACTGACTTATGGGCCATTTCAGTGCTAGAAAAAAAGACACTTGGAAAAATGCAGTGGCCAGCTCTACTGAGTCATCGTGTCAAACCTGTATAAAGTCACCCTACCAATAAATTGAATGGGAATGAACTAAATAGCTTTCTACTGATGTAAAAGTCTTATATTTCCAGACAGAGCAAGAGACTTTGTTATACTGTAGTACTGGCAAGCGTCTGCTTTTGTCTGTCATTTTCCTTCTCCAGACTCTGATTTTATTATCATATCGCTGTAATGAAAATCACAAATCATCTGGACAGCAATGGCAAGGAGCTGTATCTCCTAGCCCTGGTGTCACCATATATTTCAGAGCTTTGTCATCACATCACTTTGGTGAAAAACACCCACTGGTTTGAGGAGTAGCCTGCAAATACACAGGAGTTAGCTGCAGAGTCACACCGATATGTCAGCCCTGCCTTTGCTGGTGTCCTTCACTTCTGGCTGTGCTACTGCCATGGTCAGGAGCTCCCTGAGGAGCCTCCATGGGGCCAGGGCTGAGTATTTCCCTGGAGGAAAGTCAGAAATCAGAGCACAGCAGGAAAAGCTCTGCTTTCCCCATCGTTTCACGCACAGTGAGCAAGTATTTCATTGCTACTGCTCTATCCATAATCCACTTGCTAGCGTGTTGATTTTCCCATCCAACAGCAGGGAATGCTGCTTTCTGAATTGTGTGCACTTATTGTGACTTGTATGCAAAATTCCCATAGTGGAAATAGCACTGTGATATTGCAGCATTTTGAGGCTCAATTCCCCCTTGTAAATTGAGAAGGCAGTGGACTGGAGCACTAACTCAGCATTGTTTCAGTTTTCTGTCAATATCCAAATCACCTGCCAGCAAACTAAACCCACTCATGTGGTAAGAAACATCTGTGAGCAGATCTTATTTGGGTCTTCTTGTAAAAAGCCACAGGATGGAGATCAAATCCAAAGAAACCAAGTGACCTTGCTTAAAAAGGTGACTCAACTTTAATGTTGTTAGGTGAAACACTCCAGAAAGAGCTGGTGATTGAGATATGTAATGTGATATCTGGAAAACTGACCCCAATTTCTGGTTACTGACCCTTATCTTACCTGCTACAGCTGCAGAAAGCTCAAGTAGCTGTGCAAAGGCAGGTGTGAACACACTCTGACTCTGTCAAAGGTAGTGATACATTTCTACCAACAAGAAGAATTAGGTTGGGAAAATTTGATGGCTTTTTGTTGGGAAAATTTTGCAACTGCTTCCTAAAAAAATCAACCCACAACCATACAAAACCCAAGGAGATTGTTCACTGCAAGTCTTTCTTATGCACACCATTATTTAAATGGTATATTGTGGTGACGTTTTTCCTCATGTAAGAGTAGGTACATGCAAGGAGGATGTCTCTGCTTGAACTCTTGTGTTTCTTCAACAGCAAGATGGAGTCAGACACCAAGAAACTCTCACCAGAGAAAAGAATGTAGGAGAAGAAAAGGTTATGAGAAAGGGCAATGCAAAAAACTCTACTTTCTCACCAGAAGCTGTATTAAGCTGTCTTTATGTGAGTAGTTCTCCAGGGGCTCTGTGCCTCCACAGGGTAGGCACAATCCTGACAGCAACAGCTGCTCGACAAGCACTTTCCTTCAAGGAGACATCCTGGCTCATCGCTGCAAAACCATATTGCTCTGCCTGTTTGTAAAGCAAAATATCTGATATCCAGATAATTATGGCATGGTATGAACTCTAAGTAGTGGTTTATTGTTTGTTTTGTTGTTGTTGTGAAAAAAAAAAAAATACAGGGATATTTGTAACCTTATTGTTTATAATAACAATAAGCACTTGAAATCCATGTTTCTAAAAACATCAGTATGATCTCTAACTTGTAAATGGGGGTAACAAAAATATTTTTGTGGCCAAGGCAGTACTGCAAGGAAAAGGTTTATTTTGGGCTGAAACCCAGAGCAAAAGCAACTAGATCTAATCACTAATAAATCTTCAAATCCTGCAGCCCCAGCTTGAAACACAAACCATTTTGAGGCACTCATGTCCTTGCTATGGCCAGCCCAAAGGAGCCTACAAGGTGGTATTCTGGGCATGTCCTGAGGGATCTACATACTGGTCCATACACCCATAAGTGGTGGGTGATTAGCTCTGTGTAGACCTTTCTGGACTAGATTTCTGACCATCTCAGCATTGATGATTTTCCCTTCTGTACAAAAATCAGATGGGGGTCTCTCTACACGTACCATGGAGATGCTGCTCTGTCCCTTTTTCAGGCATCCAAGGTTAGAGACAGGGCAATGACAGTTCATTCTCCTTTAACGGATTTAAACTCACAACTCAAGTAAAAGTACCTTGAACTATAATACATTTTCAGGTGTTTATTGTTGGAGCATTTGTTCCCTAACATTTTTTTTTCTTTTCTGAGTAAGAGCTGGTGAGTGAATCTGCCTCCAGAAAAGTGTATTTATCCCAGGAGGACATATACTTTCTTCCAGGTCAGTGTGATGAGCAAGGCTGTGCACATTTCCTAAAAATAATTATCACGTTTATCAAACTAAAGGTTTAGGTTTTTAACATTCCCATATTTTATTTTAAGTTGTATATACATACCACACATTATATACATACACACATGCCTGCACATACAGCATTGCACTGCACTGAACACATAAATGTATAGATAGCCTTCTCCAACTTGCTTACCAACATCACCCCTTGGAAAACAATAAATAGAAATATTAGTATTACTGACTATACAGCAGGATTACACACTTGAGTCCAACTAATATAAACATGGCACATGGTGAGTAGTATCACATGAGAGGTGGCTGCTACGCTGTGCAGTCAGCAGTGTTCCTGCCAAATGCCATACCTCTGCCAGGTTACATGTGCTCCAGGGAAGGAATCAAAATGTTACATTAAATAGCAATCTTTAAAGTTTAAAATTTGTGTCATTAAGTAATGACATTTAAAATATAATTCCAGAGAAACTAAGAAAACACAATTAAATCTGCTTCTATTTTGAGCAGAGAATATGACAAGTAAATTTTTCCCATATTGTTTTTTAATCAAGTACAAGGTGTATTGAATTTCTGAGTTTCTGAATATTGTACAGCTGTTTTAGTGTCACTACAAAACACTACTTGCCTTTAAAGCATTCAAGGTCAGTACCAAAAGCCAAGTTCCACCCTAGGAAGGTAAAGGGAGACTTTGCCACTCAATTCTTCGGAAGCAGAATTAAGCTTTTATGCACTGTGCTATCTTGTTTGCAAATGATAGATTATATTAGTGATTTGTTTTAGCACCTCTTTTGAAGATCATTGAAGCCAATGGAAATCTTCTTTGGTAAAACCAAATTTTTCATCCCAATATTTTAAAACCCTACATAATTATCACCATCTTGAATAGCATTACTATTTTACAAAGATACTCTGAGGCAGCCTTAGGAAACACGAAATATGAGTGCAAGGAGACTGCTGGGCAAACACCCAGCCTTGTCTCTGTGGCATGTGGATTTTTTGGAGGTTTTATTGAAAAGGTGAGGAGCAAAGGCAGAAAATCAGGACTTGTCCACAATACAAGTCTTCAGATACAGAGATTTTAGCAATTTGTCTGTGTATCCTCTGTGTCCTAATGCGGTTGCTCTTTGGACAAGTGAACATTGTTGCCTCTATCTGAAGTCAAGAAGAATTAGATTACGGACAATAAGTTCAAACCCATAAAAGCAAGAAAATGTAATGTCTGTGATAAAAACCAGAAGAGTTAAATTCATATACTATTTTTTCTGCATTCCTGTAATACCATAGAATCTGAACATCTTCCAGAGTTGCATCAAGTGATGCAGCTACCATTTGTTACATGTGTTTTGCTTTCTCTCCTGCTACCACTCAATGGCTCAGTGCATGTCTGTGAAATGTTGTGTCCTGTTTTGGTAAGGGCCCAACCTGACTAACAGAAATTCTTCATGACTGTACATTTTTAGATTTGTCTCCAGGAAAGCTCAGTCTTTATTCTTAAACTAGAAAGTGAAGATTTATTCCCTATCAGGTTTTCAGGGTTCAACTTCAGGGATGCTTTCAAACAGTAGAAATACCATGGAAATTTTGTCTTTGTCCTTGGTGAAGCATAAAATATCATCTACGTGTTAAATACACACAGTCACTTCAACTCTCCCAAAGAAAGCTCCTGTTACACTTAATTTGCTTCAAACGAGATTTTAGTGTCCTCACCGTCTGATGCCTGATGGTCACAGCCCAGGAAAGTAAAAGGCCTGTTTTTAATCTCTTTAAGGCAGAAAAGCACTGCCCTTTAGTGAAAGCAGATGGGAAATCCTGGGATTCCAGGCAATTACACACACGTGGGAATCCAGGAATAAAGCAGTTGGTGATGTTAAACTCTTTCAGCCTGCTGGAACGGATGAGTCCTCTGTAAGGATAGACTCAAAGTAGTAGTATTTTTCCAATTGATGGATTATAACCCTTGTCAGCCAGTAAAAAGAATAGGAACTTAATGAAAGTGTGCCCTGAAGGCAATACCTCTTGGTACATAATTGAGTTTCAATTCTCATTATGCTTGTAATGTCCCAGAACTGGAACTGGGTACACCCATCCAAACAGGTCATCTGAACAGCCCTTATCTTGCCTCTGTCATACCCACTGAATTCTCTCTGAAGAGTTTTGCAGCCCCAGCTGTGGCAAAGTTCTGTTAACACTACATGACTGCAGCCATTAAAACTAGCTATAATCATAAACCACCAAGCACAGCTGGCAAGAACTGGTGAAGATACACTGAACCACAATAGACATCTGAGATTTAAGTCACTATTGCAGCCTTCTAACGCTGGGCTGTCATGCATCATGTAGTTTGTTGAAGGAATGGGGTTACATCTGTTTTTAAGTCCCTTCTTCTCTCAGTGATTGCCAAAATCTATCAAGGCTGGGGATGAGCTGGGATGGAATGAAACACCTTGTTTAGATTTAAGGGCATTTTAAGGTTGCTGGTTCTTCTCAATTTTAAGTAGAGTGAAATAAACCCTTTTAATAAAATGGAAACATTTCATTCGGAAATAGCCAGGAAAAAAAAGCATCCTGAGGTTGATCAGATGGGGTTTATCCCACCAACAGTTCTACAAGTCAAGATACTGCTTCATTTCCTCTTTGCTGCTGTGGCTGGTAGCTGTTTATTGTGTAGCTGGAAGACACAGGTGAGCTGCACTCTTCACCAGTGATTGCGCTTTCATAGATTTCCATGTGTTTTTCATCGACATGCCCTCAGCTACAACATTGACTGTCCAGCCTTCTGCAGTGTTGGCTGTGATGACAAATCTGACTTCGAAAGTATCTGTCACAGAGCCTCAGGTGACGATTTTAAAGATTTCAGTGACCTGGCTTAGAGCATGGCCTCAAAACCAGCCAAAACAGCACAATTTAGAGGCAGCAAACTTTAGCATATGTCTGCATTCCTGTTTATAGCAGTTATGAAGAGAGGAAGGAGCTTCTGAAACCAGCTTTTCCACTGGAGCCAGCATACAGACATGAACTGCACGGTGGAGAATCCTGGGCTTTTCGTTGATCAGAGGCATTTTTGATGTCCAGTCAGTTTGGAACATGGTGCACAGCCACAGAAAACCATAATACCAGGCAGCATGCTTCCCAGCTTCTCACTGTATTGCCACCACCAAAATATAAGGGGCTAATCGGTCTGCAGTGAATTTAGGGCTCTGTTTCTTGTTAGAGGCAGGTCCACATTTGCTTTGTTAATCTCTTGCAGAAGTGCCTACTGAATTGTGAAGTTTATTTTCACTGGGGTGTCTGTCACACTTGAGTCTTTTCCCAGTATAAGGAATGGCTGCATTTCCCCATATGGCCCCCACATTCCTGCAATGTATTTTTGTCTGTATATACATAAATGTCCTCCTACCCTGCCCTTCATTAAAGTAAACATGTGTACCATAAGGTCGCTTTGTCATTTAGCCAGTGCTTTCTTGGTACCTACGTCAAACGCACAGAGCTTTCTGTTGATCTCTGCACGTTTCCTATAAAACAGCTCTGTTGCCATGTCTGTGCTCAGATGTTTAAAATACCTGCCAGGTAGTGAGCATCCTGAACAAAAGTCAGTACTCCTGGAGACTGGGGATTTGCCTGAAACAGCCTGTAAGAAATGGGAGGAGCTAAATTCCATCTCTCCCAGGAAATTCAGCTCCTGTATGAAAGCAGTAAGAGTGACTATTTTCATTTTGGTTTAGCTACCCTGAGGCGTGTCCTGGAAGCAGGCATCTAAGTCAGTTCTTTCTCACAGTCACACATAAGGAGATTTGAATTAGTAGCAAGGTATTTTTTAGAAGATGTTTTAGGTGATTTGGCTACAGTGGGGTCCTATGCCTAAGGGGAATTTCAACCCACATCACGGAGTCATAGAATCATGGAATCATGGAATCACAGAATGGCTTGGTTTGGAAGGGACCTTAAAGTCCATCTAGTCCCAACCCCCTGCCATAGGCAGGGACACCTCCCACCAGACCAGGTTGCCCAAAGCCCCACCCAACCTGGCCTTGAACACCTCCAGGGATGGGGCAGCCACAGCTTCTCTGGGCAGCCTGGGCCAGGGCCTCACCACCTGGTAAAAGTGAAGAACTTCCTCCTAACATCTAATCTAAATCTCCCCTCTATTAGTTTAAGACCATTCTCCCTTGTCCTATCATCTGCTCAAGTAAAATGCTGTCCTCTGTCTTTTGTATAAGCCCACTTTAAGTACTGAAAAGCTGCAATAATGTCTCCCTGGAGCCTTCTCTTTTCCAGGCTAAACAGCCCCAGCTCTCTCAGCCTTTCTTCACAGGAGAGGTGCTCCAGACCTCTGATCATCTTTGTGGCCCTTCTCCAGACCCACTCTAACAGCTCCACATCCTTCTTGTTGTGGGGAACCCACACCTAGATGCAGGACTCCAAGTGGGACCTCACAAGGGCAGAGCAGAGGGGCACAACCACCTCCCTCCCCTGCTGGCCACCCCTCTGTTGATGCAGCCCAGGATGCAGTTGCCCTTCTGGGCTGCAAGCAGCACTGCTGGCTCGTGTCAAGCTTTTCATCCACCAGAACCCCCAAGTCCTTCTCTGCAGGGCTACTCTCCATGAGTTTTTCTCCCAGTCTGTGCTTGTGTCTGGGACTGCCCCAGCCCAGGTGCAGCACCTTGCACTTGGCCTTGTAGAACCTCATTAGCTTCACATGGGCCCACTTCTTAAGCTTGTCCAGGTCCCTTTGGATGGCACCCCTTCCTCATGTGTCATCTGCACCACTCAGCTTGGTGTCATCTGCAAACTTGCTGAGGGTGCACTCGATCCCATTGTCTACGTCACTGATAAAGACGTTAAACAGCACCGGCACCAAGACAGACCCCTGAGGGACACCACTTGTCACCAGCTCCCACCTGGACATAGAGCCACTGACCACAGCTCTCTGGCCGTGGCCCAGACATCACCACCAAAAAGCTAAATCCCTGTTGTATTTTCCCTCTATTTCACATGTAGATAATGTATGTGTGTGTTTACATAAAAACAAAACTCCTTAATCAATTAACTTGCATAAAACACACTGAGGGAAGATCTCATTAGAATCAAGGAAAATGATGTTTTGTAATGTATTGATAACATGCAAATTAGGAACTGATTTATTTTAACATTAAAGTGTGTGCACTGTAATTAGCAGCAATTTTGCAATGGAAAATGGTCTCCCAGGATACTGTAAAGCAATTCCTTATGTCTGCATTTGCAATAAATGCTACTCCAAGAAAAGAGATTTAAGTAGGGACCTGCCTCTGTTAGGCAAAAGGAGATGTATAAACTTGATCAAGGTAGAGTGTGTGCTGTGAGGAGGAACTGCTAGGGTAATCTTTCCAGATCTCACAGAGAAAGGTCTACTTGACCTGCATTCAGTTCTTGCCAAAAATAAGCAAGGTTCTCTTTTCTTTTAAAGCTATTCACATTGCAGCTTCCCGTTACTGTAAGGAGCTCCCCCTGGCACTAAAGATATAATTTACATACAGGGCAGGCTTTGTGGCCCACCTTCTGCACTCCGTTTTCCATTTAATCAAGAAATACTTAACCAAGAACTGATCTTTATGTGCAGCCCTCACAACACCTTGACACCCTTGTTTGGCACTTTTTCCCCAGACATGACCCAGTGCAAATGTACAGAGATTCTAACGTTCCCTGGCAGAGGAGCAAGTGAAATGCTGGTGGGTGCAACGAACCCCTGGGGATCGAGCTGCAGGGACTTGGGTCCTAGGAACAAGCAAAGCTTCAGCATTTTAATTCAGGTGCCATTCCACTGCTTTGTTACCTGTATTTCCCTTGTGTCTGTACATGGCAACAGAGGTAGACTGCAGGAGAGATGAACTGACTTCTTGAACACTGAAGTTTTTATGTTGCAATTGGTGACCACCATTTAAATCAGACACATGTTTTTCTCCATGTGTAGGATTGGGTATTTGACAGCCACAAATCATCTGAACATGCAGGGGCTCAAAAGAAGATGCAGACATTGGTTGCATTATTAGGATGAGGCTGTATGAAGTTAGGGCACTGATGTGAGCACTGCCTTACAAGAGAAGCATTTTGGCTCCCATGAACTGCAAACTCCCACCTGTCTCGAGGCAGTGACCACATGTGGCTCAGAAGTGCAGAAGATCCCCCCACTATTTGTTTCATGCAGAGGCATTCATACAACCCTGACACATGTCAAGATAAAACGGTTAGATAACACGACATGCCTCTACATCGCTAAAAGGAAAAATGTTATGGATAACATAAGTGAAATGCACACAGCTCGTTCCAAGGAAGCAAACCCAAGGTTATCACGTACATCTGCTGACAGTAACAGATGGCAGCACTAATTGTTGTTCACAAAGTTCATGTTGTTTTAATTTCCTCAAGGGCAATGCCTGGACGTGGACATGATGTGTTTCCATATTACCACATTTGTGCACGGCGTAGGGAAACGTTGCTGTTCCCAGCCCTTGCTGGGGTGTCCTCAGGTTTCTGCTGCGGGCAGAGGGGCTCAGCTGAGATCCTGCCCCATGGCTCCCCTCTCCCTTGCCTCTGTTTGCTCTTGCTTGGTGTGCTGCTATCCCTGCAGCATCAAACGCTGCCTTGACCCCTCAGAAAGGCAGCTCAGCAGAAAACTATTCCCTTTTTTATTTTATTTTTATTTTCTGCACAAGGTTATTTTGCTGCCAGGCAGCTGAACTGAACGGTTCCCCTGAAGGGGTGAGGATCAGTCCTGATGGCAGAGGAAAACAGGAGACTGCATTGGGAAGGAATATGGGGAGAAAAAGGGGAGAATAGGATTGCACTCTCCAGATAAGCACACCATCGATGCAACCACAAGAATTCTTTTAATAGCAGAATACAAATGGAGCAAAATGCCAGTAATCTTCAGTAATGATGCTTGATGCTTCCTCGTAGGGTGGAGAGCAGCTACAACGGCATGGATGCAGAGGGGTTGCCAAGGAAACAGACGTGTTTTTCCTCCGCTGTGCAGTGAAGCACATACTCCAGACATCCATACAGCCTCATTACCACTGCATCTGAATACCTCGCAGTCATTAATTGTGAATTTTACCCTTGTAACATCCCTGTCGTGGAGTAGCATTTTGTCCCATTTTTAAAGGAACAAGGGTGAATGGAGTGACCCACCTGCCCTGTCATGCCTCCACTCTCAGCTGACTCAGACGCCTGAAATCTGAGCAATGTCAGAACAGTTGTACCGGCCATCCCGCCAGCATTGTGACTTGCACATGGGCCAACTCTTAGGGAAGAATGGGTAGATAACAAAACACCAGCTCCCGGTAAGCTTGGGGAAGATGGAGGAAGAGCCTAGTCGCAGGTAAATAGATCACTCGCTGTGTTACCTAATGCTCAGGCTGCATTTTCCTCACTCTTTGTTTTCATTTTATTTTCTACCCTATCACATGCTCAGAAAACTTTGTTCTTATTAGAACAACAACAAAAAAAGTTAGTACAAATATGATTTCTTATTATTCTTACAGTAGAAATCGCTGTGCTGATACATGTACTGTTTAGATTCCTAGTGAAGATGAAACGATGGGGATCTGGTGATGTAAGCTGCAGAGGAGATGTTGTACCATGAAAACACTGGCTCTCAGTCCCTTTTAAGAAACCTAGAGTTAATTAGCATGAGCACCAGAAAAAAATAAATAATGTTCCACAGTGAGAAAAGCAGTCCATCATGGTTTCAGGAATTACGATAGGTTCAAAGTCACTGCCTTGAGTTCTGTGTGTCTAAGCACGTCTGAAAAGCTGCTTTAAAAGCCTACAAGCTTGGCCACAAAACAGGAGAGTTCCCTCAGATGAGGCTGAATTGCGTACTGCGAGCTGTGGAAAGGAGGAACAGCACGTTACGTTCTGTCAGGATTGGGCTCGTTTGTCAGAGGTACGTTAGCGAGGGTAGATTGTGGGGTTTGGACATACAGGTAACTAAGCTTTGATTTGCTTACGTGGTTAAAGATGGCACTTTCATCATTATTAACACAGACTTGACTTCTATAGGCCTCAGAAAGGGACAATCACTGCTTCTTAAAACCATCTTTGAAGATATCCACTGTCCTATCCCACCTTTTTGTATAAGTGAACTTATTCACCTGCCTCTGAGATCTCAGATTGTTCTCAAATTTAAAACACGACCAAGCTGTAAAAAGAGAACTAAGTAAATAAATAAATGTCAGAGAACAGAATCACATCTAATTTGCCTTTAGAAACACTTCTAAATACTTCTGCCATGAAAGTTTCAGCTCCCAAATGTTTTCAAAGAATATGATGTAGGAATTCCCAGATTTGTTCCCACATACACACATTTTTCTTCTAATAAAACTGACCAACATATCCCATTGTGACAAATGAGGTTAATGGCTTAGCTAGGAGCCACAAAACTGGAGGGAATACAGTGACTGTGACCTCATTTGTTTTCCTTCTTATACCCTCAGTGTTTGCAATATTTTCTTATGTCAGATAACTCAGTCTTTGAAGACTTCAGTGTTGACTTCAAGGCTGCTATGGTAAGTCAGTGTGGATGTTCAGATTCAGAAATTAACTCTAGTCCAAAAGAAAAGCCATCTGAAACACAGCACGCATTTTTACAGTGATTTGATCATTCAGAAGTATAAGGGGAGAAATATAACAAAATCTTTATTGTTCACAGCTTTGTACAAGGCAAACTACAAACAGGCTGTATTTCTTTCCATTTGAAAAGGAGTGTGTATGGGGGTTTAACATTCAATTACTGTTCATCTAATTCTATACAGAAATATCTAACAAATAGTTACAGTGAATATCAGCTGATTCACATTGTGAGACACTTAAGGAAACAAAAAAGACAAAAATTTTTAAGAGCAAGGACTGAAATGAAAATCTATTATGAACTAATTGCAAATCAGAAGCCCATGTAACTTGCAACAAAACAATTTGGAGCAAAGACTTGTCACAAACACAGCTGTTTAATGTATGGCACAAAAATCAAAAGACATCCTTTTCTTTGTGCTCAAAGAGATCATTCATCTCTCTGGTCTCTGAAGAGCTCTTTAAAAGAAAAATGAGTTAACTATGAAGGCAAAGATGCCAACTGTAGATGAAGAGATTGTTTTAACTACCTCAACTACGCCTATAGTAATTTCTCTGTCATTTACCTGCCGCATTACCTACATTCAGCTGATGAGCCCATCTGTCTCCAGGCCAGCAACATCTCCATTCTAGTGAGCAGCCATTTGTCAAAACCTTCCCCGGGGTTAGAGACCTGCCTTTTTACTGTCCTTATCAGCTAACTATTATTGCCACTTTTATGACTGCTAAGCCAAGGCAGTGATAACTGAGACCTTTCCCTACTTAGAGATCTGCACACACAAGAAAAAAAAAAAAAAAAAAAAAGAGACTCTGCAGTAGTCAAAGCTGCTACCAGCAGCAGTGAAGGGCATGGAAACACCAGGGCAATGTGAACATGGGGCAATATGGGGCTATATGAACATGGTCAGCCCTCCTGGTGTTGTAGAGACAGTCAGTGCTACTGCCCATCTACTCCAATGGTGTTGTTAATAGGGCTACAGTGCTACCTTGGTGATCAGTCTGGGTATTTCAGATAGCTGGAAAGAAAACAGTGATTGCAGAAGAGACTTCATAAACTTCATTCCCTAAATTCAGACGCATGTGAGTGAGAGCCCTCAGCACTTTGCCGTCGGCGAGACCCAGTGAACTCATCCTGCTGCTTTCTTGGGAGGCACCCAGGTATGTAGTACATGCTGCCAATGTGGGGAACTGAAGCACACACGGGGTGGGTTGTCTTCATTTTGTCCCAAGCAGTTTTTGTTTATCATTCATGAGATTGAGGACTATATCCACATGATAACCCCAATCCCTAACACAGATTTAGGACTGGATGCTTGCATGATTCAGTATGCCATGCTCTGTGCTGCACCCAAGGCAGCTCTTGGCAAAACACCTTGCAAAACAGTGAAAAATGGGGATTCAAAGAACAGTCAGGAGGCTGGACAACTCTTTCTTTAAATCTGGTCTCTCAGGCACCTTAAACAAGATTACATGTAAACAAGCACATCGCCACAGATGTGTCTACATAAAAACTCTGAATGACAAAATGTCCACCTACTAGCTATTTCCCAGTTCAGCCTCAGAGGGCACATCTATACTACCAAATAAAACAGAGCTCAAGACCAAATGGTGCAGATGGCTTTGTATTTGCAGTGCTTCATGTGAGCTTTCTCTAGTGAAACTGGCTGCAGTCACACTAGATGCACAATGGTAGAGATATGGTCGCTGACCTTGGGTGTGCTCTGGATGTTGTACAGGGTACCTGTGACCCTACGAGAGGTACCAGTTGAAGGCTGAGTTACAGCCCCCCAGAATTGCACTTTTAGAGTACAAATGTGGAAGGCATATATTACAGTCCCAGCCTAAGTCTCACTATTGTCAAATGTCCCGTGTCCCCAGTGACTTGTGAAAACTCAGCCCACTTCAGGAAGATCTCTGTGCTATCTATTTTCTAGGTGTTTTTTTCAGACATTCAGACCAGGCTGGGCTCCTGGAACAAATTTGCCTTAAGTTGCAGTTAGACAACACTGAATGTGGGCAGCCTTCCAAGTAAAGCATTTCTTACCCTCAGGAGTACAGGAATCAACAACAGAAATGCTACAACAGCAAAACAGCCTAACACACCCCAGCCACACCTAGAGCTTAGCATTTTCTGGAGGTTGGTCAGATCCCACCTACTTCTGCTCCAGGGAGGGCCATGCCACAGGAGGTGATGCCACCTCGCCAACTCCTGAGCTCCAGCAAGGGGTCCCTCTCGCAGAGCCAGCCTGGCCTGTTCCCTTACTGTGTCTACGTACTCTGACCTGTATCTGATCAAAAAATACTGTGCCCAGATTGGACAGGAACAAAACTTCAACAATATTCATACTTGGCTTGTCAATTAAATAATGCCTGAAGAGTTCACCAGCTCTTGTGACTGCAGGTGAAGTTACAAAAAGCACATTAGCACTTTGGTGACTTTTTGGAAATAACCTTGTCAAGCCAATAGATCAAGGGTCACAGACCAGACATTGAGCATCATACACCTTCCATATTTGCTTTATGTACATAAAATGGGAGCACTTCCAGCTCAAGTGACTCAGATCCTAACAAACAGCCACATTTAATGTACATATGGGTTTCCCTTTACTTCTAGGACTTACTTCCAGCTCAAGTGACTCAGATCCTAACTAACAGCCACATTTAATGTACATATGGGTTTCCCTTTACTTCTAGGACTTACACTTCTATACTTCTACATACCAATACCTTTTATGTAAACAAACTCTTCGTAGAATCAAGGTCTGTATTTAGTATCTTCTTCATAACATGAAGTTCACTTGAAGGGAGTTTGCTCAGGGCATATTTCATGTGAAATAACTGTCCAACCACTGTTGGCAGGTACCAAGGATTGTTCCGTTTATTTTGCCCAGTGGAAATCTTAAATCCATTTCAGAGCCTCATAATGCTGTCAGATTTATACCAGATGAGCTGTGTGGAGCAGAGCAGGTTGGTAGAAAGAGAATTTTAATCCAGTTGTGCACTTCTGTAGCCCTAAGAGCAACTAGAAATAAAATGGCTTCTGGCATAACTTCAGAAAAAGCCATAAACTGTTCTACATTATGTAGCTGCCACAATCCCCAAGACCACATCTAAGTAAGTGGGGTTGGGAGAAAAGGCATCTTTATGACAGTTTTCACCATATTACCTTTTTTAAAACTGTACCGTGAGCTAAAATATTGTCCATTTCCTCAACTGTGTATTCCAAATCTTAAAGAACTTGTATTTCTTATTATTCAAAATATTAACATTAGTATTAGGACATTTGGAGTATTAACCTTAGAGTCATAATTAAACCAGCTGAAGTACCTGATGATTGGATTATATTTAACTTAAAGATTATGAATTTTGAAATATTTTATAAGTAGCGCACCTACAATACTGTAGGTATTTATTAAAATATTATATGCAGAATAACAAACACAATGCTTTGTGTTTGGGCCTCTGGAAATCAGTTGCCAGGAAGACTGGATGAAAGATCTTTTCTGTATAGTTGACTTTTGGAGCAATTGAAAAGCTAAGGAAAGAAATGTATCCCTTTGGTTCATGTGCCCACACACAAAGCTTAAAGAAGTTTTCACAGACAGCAGTTTTTCCGCAGTCTTGGAGTAAAGATGTGCAAAACACTGAAGAGCACTGTCATTGAAACAGGTCACTTCTAGGTAGGAAAAGCAGAACCGTGGAGATCTGGTATGAATTTATATACTTCTAGAAGTGGGAACTGAAAAAACGAAAACCTCCACTGAAAACAGCTTATTTGTGAGTGGTGCACCCAAGTCCACTCTGGATGTTACTCCAAGCTATGGAGTAGATATGACTGCTTGCTTTGTCAATCAGCAAGCACACTGTAGGCTCTGGATTGACCTTCACGCTTTCTTCACCAAATGTCATTTCCATAAAAACTTACTGCTTTTTAGGAGCAGAATTAGAAAATGTTGATGGATAGCCTTAAATTGTGCATGTGATTTTTCCCCATTTCATTTTGTGCTCTGGCTTACTTCTTCATTGCTTCCTTTGAACACATTAAGTACCAAAATTCATAATGCCTCAGCTGGGAACACATATGGCTACAGACAGATTCTCCAAGGTCCACAGCAGGCTGGCAGGATCAAGCTTGTCAAAATGTTCTCAAAGCTTGCAGCACGGAGCACAGTGACACTTTACAGAAGGAAGCAAGCTGTTTGCTGCCTTAGGTTGAGATACACAATTGTTAGAGAGGAAAGCAGGGAAGAAAAAATACATAGTTTTTCTCAGCATTAGAAGCATTTTTAACCTTTACTGGTATGCTTAATTCTCTAGAGTCACTAAAACACAAAATATCAAAATCCAACCTTGGCTGGAGGAGAGATTTTGCATGGCTTAACCACCATGTGCTCTTCACAAATGCTGCTGTACTGACTCCCACTGTACCTGCAGAATGTTACCACCCTCATCTTCCAGGGGTGTAGGCAGATCCAAATGGGACAAAAAGTCTCTGGTTACTTACGTTTCAGTCTCTCTGGGGTATGTGGTGTGTATGTGCTGTTTTACAGGTGAGAATCAGGGAGGCCTGCAGACAACAAAACAGTTATTCGAAGTGCAGTTATACACTGAAACATAACAGCAGAAGTGGTGGTGCACATTGGAGGTGGAGCTGTGGGAACAATGGATTTTCAGTTGCATGCTGAACATCAAAGGAGCATGGAAGGCAGAATAGCAGAAATCAGAGGAGAAAAAAAATCTTGCCAATACAAAACAAACACTTGCAGTTTCCCAGGTGCAAAAAGCTGTCACTGCACCCCTCTAGCAACATCAAAAGGTGAGGGAAAGTTCGACCACCTTGAGACAGGGCTTCAAGAGGATGAAGCAGTCGAGGATAACAACTGCTACCTCAGCTGGGATCACAGGGCTTGTGTCTCTGGGGAGCCTGGCAGTACTGGGTACTATTTTTGAAAAACTGAACAGATGTGTGTGAAATGTATTATTTTTGTCTGGGATTTAAGCATTTGATGGGAAAATATTCTTTAAGAGGTTTTCACATGAATCAAGTCTATGTTAAGTCACTGATACTAGTCTGAAGTAATTGTTTAAACAAATATAGGTATGTGTTCAAGAAAAAGTGAAGTGCAGATCACTTTCAGCCATAAAGGCATCTTAAGCAATTTGTCTTACCTACTTGGCATAAGGCACACGTTTTTATTCTCCTCTACTGATAAAAACAACAAATGTACTTCTCCTTCAACAAACAGAATATTTTACAATATATACTAAATCTTTTACTTTTTTGACCTTCTGAGTAGAATACAAGGCTTTTATTTGAGTTTGATGCAAAGCACCTCCAGCTCTTCACTCGACACCTGCATTTAATCTATGAAGTCTCAGAAGTCTTTTATACTCTGCAAAAAAAAAAAAAAAAAGGCTGCAATCATGCATCTCAGATGTGATTATCAGTTTAAATCACTCACCAGGTCACATTTGCTTTGAAAGCCCGTATCTATCATATGGAGTCCTGAAAAAATTTCAACTTATAATTTAAAACACTCAAGCAAGTCAGGAAAAACTAAGACAAGAACACTCTGTTGACATCTGACATGTACAGAGGTCCTGAAGACACTTTGTACAGGTCTGTATTATTCACTGCAGTATAATAGACAAATACCTGAAGGTAACTTAAATGAGCAACATTGGGTACCATCAGCAGCCAAGTCATGATAACGTGGAGCTCAGAGATGGCTCATTTATCTAATGAGAAGTAGTTCCCAGTATAAACATACTTAAAAGGTAATGATGAGTTTTGCATGCCAAAACCCACAAATATATCCAGAGGTTTCACAATATATGTTGTCGTGTAATTACTCAATTACACAACTTAATGTTCCAGCTCAGCAAAATATCTAAGCATATTTAGCATACTCTAATGTTACTGAGGTTTACAGAAGTTTGTAGATGGGAAATGGTTTAACAAAGAGAGACAGAAATGAAGACAAACATGATAGAATTTGTTTTCAATTGAACACATTTTCAATTACAACTGGTTAAAAACAAAAACAAAAAAACAAAAACGAAAAAAAAAAATCTTTCAGAAGGTTCTGAAGAAATTCAGTTTAAAGTCTTCTGCATTAAACACTAGAGTATGTTTCTTCCTTCTCCCACTTTTCTCACCTTCTATCTCCATTTTCCCTACTTTCATTTTCTAGTTTTCCTTTCTATCTTCTACTTTTCCAGTTGAAAGACGGCAAAGCGGAAAGTTGGAGAAATTGAAGAAGATGTAGGAACTTTTGAAAATCCTTTTTCCACAATTGCTCTTTTAAAGAAACTGATATTTAACCCAAGGACATATATATATATATATATATATATATATATATATATATATATATATATGTGTATATATATATATATATATATATAAACATGAAAGGCTTTTACTTCAAGCTTTCGCTAAAACCAGGAATTAGCACCTGGTTAGTGAGGAAATTACATCCAGCCTTTTAAGGCTACTTTCAAGAGACGCCATTTAGCAAGACTGCACTAGACTGAGAGAATGATTAGTTTTTCTTCTAAAGAGTCTGTAAACAAAAGATGCAATCCTGCAGGTCACAACATGACTGCAGAGCTCCAAGAAAGGACTGAAGAAAGCTACACAAACTGCAGCTGGGCAAGAAACTCTTTCAGCAATAACAATTCAGTTATTTAATGCAAACAAGAGATTCTTGAATCCCTCTTTTGTGGTCATTCTGTTTTCGTGCAGCAAGAGCTAGACTGTGAATCATTTCTATAGATTATAGATACAGAGATCATAGAATCACAGAATGGTTTGGGTTGGAAGGGACCTGAAAGCCCATCCAGTTCCAACCCCCTGCCATAGGCAGGGACACCTCCCACCAGACCAGGTTGACCAAAGCCCCATCCAGCCTGGCCTTGAACACCTCCAGGGTTGGGGTATCCACAGCTTCTCTGGGCAGCCTGGGCCAGGGCCTCACCACCCTCTGAGTGAAGAACTTCCTCCTAACATCTAATCTAAATCTCCCCTCTATTAGTTTAAAACCATTCCCCCTTGTCCTATCACCACACCCCCTGACAAAGAGTCCCTCTCCAGCTTTCCTGTAGGCTCTCTTTAGGTACTGGAAGGCCCTTGTAAGGTCTCCCCAGAGCCTTCTCTTCTCCAGGCTGAACAACCCCAACTCCATCAGCCTGCCTTCATAGAAGAGGTGTTCCAGGCCTCTGATCTTCGTGACCCTCCTCTGGACCTGCCCTAACAGCTCCACATCCTTCTTGTGCTGAGGGCCCCACACCCGGACACAGGACTCCAAGTCAGGTCTCACAAGAGCAGAGCAGAGGGGCAGAATCCCTTCCCTCCCCTGCTGGTCACAGTGCTTCTGATGCAGCCCAGGATCCAGATGGCTTTCTGGGCTGTGAGTGCACATTGCCAGCTCGTGTCAAGCTTCTCATCAACCAACACCCCCGAGTCCTTCTCCCCAGGGCTCCTCTCAATCTATTCTCTGCCCAGCCTGTATTTGTGCTTGGGATTGCCCCAGCCCCAGTGCAGGGCCTTGTGCATGGCCTTGTTGAACCTCATGAGGTGAAACGTCTCAGGCCTGTCCAGGTCCCTCTGGATGCCTTTCCCTCCTGCGTGTCAAGTACACCACGCAGCTTGGTGTCAGCAGCAAACTTGCTGTGGGTGCACCCAGTCTCACTGATCAGAATAACCCCACACAATGCTGTTAAATTTCCCATAAACGACAGAGAGTCTATGAAGTACCAAGGCAGTACACAATTCTCCTTTAAAATACTGTATTCTCAGTTCTCATCTCTGCATTGCTAATGGTGGTTGTGATGGATCAAGACAAGCTGTACTGCTTTTCTGATACAAGTATTTATTGGTGTAGTACCATCAAGCACAATTTTCATCTTCTCAGATCTACAGTGACAACAATGGGAACAGAAAAAGGGTAGACGATCTCTAGAAATGTGCATTATTGCTCTTGTTTAAAGTCACTTCAACAGACATAGGTAACTAACTCAGATAACATGAAATCCTGTCTCCAAAAGTCAGTGGTAAAAATTGCAATGGCACCAAAGAAGCCTTATTGTTTTATTTATTTCAGTAAAGTTCTCTTAAAACATATTGCAATATAATATTAACAGAGGTGTCTAAGCAGTATTTTTAACACAAGGTAATATTTCAAAATAGGAAATTTCATAAAAAAGCACCACTTGAAACTAGTGTAGTTTTCACAGTGTACTGCAATCTGCAGAGACCACAGAACAAAGGAATTATCCAAAATATTAAATTAAAATAGACTTGACATATTCTGCCCAGTTTTGACTTCATAGAAAGTATAAAAACATATAGGAAATGAGAAATATTCAGGTAAGATCTTTGAATTTTCAAAATGTCTCATAATACAAAATGATTCATTTTTTGTAAACCAGATCCTTTCTCCTCTCACAATGGCAGCACTTTTCAACCTAAATTATTTTCCTCCTGTAATGGTCAAGTTTTTCATAACCACCTGTTGCTGCAGGTATCTGCATCAAATAATCGAAATAACCACCTGACTTTCTAGATGTATTAATTGACTCTGTATGACTGGATTTTGCTAGCCTCATACTTCCTCTACAAAACCTTACTTTATAAGTAACCCCATTAGAAACACTGTAAGCAGTGGGGAGGTGGGAAGACTATCTCCAGGTTTTTAAAGCATAATCATAAACTTGGTAACAAAAGATGAAAAAAAAAAAAAGTTTTAAAATGACTTCTGTACTTCACAGCATTATATTGTGCTACTAAAAGAAAGAAATGGTATGAAAACTTGAATAAAAAAGTTCAAAGCTGTAAATATAATTAATAGGATATACCTGTCAAGAATAAAGCATGCAATTAATTACAGCAAATGGGATAAGTGCCATAAAATGAGCATTCATTGTAAATTGTCTGATTCCTTTTGAACTTTATCTTACTCAGGATCGTGGTGCACCACTTAACATTGCATGGTATGAGGTAATATATATCATTTTCATAGAGACAAAGGCTATATACTATGCTGTTAGTTAGACTACCATAAATCAACACTGATTCAAGCACACTTGCTCCAAATTCATGTTACTGTAATCAAGGTCAGCAAGTGGCTCTGGATTCAGGCTTCTTTTTTTTTTAAGGGAGAGATGCAAAATAGGATCAAATAAACAGCCTTTTCTTGCTTGAAATAAGGCTAAGCTTGCTGTAAATTGCAATTTATTGCAATTTATTGCAATTTACATGTATTTAGTAAGAATTTTTTTTTCATCATGTGAGTACCTTATCACAAGTGACAATAGCGAAACTGTATTAGATGCATTACCATTACCAGATGGGTCCAAAATACCACGTCTGCTCTTGTGAATCTAAAAATCTACTCTTAATTTAAGGGCAGTTACGGACAATCCCTCAAGAATCCTCAGAACAGATTTACTGCATTTAAGAATCCATAGACTGAATTCTCTCTTAGCTGTAATAATGTTCACTTGTACCTCCCCAGTAGTTTCTGCATCCTTTAATAATGGTGAATTTAAATGCAAGTACCACCAATGTGTGCATAATACAGGAACTGAGCATCAGTCTCTTCCTTATTCAAGCAATTCCACTAGCCACCCAAATCAAGCATATATAACAAATCTAGTGGTATGATTTGTATGTATGCTATATATAGGCAAATGCTTATTATATTCAAGTAACATCTGCACTTTGCTGAAGATGTATTAGATTATGTCTAGCATCAGATTCTGATTATCTGCTACACAGGTTTAAATCGAGAATGACTCTTAAGTTCTCATTATATTGGGGGCTGACAGCCTTTGAAACAACTGCATATGGCAAAGCAGCAAAGAAAAATAAGGGGTTACATCTGTGAGAAAGTGACTTTCTTAACTTTTTCTAAAACAAAAATACAAGCATGTCATTTCAAGCCTTCTCTAACATTGTCTTCTGCTGGAGTTTTATCTTAGAAATACCTTGTCCTGCTCTATGCAGAGCTCCCCTTACAGCACATGCATTCTTTATACAGCAACGAGCTGCCTTCTGAGAGGAAGAAGCCCTTTGACCCACTCCTCACAAAATCACCTCTTTGTAGGGTTGGGTTTGTTAGAGAAGATATGATGGTTTTGATACCTCCTATGAATTATTTGATTAGTTTGCCTTACTAAGCAGTCAGGCAGATCAGAAAACTACAACCCCTGTGGTATTTAATCTTTGATCAGTCTCACTAGACTCCCAGGGTAAAGAACTCAGAAAAACTGCTCTGTTCTTTAGTAAGGCAGCCCTTCAAGCACTCTAATCTCAGAAATCTTCCTTTATCACTATAAAATGTAATCTGTAATAATACCAGTATTTTGCAAATGTTGAACATTTTCAGTATTATCTTTAATCTGTCCTTCCTTGTGTCCCTGAAAGTACGAACGAAAAAGGCACAAAAAGACCTCTGTCACAGACTTCAGTGACACCAGGACTGATCTTACTGTGGTTTGTACAGTTATGCTGGCCTCAACACAGCATCCAGTGAGGTATCTTGTGATGGGCTGCTTGGACCTTACAGCTGAAAGTAAGGAAAACCAGTGTTCTCTGTTTGGAGCAGGAGAACAAGCTGTTCAAAGCCTGCACATCTTTGAATATAAACCTGAAGAAAAAGGATGAGGGAAAGGTAACCACAGGTGGTAATGACGGAATTAGAAAATTACAATTAAAAATGGAACCACCAGATAGAATTCTAGCATTAAGGTTCATGATTTTACAGAAAAATCTAAAAAACTCTAGTATAGGTGAAGTGCACAGGAAAGAGCATATATTTAGATACATGCTCAGGCAGACACCTACAATAAAGCTGTACCATGCACAGTAGTCTCACTTTCAAGAAGGTTGATGTAAGGCAGCCTCTGAGTGCCTCATTAATATCCCTCTCCCATAATTACGTGTGTGACATACAAACACCCACTCTTTAGTAGGAATGGTGAGGGATGACTGGAAAGAGTCAAACTAGATGCCAGAGCATGCTACTTGCTCCTAACAAAAGAGATAAGAACAGAGAGTGAAGCAGTATTGATGGAGAAAGGAGAAAATGAGAGAAAACGCTCTTCACAGATCAGATAGAGCAGTTTGCTGTAAGAGTTGGTAGAAGAAAAAAAAATCAGTGTCATTGAATACATTGTTTCTTTTTAGAATTAACTGAGTGATTTAACACCCCCCCTCCCAAAAAAAAAAAAAAAAAAAAAAATTAAAATTAAGCATTCAGCAAAATAAATATGCTTGTTAATGGTGTTCCTTTTTGGTCAGGAAAATATTTTGCCATTTGTAATAAATGGAATAAATATTTGTTTCATTTCAAAAACTTTAATTTCTAACACATTATTTTCATACTTCATTCCTTCTTATCATGCACCCTTTCACTGGCAAAAAAAAAATGGGAAAAAACTTTCCCAAATTACTTAAAAGCAGACAATTTCAAAATTAAATTAGAATGATCATTAGTTCCAATGATTTTGTTGAGAAAAAATATTATATTTTGTAAAAACAATGTTCTATTTTTGACCCAGGTTCACTTCAAGAATACGGTGCATGTATACTTGAATGTTACCATACTATCACTTGTAGCCTGTGGCATGTTTGAGGCACTTATAGAAAGCACATTTTATAAGATGTAGACAAATTAGCCTCAAAGTGCATTTAGTCTTCTTGTTAGCCTGCTGCAGTGAAGAAAATGAAAGCAGGTTTCCATTACTTGGCTGTGCTGCTTTCAGCTCCAGCACTAAAAGGTATGTGTTTATCCTCACCTGCAATTTTTGTGGGTCCAGAAATAAATTTTAAAAGACAGCTTTTTTACAAATAGGTTTTGAGCTGAATTCATGGTTCCTCTGACTGAAGATGTTAACAGAAGTAACATCTTGGAACACTGAAAGCTCTCTTTTCTTTAAATACTGATCATTTAATATCTTTAAATATTCCTAAAATTGAGAGCATTTTAGTGGGACGGTATGTTCATGTCAACACACAGTAAAGTGTCAAATACAGACATTGAATCAGAGCAGAATCCAAATCCAATTTAAACCTCAGTTCTGTGCTAACACCTCTGTACAGAAATTACGATGAAATCCATAAAATTGATATGCTGGTTCCATGTTCATGAGTGATCTGATTGATCCTTCCACGCACGCAGTCAAGAGAAACTGATATCAGCGTTCCGTTATGTACTTCAAAAGATGCACGGAGGGACACACTGGTCCATATGCTTCCCTCTGGCATCTGACCTCCAATCTGCTGGGCAATTGCTGTGGGTTGCATGTGATCCATGGTCAACTGGTTGAGAGTCACTTTAAGCACGTTGCATGAATGGATTAGCTTTAAGTTAAATGCAAGGCTGGCAACTCCCTTTTCGGTAAAAATGAAGTACTTCTGAGCAAGCTGTCCAGAAGAAACCAGCTGTATCTGTTTCTCACTGGATGAAACCTGGGTGAAATCCAGTAATTTGTTTCTCACGGCTCCAGTAGGCAGACCCGTAACAGAAACTGTGGCTGATATGGCACTAGAAACTGCTGAAGGTATCCAGATGAGGCTAAAAATACTAATTCCAGAACTATCTCCAAAATACCGAACATTACATTGTGCAGGAGAAAGTATCTCAAAGCTAATCAGATCTCCGGCAGCAACTTTTGTGGCCCCAGAAGCAGATATTGACGTGTCTCTGTAGTTTACCCCAGATTTAAATACATTCATTAATTCTCTGTTGGTGCCATTCCTGTTTATATAAGAAATTAAGGAGAAACCCTCCCGGACACAAGTATGACCCATGGAATACAATGCTTGGTGGAACACAAATTTGACAACACCGGTTTCAGTGAACTTTATAGCTCTGCCATCATGAGATAAACTTAGCATGTAAGGGTCAGAAACAGAAATTATTTTAAAGGTAGGCCGATAGTTGGTTTGGTAATGCATTGCTGTTGACATCTGTGCACTGATTGCCACAGCACCCGTGTCATGAGACAACCAAAACAAACTTAGTGGTGTGTTAAGATCATAAATATGTAAGTCTTTACTTTGATTGCAGAACTGATTTGGGCTCCTTAAAAACACAGAAAGAGTTTGGCTGGGTTCCACTTCAGCAGCACTGCTTAAACTAGTGCTCTGGAAATATTTTCCTTCTGGTTGTTCAATGCGAACACCACTCAGTTCGTAGCCTTCCTCACTGCCATTTAGCTTTAAGGAAAGCTGCAAAAAATTCCTGCAGTTGTGTTTTACTGCAAAATTTAGGTCAGTCCACAACAAACCATGTTGCCTGAATACCAGGCTGGTATCTTCAATGGACAGGATTTCACGGTGAAGCTTTTCCCTTATCTTCAAGTTCAAACCAGAGTAGACCTGAGAGATGCCAGACTTTACAGATGGTAAAACGATGTTTGCAGCCCAAGACTCTGAGAGCTTGTTTTCAGTGGTTGCTGAGCAAACTGTATCACTGACAGTGGAGCAAGGCATGGCCACCATTCCATCTTCACATTTCAAACACGCCTGGCATTCCTGCATTTCCTTATTAAAGAAATACTCCTCGCCACACAATCCCAAAGCAGCATCTTTCTCAGCAATTCCAAGGCATCGGAAGCCACCTGTTCACAGGAAATGGGCAATTTTTATCATTAAACCTTTAAAACAATAAATATAAGAACTCTACAGCTCTGTATAGCAAGTAACTTTGATAACATGTCTAATCATAAGAGAGAAAACAGAAGACAACCATGATAAAAATGAAGATAACCAGGAAGAAATTATTTACTGTGAGGGTGGTGAGGCACTAGAACAGGTTGTCCAGAGAAGCTGTGGATGCCCCATCGCTGGAGGTGTTCAAGGCCAGGCTGGATGGAGCTTTGAGCAACCTGGTTTAGCAGGAGGTGTCCCTGCCCATGGCAGGGGGTTGGAACTGGATGGGGTTTAAGGTCCCTTCCAACCCAAACCATTCTATGATTCTACGTTAGATCAGTTTGCACTATTAAAGGATCCTTGCTAGCAAACAGAGGAAACACTACAGGTAACTCACCTTGTCCGAGCCGAATCCAGTGGTTTAGAGTGTGAGGAGCAAGGAGAGCGAAGGGACTGCATAGAGGCAATTCTAACCAAAACCTCTAATGGGTCAGATACAATGACATTGCTCCAAAGACACTCTTTCTCTTAAGTAAAAGGCATAGTGCACTAAGCAGATAAGATACTTCCAACAATGCAGAGTTCCTCTATACAAGAAATGCCCGCTGTCTGCCCAGTCATGTTTTGGGGCAGCACTGCTGTAGCTGTGATTTCTAAAGCAGTGCTTTTCAACCTGAGGGATGTGGACCCCAGGCATTCTGTGTACTGTTTTTAAAGAACCTGCAAGAGACAAGTAGGAAAAGCAAAATGGCAATCAGCAGGCTTAAAGTCAATATGCAGATGTCGATGCTGTGAAAGGCACAAAACTACTGCCTTAAGACACAGGACAGCAGTGGTCTTGATAGTTTAAAGTTATCAGGAATAATTAATTTAAAAGAAGGCAATTTTGTGCTGCTGGCCAGCATACCATGACCTCGGTGGATCAAAGAATGCACACCCGAAGAGCAGGTTTTAAAAACAGCCTGTAATTTTCTATGGCAATTTTCCAAAGAGCACTGCCAGCTGCCACTGCCTCCAGCTGGAGCAGCTGGTGCCCAAAACCTTTGTGCACAGGGCCTTCAAGACCTAAATCATTGCACATGATTTGATACAACCAAAAGAATAACCACTTGCAGTTTGTGCCTCAGTTTAATCACCAAGGCACTTGCTTCTGCTTTTTGACCACACATAATCAAACTCAATAATTGTCTTTCTTATAGCTCTTCTTAAATATCCTTCACTATCTAACCACTGTGTTATTTTATTCACAAGCGTTTTTTAATCATATACATTTGCTATACTCCTCAGCTGGAAAGTTGCTGTATCTGAGCAGGGATTTGCTCCAAGATTGGGACTACAAGCATTTGACACGGAGCCCAGCAGGCCAATTTTCTCCATTGCTAAACCCAGGGCGGAGCTGGCTATCACCAGACTGCTGATGCAAGCAGAAAAGCACACCACACGTACTGAGGACTGCAAGTCAGAGCAGTACATCTGCACCTGGCACACAAGGAAGGTCTGGATATTGGCTAAAATTCACTTCTGATACAATGTTATTCAGCTGAGAATACCAGACACTGTATTAATTTATACAGACTTCGTATATTCACCCTCATATCTTTGCCTATTCATGTTTCATTCACTGAAGAGATGATTCTTCGCTAACACTGATATGTAGGACTACATAATTTATGATGTGAGAATATTCTTTCAGAGACCCTGTATGGTTTCCTCAAAAGAGCTTGTTAAAGAAAAGTAAGATTTTTTCCATTTGAAATAAGTTAAAAGAAATTTATCGTTTTATTCCCCCTGAAAGTGTTGAGCTTTTATTTTTACGAGAAGCAAATACCAAATAAATAAGATCACATTTTTTCAGCTATGAATATTCAATGGGGAATATAAAAGAATATCCCTTTGCTTTGCTGTTGAAAATAGATCAGTGTACACCATAGCATAACTATTCACATGACACCTTTTAACCAGTTCTACTGCTCATATCAATGGCTCCCACGACAGTCAAAAATACAGGATGAAATGCTATTGAATAGACAAACACAACTGTTTCATACAGCAGAGACCTGCAGAAGTGCCTAGAAATACTTTTCTTGCTATTTGCTTCTTTAAAATATTTGCATTTATATTTAAGGATTTTTATAAATACAAAATTTTACAAATATATGTGGTGACTACCCTTATCAATTTGCTATCTACTTTTTGTCAGTTGAGACTGCAGCAGGTGTTCCCCCTTAATGTACTTTAAATAGGGGACTTCAAAGCAGCACATGGGCTCCTTTTTACTGTGGACACAGTAGCAAGAGCAGCATCGTGTCCTCTGCTAGCCCAGAAGAGGTCGAGCAGCAAAAGATAGCCCAACATCAGAAAGCCAGCAGAGCAGCATGCTGTGACTGCTTCCTATTTCTCTCTGACAATCTCTCCCACCTCTTTCTGGGCACTGCTGGTTTTATTGTGAGCAACCCAGCTGTAGTTGAGCTGTTTTTGTGAAATTGGGTGTCTCTGTAACACATCCACCAGCCCTCACAGTTCCTGAAGGCCAGGCAATTGCAACACAACTAGAGTAGCCATGCACCTAGTTGCTGCTGGGACTATTCATAGCTGCAAATGTGATATTCAAGCAGAGTACAAGAATCCATCCTCTTCTTGAACCCTCTATGTCAGATTTCAATCATTACAATTCAGCATAGATAATTACAAATCAGTGCTATTTAAGTTCTTGTTATTCACCACTTGCATTCACATTCTTGCTTTTGCAGTATTTCATCAATTTCCAGGGTCTTTCCAAATGCTGTCCTGCAGAAGACAAACCTGCAGTGTCTCACTTGAGGAGAGGACTCTACACAGCCTGGCTGCCAAGCTCAGATTGAGTTACTCTGAGAGCAGAGCTCTCCTGTTAGATCACTGAACCTGCTTTGAGATCCAAGGGAATACACCTCTCTGACCCACTGGTGTGAGGCTGTCCCAGTTTTGTGTCCCCACATGCAGCCTGTACCACAGCCTGTATTCCTGGTAGACACGCACATAACACAGCCAGCCACACGGATGAACACTGACAGAAAATGATGCCTTTGCCCACACACGCACGTGCAGTACTCACACAAACGTGGATAGCATGGATGGTTCAGTCCTGTTCCTCTTCTCTAGATGCCTGGGACTGAAGGCCACTAGTGGAATATCCACACACCATATGGGTCACTCCAATAACTGGTCCTACACTGTCTGGTCTCCTCCAGTTGCTGGCATCTGAACCTAGGAGCTCCCCTAAGTCTGAGGTCTTGCTATAGTTGCTGGTACTCAGACCTCTTATCCTACTCACCAGCTAGTCCAGCTTGAATTTTGCTAGCACTCACTACCTTCCCCTAAACACCCGTAATAATTTTTGTATATTCCCGTATCCATTTAAAACACTGTATAACAGGTCCTGTGCAATTCTCAAATCCTCTCCCTGCATCCCACAGTAAGTTCCATTGCAAGTCCCCTTAAGTTTGCCTGGCATGGTGGGGAGAGTGCCTTTGGTCAACTCCACTTAGTGGGATCACACCAAGGACAACAGTCTGTGAAAAAAGTGAATGGGTGAAGAAAGAGAGTCTCCTACTTGCATGTTTATTTATCATTATTTGCTGTGCCTCCCTTCACACTGTCAAGGGAACATGAGCTGCTTCAGATCCAACAACCTTTGCGTGCAGCTCAAGAAACCACATACAGCATCTGGAACTCATACATCAGATCACAACCCCATATACCCTCTATTACCCAAAACAGACATCCAGTTTCAGCCTCCTTTTGATAAGTTGTATACATGTAGATAATGAGCTACCATGAACAGGCTGAAAGTAGCAGTCTTCTCTAATAAAAAATAAGAGAGCGCACTCTCTTCCATGACAGATGGGAAAGACAACAGGACACTGAATCCTGATCCAAGTGGTAGAGAGAGCTTGCCTTTGCATCTTTATAAATTACCATTAAAAATGTGAGAAGAGAAATCAGGTCTTGCTTCTTCTTTCTTAAGTCTGATGGTACCTCATCTACAGCATCTGCCAGGTAAGGCAGCACTAGGTGCTCTCTTCTAGTCATTTCCAGTTTCCTATGGTGTTTTTGTAATACCATGCAACCCACCACAGTTCCTGCCCAGATAAAGGACAATGTACACAAACACAAGTCCTCTTTTAACCCTTTCCTAGGATCAGTTCTCTTCCACTTTTTTCTTTACCAGTGCTAGGGCAGAAATAGTACAAAATCACTCATTAAGAGCAGAAAACAGCCTTTGCCCCTCAGAGACACCACCTTTTCAAGTAAGAAGTTCAGAGGAGGAAAAGCATATAAGCTGATG
Organism: Aythya marila; assembly: GCF_965140915.1. NCBI lineage: Eukaryota > Metazoa > Chordata > Aves > Anseriformes > Anatidae > Aythya > Aythya marila. The sequence continues at coordinate 17,796,974 of NC_139043.1, read as the reverse complement.
AAGCCTTCCCTTGTTATTCTACTGGGTTATTCTACTGGGAGCCCTCAAGTAGAGGCTACAACCACTGAAATGCTTTGTTTGATCACACAGTTCCTTTCAAACTTTTTGGCCAACCAGAAGTTAGACATGTAGAAAGAAAACTAGCACCTTAATACATTTTGCTCAATACATCTATTAATTTTGCTCTTGTGTGTCTGACTGCCATGAGAAATAATGAAGCCTAAGCCTGAAGTGCACAATACCATTCAAATCTGTGCCTGAAAGTTCCCCCGTGCACCCACAAATGATGACAACTGTTGGTCGTTCCTCAATATTTGACAATATTATTGCTAAAAGAGAGTAAGATTGATGAAGAAAGGCTTTATAAGAACCTTCATTAGATCAAATCAAATATCTACCACAGCACAGCAGAAGGAAAATGACAGCTATTTTTCTCCATTAGGAATAATATCTGTGATTTTCACCCCATTTGCACCAGCATAAACAAGGTCAGGTCATCAGTGAAAATTAAAATCAAAGCATATAAAAACCCATGAAAATAAGGTTAAGAGGACCATCCAAAGGTCCTGGGGGATATTGTGTTCTAAATAGACCATATTATGTTCTAAATAGCACACAAGAACTGCTATCAACTTAGAGCTGAGTGTTTTTCAACCCCTTTGATTCCAGCAAGCTGAGCATGTCATTAGTCACAAACACACAGGCCTAAGTCTTTATCTATCTCTTCAGCCTGTTCCCGAAGATCTAATTATCTTTGTTCTTTAATTACTGGAGAATATAACTTACCTGGAGTATTCAGACACTTTATCCTCTCACCACAAATGCTTGGAGATTCAGTACATTCATCTCTGTCCTGTAAATCACAAGAATCATATTGAAACACTTTAATGCCATCACTTAAATTTGAAACAGGCTCTTCAGGCTCTGTGACACCCAGACATATGTGGGGAGGAAGAGAGGAGTGATTGCACAAACATGCTGGAGCAAGACAACCTGTTTTGGATTTGTGACCTGTTCTAGCAAGGTATCAAACGGACCCTGTGGTCTCCACAGAAAGCTAGCAGTGTACAGACCACAAACTAAATGGGTAGGTTGTTCTACTAACACTTTTTACAGCACATAATCTGTGACACAGTACCAACTCCATCAATCAGTTGACCTTGAGAACATTGTAACAACCAAGAAAGCATTAGGAAAAGCTCTAAGACATTTAGTCTGGGAGGAAGGTGCTAACTGAAAAACATCCAAGTGAAATAAATTAATCTTTCCTGCCAACAAGCCCTACCCTCACCCTACAGCAGGTAGAAGGGAAAGAACAAAAAACTAAATTTGCCATCAAACACTCACATTAAAGACAAGTGAGACTAGCAGGGGGAAGAGCACAGATTTTCAGTTTCTTCTCAACAGCATGGGCTTAGGTCTCTAGCTGTTAAGGTTCACATTAAGCCAAGGACTGGGAGCAACGCTTGGCAAAGATACTGCTTTAAATATTAAGATCCTCACATATCCTAGGACTTTTAAATAGAAGTGACCAAAGAGCCATCTCATTTTGTTTACATGCTGGTTTTGTATAATAAAATGCATTTAATACTAAAAATATCAGGGTTGAACATATTTCAATGTTTGTATGTTGTGTTTAAGCTAGAACTAGATTTTACATTTACTTTAACTGACAACTTTTGTTTGCAATTTATAAACAACCACCTGACCTTTCTTTAGTTTTACTTAATAAAGCTTTCCTCTACTTTTCCAGTGTGTCTAGCACTTCATGTAGACTGGACTGGGATTAAATAAACAAATTTAGCATGTATAAGTGTATGTGCTTTAGGATGTCCTTTCCTACCAGGATGAACAGAATTGACCAGCTCTTAGCCTTGGGAAAGCTTTACATCCAGCACTCACAAACTAGTGCCCATTTACACCAGCAAATGGTAGAGAAAACCCACAGAAAACTCCAGGCAAACTTTGAAGTGCCACAGACCCATTCAATAAAACACAGTAACTAGCTCTCTGACTAGTTACTTCCAGAATGTCATCCTTGTTTGTCCAACACAATACTTCATATACAATAACTGAAAGATACAGAATGATATTTCACCTGGCAAATCCGATCAGAGTTTGCAGAACACTCAGCCATTTGGAAAAAACCAGCAGGACACAATGTGCATTTTTCACATTGTGAAGGTGTCTTTTGGAAATTGCAAAATTCATCACTTTCACAAAGACCACAGTCCAGCAAAGACTCCCCAACATTAATCACTTTTGCATCCACTTCTACTTTATGGACAGAATATGACTTCTGGAGATGATTCCTGACCTGGTTCTGAAGTCCTTGAAGATGACTTTCAAAATAATTTTGAATATCTTCTTGCAAACTCTGAAATGACATTTGTTTCACTGTGTCAAAAAGCATGCCATACTGGACTTTGATCAGATCCATTTGCTCATACATTTTTCTTTGCTGTTCAAGAATCTCCTTTTGCTGGCTAACCAGTATGTGCTGCTGTTCAGCAAGTTTTTGCTGCAAATCTACAATGATTTGCTGCTGGCTTTTTAGCATTTCAGTAAATTTCTCGTGTCCTTTTGCAAGGTGCAGCTGTAGTATTAGGGCATCTTCAGATGGAACTTCGTTTTCTCCTGAAATACAATTGACTGATTATTATCCAAGAAAAATGATTTTCCAGGTTGCTGTATTATCTCTTCAAAGGCATTCACATTTTATAAGTTAATGAAAAGTCTCGTTAAATTCAGGTCATGATTGGAAGGCCAATTCCTTTACTATCTTTATAGCTCCCTTATGAGACTGCAAGCTCTTCGATTTCATAAGCAACATTTATAGCCAGAGACACTAAAAAAGTCATAATCAAACCCCATGCTTCAGGGCATAAATTAATCATCACTTGAGGTCAATAACAGATTAATCATTTCTATGTACATGTTCAAATACAGTAGAGAGAAAAGGGTCAACTTTCACTGTAAAGGTGATAAAATGAGGTGATAAAACTTGTTGAGAACACTAAGCTATTTAGGGTAGTAAAAATAAGGGTCAATTACAGAGAACTGCAAAAGAAGTCTATGATACTAAGGACCAGCAATAAAATGGCAAAAAGAAACTCAAAGAAGATAAAGGTAAAATGATGCACTCACCGGGAAAAAAAAAAATCTTATTCTTTCATAAAAAAAATGCTGTGCTTGTATATGATTATTAGCACTCCAAAATGATCTTGAGCTAATATAGCAGGTCTAGATACAGATCTTGGGCTACAAAGCCATGTAAGCATCAGTTCAGGGTCCAACAGAGGTTAAAAAGGCAAATAAAATGTTAGGAGCAATTAGAAGAGGAATAACAGAAGAGAACATATAATTACAACATTGTATTAATCAATAGAGCATCTTTAATACAGTATACAGTCCTGGTTCCCCGTGTCAAAAAGGGCACAGAAAAACTCAAAAAGGTTCACAGAAGGGCAATAAGGAACATTTAACATACAATACCCCTACAATATGAGAAAGTAGATAGGATTTTTCAGGCTGGTAAAAACAACTGTGTTATATTACAGGAGTCCTAAAGAAAGCAGATATGGAAAGACACTCCACTCTGTCTTGCAATACAAGAATTAGGTGGCACTAAATGAAGGCAGCAGGTTCAATACATGGTAGTAGTTCAGACATGTCAAGAAGTTGTTGACCTTCTATGAAGTTTATACAGCCTTGCTTATTTTTAATACCTCTACCCCTTGTCAAGTATGCATGAAACCAGCCCATAGGTTCAAGTTACTGGGCAGCAAGACAGTTACATGCATGATGTGATTGGATATCGGGAATTTTTGTAGACCTATATAGTTCCATTTGTGCTTGGGGCTGGAAAGACATACACAATTTCTTTTCCATAAGACTTGTGCTTGCAGAAGTCTGGCTTACAATTGTGAGTGTGGGCAGAAAAGCACAGATCTACGCTAAGTATTTTGACCATGCAAGTGACAACACGGTGCCAATGGACCACACCACATAGAAGCAAGAGTCATGCCTTCAAAGCAAATGGAAAGGTAAAGGGCAGCCCTTACCCGGGCAAATGCATTCCCCTAGGGAACTGCTTCATAGATTAACAGCCATTGGACTTACTGTCAGATGAGCTTGTGTACATGTCTGCCTTTACCAGTAACTACAGAAAGAGATGATCTTGACTTTATGCTTAACAAATAACATTAACAAATGCAGGTTTGTAAGAAACAAATAGGAATGAAAATTAACTATACAAAACCGCCCCATTCTAGGCCTTTTGACCCTCTTAATGGAAAAGGAAAGAAGAGGTGAGGAAAAGTCCAACTGCATCATTTAAAAGTCAGTCCAGGAAATTGGGAAACGATGAAAGGCAGTGAGTTAGTCAAGGATGCATTACAAAACTTCCTTTTTTTTTCACAAAACTACTTTTTCTCCAGCTCTTGTTTTTAGCCATTACCAAGCTACGGACAGGAAGAATACAGACTCTTCTAAAACAGGGTTATTGTGTTGTAACCTCCCCCTCTTTGAATCTGGTCTTTCATCACAAACATGAGCAGATCTATCAATGCAACGGTTAACTAAAGCCCTGATTCAGTAAAACACATCATGTACAGCTTATGTTTAAGCACGTACTTGGGGAGCATCATCTCCAGCCAGTAACTGGCGAACTTTCTGACTGCACTGAAACTATTCTTGTAATTCCCTCTCCCCACAACAGGCTTACAGAACTCTGTAACAACAGCAGCATTCCAGTTTGTCAATTTACCTTTGCTCCTTTTGGTTGTCTAAAGCTCAGCCGGTGACAATATGAGCCCTAAGAAATCCTTCATGACTGTTTTTATCCTCATTTTAATTTTACAGTTCTATGACAAAACTTAGTTTTACGCCAGTACAAGAGACCCTCCCCTGCACATTAGCTGGTGCTACAGGTAGTTCACAACACCAGAGCAACAAAGAGTATAATAAAACTCTTGCACAAAAAAGATTACTAAAAAGAAATGAGAATACAATTAAGTGGAGGAGAATCGTGTTTGCCAAAAGAATTCTGAAGTAGAAGTTTAAAATAGCTCAGAGGTTCTATGCCCTAAAAATGGCCCTGTTTCTCTCTGTTAACTACATAAAGGTAACCCACAGTGAATGTCAGATAGGGATGTCTCTATCACAGTCATCTAAAATTATACAAGAATTCCAGTGCAAGAGATCTTTAGAAATTGTTACACTCCCGCAATCCTACTGAACTACCTTTCCCCATTCCCCAGACAAGAATCAAACAGGTAAACCCCCTTGCAACATCCAGACGTTCTCATGACCACAGACGCAATATTACCTTTCTTACACACACACACTATACTCAACCATGGTAAGGTCTATTTTGCAGCCACCTGCTCCGCACTTCCAGGATCCATGGTGCAAACACAGTACCTACCTATGACCTGCTGCCATATTTCTCTAGGATGCCTTAGAAAGGACATGTTATCCTGAGGGTGTGCTGCAAGGACAATGTAGCCCTCAAGCACAACCTGGTTGGAGGTCAAAAACTAAAAGCAGACAGTCTGTAAGGAAGGCCAGCAGAAAGACTAACCCCTCTGAGATCTTCAGTGGGTCCCAGGGGCACGGAGCCACCTGATGGTGCCACCCCCTCCTGGTAGCCACAGGAGATGAGAGCAGAGGGTTGCAGGCACCGCTCGGAAGAGTGCAACAGCATGAGAAGCTACAAACTTGTTCACTGGGCTTGGCAGGTATGAGATATGGCAGCTGCACATTAACTGCAGATAAGTCTGTCCAAAAGAAAACAGAAAGATGGGTTGGATGGGAAATATGAAGGATTTAATGGCAACTGAAGAATGAGGGGAGAAACACAGAGGAATACAAGATAAGACGGTGAAAACAGGCTCTGTACAGTCCTTCTTTTGGCATGCCAGTCTTTCATCTGGAGTAAGGTGTACTCAGGGAGGTGCTGAGGAACACCAGTGACAATTCTGCAGTGGAATGGTCTCATCTGATTGAAATGGGAGTTCAGGTCTGCACTCTAGTATCTTCCTCTCACCACAGGAGCCTGGCCAACAGAAGTGGTGGTTCAGCTGCAGTTCGCAGGAGCCTTCTAGATCATACCTATGGTGCTGGCGATATTGGATGGAGAGATGATGAATATGTTGGTGTGATCTCCACAGGAGGGCTGTGCCTGCTCTGGCTGGCAGCTGGTGAAAAGTGAGAGTCACCTGCTTCGTGCAGATCAACCTGCAAACATAGACATCATGCTGGGAATCAGCTAGAGCCCCGGGTGCTGGCCTTTATCTTGGACATCTGGTACTAGGCACTGTCTTCAGCAAGCATTTGAGTGCACCTCACTTGAATGGTCACCAAAACACAACCTTCTCTACCAGGCAAACTGGAGGGAAGATTTCTCTCAGTGACTGAAGAACCATTGTAAATCTACTCGTGCACTGTTGTAGAGCTGGCAGTCATAGGCTGGGGTGGGCCAAGAGGTCTCCTCCACCTGTGGATGGCGACAGTACAGGCAGAAAATGGCCTTAGGGTCACCTGGGTATTCCACGTGTATTTCAGCTCCCCAGCTGTTTGAGAAGAGGTCAATGGTAAGCACCCCATGCTGCTGGTCTCAGAGTAATGTGCTAGCATGGTACCCAGACAGGAACATTCTCCTAAAAATGAAGGAAAGACAGAAACAGTCACTGATCCATTTCTTCTTGTATGGATGGTTTCCTCAGTTTTGAGCTACAGCATCTCAAAATGTGTACCTAAAGGGCCAGACAGCCTTCTGTTTCTTTCTAATTACGCTTTTATACTTGATATAAAACTGACAGAAATCTCCATAGACAAATTCTCTGCATGTCTGCCAAAGAAACCTCTTTTAGGGTGATTAATTTAGGAAGAATCAGGAGAATGGGTGAAGCTGTAGAAGCGGCAGATAACTTTGTCATACGCCTGTGCTCTTTCCAACTGTGTTGGTAAGTTCCTGGAGCCTATGTAAATGTGTGATCACCTGTGCTGTCTGCAAAATGTACAGACATCACCCTGTAGTTATGCAAAAATTGTAGTTACAGAAAAAATACTTGATATTTTCTTTGCTCCCTGCTTAAGCCACTTGCTGAGCACATGCAGCAGCCTCATCTCAAAACACTGAAATGAAAACTTGGAAGACAGCAGCTACTCTGAGTACTGGAGGCAGCTCCGTATACTCTAACTACTCCTGGAGGTTCCTGGAGCTCAGCCAAGCCTGTCTGCAGCATATTTACTGCTGCATGCAAGAGGTCCCTACATTTCCTCCCGAGGGCTTCTTTCTGACCACACTACTGACCAGCACAGCTAGTTCCCCCTGCATCTGGTCCTTCTCCATGAAGTTACGTCTGTACTGCACATCTGTAAGCCTAACTGAGACAGGTTCCTGCCATTCCTGCACAGTAAGATTCACTCATACAATTTCATGACAGGAAAGCCACCATCTCCACCAAACAGACTGGGCACACCTCTTGCATGAGCTCTCAGCCTCCTCTATCATGGCTCTTTAGAAGACTAGAAGCAAAGGATGTTATTCATGACATTTACCTGGATTTGCCCCATCGTGTTCTCTGCATGCTGTTTGAATAGCAGTTCCCTCCATACAATGGCAAATGCATTTCCCCAGCTTCGAGGTGTGATTACCAACTTTGTTGTTCTTTTTTTTTCTAGCAGGCAGGCCATGCTGGAATTGCTATAGAACCACGCTCGTTTCCAAGACCCAGCTGCAAATGGGGGTTGAAGAAGGCATTCTCTGCACTACTGCAGAAATTCCACTGATCTGGGCTCCAAAGGAAGGTCTCCAAGGTCTTAGGCATATGCAGAGAATGTTAGAGGCACAGCAGAATGCTAGATGCTCGCCTGTACACCAGCTTGAAGGAAAACAAAGACTGTAGATGTGGCTTATTTTGTTGCTCCTGATGCTAAGTGCATGGGATTTCTCCTAGATGTTGATGAATCCAGTATGATTTTCTTCCACCTTTGGGAAAAAAAGCTGCCTTGTGAAGGACTGGGTCCAGTGTTTGGAATGGGCAAAACATGCAGACAGGCCCTTAGTGCAAACCGGACAGAAGTCTTCAGCCCAGGTCTCATCCACACCAATTGCATGATTGCTGCAGTGGTCTTGGGAGTGGGCTGCTGCCAACCTGTGTCACTCACAGGATGCGAGCCAAAAGCAGTGAGAAGGGAATTCCTTTGTGGGTGCAGTTGTCCTCATCTGGAAACTCAGACACCGAAGCTCATGTGTTATCACAGGTTTGCTCACTGTGTGCTTCCTTGCTGACGGCGCCTTCCACTGTACTAGGTGGTTTAGTGGGCAGTGCTGTTCAGTGCTTTCCCTCCAACATACAGGATGCTGGTCTCTGCCACAGGTGAGAATGGCTGGGACCAGCGAGGCACGTGAAGGAGGTGAACGCACAAATCCATGACAGACGTTGGCCATAATAAGTATAATCCATTCTTGATGGCTTGAAGAGCTTTAAGGGAAAAATGATACTGCTGTTCCTCTCAGACTTCACCCAGCAACATGCCTGCAAAGAGCATAAAACTGAAAGATTACAGTGAATTCTTGTTTCAAGTCTCAAAATCCCCAGTGTCTTCACTGTCCAACCCCTCTGCTTTACCTTCTTTTATTCTGTTTTCCTCTGTCCTGTGCCAGAGAGGACAGAGGACCTAACCCTACGGCCTAGGAGATGATGGATAAATGCAACTCACCATGTAAGTTGATGGAACTGGAGATTGAGCAGCAGAGACTGATCTCGGTCCTCTAAAAACAGCCATGGAGTAAGAGGATGTTTGGAGAAACAGGTTACGCTGGGCTGGATTCTCTTTGTTAGACCTTCAGGAAGGTACAGTGTGTCTGCTTTCAGCACCATCCAAGAAGTGTGAGTCTTTTCTGCCTGTGCAGAATGACCTTATCATTTACCACAACTTGTATTACACAGAGATGGATCTTGGTGAGCACAAAGAAAATGCAAAGATCCTAGGTCCTTTTGCAAAAGGGAGATATGGTAATCATGATGAGTGTGTAAAAACTATGCACAGAAGCAGAAAAAAAAAAAAAAAAAAAAAAAAAAGAGGCTGAGCATACTGTCTTCTCAGTTTTCTGCACACCTTTGGTCAGGGGGTGTACAGAGGTTCTGGAAGACATCTGGGAGCACTATCAGGGAAGATGAAGGCACACAGCATCACGGTAATATGCAAAGGAGGGTTAAATCTCTGCCCTGTGTCTGGGATCACCACTAAGTGCTGCAGCCTAATTAAGAGGAGGTGACGCTTTACCAATTAGTTGTCCAAAATGAGGCTTGACATGTGCTCTGCTGTCTGGAGCAGCCACTGCCCTCAGATTGGCCACAAGGACGTGACAAAGTTTAAGTATCCTTTACGCTTTCCATTAGCTTTGACCACCAATCAGGGATTAAATAAATCACTCTTCCTCATAAACTTTATATCTTTCAAATAAGGCATTAAACCAGAACCCAAACTGCTCTGCGGTCATTAAAGGTTGGCTGATGCTTTTAATGTGGGTAAATCCACATATCCCAGGCAATTACACAGCGTCTTTTGCTGACCTGTGAGTACAACCATGGACATCTCTGGTTTCTACAGGGATACTGAACTGACGAGGGCTGTACCATGCTCTGAATTAAGTGCAATAAGCAATGCCCTGCGATTCCTTTTTCTGCTGGCTACCACCGTAAGCCAACTTGTCAGCAGCAGCAAGTTTCACAGCACCAGCCCGTTCATTCAGGGTGCTGAGCGCACATGTGAGGCCTCGTAGGATGCTGCTGTAAACCAAAGCCCTGAGAAACACCAGGCTGCAAAGACAGAGCCAGTTAGAGGTCTTACGCTTGCTTTAAAATAGCACTAAAACGTCCCCGTTTTGCCATGTCCCATCCATTGCTGGAGTCTCACGAGTGTGCGCCCACACCTGTGTGTGTGCGGAGGGGGAAGAAGGGGCCGCACACCCCCGACGTGCCCCACAGCAGTGCCCCAAACCTTCTCCCCGAGCCCGGCTCAGCACCCGGAGCTGCTCACCCCGCTCTCACACCTCGGGGGGAGCTCCCACCAAACTCCGGGTGCGAGGAGCAGACCCCCCCCAAAACCCACCTCCCCCCGGTCCCCTCGGGCCACCCGCACCTGGCTTCACGTCGCAGGCCAGCTGCACCCCCAGGGCGCCTCCTCCGCCCAGCTCGGGCCCCCCGTAGGCGAAATCATCCCCGGCGAACTGCGCTGCCCGCTCGGCGGCTCGGAGCAGGGCGGGCTCGGGGCAGCCCTCGCCGGGGGCGGAGGCGCCGCAGCCGCCGGTGCCGCGGGGTCTCGGCCGCAAGCGGGGGGGCAGGCGGCACTCCAAGCCCTGGCAATCGCGGCGGGTGGCGTTGGAGGAGCAGCCCCCGGCCGGGCAAGCCTCCGGAGGACCCCCTCTGGCTGCGGGGGGTTGCGGCTTGCCCTGCGGGGCCCGCAGCGGCGTGGCGGTGTGCGGGAAGGAGCGGGCGGGCCGGCCGGCACGGGCTCCGCAGCGAGCCCCGCGGCAGGGCGGTGGGGGAGCCTCGCCAGCGCAGGGGGGCAGGCGGCAGGGCTCGGAGCCGCCGCCGCCACCGCCGCCTCCGCTGCAGCCCCCGGCGCCCAGCAGCGAGAGGCAGACGCCCAGCCAGCAGCGTGCCCACCACCGCCTCCTGCCCGGCATCTCCGGCAGCGCCTGCAAGGGAAAAAATAAAAAAAAAATAAAAAAAAAGTAGCCAGAAAGAAAAAATAAGTTTTGAACCCTCTTCGCCACCCCCCCTCCCCCCCCACGGTGTATCCCGGTTGAGGAACCTGCGGGGCAGAGCCCGGAGCGAGCGTGCGCGGCCTCGGGGCTCGGCGGCGGGGACTGAGCCGCTCCGAGAGCCGGAGGGGAGTGGGAAGGGGCAGCAGCATTCCTGGGGCTCCTCAGCATCGGATTTCCCAAGCGCCTCCCTTTAACTCCTTCGCTCCTCCGGGCCCCTGCCGGCGGGGCGGCGGGCGGGGAGCCCGCGGGGGCCTTCCCGTTAAAAAAAAAAAAAAAATAGGGGAAAAAAATCATAATAATTACCCCAAAAGGCTAGGAATAAAGTGCACGCACCGCGCGGCTACCGATAAGTAAGTTTCGTGCGTTTGGGCCGAGCTGGTTGCATTTCTGGCTTCCCGCTTTGATCGCCAGAAACTTGCATCAAAGATAAAAGCACGCTCACCAACTGCTGCTTGCTCTGATGCTACCTAAAGCCTAAGCTGGAGCGGAGGGGTGATTTTGACTTGAGTGCATTACTTTTTGGTAAAGTGACTTCCCTAGAAGTGCTCACAGTGGCGTGTGAGAAGCAGCATACCTTCCAGGGGCTCCGGAGCAGGAATAAACTCCCCACAGCAGGAGCCACCTCGCTTATCTAATCTCTTCCACATGTTACTGGTGGAAGGCGACACCACGGACGTGGCCGCTTCAGCACTAACTGCAGATGCCGCATTTTGTCTTTGGGAAGTTGGCCAGTGCAGATTCAATAGTTATGGACAGATGAAAAATGACAGAAAATATGATTTATTGATTCATTATCTTCAGCTTCCTTCCATCCATCAGCTCACACACATGTAACCTCCCGCTCATTATCTTTGCAATGCTCTCACACAACGTATTTGCTATCAGTTGTGCAGGAAAGTGAAGAAACAGCACATTTCCCTCTGTGCACAGAGTCATGGTGTCCCCAGCTGATTTCTGTGGGGCTGATGATCTGCCATATCGCAGGGCTCAAGCCTGGGAGAGGGAAATCTGAAAGCCCTGCCAGACCAAGTCCTACATGAAACTCCCCACAGTTTCTAGAATCTCTACCTTCACCTCCAACTGAAGTAGGATTCCTGGATCAACTGCTTCTCAGAGATACTAGTTTTCCTTCCTATGGTGTCCAGTACCTCTGCCACAAAGGGCCATGGGCTAAATGGCAAGAAACCTCCAGGATCTGTCCATCCAGGGAATACTCATCAGCAGAGTGCTTTTGGAAGAGAGTTGAGAAGAAACAGGTGTTCAAAACAGGCATCTATCAGGAATGACATAGGTATAATTGTCTTTTCTCGAGATAGGAGCTAATTGACCTCAAAGTCTCTTCTTGACCTGTTCTCTACAACCATAGCATATGTTTCTTCCCAGTCACACTAGGCAGCTGTCTGAGCCCTCAGGAAAACCATGTGTAGGTACCTCAGGGACATATTGGAAAGTAGTTTCCAATTCACAACAAAACTTTAGTGCAATCATTTATATCCTTGGCTATAATGAGAACAGAATTTGGCTGTTAAATTTATTCTTCAGCAAGATCCTGTAATTCTTGTGGTTCTACACATGTTCCTGTCCCTGCTCCATCATTTATATCAAAGGGGATATATACATATATACCATCATGTCCGTAACAGTGCAAGTAAGAGTACTGCTTCATGCTTGTGTTTTGGCTTTGGAAGTGCCTGTACTGCAGAACACAGTAGGGTGAAATTCTACCATCGGTTTGACAAGCAGCATAAAACCATGTATGCACTCCTTTAAGACTGAAAAAAAAAGCATTAAATAGACCCCCCACCAAAAAAAAAAAAAAAAAAAAAAAAAACAAGACAGCTATTCTGCTGATGTCTAGTTGCTGATGTCTAGTACACAGTATACAATCTATATGACAACATTTGTAGATACTGTCTGTAGAAGTATAGGTGCCTCAGAGTCACCAGCAAACCTGCCAATGATCCATACCACTGTATGTTAATAAACATAAAGCACTAAGTACCCTACTCTTGCTTTTTTCATCATCATGAGCTCTGTGTAAGCAGGGAGAGCCAGTCCTTCATGTGTTCGCAAGATGGTTTGGTGCCGTGCGTTTTTCTTCACTTCACAGCATTTTTTGGCTTGGCTGTGTTCACCAGCACAACGGGAGTGACTCAGATCAAAGAAGTAGGTGAGGAGGCCCTGACATCTATACTACGTGCATTTTGGAGCGGGTTACCTCAGACTTCATGGTGATTTGAATTCATGCAGAAAACCAGTCATTGCACCCCTACCACCACAGTTGGGTGCCAGTGCCTATTTGGTGTCTGTCCAGAAAAGAGTTTATGTTAGGTTCCTAAGAAAAGGACCTCATCTGCAAGCACCAAAACTGACCATCATAAGAAGAGGGAGATAACTGCTTCAAAAACCACCCTGCTGCTCTGAACCAGCACACAACCCCAGGAGAAACCCCAAATCGTCACACCACCTTCAAGGAGCCACACCAACCCCAGTGCCCCCCTTTGCTCAGCCCACATCCCTCTCTCTGAGGCCATGGAACCCCTTCACAGAAGCCCAGCAGCTCCTCCAGGGCTGCCATAGCCCGTCGTGGGCCGAGGGGTCGGGGAGAGGGGTCGACAGCCAGCAGATGGCAGCAGGACCCCGTGCCTAGCCCCGGCCCCACAGAGGGGTCGCCCCCCGGTGCCCCCCGGGCCCGGTGCAGCGGGGTCCCCGCGGGCCGCACGGCGAGGAGTTCACCCCGGCCTCCGGGCGGGCGCTGCTCGCCGTGGAAGTCGGGTTGGTTTGCCAAAACCTGACAAACAGCACAAATTTTCCGCTTTTGCCTTGTTTTCAACCTCTTCAGGCAGTTGGATGCTTTTAAGGACTTTTTGTGTGTGTGCGTGCTCTCGGCAGGAGCCAGTGCTTTGCAAAAGTCGGGACAGCCCGTGGTTGATGTCGGAGAATTTTGTTGCATGTGTGATGTTGGACAATATTTTGTGATGTGGCTAACAAAAAACACACAACACAGGTACACCTAAGTATGATTGCTTAATATGATTCATGTTTCTCAAATCCTTAGTTTAACTGTGCTGCAGTTTTGGAAAATTTCCACAGCAGGTGCGATCTAAGCCCCGTTTTGTTTTCCTGACTTTCACAATCTTTTATGAGAGATTGAGTCCTGCGATTATTTGATCCTACAAGCTTTACAGACGTGCTTAGATAGCAATCTGTAGTACTGCTACAACCCTCAGGACTGCTTACGGTGCATAACTTTCAAGAAATGCATTTTTCTTTAATCAACACTCAAAAGTATTTCTTTTGTCTGGTCATTTTCAATTATTTATTTCTTACATGACTTTGTTTTTCAGGCTAAAAAAAAAAATGCTTATTACTGTCATTTTTTTTGTAAATGTTGATTTCCAAAGAAGGATTGATCAGTTAAATAAAGAAATAATTATAAACTAGATGAAAAGCACTGGAATAGCTTTGAGTTTTTCCATTAAAGCTATTGTGAATTTTGCATGGTTATTATCTAAGAAAGGAATGGAAAGAAAATAAGAAGAAATAAATCCTGCTGTAATATATGTAACTCAGTACTAATCAGCATTTTACTCAACACCTTGTACCCTTCACTGGTTTTCAAAGCATTATCAAATTCATATTCCAAGGTGCTTTCAGATTTGCTGAGTTTCCTGTTTAAAAATCCTTTTTAATGTCCACAAACCTTCAGTTTTTATTTCTTGACTGTCTTTCAAGCAGTGTATTCTGTACATTGTAAAAGGATTGCTAATCAAAGTACTTTTGAGCTGATTAATGGTATGTGCTTAGGGATTGACAAGTTTCTTCTGAAAGAGCCATCACCTAGAGTTGCAGAGTGGATAGACTTCAAGCTGTCATTCCTTCTTTCCTTGAATGATTTTATGTCATGCAAAATGCCATGCAATGATAGCTGCGATGACTAATTTGCCTGTAACCATGCCTTACAAGACTGAACAAGTAGATAAACAGGGGAGAGAGCCACATCAATGAAGCAGTGCTTCTCTCTGCTATGTCCTCCATAAAGAATTGTCATCAAATTTTATGAGATAGCCAACTTCCCTTAGACGTGGAGACTGTCATCGCCTCATGGCTGACAGATTACTTCTAGTTGGTATAGGGAAAGAAATGTAAACTCATGAGTGTCCAAAGGGAGAAGATGCAGAAACCCCCTACTGAACCATGACAGTAATAAAACAATAGCTCCACAGAGATGCTAGGTTTTCATGCAAATAATAAAAATAGTAAATAACATAGCTCAAAGGATGTACTTTACCGTTGCTCAGTTACACACAAGAAGTCAAGTCACCTCAGCATATGGATACTAAGAGTCAGAAAAAGGGAGTGTACAGTTATTCTGTGTTAGAAGGTCAATGCCATAGACCACAGATGAGCCGTATCTACACAGAAGTAATAGCAGCCAATGCTGCAGCAGAGCTCCAAACAAAAATGAATCCCCCTTTCTAAGCAAGTTTGAGAATGATATGATTATTAAAACAATTTAAATGAGCATCTAAAATATTATTTGTGTAAGTTGATTAAAAAATAGCATCATTCAGATGCTAGTAAATGTTTAGTCTTTGTAAGTTATACTTCTTTTCAACACAGCATTGTTAAAATACAATATAAAAAAATGAAATACAAACTTGCTTCTTCAGTTACTGAGAGAAAATCAGATCCTATCAACAATTTAATTCTTTCTTGTATTATAGTTGAGTGGGCAAACGCACACACCAGAGCTTGAAAAGCAGTAGATGCAAGTGCTGTTTATCAGCACAGCACCATACTGGAGCCAGTATGCTTTGTTAGGAAATAGTTGCTGCAAGCACAGTTCTTCACTGTTACTATTTCAGTGTTTCCGTAACCCTATGTAGTTTTTCTGCACAACAGCGTGCTGCATCATATTGCTGTGCTAATTTGCTCAGCACTGGCTCACCAGGCTGCATACAGCTTCACAGACACGCTCTGTGTTGCAACTGCTTCCTCCAAGCAAACTGCACGTGCCCTGTGGGCAAGCCTTCAGGCTCTGAGACTCTGCTATACTAGGTTTTTTCAGTACTTAGAAGTTGCAGATGGTTAGAACAGATTACAGCTCAGAAATCACATTTTCTGAGAAATCTCATGCATGTCTCAATTTGCTCTCTTTTAGAATGAAAACTATTATAATACTGCCTGGGAAATAGGCATTCCAGTAGCAATTTCATTTGGGAAACAATGATTCACAGCACTCCAAAAAAGTAACAGTTTTGTCCAGTGCACTGGAGCCCTGAGCCCCAGGAGGTCCCTGTATTCCCTGGGTCCCCAAGACAAGGAAGAGGTCACCATACAGGAGAAGAGCTGACAAATGAAAAACTGGCAGCCAACCCACCTAACAGAGACCCATCAAAAGTTATCTGTATTGCATTATAAGGCTTTCTAAGATAAGCTTTCATGAAATGTTTCATTCTCAGCGAACCAGCAACTTTTGACAGAAAGCATTCCAGCTGAATGGCGTTTCCAAAGAGATGCATTCGGAGCTGGATGACACAATGATGAAAGCATCTCAGGCTTGGCTAGCTGATCGGCACTAGTTAGGTACTACAAATCACCCTCCTAATACAACAGCCCTTGAGTCGCCTTCTTCTGATCTCCTAATTGCAGCTTGCACTTGCTTCAGCAATGCCACATGTGAACACTACGAACACAGCTACTTGTTAATGTATTCGTGCTTGGATAGAGAGAATCTCTTGGACTGAGAATTTTGCCTTCTATCTTGAAGGCTTATAGTTAAATACAGATTACCAGGCTGCCCAGAAATTCTCCTGAACTAACGACCTCAACAAGGATTCTGTCTTTTTCCGCACAGTCCTTACATCATGGCAGTGGACGCTGTGCAAGCTGTAAGAAAAGATTTCCCCAAGCAATTCAACAATTCAGTTTTGGAAGACCTGTTCTTTTCAACAGCCTCATACAGGTCTTTTCTTAACAGAGGAAGGTGTGCTTTAGGTACATCACATCAAAAGTACATTTGGGCTACTCTGAACTGTGAAGCAGGGTCCCTGCACATCTTTTAAATAAACTTTATCTAGTGCAGAAGATGCCTAACCAATCCTTATTAACTCTGTGTTTCCTCCCATATATTTACTCTAATGGTCATCCTCAAATCTAGACTGTTATCTTTCATTACAGAAGTAGCAGACAGTATCACTTACTAGTAAAACTGTCTCCCTTTTTTTTTTTTTCATTTTTAGATCTGCTTTGAGTGTTTTGTATTTTTGCCAATTTTTAACTGTTTGGGCTGATATATACTATGGTAGGTGTTTGCCTCTGGCAGTGGTTTATGGAAAAAAAGTGTAGAGGCCATATAAAAAGCTGTATACTGTATGCAAAGAATGTGACAGAAATGAATTCACATTGGCAGTCTTAATTCTGGCATCTCCTAAGTCATTAAAGTTTTATTTTTCTGCCTTAATAAAGCTTTGATTTTGTGTATGCTTATGTGTTAAATATTTCGTACACAATAAATCACTGGCAGGTTACCACCTACCAAAACTCCATGGCCCCTACAAAGGTAAACATATGTAAGTATGGTATAGGTTGGACTAAAATGTTGCAACTACTCTTGGTACATCAAAGGGCCTTGAGGGAAATAAGATGGTGGTTAAAGAAAACATTTTTAAAAGTAAACACAAGTGAAAAAAAATGAGGAAAAAGTCCTGGATACACTAAAGTCAATGGTAAAGCACACCGAGTTATAAATGGTGTAAGTATTTCATGTAGAAAACCAAAGTAGGAAAAAAATCTGGAGCTAGCTGGGTGCATGTTTGGATTCTTTACCTTTAGAAGTCTTCAAATCACAAAAATGTTTTTATTTTTTTCAGAACAAAAAACATATTTGGGTTAGTAGAGTGCATTTGTGTAGAGGTTTCTGATTTGTGATATAAACAAGATCAGAATAAGAGATCTAACATCTACTTCCAAGCCTCTTCCTTGTCAATATGGAGGTAGGAAAAAATGGGCAGCTTTACATGTTGCTTCAGTTGCTGGATTCTGTTAAGATTATTCTTCTTGAAACAAACAACAACAACAACAGAATTATATTAGAAATCATATACTGAAGATTTTGGAAAGTTTTGAGGAAAGTTTCTTCCCCTTATCAATTTATGTCCACCAGTCAAAAACAATATGTCAAACACTGGCCAACAATGAAGAAATGAAATCTAACCAAGATAAACTTAGTTTTAGACAAATGTACAGCTACTGTTAAAAATGTGGACCTGAACATGAAATTCAAAATTTAAAAAAATTTAGTATTACCTGTATTTCACTAATGCTGAAAAAAATCACTATTCAGTCTCGAGGCTGCCAAAAAGAACAAAAAAAAATATTCTTTTTTTTCCACACAACTTATAGTAGTACAAATCCAAAAAGCAAAACTACAGAATAGTAAGAAAGACAGGAATGCATCTTGGTTCTTTTGTGGGTTATTTTGTTGGTTTTTTTTAGGGTAAAAATAGGAATAATTGCTATGGCCATGCTTTTCCTCTCTTTTAGTTCATGAGAATTTCTTGGTTTCCAGACTAACAAAGGGAGAAACAGCACAAGAATGATACCATGGAGCATTTATGTGTTTCCAGTTCATCTAAGAACAACTGAACACACCATGAAGTGCTTCTGCAAAGATAGTCACCATTGTACCAGCTGACAGTTAAGACCTGTGCATTTCTGGGTACAAGCCTAGATGTTTATTATTATTATTATTATTATTATTATTATTATTATTATTATTAATAATAATAATAATAACAACATTTTATTATACAATAACAATTAATATTAATTAATATTAACAATATTATTATTATTAATAATAATAATAATAACAACAATAATAATAATAATTAATAATAATAATAATTAATAATAATAATAATAATAATAATAATAATAATAATAATAATAATAATAATAATAATAATAAACATCTAGGCTTGTACCCAGAAATGCACAGGTCTTAACTGTCAGCTGGTACAATGGTAATAATAATAATAATAATAATAATAATAATAAATAAATAGTGAGGGCTATTCTGGAAAAGACAAATAAATTAAAACTATTTAAGCTGCTAAATACTGTAGACTTCATCTTCATTTGCACCGTGTAAAGGAGGTTTACTACAGATGTGAATCAATTGTTTTGAAGAACACAATATATATATTCTACAAAACCGCTTGCAACAAACAGATCTCGTATTAGCTTGTCTTAGTGCCTTTCTGTCAAGTAAGAAGAATTCAGTTTTCTCTTTTAGAGACAAACTACACTCTTGCTGTATAAGAGAAAAGCAAATTAGCTTCCTCAGTTAGTATTTTAGATTTCTGCACAGGAACTCAAAAAGTTATTCTCAATAATGCTCCAGTGTCTGGTGGTCTCTCAAATACCCTTTGTAAACAGTTTACATTGATCTTTGCTCCAAGCTGTGAGATGTTTATGGATCTTTTTTCAGTATGGCTATTTGCCCACCATCAAGACCCAAGGCCTTATTTTGGTAATCCTCAAAATAGTCTAGGATCAATTACAAAGACTTTTCTCAACAATGTAGTTTTAAAATAAATTTAAAGGCTAGGATTTTGGCAAAAAAAAAAAAAAAAAAAAAAAAAAAAAAAAAAATTAACAGTCAAACTGGAAATGTTTCAAACACTGATTGATCAAGATCCAGCTGAGTTTATTCTACTCAAGATAGATTTTCATCAGATAGTCCAAGAAGAGTGTTTGTTTTGGCCTCTGTTTCTAGAAATAATATTAACCTGGCAATAATGCTGTTTCTATAAAGAAAAAGGCCGTTGAGCAGGCTAAGTATCTATATCTTTCCTCTCATGTACTACATCAGTTTCCCTTACATCCTGTGTTTGCCCTGTATTTTCAGGAGATGTGTTACAGTTTCTGTGCTGTGGTTCGATAACCTATCTAGTCCTTAGAGGTACTTCCATGGCCAGAGTTTGTAAGAAGGTCATCGTCTTATGCGCATGTGCTCAGAACACATCGCTGACCTGCAGCAGTGCTCCCCTTCCTCTACTTTTCACCCATAAGGATCTGAATCGTAGGCAGCTAAGGTGCAGATTTCCAGGAGTTTGGGAGCCAAATATCCTTTTACATTCTGAGCTGACATTTAGTTCTTTTGATATTTTTAGGTGGCCTTAAATGTCTTTAGCAACATGGTTACAAATGTCCAGTGGCAGACTTGAAAAACCAACTGAGGTCTTCCAAACCCTAGTCTGACTCCTTCACCTCACTCTCCATTGCTTAAATACCAGTCTTCGTACACTAAGGAAAAGGGGAGCCTTCCTTAACATTATAGAAACGTTCAGGGCAGATACATTGCAGAATGTAAGACCCACAGTTACTAGAGGAAAAGAAGCTTATAAGAGAATAAACCTATGGAAATTTTCATTTTTAGTGTAAGAGGATTACACTTTTTATTTCATATGAGCTTTAAAGAGGAAAAGTTGAATATGGTGTTGTAAAACAAGACTATCTTTGCTTTATGAGACAAGAACATACTCCCAAAGTTGCAAATGTTCAAGGCTTCTGAAGTGTGTTCACATAAATGAGACATTCCTTTTGTATGTCTGCATTCTTATCAATGAATTCTTTCTGCATAGAAAAGAAAAAGAAAACAGAATATGGGGAAAAATATGATGATTAATATACTCAATTATTCTCTGAAAGTTCTATTACCTTTTCAACACTCCTTACCACTGGAACAAACTGTAGAGTTGGGTTTTCACTAGTAACAAATCAAATATGTATCATGTAAGTGAAAACAATGACTGCTTCAAAAATCAGTGCATGCCAGTTGCTGAATTTGCTTGGAATGTACATTTATGTTTCAGAATTGCTTTCAATGTATGCTTTTCAAATTCTCTCTCTTCCAGCCATCAGCTTACTTTCAAGTTGTCTCAGTTAAGAGAAAGGTGAACTAATGAAGAGATTTAAGAAAAAATGTGCTTCTATGTGCTTTCCTTCTGTGCTGTAAATTGGGCATAATCTTTGACTCAATCATACATCCATATCCTGCCAGATCAGCTGTATATAGAGCTTGCTGATTCATTCTTTGAAATAACTCTAAAATAGATACCCTTTTTCTATGTGTCAAAGTTTGAAGCAAGGCTCTCACTTCGTATCCTTATCCTTGGTCTCAAGATGTGGTCTTTCCCCTGACATTTATTCCTTCTGGCTCAGAAGATGGTTTTTGCTTTGTTTGTTTGTTTGTTTGTTTGTTTGTTTCTAAGCCTGATGGTAGGTGATTTTATTATTGTTATAGCTGTTTGTTTGGTTTGTTTGTTTGTTTTTATTACCATGTCTCTGCATTCCTCGGCTGGCGCTGGCTTCACACTTGTATCTAACACAAGCTGTTCCTCTTCACTTTCAGGACCCTCCAGGGACTCTCCATATTTACCATGACCCCTCATTATGGCCTCATCAGCTCCCACCCCCACTTTGCCCATTTATTAAAATTTCCAAGAGCCTTCATGTCTTATTCTTCACACCTGAAACTTCTTTAGAAGTCTTCTTCAAAAGTTGTTACTTTTTGTTGTTGTTTAATCAAGTACAGCACTGTACACGTACTTACTACTCTACTAGTGCTACCAGTATTTAGAAAGGTACTATCTCTGACAGCTGGGGATAATCTAAATGCTGCTGCAAAGAGATTTCATTTGAAAGTGAGCAAAAATAATACTGAAGAATGAAAAGAGTACACAAAGAATTTGAGCTGTGTTCAGAGATAACGTGAGAGACAAGAATAATTTTAGAGGTAAAAAGGGAGCAGAAACAGAAACCTCAGCATGAACAAGAAAGCTCAGAGTATAAACACCAAATTTCTTTCAGATAAATTCACATTGACAAGTACCTTATTTTGTAATTGTTTTTCATTCAGGGAAAGGTCATGAATGAAAAGGTCAGCCTACACATGGAGTCAGGTGCTATGAAGAACAAGCAAGGGTACTGAAACATGGATGGGAGTAAGAAGATATCCTCTGGATTTCACAAAAGACTCCTGAAATAAAATGCAAAATGGTAAATCAAGCAATTTTGTGTCACCAGTCATGAATCTCTATGTATTGAAAGGCAGCCTCCTCTCCTTGCTACGTGTGCTAGTCCCTAGCATTGACATAAACTGAATTTACCCACAGCAAGTCTCTTACTGCTCTTTTGGTAGTTCTGACACCCTTTTATGTTGTACCTGAATGAAATACATCTGCAGTCTTTCTAGTGTCTCTCTTCACATTGGTCAGTAACTTTAAGCAGAACAGGTGCTCATTTGCAGGTTGACAGCTTCTGGTCCTTGTCCACTAGGGGCTCCAATGTATGAGAGCCCAATGTACGGACTCCAGCTCTGTTCCATATAAAAAAAAGATAAAAAAGAGAAACAAACACAGAAAATTTGTTTTTGAATAGAAGTAAAAACTGAAAATATAATGTTTCTTCCATTCCAAAGGGTAAAAAACAGCTTTTTTGTTTGTTTTTCTCTTTTTGTTTCTTCATTATTTTTTTCATATGCACTGAAGAAGTTTTTAAAATTTTAGTGGGCATTTAGAATGTTTTTACAAACGGTTCAACAATAAAGACAAAGTCATTTAATTCTTTTTTTAATTTTTATTTCTATTTTGACATTAACATTGCCAACCATTTTTGATAGGTTCTGTTGCTTTCAGAGAATAGAAAACCCTTCCTAATTCACAAGCCCTCTCATTTCATTAAATGTACCTACACTGTGTTTTGATGGAGACCAATGAGAGGTGCTCACTTTTGGTTGTTCCAAATCTCCAAGCACAATCACAGATGTAACTCTGTCCAAGCACTACGGTAATTTGGGACACCACCTGGACCAGGAGTGTTTTAAAAAGCAGGTAGGTGAATAAAGTAATTGATAACATTTACAACTGCTACCACAATCACGTATCAAAGAATATTAATACTAAGCTTCAGTCTAAAGAAGCATATTGAACTGAACACAGGTATGGGACAAGTACTTCCTTAAATGCTTTGCTGAAATAGAGCCATAAAACAGAACACACCCCTTTTCCAGAAAGTCCTGGACAAAACTGGTTAAGAGCTTCAAGCTATTTAAGCCTATTTGAGAAAATAATCTGCTCACCTTCAGAGAAAAAATATCATCCAAAGGGTCTATCATGCCTATCATATTTTTAAACCAGAAGAAACTTTTTTTTTTCTTTTTAAACTACGTTATTTGAAATACTTCCTGCAAAAAAATTCACCGAGAAAACCAAAGCCACATCCTGCCTTAGTGTGTCCTGCAACAGCTCTCATATTACTACTGACATAGATAGTACATGGGAACCCTCATCCCCAGGAACACCAAAGAGTGGTAAAGCATTTTTTTCTGGCTGATACACTTTAGCTGTTGAATGATTTTGACTTCTGCTGATGAGTGAAAGCTTGTTTTTCTTTGCTGTCACAGGAAGCCCTATTGTAGCCAGTGGAATGTTGTGCCACTGGTCAAGAATACAAATGGTTTTTGACAACTGGACATTCAAGCTATCATATAAAGAAAATATGACAGTGTTTAATATATTAATTATAACCATATTCTAAAAATAATATGAACTGTACATTGCAACTGTACAATGTAGAAACTTGAGTTATTCAATGGAAGGGGAAGTGAGAATTCACTTCCTCTAACTAAAGTTAAAAAATACTAACAAAGCTATTCAAAAGTTCCTCTTTCATATATTATTGATTCTATTAAATTCAAATAGAGCTTATATTCAACTTGTATTTTTCGGGAAACTGTACTGTCAGCATCATCTGGAAAACATTGTTAGCTTAATACATCTATCTATCTATTTCAGTTGACCACTCACTGTCTTATGTTCTTGTGAATCATGTGAGATGCTAGTCTTGAGTAAAAGTGATGCATGCAGCCAAAGGTGGGGTGATATCATTCCTCTGCACAGTGGAAGGAAAGTCTCAACTTGACTCTTGCATGGCTCACAGACATTTTGTTGCAGTCCAGCACCAACTACAGGCCATGGAGGGCTGCAGAAGAAGAGAGAATAGGTCAAGGTCCCCAGATTTTTCATAGCAATATTCAGAGCTCAGCTGTACCATATTTGAGCAGGGTATGTACTACCATTCAGATAACCTACAGTTTCATGGAGGAAAAATGTTATGGACTCAAGTGAAATTTAAATGTTCCTCAGGAATCTTATTTATCAGTAGCAGTGTAGACTGTGAAGCATGAGCTGAGACCACAGCTGCAGTGTGTTAAGCTCTAACAAGAAGCTTTTATTTCAGAATTTAACAAACAAGATTGTGGTAGGGGAGAAATTGATGAATATTTCTTTGTTTAACTATTGCCCTTTCTCTTACACAAACCTAATACTGTGTTCTGAGCTGGCCAATAAAGGATACCTGTATGGTATGACAAAGCCCTTAGCCTCGATTTTTAATATTACATGGACCTTTTCTGTTGACTCAACTTGCACTGCTAAGCCATAAGTTGCTTAGGCTCATTGGGACCTATGAGAAAGGACTGTCTGTGTACCCAAATTCCAAAATATTGATGCTCGTTTCAAAATACAATGTATTTTAACACTAATGGAGATCTTAAAATAGACATATGACTTCCACTATTTGTTGCAGATACTTATTCCAAGGTATCGTGAAACAGATATGTTTAAGGTTGAGCAATCCTAGAATATATTAAAAAGCAATAGTATGGCTAAAGTGTTGTGTTTGTTGTTGTTGTTGTTTTAAGTTTGTCTAGCATGGTACGAGCTTTAGCGTGGTTTTTAAATATATATTATAACAGAATTTAAATGCTTCATACATTCAAAAAACTGAAGGTGAAGTTATAATTGTGCTGCCCCTAACCGTAGCAGTGCTAGGAAGAGGTTAGTAAATATTTTACTTTCCGGGGTGTTGATATTTGTGCTCTCTCCATGCACACACACCCTCAGAAAACAAGAAGCCTCACCTTCCTGCCTTTTTGCAGAAGCCTTAAATAAGGCCTGAAGGTATCTGGGTTAAGATGGTTGAGCAATCTCCATCTAAGTCTGCACTATTCAGAAGTGTGAGCTGTTCTCTGAGTGCTCACACAGACACTAATTCTGGTACTTCAGAGACAAATACTATTAGCTGCTTCTTTGGTTTCCATGAAGATTAAAATTAGGACAGTGAGAATCATGATGGTGAGAAAATTAGGGCAGCGAGAATCATGACAGTGAGAATCAGTCTGGGGGTTGGAACGGGATGATCTTCAAAGTCTCTTCCATCCCAAACCATTCTGTGGTTCTGTGATGGCCTCTGCAACCTACTGACTGACTGCTTAGATGGATACAAGTGGATGGGCACATTAAGATCACTAAATACTGTTTTCAAACAGGACAGAAACTCAGCAGATAGCTCACGTTTACTGAAGAAAACCAGTGCCATGGAAGTCCACAGGAATATCTGAATCCTGCTCAAGAGTCATCAGAACTTCAGTTTGTGTCCTCTGTGTCATTACTGTCTACCAAAAAGCTTTATTCCATTGTCCTGTGTAGGTTAATTTGACGTGGTGGTTGGCACTGGGAGACACGTGCTCCCTGTGAGTCTCCCTTCCTTGTGCTGGATTTCTGTCATTCCTTGGAACAACTGATAAGCAAGAGCCAGGTCACAGAGGACAAACAGCTGCTAATTATAGTGGATACTGTAACTGTATATTGTGTAACTGTACTCTTCTGACTGTAATAATCAAAAATTTAAAGCTAGCAGGCAGAGTGGAAGACACATTAAAGGAAACAAAAAAGAAACAAACAAAATACATTTCTTAAACAAGATCCTGATGTCTAGAGGATGTCTTATGGCCATGTACCACTCCAATTCAAGCCCTAAGTATGAAAAAAGCCTGTTGGGAAACCAGTTTCTACACCAGCCATGACTATAGTTTTCCATTCTCCAATGATCAAAGGTACAAGCTCTTGGACTGGCATTGGATTTGGGAGGTAAAGTAACAGCATCAGCCAAAATTACCTTTTTCAGTATTTACCTCGTCAGAATACTGTGTCTTTGCAAGATGCCACACTAGCAATAGATACTTGTTTTGGTCATCTACCAAGAGGGATCAATGCAGCCCATCCTACCAAAAACAAATCCATTAAACAAACCAAATCACTTGTTAAATTCATATGACTGAGCTAACTTCATATTCACTTCCCTTTGAGGTGGAGCAAGAAGATGAAACTCTATCCATTTTCCCCAGTTTGCTTCCAGATTTAGTGAGGGTCTTGAGGCAAGTTCTGTTCCCTACCTTGGACCCTTCTGAGAAGTAAGAGCCATACAATACACTCTGCAGAAACTACCAGGATCTTCTGCTGTAGAAAAAAAAAATAGGTCAAAAGGCTATTTCTTAAGTTTTCCATCAGTTTGTTAGACACACAGTTACGCTGATAGGAAATAAGTTGAGATTGTGCAAAACCTCCACTTCTCACTTCTTCATGTTATAAAAGAAAGCCCAGCTGGCATATAGTGCCACTTGCTTCATACTGTCCCTCACCCTGCACACACACTGCAACTGGCTGAATGCAATACAGTGCAGCTCTAAGCGACAGACATACTCACCATAAACCACAGAGCCTCCTGTTGGCATGCAGTTACAGAAAAGCAAATGCATGTGCAAAATGATGCAGCCTAGCATCTGCACCTGAAAATGAAGGACAAGATTTTACCAGCTGCCAGAGGATTTTTTGGTACAAATGGCTCTGCACTGTACTTTATACTTTGTCGTGTGGTTATTTAAATTACTGCATCTATAAATTAGTCCTAAGTTAAGGAGAATTGCCCATCATTATTAGTCCTTAGGAAATGTTAGAGAAGTATTCACAGCTCTAGAAGTAAAACATTCTTCTCATTTTACTTACAAGGCAAGTGTTGGACTAACTACTGAGAAAAAAAGAGTAAGTTTGGACATTGCAGATACTTTCTGACAAGCAAAAAATCATGACAATTATTTCCATGAATCTTACTGTAAAACATTGTAAAAGTATTTGGGGAGGCAGGAGGGAGGATGTGGACAGATTTATTCTGAATCCTTAACAGCAGGGGGGGAAAAAAAAAAGTGAAATCTCAAAATAAAATTATGAAGTTGCTTTCTGACTTTTCAGTAATTTCAGCTTGAGAGATACAGTGTCTCCTCAGAAGAAGAAATCACAGCACAGTTTATCTACTATTATATACCCAAAGTAAGACCATTAAGAGTTTCAAAGTCTTTTGATAAGCCTCCAGGCAGTGGGGTAAATATTACTGTTCATACAAATGCAACTAAACAGCCAACATGGATCAAGTAAAGAAGAAAGTTTAACACAGGTACAATCAGAAGAGCTGTGTCAGAAAGGGCTCACATGCAAGTTACGCAAATTCACACAGCTTGACTTTTGAAAGGAAGAAACCTCAAATGAACATTCTTCTGTGTAAATCACATTTACAACTTTTTAACAATCAGGAAAAAAAAAGAGGAGGGGGGGGATGTAGAGAAATAAATCATAGAATAAAGAAGTGAGCAAGGAAAGGATTAAATAGCAAGAAATGAATAAAGTGCACCATTCATTTAATTCTGTTAACAGAGCCAGCTAATCCCATCTTCTTTTGTCTTCAGATACCCTTTGTATTCACTTCAGTAAGAAGCTTCCAATCTTTGCTTATATCATGCTCAGTTTGTCATACATGTGAAATCTAACACACGGCATTAATAAAATCAAATGTCCAATTTAAAATGATGCTTCTCATTAAGCTGACTTTTGTACACACTGCTCTGAGCAATAGCAAAAAGCCTGTCCTGTTAAGTTGAAGAAATAATGTTGATAATAAATGCTGGCATTTTCAAATGAAAACCCTCAGGTTACCGTTTTCGTTAATAACAAGTAGCATTCTCAATAAGTTAGATGATATTTCAGTTTTCTATTTAACAACATTTACAGTGCAGACAATTTCATTTTATCATAAGATTAATAAAACTAATAAACAAGATATCATCGTGCTTTTCCTACCACAGCTGGAATTTTTGCTAGATGCCCAGCTCTTGCTGGGAAGAAATGGGCCGACCTGAATAGGTAATTCTGAAGAACAGTAAGGGATAGGTAACCCCTATGTATCAGCACAGAAGTAGGGATGTACACAGAGTGATACTTAGACATGGGACCTGGAAAATTGAGACCAGATCAAAAACTCATTGAACCAAGGGAAAAAAACATCACTGGGTTTTGAAATAAAGCCTTGGAAAAATGAATGGCATAAAGCCTAGACATGTAAATCATTGCCTGAACATATGGAGAGGGAAGCCACTGACTAACATGAGCCTCTACTGTACATAAAGGAAATACATAAAACAAGAAATTATCTTCAAATCCTCATAGTGCACAGAATTGCAGTAATTAAACTGTGATCATAAACTTTTCAAAGGTACTTCTGTCCTAATTTTCTGCAGTTAAAATTGTGAATCTTCTAGCTCCACTACTGATATTTTCAAATAGCTTGAGAACCTATTCTTCAGATTTTCATCCATGTACATGTTGTGTTTTGCTTTTGTTTTTTTATTTTAAGAACAAATTCATGTAAACTTTCCTAAAAAGAGTTATGGAGAGTAACTCTCAATTCTGAATGACCAACAGAAACCATTTAGTTGCTTTAGAAAAACAAACTTGCAGAGTAGCTCTACTGCTTCTTATACTTTCTTGTCTTTCACAACACAAGATAATTCTTGACTTTAGCTCACTCTGATACCACTAACTGCATCTCAGCTTCAGCATTCCTGATAATGCAGTATCTCTGTAAGTGGATTTCTCTGGTTAGCTGGTGCATTGTTCCCTCCACTAAGGCAAATAATTATATTCCTTTACCAAGAGCTGCCTCTATCCATATAACTGCGGTCTCCTAAATTAAAAATTGTATATAAGAATCAAAAAGACAGAAAGATAGATGGACAGAAGGGCTGTTCTTCAGCCCTTGAGTTTCTGTTTCTTCCTTATTTATTTAGTTGGTTGTTTTTTTTTTTTTCATTTGAAGATTTATATGATGTACTTGTTAACAAGCTTCTGCATCCAATCCAATCCAATTTACTTAAATTTGTTTTATTGTGATTCTTCAAAAGCTATTTCTGGTAATTGCTTACATACAAACTCTCAAATGAGAGCTTTCCATCTTTCTCGTAGGAAATTTTAATAGTTTACAGTTTCTCTGCATTACTGCATAATCACAAAGGAATATATATATATATATATATATATATATATATATAACTGCAATAGAATTAAATCCTAATGGAAGAACACAAAACCTGTACTTGCTACTTGATTATCCCTATACCTTCTGCTTTATCATCTAGGAATATCCCAAGCAGAGATACAAAAATTTCCAAATGCTCTTACTTGACATCAGTCTGTTGTGGTGCTGTGATTCATTTTGCACAAATTGCAACCTCTTCAAGGTTTCCTGAAAAAAAAAAAAAAAAAAAAAACTGCTGTCTTAGTGAAATCTGGTATACTCCAGAGGATATTCCAATCACCGTGCTAAAGATCTTCAACATGTCTACAAAGGGCTACTTCAAAAGAGGATACTCCATCATTTAGATGATTAATTTATATATTTTATTTTTATTTTTAAATGTTGGCCAGTGGCACAGTGGCTTGGCAATATCTTATACTTTTGCAGCCACCTTCTCATTGATAACAATGAGGTCTATGGGCTGATCATGCATTACTCATGGCAGGTAAGATCACAGTCAACACAGTGTCACATTTGCCCCGTGAGAAAATGAAGGTCAGCCTGAAAAGCTGACCATTATCAGTGCAAAAAGTGATGTTAATGAAACTTAAAGAAGTGCACCTACACTAAAATATTCCATTTTTGCCAGTGGAGTTTTGGTTTCCCAACATTAAAAACATTTCTCTTTGTTCCCTTTCAAAAACAGATGTTCTGCTTTAACTCTAATTTATCTTCTGCTTAATGGAAACTTACATTACAGTAAATGCAATCCACAAGGACTCTGCAGATTAACAACGCTCCCAGAGCCGAGGGTGTATAATGACAGCATATCTACCCAGCGATCTGCTCTCCAGTGATAAGAAAAGGAAAAGAGCAATTTGCAATTGCATGCGTTAAATCTTGAGTCATGCAACTGCTGTTAAACACACAATTGTTATGTGGGTGGGGAGCGTGCCTCTTCTTTCCATTACAAAACAAAAAGCATTTGGAGGAGAGCAGAAGGCAGAGCTGGAATTCGGGGGAATGATTCTGCTACGTGTTCATTTTAGCTGAGAACAGAGAAAACAAATTAGGAAGCATTACATATCTCCACCTGCTCCTGCCACAAACGTTGTCTTTCTCTAACCATGTCATTAATCAGGTCCATATCTGCTGCAGCGTTTCCCTCACCACATTTCTTCCTTATGAACACATGACGGCCTCCACCCATCCCACTGGAGCACGATGCTCATGCTCCTGAATGCAGCCCAAAACCTCAGACAGCATTCAAGATTTTCTGGGATTTCTATTATTTTCTCACTGTTTTCTCCTTATTTTTCTTTTCCTTGTGCTCTTCTCATCTCCACTGTTCCTCTTAGGGAGAACGATGCTCATCTGTCATAGCTAGGTAAAAGGAGAGCAGGAAAATACTAACGTTTGGCTTTCTCAGCTGTATTTCATGACACTTAGAGAGGGCAGCAATGAACAAAACAACACAGAGAGGAAACAAAGGCTCATTTGCATCACCAGAATAGATTTTTGTACATTATCATACTAATAACTTGGTCGTGTATCTTGGGAAGATTAAAATAAGTGAGAAACCACTAGTACAGTCAGGGTGTGGCCATATTACTGCTAGGTCACACGTAGAAGTGAAGTAACACTTTTTGGCAACAAAATGCACCATCAGCTATAATTCTAACACATGCAAAGCGTTTGCTCCAAGGTGCAGATTCCAAAATTGACCTTGGGATGATTTTAAAGATAAATATTTAATTGCCAATCTGCATTTTTAAATTACCTCTTTCCTTGGCACCGTAGTGATCCCAAAAGGCAAAAGAGCAACTGCAAAGAACGTCAGCAAAGTAAAAAAGAAAATATGCACTATCCATGGGATCTCAGACTCCCAAGCTGCTGAACTTATATGAGTTTATTAACTTTGTGCATGATTTTTCATATGCTAGTACGTTTGCAGATTTTGATGTATTTTTTTGGCCTGGCCCAAGATGTAGTTCGTAGTTCAGCAAAGTCTCTGGTAAATTTTAGCCAGCTTCTCAATTAAACAGTGCTTGGTGGTTTGTTTGTTTCTTTGTTTGTTTTCTTGGGGGTGGTGTTTTTTGTTACTTTTTGCTTGTTTGTTTTTAAATAACAGGAGTAGAACAATGTGCTATTCCCTAAATGCATTCTTAAGTATGGCTGAACCGTCTCAGTTGGATGTTTTCAAAGCAATTACCCCTTAAAGCATTGACACATATTCGCTGTGCAGAAGTGGGGGTAATTTAAAATGCTACCATCTTTCTGCCATAATTATCTTACCTCCAGCAGTACTGGAAGAATCTAACAAAGGATTCCTTCACTGATTTGGAGCAAAATCTGGTGTTTCAGTATAAATGGCTTCGGAATTATTAAGCTAAACTACCTGACAACAAAGATTAAGCTAGAGTACCTGACGACTTTTCTAAACTGACTTTGAAGTAACAAGTTCAAGATGGAGACATTCCCCTTTTTTTGGGAGGGGGTATTTAACGTGTTATACAACTAGTCCTATTCATTGAAGGAAATTTTAGTACACCTCAAAGCAGCACTTCACAATGCCACAGAAAGGTGCAGAAATGCCTTAAAAGCAACTTTTTCGACTTGAGGCAGCATTATTAAAAAAATAAGTTAAAAAATAGACAGTCTTTCCAAACGCAGGGTGAAGAGAAGCCACCTTTTTGTCTGAGCACCACCCGGCCTCGCCGTGAGGCGACGAGGGGCTGGAGGGGAGTGGGAAACGCGGCGCCTCCCGCCTGGGCTTTCGGGCTCCATTTTGTGGGTCCCCCCCAGCCTCCAGCGGGGACCTCGGCTCACCACAGCCCTCGGGCCGGCCTCCGGCGGGGAGTCCCCGAGTGTCCCCATCAGGGCGAGCCGAACCCAAGCTCTGAGAGCCGGCTGCCCCCGGCGGGTGAAGGCGGAGGGCGGCGCTGCGAGCCCCGGGGCGGCTCCCGCTGAGGTGGCCGCCCCGGGGAGCCCGGCAGCCGGCCCCATTTCCCCCCTCAGGCGGTGCCGCGGAGCCCAGCCCGCCTCAGCCTCCTGCTCGCAGCGCCTCCGGGAGCCGGCGGCTGCCGTCGCCCTCCTGCCAAGGTAAAACCGGGGGGTGAGGGAGGCTCTCGCCCTAACGGAGTGGGGTGGGAGTGGTGCTGATGGACCAGAGATCTAAATACCGTCCCCACAAGCTTGGGGTGTTGTTTCAACCCAGCGCGCACCGAAAAGGAAAGTTACTGCATCTGTTCGATGTCGCGCTGGGAAGATGTACCTGGTAGGGGCTGCTGAGCCTTCCTTCCAGCCTGGTGCTGGAAATTTGGGTGCTGAAATACAGCCCTCGAGCAAAAGATGTGGGATGCCACGAGCCTGGGACAGGCGGCTTGGTTTGGCTTGCTGAGGTGCCTTCTGGCACAGGTTTTGCTGATTCTGGGGCTGGCGGGGCTCCAGCTCAAGTCTTCCCCCTCATAACCTCTGTTTTCGGTTTTCTGGCAGTAATTTTTCCTCTTTGGTGCTAGTTCCCCTTCGCGAATTACATGAAATCCGTGTTTTCTCAGCTGCCCCTAAATAACTTTTAAACAGTATCCATTCACATATGACTCCTGCAGCATCGCTGTCCATCGATCGCCCCGTAAATGTGGTGTTTTTGGGACTTCGGTTAGCACACCTGCTTCAGCACAGACAAACACACAAACCCCAGTGTTTCAGAGGGCTGGCTATGCTACATGACCTGCTTCACTTGTATATAGCCTCCTACTCATTTGATTCGCTAACTTTACAACTTTTTTTTTTCCAGAAACTTTGCAAAGAATGTGAATCTAGGTTAAAGCTCTGTTTAAAGCACATTGAATTTTTTGCTGAACCTGTTGTTTTTACCTGTGGGCTTGCTAACAAGACTATTAATTTAATTGTACCTCATGCTTTGTGCAAGGATTAAATGGAGACAGTTTGGCTTTGTCTTTGGGAGGTTAATCACCGGAGCATTACAGATAGCTGAGTGATCCTTGAGTTATATTCTCAGGGAATTTGGATCTATCTGGGAGGGTACATAACTGGAGAAATGTACTGCTTCTGAAATGGTATTTTTAATAATTCCCTGCCTCTTCTTTTTCTTCTTTAAATATCCCCTGTGGGTACTATAGATACTTCTGGCATTTGGAGGCAAATATGACTGAAGCCTCAAAGTAATAATTGAATAAATTGTGTTTTAATTGTTCAAGTTGGAATTCATGATTATTTGGTTTGCTGTATCTTCAAGCAGAATATGATGCCTTTGAAGTGCCGATTTATATTGTTAGCAAACGTTTATTCCAGTTTAATTTGTTTTTTACAGATTAAAAGACTGATTCTTACTATAATTGAGCAGGGTCTAGCAGATCACACATTCATGCATCTGTGAATCGATATAGAGGCTTGGTCCTGAATAAAGCTTTAGAGACTAAGATATTTGGGAGGGCAGTAAGCTGTATAGATGGGCAGAAGTATGGACACAAGGGCCAGTTGGGTCTTGTAACCTCTTAACTGAGCACATGTGAACATGGCCTGAGATTTCTTAGGTAGCAATGAATTTCCCTAAAGCAGTAAAATTTTACATTTGCTGTGTTTCATTTTTTTTCTCTTAGCAGAAAAGGAACTGGTGTCTTACAGCAATGAGAGGAACAAGAAGTAGAAAGCCTTCCTTCTATTCTTCTGCAGTATGTAGCGAAGGGGGAGGTAGGGCTGATGGAGGGATCAGCAGTTACGTCTGGCCCTACAAAATGTCTGAGAAAACCAGCAGCATGGAGTGCTGCTGGGGCTGAGAGGAGAGATAACCTGTCTGTCTGCAGATTCACAAACATCTGTCTTTCAAGGAGGAGATGTGTGAACATGGATTTTCTCGAAAGAACAGTCGGTTATGTTTCAGAGGGGGCTTTACAGGAATGTAGCCAAATTTGGTTTTACCGCTTATCATTCAGGACCCTGTCCTTTCTCGCTGTCTCTGCAAATACAGGTGTTTTTCTTTCCCACAGACCTTTTTTTTTTTTCCATCTTTCACTTCATTGTGTCTTGACTTGTTTTGTTTTAGGCTCATCTGACTTGTTGTGATGACAGCGTCCCTTTGTCAGGTTTTGATTTGGAGCGAAAGTGAAAATCAGACCTTTTGTTTGCCTGCAACGTTATAGAAGCTTTAGCTTGTCTCTTTTTGAAGGTTTCTAAGGATGATGACGACTTGCATCCATGCAGACCTCCCAAAACACATGGACTTCAAGGCAGGATCCTCTTCACTCAGCTTTAAACACAACCATTTCAGTTAATCACCAGAGGTTCTTAGTCACCTTTGTCGTCAACAGAGAGAGATACTTATCAAATTGGTTCCACTGCCCAGTTTTAGACAGCTACTCATCATGCTCTGTAAAATTGCCTTTCTTCCTCTTCATTGACTAAAAAGAAGAGTCTGGGATGAAGTCAGATGCAAATTTCACAGAAACTCTGCCATATGTCTCTTCATGATTAGGAATGACCCATGGTACAGTAAAATTGCTCTTGGAAATGAAAATGTTTTAGCCAGTTTTCCTTATCATCCAGCCTGTTGATTCATGGCTACCCTAGATACTACCAGCTCAGCTGCCAGAGTAGAAGGTAGTAGCTGCAACTTGAAGGAGACCAGGGTGCCTATGTCCTCCCTAAGTTTCTGTGGGAGACTTCTGAGCATCTGCATGAACATCTGTTCCTCGCCACCCCTTAATATTAATTTATAGAATTGCTTCTGACCTGTGAATGAAAGGGAAACAGAAATAACTTAGATCTGACTTAGTACTTTAACGTGGGAATTCACAAACTAGCTTGATAATGACTGTTGCAAAAGTGTAACTCTGTCATTAGTTTCAAAGCCTTTCTTCCAGTAAAGTGACCTTTTAGATCCGTGGCTAGCTAATTGTTATCATAATTTTTGCTACCAGAAGTTATGTCAACTGAAGACAACACTATTTATTTATTTATTTATTTATTTATTTATTTATTTATTTATTTTTGTCGAGCATGGATCTAGTATTTCAAGAATTTGGCTTCAAATAAATCAGGGTCACAGTTATTAAAGTTAATAGGAGTATTTGGGGGAGTAGATGCATTACAAATCCTAGAAGAAAAAGGAGGTTCAGTAGATATGAATCCATTTTTCTGTGTTACCCTGTTTAGAAAATATTGTTTAGAAATGCCTAGAGACATTTCTGATAGCAGTTTTGCACTGAATGCATCTCCTCAGTGTATTTCCATTTTTACTTTCACTCTGTGTATTTGCTTGTAATCTAAAGCAGTGGATGTGAAAGCATGACTTGTAGCACTAGTATTAAAGGATGGAACTCCCTGTGTAGCTGCTATCAGCCGTGGGCAGACCCCATGTGGTTGACATCACCAACAACGGAAAGTTCTCAGTTGACCTCAGACAATCAAACTGATATCATAAAAAATTTGGTGAAAATTTTGTCATCCTACCCACTCATACCAGGAAGAGGGGGTTACACAGGGAATAAATCTGTTTTTAGCAGCACTGCCGGTCTATCAAGCATAGAGAGAACAGATAGGAGTCAAAATCATAGTGGCACTAACTGGAAATAACATGTCTGCTAGGAGGCACCTCACCAAGAGAGCAGGTCAGCTCCATGGAATTGTCCACCTCTTGGTTCCCTGCTGGCATCTAGTCCATATGTGCAGCAAATGAAAACTTGCTTCTTAGTGGCCTTTGTATGTTTTGGTATTCTCACTGTATCTTCAGGTAGCCCAGGCTACAGACACAAGATTACTTTCCTTCTTCTTCAGAGAGAGATTTTTATGTGACCT
Organism: Aythya marila; assembly: GCF_965140915.1. Taxonomy (NCBI): domain Eukaryota; kingdom Metazoa; phylum Chordata; class Aves; order Anseriformes; family Anatidae; genus Aythya; species Aythya marila. The sequence goes on along the minus strand of NC_139043.1, from coordinate 17,761,120 downwards.
TCCAAGTGTACTAGGAACCCCATTTTTTCCTTTCCTGTGGGAGTATCACTGAAGCACAGAATCAAGAAGGATGCTTCATCCCAAGAAGTCTTTTTGAAAGTTAATGTGTTATTTTCTCTGATTGCAAATTTAAAAAAAAAAAAAAAAAAAAGTAAAATAAATAGAAAGTAGTCAAGTCCACATCACTGTTCTCTGTGCTTTTCAACAAAATCCTGCATTTGGAAGATGTGCTGTACACATCACTTGTCATGCCTGAATTGGTGAGTTGACCCTGAGCAAGTGAGACTACATGTCAAAAACATTCCCAAATGCTCGCTGTGGTTACAGCTTAGTTTTGGACTTTGCTGACCATATCTTCAAGACTTCGGGGCAGATGTCAGAGCATTAGAGAGCCAGTTGGTCTCGGTGTCAGTCCTAGGAGGAGATTCAGCATAAACTTTACTGCAGTTTTGTTCATGGTGGCTCTGTTCTTCCATGCAATTCAGCAACGCCTTTCATATTTGCCACGTGACTGACCTCCTTTGTCTCCCCTGTGCCGTGATGGAGGCGTTATCTCTGAGCAGATCAGTTGTTCCATCCCTCCTCCACGTGGTAAGAAAAAAAGAGAAGGAGGCAGTAACATTTCCTTTTTGTGGAAAACCAAACAGAAATGGAAGAAATACGCTGGGAATGTCACAAGATTCTTCTCATCCTGCCCTGTTTTCTTCCCGTAACTGTTTCCTTTGTGTGGTTCAGGGCTTGCCGGGCTGTGGCGATACAGCATCCCATCTGTGGTGACCCCAGGCTTTCACCTTCCTTACAAATCTTCATCTGAAACTCATTGCTTATTGCTGTTTCTGCTTGCTGTGCACTATACAGACCAAAGGAAGCAGCTCTTTTTAGGTGAAAAGTAAGTAACAGGCCTTGAAATTAACTCTTCAGTCAGCAGTAACCATGTAAAAGGTTTAAAAATGTCTTCACTTAATTTTTACACTACTCACTGTGGTACCAAGCACTGCGCTTAGGTGAAAAACTAGAAATTCAGGTAAAGCATTACTTGATTTGTTTGATTTTAATACACAAGCTGTGTACGAAACAAACATGTGGGTTCAAATACATTTTACAGGTTTGTTTTTACCCTTTTTCTCCACTCTTATCTGTTAGAACATTTTATGGTAATGTCTTTTTGTCTTTCAGTCTTCCTTTCCCATGCCACGTGTGCCCTCCCCTAAATATTTCTGGCCATAATAAGAATGTGTGATTACAAGAGATAAGATAGCTCTAATGGCACACTGACAGAGCGTGAATATTGGGACAGATGAATCAGTGATTATTCAACACAGCAGCTCCTGCCCTTAAATTTTGTACTGTAACTATTCATTCATTTTTTCCTCTTCCTAAGTTTGTGCTTGTTTCCATTTTCTGACGCTTGGCATCTCTTGATTCTGTAGGTTATCAGGGAAGATGGCACATGGATTTTCCCACTCTCTGGATCCATGTATTCCTTCATCTCTCACGTGTGGGCTTCCTTGTCTACCGTTTGCTGCTGGTTAGACAATCTGTTAGTGAAAGATCAGCCTGCTTATGGAGTTTGAAGCTAAATAGCAAAATCTTCGTTTAGTGGAGAGCCACAAGGCAAGCTCCCATAGCTCAGGGACCTGAGGATTAGGGGCTTCTGGAAATAGTTTAGAAGTGACAGTTGGGGATGAAATGCTTGGAGCCCATCTCTTCCATTTCAGGCATTGCTGAGCATCCAGTTATGCTGGATCCAGAAAGTATCAACAATTTCACTCCTCTCGTTTGCTGGCAGTTTTTTAAAATACAGGAGAGTGTTGTCTCATGGTGCTAACTCTGTGCAGCAGTGTTGGGTAACTGGAGAAAACAGGAAGGAAAACATTGCACCAACATTAGCAAGCTACAAATTATGGGAAGGAACGTGGGAAGAGATGGAACCAGTGTGTGCTATTTGGGCTTACCTCACTCTGTCACCCTTCTGCTCTCCCATCGTGGCAAGGAATAGGCAGAACCTAAGAAATGAGATGCATTCTGGTAACTCGGATGTCTACTGTCATTTGTATTTGTTTGTATCCCCCCATCTTAAGGGACACACACTTCCATCCAGCTTGCTGCCTTTCCCAGAAGTTAACCTGGGGAGTGGAGGTCTTGTTCTGTGTGCCAGCAGTCTGGCATAGGACTGGGAGTTGTTCCTTCAGCCAATTCCACGTGAAGACGTCGTGTCCTCTCCTACCACTTTGCACTCTGCAGAGAGTTTGTGCTCTCTATATGGCTCGCGGTGAGAAGGTCCCCAAACGGGACCATTCTGCTGTAAATAGTTGTGACAAGGGAAAAATGAGATGACCAAGCCTGGAGCTGTACAATATTTCTGTAATGTTCTTAGACCCATGGGCCAGACTGAAGCACGTTATCTGCTGAGAGGATATATAAGGAGCAGACGTGGCACTGCTTTCAAGCTCCATCAAAGCAGTTCCTTCCCTTCAGGAGTTGACAGTGGGCCCTAAAGCGAAGTTCTGGAGGATAAAAATGTCTCCTTCCTCAGTTTGTGCTCTACATTAGGGTTTCTTTTCCCCTTGCATAAGGTGCTTTTAACTCAGTCCCTAGCTGCTCAAGTCCTCTGCTGTGGGATCCATTTTCTGGAGCTTGAGATCCAGGCTGTGTCTGTGCCTAGGGGGGTGGAGAAGAGCCTGGTGAATGAGCTGCCTTGCACCAGCCTGCACCTTGGTGAAACAAGGGTAAAACATTGCTGCACCTCACTGGTGACAGCAGTTGTATAACTCCCAGCTCAGTGAAATCTGTGTCTTTTGGACTAACACAGACTTCTAAATTCAGTCCTAACTACATGCTTGTACCTGTCATATGTGCAAGTTAACTGAATTTCCAAAACATCAACAAGGGAATAAGCTTCCAGGAGGTGTGACTGTGTATGTATTATGGTTATAATTTCTGTGTAACAGAAGTAGGATCTGTGAGTTTGTGGTGCTCCTATCTAAAGCTGTTTGTATTTACATTCTGGAGTTAGTAGAGTACGAGTTAGAAGTTTAATTACCGTGTGTACTTTGAGTCTTGCTAGCGCCAGTATGAGCAGTGTGATACAAGATAACCAGGCAAGTGGAATGAAAATGGTTTCACAGCGTATGTAGTAATGTGTGTTTGGAGCAATCAGTGGAACATGCTGTGACGTGCTGCTTGTGCCGTGGTCACCTGAAGATGCTCTGGTGTCCAAGGTTAATGTTAGAAAAGGATTCTTTTATTATTGTATATATATTTGATGTTTTGGTTTTGATCTGAAGCCAAATGTGACTTCTGAACTAGTAAGGGTACTTTGCCATTTCTACTTTTTCCCTCTTAAACTTGTTCCCTTTCTTAGTATCTATAAGAATTGGTAACTAATTGGATTTTTCTTCTGGGCTGAATTCTGCAGAGACGGATGTTTCCCCATGTTCTACTTCATAAAAACTGACCTAAAGGGCTGTTAGGGACTTTTTACTAGACACAATGCAGTATGTGGTTAAGGAACTTCCCACCTTCCTCACTGAAATTTATAAGAGACATCAGAGCTGTCAAAGTTTTTGTTGATATCCAGCAGTAAAACCATTGTAAGAAACCTAATTAGATCTGTTTCAGACCTGCAGTGACTTTTAGCCAGCAAGTTGCCTTCAGCAGTGGCTGGCATCATATGCTTCACGAGAAGGTACAAGAAATCCATTGCTGAGAGGTATGCTGTAACCTGTCTGTCACGAAGGCTTTGCTCTGATTCCAGGTTGGTAGAGCCTTCTTTTTAGGTCTTGCAGCAAAAGGTTCATCATCCCTACCTGAAATTCTCAGGAATACTAGCACTCCTAGCTATAACTGCTAGAAGAGAGCCAACGTGCTAGCTTTCCACGTGGACGTGGTCCTCTGATGTTTACGTGTTGTAGTGCAGGTAGTGGGAGGTGAAGATCTTTCCATGTGACTTGTAAAACTCTCCTTCATGTATTTTTATCACTGTTGTTTGCACGTGTCACAGGTTAAGAACACCAGCAACGCTCTGAATTCAGCGTCAGTAACTTCTATCAGATCTCTTGGTGGGCTGGTTCCTAATTCAGTTCCAATACAGCTCTGCTGTACGTCCTTGTTCTCCTGATACCGTGCTGTTCCTCATGCCTCTTCTCTTTGTAGCCCTTAGGTTGATTAAACTGCATCAACTCAACTGAGACAGAGTTGCAGAGATGGTAATCTCGTTTGTGATACCGTTGGTGTTTCCTGTTCGGTATTGCACAAGGCCTCCAAGCTTGTTTTCAGATTGCAAGCACAGAAGCCTCGTTACCACGTGCCTGAGACCACTCTTCCTGTTGAAAGGGCCTGCCTGTAGGTAGTTCTCACAGGGCCATCAGGTGCTAACAGCTCCAACTCTGCTTAGTGTAGCACCGTGCCTCCTTTAAGAGCTGCACAGTGTGATCACAGTTAGCTTTGGGCCAGTTTTTATCTTTTATCTTTTTTTAGTAGTGTGAATTTTTTGTTTTACTGCTAGTCTTACCTCCTTGCTGATGGATAATGATTCTGTCCAACAACTTATTCCCGATGTGTTCATGGACATAGTGCAGATGTCTTATCTAAGTATGCAAATTGTCAATTTATTTGCCTATTTATTTATAGACGCTGTCCAGTGACAGCGTCGGTGGACAAGGGAAGAGCAAATGATGCCATCTGCCTTGACTTGTGCAAAGCCTTTGATACAGTCCCACGCAGCATCCTTGCCTCTAAATTGGAGAAAAATGGATGTGATGGATGGATTTGGGTGGATAAGGAATTGGCTGGATGGTCACATCCAAAGAGTTGTGGTCAATGGCTCGATGTCCAGGTGGGGATCAGTGATGAGTGGTGTCCTTCAGGAATCTGTATTGAGACTGAGACTGTGACTGTGTAGCATCTTTGTTAAGGACAGGGACAGTGGGATTGAGTCCACCTGCAGCAAGTTTGCTGCTGACACCAAGCTGTGTGGTGTGGTCAACACGTAGGAGAGAAGAGATGACATCCAGAGGGCCCAGAGAGGTGGGCCTGTGCAAACCTCGTGGGGTTCAACAAGGCCAAGCACAAGGTGCTGCACCTGGACTAGGGCAAATCCAAGCACAAATACAGGCTGGGTGGAGAATGGATTGAGAGCAGCCCTGAGGAGAAGAACCTGGGTGTGCTATTGGATGAGAAGCTTGTTACAAGCCGTCAATGTGCTCTTGCAGCCCAGAAAGCCAACCATGTCCTGGGCTGCACCAAAAGCAGCGTGGCCAGCAGAGAAGGGAGGGGATTTTGCCCCTCCACTCTGCTCTCGTGAGACCCCACCTGGAGTGCTGTGTTCAGCTCTGGGGCCCCCAGCACCAGAAGGACATGGATGTATTAGAACAAGTCCAGAGGAGGGCCACGAGGATGATCAGAGGGCTGGAGCATCTCTCCTACACAGACAGGCTGAGGGAGCTGGGGTTGTTCAGCCTGGAGAAGAGAAGGCTCCAGAGAGACCTTACAGCGGCCTGCCAGTACCTAAAGAGGGATACAGGAAAGCTGGGGAGGGACTCTGTGTCTGGGATGTGGTGATAGGACAAGGGGGACTGGTTTTAAACTAAGAGGGTAGACTTAGGTTAGATATAAAGAAGAAATTCTTTATTATGACTGTGGTTAGATACTGAAACAGGCTGCTCTCCCCCCCCCCCCCATCCCTGGAGGTGTTCAAGGCCAGGCTGGATGGGGCTTTGGGCATCCTGGTCTGGTGGGAGGTGTCCCTGCCCATGGCAGGGGGGGTTGGAACTGGATGGGCTTTCAGGTCCCTTCCAACCCAAACTATTCGATGATTCCCTGATTCTGTGAAATCACAAAACTTTCTTCATTCTTAAAAAAATATATATATTTGTGGGTGTTTTTCTTCTCGCTAGTATCTTGACAAATGAAGATGTTTGCAACCATGCAGAAAGACAATCTGGATGTTAGTCACATCATTCATGTTATGGACCAGCAAAGGCAGCTCCTGCTCTACCTGTCAGTGCGTGGCACAAAGTGATGTAGGTGGGACTAAGCTCGTGGAGGATGGTGCACCGGGACACCGAGTGCAAGGACTGTTTCTCTGGTCTTGCATGTGAGCAAGGAGTTTCCCAGTCACTATTGTTCTTTGGTGCCCTGGAACACTGGGCTAGCCCTGTAGGAAAACCATATCCTTCGCTGTCAGCAAAGTCTGCTTCTCATGCAAGAGCAACAAGTCAGGCAAGGGAGTGTTTCCCTTCCATCTCTGTGGGTAGCTTTCCCTGCATCTGCAGAATTTCTCTGGTGTTAGAGGTTAGATAATTAAATTCCAACTTCCTAGCCCATAGCTCAAGAAATACAGATGTTTACATCTCACTTTAAAGTAAGAGTATGTAGGGAGTAGATAGTTAGAAGATGGAAAAAGTTTTGTGTGGCTCTGTTGCTGTTTAGAAATGCAGCAGAGAGAGTTTTGTGGTGTCAGCCAGGGCTGCAGGATGCTTCTTGTCAAATGGCTGGAAGCCCCCTCTCAGGGCACCTGGGTGGGTGTACGTGGGTCTTTGGAAATGCCAGAAAAGCCTCTGACAAAGAAAACTGACTGTCAGTTAAGGAGAAATAGGAACAAATAGACGGAAGTCTTACTTTTTTTCATGGGGTGAGCTGAAATACAAAGAAGTACAAAGAAATACAAAGAAGTACAATGAATTCTCTTACTCACAGGTCTCTTAATTTAGATTTAAATGTGATTTAACAGCAAAGAGACTTCTAAATCTGAAATTAGGGGGGTTAAAAAAAAATAATAGGCCTAACAGGTCTGGGGGACTTCTGGTAAGTGGCGAAGTGAATACATGTATTGTTGAGTCAAAATGCAATGAGTTGGTATTTCTGTTCTAGGTAAACTTGTGAGAGTTTAATATCTATAAACTAAATAGTGAGACTTGGTGGTTAAAATAGCCAGCTGAAGAGGAAATGCACCCACACCTTATTTATAAAGTGTGAGAAATGTGGGAGTGTTGAATAGAAAAGCTGTCACGAGGAAATGGGCGCTCAATGGAGATTTGAGAATTAAATTTGGAAGGAAGAAAACAATAAGGAGTACCTTTTCCTGTACTGTTGGTGTTAACTAAAAAAAAAAAAAAAGAAGTTTCGAAGGCATCAACTTGAAAATTAATCACTTTAAAAATAGGTTAGGTTTCAGATGCATGCCTTCCCTTGTGCCCCCTGTTATTTTTATGTTTTACAACCACAATTTCCTCTTTTTTATTTTAATTCTGATACTTTTTCTGCTTGAAATCTTAATGCATCACATACAAAACATTGTAAAAGTACTGACTTTTCAGTTTAGTTTATAATGATTTTAAGAGTTAGTAGTGGTAGTAGTATGTACAGGATAACTGTACAAAAAAGTTGCTTTTTAGAGGATATAAAGGAGGACTGAATTTGAAACTCGGTATTCTTCTGGGGACATAGGTAAATCTTTTCCCCTTTTTTCCTAATAATAGCTTACACACCTGCAGGTTTCGCTTTGAGTTTCTGGTTTGAATAAATTCGAGGCTATTTCAAAAGAAAGATTTTGCTGGTCCAACATCTTCCTTGAATGGGATAGTTCCCCATAGGATTTGCCTGTTGTTTAGTCTTAGCTGTTCCTGATGGGGCATTGGAAGAACAGCAATGAGGATGGAGAGGAGTCATGAATGGAATGGACCAAAGACGAGAAGAGTGGATGGGACAGGCTTTGGCAGTTCCATCTTTGGGGATTCATTTTGCTACCTTTTGCTTTTCTAGCTCTTGACAAAATCCCCAATGAATTTTGAAAGTTCTCAGAGTAGTTTAAGAGATTGTTAAGAGATTGTTCAACATGTTTTAATGTGAAAATATTTTCCTCGTGGGATCTGATGATGTTTGGTTTGATGGTTGTTAACTTTTCTTCCTAAGACCAACCTATAAAAATTCAAGAGAAAAAGATAGGAAGATACCAGTAGGGAGAATGGCTTGGTGACAACTTGCCTTAATCAGTTGGGTGAGCATGCTGGATGTCTGGTCATGGAAAGTGACACTTGAAAGGGACACTGACACATGTCCTTCTCAATACATATGAGAACGATGGGTACAGCTGATCAGATGCCCCCAACAGATAGTTTTGTTCTCCTATATCAGAGAAAACAGGAACATGTTTATTTCTTTAACACAGAGGAGATACTGTTGGTATGAGCTGCAGCTCCATTTTTTGGCATATAGCAAGTCCAACTTTGCTCTTCCTGATCATATAAATGGCATTTTGTCTATCCTTTTTATGAAAATTGATTTCTGTGCATCTGGTGTGTAGGAAGCTACTACACACCTATTGATTCAAATTCCCTAAAGCAACATTCCCTAATTATTTACCCAACCAGGCTACTGCTGAATTTACAGAAACTGACTTTTATAGAGAAAGCTCTGCGTGCTAGGTGTGATGCATACAGAGGGAGTGAGCCAGCCAGGGTGGGTTTGTCAGCTGGAAATGAAGCAGCTGAGATGCCTTTAGCTCTCCGTTTGCTCAGCTGTGTGTGACGTGTGGGGCCTGTTATGAAACGTGGTCATAGCAGTGTTGTCTCCACCACGAGGGTTACATTCAGCCCTCCTGACCACGTTACAATGCCTTCAGCAACATTCTGTTTCCAAATCTGTAAGTCTTGGATTGCCAGGATCTAAGAGAACTGGGGGGGGGAAGCTCTGTTCCCAGTTGCTTGCACCTTGTTGAGTTATACCAGCTACAAAAACAGTCTAAAGCAGGTAGGGTACACACTGAGCCTGACTGATGGGAGCTGTATGTGCCTGCTCCTAGTGAGTTCTGGTGTCAGTGATAACACAGGAGGTGAGAGGACATGGAAATGGGGCTGATCTTGCCTATGTAGATGCCTGAAGGATGAAGTTCAAAGGAGGCAGAGCAGCTCAGATTGCTTCACTATTCCACTATTAACTATCATTAAAAACATGCTACCAAATAATTTGCAAACAAGGGATGTTTACTTTAGTGGTTCAGTAATATTTTATATTGAACTATGGCATTATTATATGACTTTAGAAGTTCTATTAAAGGAAAGACTGAAGAAAATTGTAAAGATTGAAGAACGGGGTAGTTGGTCTTCTTTTCTTGCCAGTCTTTCCAGTCATTAGAGTTGTTCCTGTCCTCTGGTTGTTGTCTTGAATCAGGTTGGTCCTCATCCTGGAAGACACACACAAACTTAGCATATCAATAGTACTACTTGTGTTTAAAGTGTGATCAGTGTCTGAACTTCTTATGCCATCAGTAGGAGTTTGCAGTCCTTTGCAGGCTTGAGGATCTTAAGAAAATGATGTTTATACATCTTGTCTTCAGCAGTATTGTGTGTCAGACACCCTTTAACACCACTTCACTCCTTGCAAAGGAACAGATTTATGAGAAGGAGGAAGGGGATTATAACAGAAGCCGTATCACCCCCATTAACGTCATCTGGTGCTGTCCTCACACCATGCCTCTTGTGACAGAAGTCACCACACAGGCAGTACATGCTTTCCGTGTCTCAGTGCTGTCCATCAGATGCCTTGACATTGGGTAACTTTAGAGTTCTCTGAGTGTAGTAGAAATAGAAAGAAAACAGGGAAAAATATTGAGACAAGAAGTTGGTTATGTACTAACCATAATCAGGTCCTGAACCAGATAATACCTAGTAAACCTCTGAGACATACCTCTGGTTGTATCAGCCATCTCAGCCAAAGAAGGAAAGCTTTCAAGACGAAGCATTCAGTTTCTCAACCTCAAACTTTATTTCCCTTTCCATCTCTCACTAGTTAGATTTCTTTGATATTTAAGATACAACCGTGATTTATTTGCTAGTGGCTTCCTCTGAAATGTAACTAATACAAGGACTGAGGTCATTGGAACTCGTGAGTGTAGAGCCAGAGCATATGTTTAAGCATGTACAGGACTGAGCTTCTGATCCGTCAGTCATTTCTAAACTACGGATGGAGGTTTTTGCAAGTTGCCAACAGCTGTTTTAAACTGGGGAAGAATTGTAAAATAATATCTCGTATCCTCTTTTTGACTATTGCTGTCTTTGAAATGAACTCATGATAATTTGTTGTCTGTGTTTTTTTTTTTCTTTTAGATGGAGCAAACATGTGATGATATAGATGAAATGTTCAGCAATTTACTTGGGGAGATGGACATGCTGACCCAGGTAAATCTTCTTTTTTCCAAGCAAGATTAGAAAAAGAGCTGTTATATATTTGAGAAAAGAGGCAACTTTTAACATTTTTCATGTTCTTTCACTCTGAATAAATATGCACCTAAATTCTTCTGAAAAACTTCCAACAAAATTTTTCTGACTGACATTTAAACCACGTGGCCTGAAGAATACAGTAATATCAATGCAAGCTAGATTGTTAGAGAGCACTAACTGCTTATGAAAGATGCTTTCTCCCCCGAAAAAATAAATAAATAAATAAATAAATAAGCAGTTTATATTCTTCTTGGATTCAGTCCCAAGAAGTTGAAAGATTCCATCAAAACAGGAAGAGTTTGAGTCTGAATTTTCAGGTATGAATGCCTTGCATACATGGGTAAATGAGATGTAGCCTGAGTGTCAGATGTAAGCTTTGGAACTAAACCCAACATTTTATATTATCTTGAATGTATGAATATAGTAATAACAGGCATCTTTAGATATGCCAAAATATTAAGTTACAGCTAGGGTGCAATTCAGGAATTTATAGAGATGTTATTGCCAATGCAGAATACAAACTTGAGACGAGACTATAAAACAGCAGGAGCCTATTTCTAAAGCTACAGTTACTGAGTTTGACTATTTACAGCATCTGTTTTGAGGGGTCTTTCATTCTGGTGAATCCCAGTGCTTGCCAAATTAAATACCAATAATTATGAGCCACACGATGGGGATTGTGCTTAAACAATTGAGGTTGTGTGAAAACCAAGATTTCATATTACAGTCTTAGCTGTCAAATCCCAACACTTTGCCCCTTGGTAGCCTTTCTCCTTCTCAACAGCTTTTTATACATGTAGTTGTGCAGCAGCTCCCCCCCCACACCCCCTGCTCCTGCGTGGGCTCCTCTACATGGGCTGCAGCTCCAGCCCAGGGCCTGCTCCTGTGGGAGCTCTCCATGGGCCGCAGCCTCCTCCAGGCCACATCCACCTGCCCCACTGGGGGCTCCTCCACGGGCTGCAGCGTGGAGATCTGTTCCATGTGGGACCCATGGGCTGCACGGGGACAGCCTGCTCCACCAGGGGCCTCTCCACAGGCCACAGGGGAACTGCTGCTGTGTGCCTGGAGCACCTCCTGCCCTCCTGCTGCACTCACCACGTTCGGGGTGGCAGGGCTGGTGCTCACTCCCCTCTCCCAGCTGCTGTTGTGCAGCAAGTTTTTTTTTCCCTTCCTTCAGTCTGCTCTCCCAGAGGCCCACCCAGTGTCGCTCCCTGGCTCAGCTCTGGCCAGCAGCAGCTCTCTTTTGGAGCCGGCTGGAGCTGGCTCTGATCTGACATGGGACAGCTTCTGGGCTCTCCTCACAGAGGCCACCCCTGCAGCCCCTGCTACCAAGCCCTTGCCACATAAACCTTGCATCTGTTAATTCCTTTAGACTCTTAATTTCCTAAGCCAGTTTCTAGAGTTCTTTTACCCACTTTTTACCACTCCAATTGTCTGTTCGTAAATGTGAATGATAGAAACATGTAGTGATGCCTCTACATTGTATGAAGAGTCTGAAAACTGAATGCAAATTTAGAATTACACTTTTCTGTTGTTTTTATGTACTTTGCTTTGTTTTTTTTAGCATTTTGGTTGTTAGCTCTTTAATTTCCATTTCTTTGTACTTTCTCCATTTTCATTTTTCATTCTGTACTTTAATGGCCATTATGAGGTGTTACAACTTCTTGTGGAATTACTGATTAGAGTTTTTCCTTTATATTCTTAAAGTCTGTTTCCTCAACACACTTTGTGCCCTTCGTTTTTCTCATCTTCTTATTTTCTCCATCGCTATGAAACTGATATTAGCTTCATTTCTCCTCTCCCACTACTTATTCCAAGTCACTTTTTATGAGAGTAAGCATTAACACAGAAGCTGCGTTGAAGTTGTCACTGCTTTGGTTTCCAGCTCTGTACAACCTCAGAAGAAACCAACATCTCTTGGGTGGGTAATAGGTGAAAGGAGTTGCCAAGAAAAACATTTGCATTAGCTTTCCTGAAAAATGCCTGTCAGTTTCAGGCAACTTTGTGCAATGTTAATGCCTCTGCTACAAGTTAACAGAGAACAAAATGTCATACTGTTGCACCTGAAGACCAACAGCTCACATGAATTTATGAACAAGGGTATACAGCTTGTAGGACGAATGAAGTAATCCTTCCATTCTGTGTAGCATTGCTACGACCTCAGCTGGGAAATTTTGTCCAGTATTAGCACCGTGTTTTGAAGAGAAGGAAGGTTGGCTGGAGAAAATCCAGAAGAAAGCAGTGGCAATGATAAGAAAAAGAAACATGACCTATGAGAAAAGATTGCATGGAGGTTGTTTAGTCTAGGGAGGAGGCTGATAACAATCTTAAAGTACATAAAAGGCAGCTTCAGAGCAGAAAGGAGTACTTGGTTCCCCATGTCCACAGAGAATAGTGCAATGGGGAATGGCCTTCAGCTGCTGCAAAGGAAGTTTAGGTTAAGCATTAGAAGAAAGGTTTGATGGCAGGGATAGCGATCTCCACGGTGAAGCACTGGAGCAGATTGCCAGATGCTGGAATTTATCTGATCGCAAACTTTTAAAAAGGGGTTAGCTATACATTTGTCAGATACAACCCAGGTATAACTTACTTGTAGTAGGACAGGTCTAGACAACCCCTTGAAATTCCTTTCAGCCTTGTCTACGGTGTTTGCGTATTAGAGCTATCACCTTCCTCGCTGGGGAATAGAAGTGGAATTTATCTGCCCTTTATGCACTTTTCCTAACTGAGGAAGCACTGTTTCTCTGCCTGCTTCCTAAACAGCAAGCCACAAAGAAGGAATTCTCTATTTAACTATGCAGATTTGCAGTTTCCATTGAAAATGGGATTTTTTTTTTTTAATTTTATTTTTTCAGGGGGTGGTTGCTGTTTGTTTTTGTTTTTCAAACAACAGCAAAGTTACGTTTATACTAGTAAATATACCACTGGAGCACATGGCACTGCATAGCTCAGATCTGTACGCAGCTAAACGCTTTCAAAATGTGCACCCCTATTCCACCCCCCCAAAAAACACAGAAACCCTCAAAACCAGTCTGCCTTTATTCAATGTCTCTATTGGAGGCTGAAAGAGTTGGGGTTGTTCAGTCTAGAGAAGAGAAGGCCCCAGGGAGACCTTATAGCAGCCTTGTAGTATCTAAACGGGGCCTACAGGAAAGCTGGGGAGGGGCTCTTTAGCAAGGAGCATCGTGATAGGACAAGGGGTAATGGCTTTTAACTGAAAGGGTGTTGATTTAGATTAGACATTAGGAAAAAATTAACTATGAGGGTGGTGAGGCACTGGCACAGGTTTCCCAGAGAAGCTGTGGATGCCCCATCCCTGGAGGTGTTCAAGGACAGGCTGGATGGGGCTTTGGGCAACCTGGTCTGGTGGGAGGTGTCCCTGCCCATGGCAGGGGGTTGGAACTGGATGGGCTTTCAGGTCCCTTCCAACCCAAACCATTCGATGAATCTGTGAAACAGCCCAAGCCTCTGCTGTTTCCCAAACCATGCCCAGCTGTTCCCTAACAAGAGTTGTCATTGGCCTAAGTCAACATTGTGTTGGGAAGCATGCAAACCATGAAATACCTGGCACAACATGGTGTTTGAACCCTTGTCCCGGCTCTGTTTAGTTTACCAGTCTAGGCATAATCCCAGAACTAGTGTGTGGCATTCTGCTTCTTGAAGAAGAATTGACTTCATTAGATGCTTTCAGGTAACTGATTGACAAATGGTAATGTCTGTAACAGTAGTTATGTCATTAAACATTTCTTTTTCTTTTACCTTAACAGAGTTTAGGAGTGGAGACTATACAACCGCCATCCCCCAACATGTCTAACAAGGAATGTAGCTTTACAGTGGGCTTTAAGGATTTAAACGGTAAGTAGTGAATGGACTCATTCATGCTTTTTATGCTTTTTTAAAATACCTCACAGCAACAAATGTAAACAAACAAACAAACAACTTCAAATGCTCCTGATCAAAAATAAAGTTTAAAAAAAAAAAAAAAAAAAAGAAAAGAAGAAAAGCAGTTTTGCTGGAGGGGGAGGTATGTGTGTGTCTCAGTTTAGTAAACTTCAGAGGAGCCATATTATTTAAAAGGACGTTGTTCAATCTTATACAGAAGTCAGACTTTTTAAGATGTCCGAGTATAAAGGGAAAACAAAAAAGAAGTCCCCCAAATTACTTTTTAAAATGTCACCTTTTTACATAAAGATTTAACATACTAGAAAATGCATAAGCATTTTTTTGCCATTGCAAGTACTATCTTCAGCTGCTTTTGCTTTACATTGCTTATTCTCATTCTGGCTTGCACTGTCACTTTTGGATTTGCAGCTGCTTGCTTCCCTGACAACTGAGTCAGGGAATTGATCTGAGTTTATAGAATAATGCTGTTTTCATGTTTTTATGTTGGTGGTATGTTTGCTGGTGGTGTTTTTTTGTTTTGTTTTGTTTCTTGTTACTGGGGGGGGGGCTGGTTATTTGCATTCTGCTGAGCTGGGAAAACCAGTGTTTTTGTCCCAGAATGAATTCACCATTAATCTACCTAATCCCTCTACCAGCAAGGTGGTTAGAGGTATGTAAATTGAAGGGGTCACAAGTCAGCTGAAAATAAAATCTTATGAAAATATACTGTTAGCGTAAGAGGTAAAGCAGAGGAAACTGAGATAGTCTAGTGACATACTCACTTAGTCTGTTGAATGATCTATTTTTTTTTGTTGGACTATATTATCATTTTTTAATATGTAGTTCATGGCTCTCTACCTCTTTCCAAAATTCCACTTAAAAGAATCACAATTTGGAAAAGCTTTCTTGAGCAAGACTCTTCAAAGAGATTTAAACCACTGAACGCAGTGGTTCTTAAAAAACACTTCTCTTCTAGAAAACTAAATCATCCTACAGGATGTTATTATACTGGATCTCTTATAGCGTGTCCAGTTCAAACAACCCAAGAAGAAGTTCCATATCAAGTTCCAAAATACAGTATAAGATTTTGCTTTATACTCTGAAAATATTTATAACTGGTTGATAAAATGCTTTTGAAAAAGACTGTCTTGTTTGTTCTTTTGCTTAGAGGATCCTCAAAACCCTGCATATTACATGAGGTATGTCACAGAGGTTGATCATGCAATTACTGATGTGCTGCAAACAATACCGTACAGTTGGCTGTGTTTTAGAACTCTCCAATTCTGATTTCTGCTTCCTGTTAATTTTAGATCTGTAGAACAGTAGTAATATATTAAAATATTCTTGATCCAGATATCAGTTACGTAGTTTGCTGTATATTATACCAAAAACTTGCTGAGCATTCATGTACATACACTTAAGTTTAGATGAACAAATAGCCTAATGGGAGCTACTGGAATGTCATGCATCCATATCACTAAGGATATGCCCATGAACTTTGCTGGATCAGGACCAGATTTCCTAATATCATATGGGCCTGAGACCATATCCCTGAAAGTGAAGCTTCCTGTCCTGTTTAATTTGTATTCGTAGAGTTCCTTGTACTCTAAACTTCAGTATAACCAGATCAATGGCTATTCCTAAAACATGCTTGTTTTCTTGAACACATTTCAAAATTTGTTCCCTTTCCTGTCATCTTTATATGTTACAGTAACCATTAGTGCAAATAATCTTCAGTGTGCTGGAAATAGACTTTTTCATTCCATTCGCTTTGACACATATTTTGATTTTCTTTACAGAATCCCTAAGTGCCCTAGAAGACAAAGACCTGGATGCTTTAATGGCTGATCTCGTAGCAGACATAAATGAAGTTGAACAGAGAACTTTACAAGCCCAGAAAACTTCTTCTGGCAACCAGCAAAGTGTGGTCGCTCAGCCTTCAACAGGCTTGGATAGTGACATTTATAGTAAATCAAGTCCCTATGTTACCATCACAGGACGGTTTGGGGATGACTTGCCTCCTCCACCTCCAGTCCCTGATTTAGACCTTCCACCACCACCGCCGCCACCTCCTTCAGAGCCACTCAGCCAGGTAAGTCTGTGTGGAATCTCATTGAAAAGTTCAGAAGCTCATGTAATTTTACAGGTGGTGTTTGACATAGGAACAATGAGGATATCTAGTGTAGAAACATCTGGGGCAGATTCTGCAGTGTTGAAACACTTAGGAATGGTGGACCGAGAGTTTTTTGTTCTAGTGGCCTTAGCAGTTTCTAGCAATTCCTTGACCTGTTGCTCATTCCTTTGCCTTTCTAATTGCCATTTTGACAGCCCAAGTCAGGCATTCATCGCTGGAAATGGTTTACTATAATGGAAGACTTGTTACTATTTTTTTTTTTTTTAATAAGCACTGATCAATTAGTACCTTCTTACAGAGAGTTTGGCTTTGGCATCTGTGCAAAGCATGGCCAAATATCCAACCATTTTGTGAAGATGCCGTTTGGTTATTTTCAGCCTACCCTACTACTACTGATGAATAAGTTCTGTGGATTTTTCCCACATCCATCTCTGGCCTAAATGATTTCCTACAGGAAAAGGAATAGGAATAAATAGGAAAAGCTGTTCAGTTTTGCAAAACTTAGCATTTTCTTGGAGAACGGGTGAAAGGCTGAGCACAAGAACTAGTTCTCTTCTGACCATAGTGCAGAATCACTCCGCTCCTCTTGATCTTGTCATTGAAGGGAAGTAGTGAAGACCATCTGCAGTGTGGGACAAAAGCTCTTTGCTTAGCAGTTGCCAAAATTATAAGTAGGTACTATTTATAAATGATTGACTTACTGGTACAGTGAAAAATCAGTTATCACCACCTCCTCCGTGTTTGTGCTTCTTGCAAATCTGATTTAAGAGCTGAAGTCAAGTGTGGTATGTCTAGCAGGAGCATTGGAAGTTCAGTCCTTTGACATGAGGTTGTGGAGAGGGAGGTAATGTAAGAAGAATTCTGCCCTGTCAGCCCTCTGGGGAGAGTGTGTTTGTTAGAAGAGCGATGCAGTCCAAAAAATATGAATCTGAAATGCTGAATGTACATAGTGACTATGATGGAGAGGAGTTATTGACATTTACAGAATGGAAAAATTTTAGGGAAGGTGAGAAGAGCTCTGTCTGCCAACGTAGAATTGTAGTGGTCAGTTTTGCCTAAAACCATAGACACTTCATTGCAGTTTAAAAGCCCACACAAACTGATGATGAATCACCTCAATATCACTGCTGTCTCTGTGTTTAGCATCATACAGCAAACAAATTTAGCAAAAGGAACTGAAATTCTGTTAGGAAGAGGACCTTTCTGATCATACAAAAATAGTTCACTGGATAAAGCTTCATCTGGTGTCTAGGACCTCTCAGTGCTCTGTCTGAAGTGTGAAAGTTGTAAACATGTGGGAGGAACTTCACCATTTCTCTGTATTTCAAAGATAATAGTTAACTTCCTATCTTAC
Source organism: Aythya marila (assembly GCF_965140915.1). Lineage (NCBI taxonomy): Eukaryota > Metazoa > Chordata > Aves > Anseriformes > Anatidae > Aythya > Aythya marila. The sequence goes on along the minus strand of NC_139043.1, from coordinate 17,743,530 downwards.
GGGAAAATCAGCATTTGTAAAAACAGCTAGACTCCTTCAGAAGCTGAAGGGTTTTTTATTTAACTGTTATAATTGATACAGAAGAGATGCTGTAAGATAAGCTCTTTCGATTGACCTACAAACATATCCCCATCTTGGTTTACACTGGTGACCTTTAAGGAAGTATCAAGTTTCTAAATGGTCTGATTTGGAAGCTGAGGAGGTGTGGTCTGGACGAGTAGGTGGTTAGGCAAGCTGAAGAGTGGCTAAGCTGACAGACTCATGGGGTAATAATCAATGTGTAGATGGCTGGTGTAATAAGTGGGATCACCATTAGGGCTCACATTGTTTAATATTTTCATCTGCGACCTGAATGACGATGTGAAGCATCACCTGCAGATGTGCTGAAGATACTTTTAATTAAGCACACTGACTGGCAGGATGTGACAGAGCAGAGATACCTTTAGAAACATGAAGACTGGCTCAGCAAAGCCCTCAGAAGGTCAGCAAGGTACAAGGCTCTGCAGCTGGGGTGGAATAACCCTGTGCGTTTGTAGAGGTTAGGAGGTGGCAGGCTGAGGTCCAGTTGAAAAGGAGCTGGAGTTCTTGTGGCTGCCACATTGAATTGTGGTTCTTGTGGCTGCCACATTGAATATGGAAACCGAGCTGTGGTGAGAGGAGCATGGCCAGCACATTGAGGGAGTCATTATTCATTTCTCTTGGCACTGGTGTGAAGCCACACCTGGAATATTGCATCCCATTCTGGGGGGGCATCTCCAGCAGAGATGCTGCTGGGCTGGCGGGCATGGAGTGAGGAGGGCTAGCACAGACAGGTGGAGCTGGGCTTGCTTAGTCTGACAGAGGCTACAGAGTGGCTAAGTGACAACATAAAACATATGAAACTATTTGATGGTAGTGACAGATTGTAAAACAAGGGGTAACAGTTGTTTTGTTGCTTTGTAACTTCAGGCAGAACGTTAGGAAAACCTTTTTTGTTTCAGGATCTGGTGTAGCGCTGGAACAGGTTGCCCAGAGAGGTCACAGGTTCTCTTTCTCTGGAATTTTTGCCAACATACAGAAAATTACCTATAGGGCTATTACACGAGTTACAGTGTGAGTGATGGAGGTAATAACCATTTAAGGTACATATGGAAAGAACTGATTTCACATTATTATTTCCTGTCTTTGTTAGTGAATATTTGCTTAGAAATGGCATTTCTGCTCAGTAGATGAATTGCAGCTGTAAGTGGAATATCTTTTCTTTGATCAAAATCCACATCCGTTAGTCAGGATAGGTGCTCCTGAGCAAATCAAAGCTGACATTTTGTTTAATACTTCCTTTTTTCAACAGTCAAATAAGCACAATTTCATTATTCCTATTGCATCTGTGATACTAGGACTCTATTCTCTAACCTTTAACTGTACCAAAATGAAAAGGTACAACATTTCTTTCAAGGAAGCATAGAGCCGTCTCAGATGTTTCCATTAACTCTGACATTTATTTTTAAAACTGTCCTTAAGCTAAATAAAGTTTCTACATTTTCTGTGACGTTATCTGAATGACTTTGTGTTTCTATTTAAAGGTACAGAAAATGTGGTGATTATATTGTAGTGGGAGAATGAATCTTTTAACCTGTCAAAGCATTTCTTTAAGGGTGATAGAATTTTGTATCTGGTAGCTTATTTACTTTGTATCATTTCCTTTGTCTACATTGAGAAAGACAAAGGTTATGACAACATGACAACTGTCAGGAGAGACCTTTGCTGCACAGATTTGTACGATGTGTGAACTCTGTTCAACGTAGGTCATGTGCAGGTGAAGCCTGAGTTATAGCTGCCTAAACTTTTCAACAGAAAGTCTGCCTGCAGGACACTCAACCACTTTAGTTAAGATGCTTTTCCTGCTTCTTTCAGAGAAGTGTTTTGGGATGGTAAGACAAAGTCTGAGAGGCTGTGTGCACTTCCCTCTGTAGAACAGCCAACCTTATTGGGGAAGCCATTTCTGTCCAACAATTTCTGTTCAACCACAGAAACTATTTTTGGATTCCTGAAGTTTAGTATGTCTGAGCTGTAGCAAGGCACATTTCCATCCCTGAAGAGGAAAAAAGACATTTGTGAATTGATTGTCTGGCTTGCATTGTGGAGCATTTGACAAAAGCAAGGACACTTGAAACCTTCTCTTTCAGGTTGTACATCTCACCTTGTATTTTTGACATCCTGTGGGTTGCTAGTATCCAGGGGAAACAGGGATAAAACAAAAGATGTTTAGTGCAGTGAGAAGTCAGTCAAGACACATAGAAGAGTCCAGTCTTCCTGCATTCCTGTATCACTTGAGGGACAGGTCATGTAGGAGCTGTACGTCTAGAAAACAGAAGGAAACACTGCACTTGTAACTCAAAGCTTTGTTGAGAGGATCTTAGCTCAAGGAAAGCTGGGGATTCCCTGTAACTATGAAGTTTCCCATGGCAATCCTTATGTTCTGGATATAAATAACAAGAAACAACTCTTTTCAAGTGAATGCAATTTGCTGGCCTTTCTTAAGTCTACCAAATGTCTTGTGTCTTTACAGGAAGAACGAGAGGCACAGGCTAAAGCTGACAAAATTAAACTTGCATTGGAGAAACTGAAGGAAGCCAAAGTTAAAAAGGTGAGCCTTAGAATAATGAAATGTTACCACAAGAGCTATCATGGCTGTTACCGTTATTCTCAATAAAGTTCTTACTAAAACATCAGACTTTTTCATATTTTGTCTTTAACTTGAGACATCAAAAATATTCTGCGGAGCTGTCTTGCCATCTGCCAGTATGGGAGTATCTGTGAGAACGTTACCACTGAGGGACTTACTTCTAAGAGGACCAAGAAGGTTCTTCTACCTTCCCCCCTCTCCTCCCCAAGTGTTGGGGCAAAGCCCATTGTCCTGACAGATTGCATTAGAGAATGTGGAAGGTACATAAAAACATTGCTTACTTGTTCTGTGCTAATTCCAGAAGTATTCAGTTTTACTTCTAGAGTGGATACAGATTTAGCTAATCCTGGTTGAATTAGTGAGAGTCTTCTTGTCAAGTCCTCTCATGGCAGTGCAATAGCATACAAAGATAAAAGAAATTTTACACCAGTAAAAAAAATAGAAGGATCCCAGCCTGTGTCTGAACAGTGCTGCAGCGTGTCATGTAAATATGCCCACTCATCCCAAGTTAGTGTTCCAGCTGAGCTCAACAAAAGCTACAGATGTTCAGTAACTTAGAAAATGGATGTAAGAACTTTCCTTACAATATATTTGCAGTTCTTCATAATATTTCACTTTGGCATTTTCTTGTGTTGCTCCTCTCTGAAAAGGTGCACGCAATTTCTCATTTAACAAATAGTTCACAATAGGAAGGAATAATAACTGTCTTTCTGGTTAATTTGGTCAATGTAAGTAACTCATCTATTTGCTTTTTATCGATTTCAGGTTAGTCTGGCATGGCAAGATACCTCCATTCTTTTTCTCATTTAAAACTAAACAACACCTTTCCATATTTCTACCCTTCATTTAGGATACAGTCTTTTTGTATTGGTTTCCCTATCAAGCACTTTCCTTGATTGGGTATCTAGTAGATTTAGAGAAGAGATTAGCTTCTGCTTTTCTCCATAGGAATTTCACCTTTTCTGAAATAATGTACAGGATAAAGCCCAAATTCCTTTTCTGAGAAAAGGTCTTTATTTTGGTGGCAATGTAATGTCACAGCTTCCAATATGTTTTATTCCCTCAATTTACTGTGGGACAGAGTGCTTTTGAATCAGTAATAACCTTCAGCCTTAATTTTTCTTATCTGCATTAGCAGATTCAGGTTAGACCTTTACTTGCTTCTGAAATTAACTGCCTCTTCTGTGACTCTGTCCTCAGCTTGTTGTGAAGGTGCACATGTATGATAACAGCACAAAGTCCATAATGGTGGATGAGCGCCAGGTTACACGGGATGTTTTAGACAATCTCTTTGAGAAAACTCATTGTGACTGCAACGTGGACTGGTGTCTATATGAAATGTACCCAGAGCTGCAAATTGGTAAGTGGCCTAGCAGCAGGGATGTTTGGGGATGTGTAACAAATAGATACAGTGCATTCTATGTTACTGGTAGTCTTGAAACACAATTAATGTAATTTCTCCTGTCCACGCATCCAGTGACATTAAACATCCCAGTCTAGAAGCTGAGGGATGCTGCAGGAATGTACTTGGGCATCCTTGCTGTGGAATCAGTGCTTTCAGTTGTCAGTGGTGGAAGCTGTCGTAGGCACCTTGCTCGCCACCATTTCCGTTATTCAGTTTTATGTAATGTGAAGGGGCCACATTAATTTTATTATATTTGCCAAGGCACTGACAGACCCGAACACAAAAGTACTCAGTTCTACTCTTTGAAGAGAGGATGCAGTGCTGAAGTGCTGTCAGCAGGCTGTTACATACCAGCCAAACAAATGCAGTGATTAAACAAGACTGTCTGAGAATTATTTCAGTCTTTTGTAATGCGTTTCACTTGTGGTGGTGGTTTTCTTAAGCAAAGCTGTGAACAGGATATTTTTCTTCAGCAGGACTGCAGCTCTGCTGGTGGTTCCATATGACTTTAGGAAGTAACTAGCCCTCCAGGTCCCTAGGAAACAGCTGTGCAAAACTTGTGCATTTTTTGTTACAACTTAATAAGTTTTGTTTCAAAAAGACTTTAAGGCTTAATTAAGGACAGAGTATTCTCTCATTATACGTTAATTCAGAACCTTTTTATTGTCCAGGCTGCAGAGGTATTCACAGCACAAGAAGAAGATTGCCCCAACTTTCTTTCAGGGTAGCATTTGACCTACAGAAACTGGAAAATGTCAAACAGTCTTTAGCATTCTCAGTTTACCAACTCACAACAGAAATGCAAATATGCGCAAAATTAAATATCAATATTGCACTTAAAAAGAGCCCCAGGAGTAATTGTCCTGCTAAACTAAAACAAAGAAATGTAAAAATAGCTGGAAAAATCCTGACTGCTCATAAGCAAAGGAGATATTCATCTGCTTGTAAGAACAGCGGAGAAAGTAACTGCCAATCTGTTCTTTCTACTCCATTAAGATGATACATGAAGCAATATTGCCACGTTCTTTTGTACCAGCTTATCTTAACTGGAATTGTCATTAGACCCTAGAGATGTCACAAATGTCACTTTGAATAGTTTTAGTGTTTTGTTGTCTTCAAAAGTTGCTCTCTCTGGTCTGGTGTGACCTGGACAATCATGTCTGAGTGTTAGGATGACAGCACTTATCTCGATACATATATTTTTATAGCTATATTATTATACATACATTTTGAATTTTAAAAAGAATGTTCTTGGATTTCTTCGTATTCTGAATAGACTTTTTTAATTCACCATCACACAATTAAAACCAGAGGTATCAGGGAGAGCATGTGTTACAAATATTGGAGTTAATGGATTTTTTATATTTATTTTTTTTTTAAGTAAAAATCAGTTAAGTAAAAATCAGTTGTGTTACTTTAGTCTCAACTAAATCTGGGTGCTTTGCACTGTATTAATATAGCAAAGAATTGTTCTTGTAATGAGTAAAAACTGTTTCAGAACTGAGGACAGAAGAAGAGTAGAAAAGGAAGTAAATCAGTTGTTTCAGGAAGAAAAGTCTGAAAACTCCTGATGCAGAGGCCTCTCACCAGGTCCAATGAGCTGGGGATGGAGCCTTTTTGTTTGCAGAAAGGAATTTTGATATGGATGCAAGGGTACATGTTCTTTTGTCTGCTTCCAGTGCACAGCGATGTGCAGTTCATTTTGTTCAGAATCATAACAATGTGAAATATTCTTAATTCCTGTCAGATTATTTCTTGGTAGTTCTAAATAGCTCTATTACAGGGGAGTTTTAGGTTAGATGTTAGGAAGAACTTCTTCACTGAAAGGGTTGTGAGGCATTGGAACAGGCTGCCCAGGGAAGTGGTGGAGTCACCATCCCTGGAAGTCTTCAAAAGACGCTTAGATGTAGAGCTTAGGGATATGGTTTAGTGGAGGGCTGTTAGCGTTAGGTTGGAGGTTGGACTCGATGACCTTGAGGTCTCTTCCAACCTAGAAAATTCTGTGATTCTGTGATTACTATCAGCATGCCTAGGATACAGGCTTTCTGGCCCTTTATCTTTCTGCTTGCTTTCCATGTTAGAATTCAAAATAATAAAATCACATTTAAGAAACAAATCTAAGCAACAAATATTTTAGTCTGATCTGATATTCCAGAAAGTCAAAGTTATTATCTCCTCTTACAGTAGGCCAATCTAGGCCATTGAAAAATATGATCATCAAAGACCACTGAAATTGGGGTACAACTGTTCCCAGGGAACTCAAATTTGAAAATCAGAGCTGGTTGCATTCCTCACCCAGATGCTAAATTTGTAGAAAACTGCATTTTGGGGCCTTCCAAAATTATCTGTCAAATTGTGCTGAATTCCGTTTCCTTCTAAAGGGGATTTATGTGTCTGTTCAGCTGCTTTATATGAGTGAAACCCCAGAAGGGAGAGATCAAAAGTTACCTAACCTCAGAATAACTTGGTGGCTTTTCTGGGTGGAGGTTCTGGGTTCAGATCAGATTAGGAAGGGAGAGAGCTGACAGTAGGTCTCCCATCTCTCTGGTGGGTTTAACTGCTTAGATGCTGAGTGAAACAGTAGATTTTCACATCAGTTCATAATCTGTCTTCCTACTTCCTTTGTTTTGCCATTTCTGTTTTTAAGTATTTGCCTAAAACTAAACATTTTATTCTCAGTGCATAGAATTCTTCCTGCTGACAAAGAGTAGTTTTTCATTTGTTTCAGTAAGTGAAATGACAAGGATATATTTTTTTTTCCCAATTCAGTAGTCACAGTGAAAATATATCCCCAGTGATACTGCAAACTGTAAAAAATAAAAGCAATCAAAACAAGAAAGGCATTGAGAAACATGGGTGTAACCATCCACTCCTAGTGGGTCACTGGTTCCAGCCTTTGGTCAACAGCACCGAGATTCAGGAGGACTCTAAGGGTGTGCCTGATCTACATAAGGCATCTTCTGTAGCTGATTTGAACTTCAACATGACACTATTTTCATGTGGTTTTGCTCCCTTCTGTGTAAAGGAAAAGAGTGCTGGGCTCTCGAGTTCTGAATGAACATCAACTAATGATTACATTCCGACAGAGGAATTTCTGCAGCCTCAGGAGAGGGGAGAGTTTGTGTGTCTTACATTACCTTTTTTGTCTCTCCAGAAAGGTTTTTTGAAGACCATGAAAATGTTGTTGAAGTGTTATCAGACTGGACTCGAGACACTGAGAATAAGATTCTATTTTTGGAAAAACGTGAAAAATATGCTTTATTTAAAAATCCCCAGGTAAGCTGACGTGGTAGTTGGATAATTATGTCATTTTATCTGTGCAGTGCCTATTACATTTTAAATTTGCTTTCAGCTCTGTCAGCTCTAAATTAGGGAAAGCGAACCTCATGTTTTCAAGGAAAAAAATGTTGAATGCAAGGATTTGAAACCCAGTGCTTTCTGTTCTGTGCTGATACTACAGTAAAATCATGCCTGCAGTATATGTGAAACCTCATAAAAAGTATGCTGAGTACTAAAAGTTTATCTGTATTTCATTTAGACTGGGAAGGGGAACTGGAGAAACAGTAACCTTCTGTGTATACTAACTTTGTAAAACGAGGATCTGTACACTGAGCTGCATTATATTATTTCCCATAGGTGTATTCACGAATCATTTCTTTCTTGTAATATGTGGTTGAAACCATGTTTACAAATACCGTACTAGATACAAGTGGTGGATTCTGGAGCACTAGGTCTTTTCCCCTTGCCTGTTAGTTCATTGAGCACCTGGTTTGATCCTGAGGGTAGCAAGAGAAAAACGAGCAATTCAGCATTGCTGAAAAAATGAGTCAAATATATACTTAGGAAGTATTTTTTTAGAATGAGCCAATGTTTCAAGTAAAACCTGCAGAGAGGAAATTTCCTTCACTGACATAACAAGTACCCACAGTCAGGGAAAGAAAACTTACCCTGCAGTGTACGTGGTTGAATGTTGATTTTTAATATGGAACAGCAAAGCCAAGTTTGGAAGTAAAACATACATGATGGCTCAAGATGGCATACTTACCCATGCACGTAAACATACTTAACAGCAGAGGTAAAATTGTACCTTTGCCTTGTACACTAGTAGCGTTGTTTGCTGTGGCTTAGGGCAGGGTCTTCTGGGAAAAGAAGATTCATTCCTTTTGATGAAGATTCTAGGTATTTTGGTAGCAATGACCTTTAGAAATAAACATGACCTAACCCAAGAACAGAGTAAGAGTCTAACTCTGTCCTCCCTGTCGGGGCACACTGAGCTTGACCTGGACATGTGTGTAGTCCTTGACCTCTGCACCTCTGTGATAAGCTGTAAGATGAACAGCCTATGGAAATTGGATCAGTTGTAGCTATCACACTATTGGAGTATTTTGACAGTAATAAAGGCTAACCATCTGCCAGGCTCAGTAAATTCAAACACTGTGGGACAGGCAGAATAGTACAGGCATACAGAAATACAAAATAGTTCATTTGGAAGGGACTATCAGAGATCTTCTAGTCCATCTGTCTGACCATTTCAGAGCTAACCAAAAGTTAAGCCATATTATTGAGGAAACCAAAAATTGAGCCATATTATTGAGGACATTGTACACAAGTCTCTTGAACACTTATTATATGATTATGTTTGGTATGTAATCTGGAGTGAATCCCTGGAATGGTAAACCAAGCAGAAAATGCTCAGTTGCTGGTGAACAGATATGATAGATGATTACGTAGCAAACTACTTAAGGAAATTATGATATAATTTTTATATCATCTTTTTTATATTTATTTGTTTATGACCAGTGGTAATGCATTAGCAGCAGGATTCCTTATTCCTTGTGGTGTTCTTATTTAGTGTTCTTTCTGTCAGAGATTACCTGTGAAGATCTGTAACTTGCAGTATTTTCCTGTAAAAAAGAGACAAATTCCAAATGCAGCCAAATGCCTACAGTTTATTCTTAGATGAAATAGTGATACTATCTTTTAATTACAGATGTTTGATACAATGAAAGTATTTTAAAAATCAAATAACTAAACTGTCCAGAGGCATCACTAAAACATGCAGACCTCTGGAGAATATCTGTGACCTGTGCTAGTATTCATTGTTTCTTTCTGTGAACTGGTCACATATCTGTTATAGATTAAAAAACAATTAAATAAACATATTTCCTTTTCTAAGGAGGAATTGAAGTTTGCAGGGCTTATCCACTAGGACAGGGTTTACCTATGCTAGCAAAGTACTGCCTAGCTAATGCCATTGGCTGTTTTTAAAGACTGTGTCATTGTTGTCATGCTGTCTTCTCTAATATTTATCTGCAGCTTTGTTCCTTAGAACATTATTTGAAGTCTTTGGAACACAATTTGGAAAAAGCATTTTGCAAAATACTCAGGTCTCCCCCCTTGTTCACCAAAACAGGCACACTTTTGCTCTTTCCTCACAGAGAAATCAGAGTGAGAGACTGTTCTGTGAATGGCCTCGGTGAGTCATCTGGAGAGACAGCATCATGAGTCCATGACTAAAGAATGAAACAAAAATGCATACTAGTACGTGTACAGATAAAGACAGCCTTTATAATAGAGGAAGTGTGATGCATTGCCATGCAGTTGAGTGATGCTGTGAGTGATGCTGTGCTTGACTTTTGAAAGGGAAGTTTGTCAGGTCTCAATGCTTTTTTTTCAAAAAGTTCAAGGAATAATCCCCAGCTAATAGAAACTCTCATGTAGGAATGTAGGAAATATTTTTGCTTCACCTAAACAAGGTTATTTGTAAGGGGCAGCTGAATCTAAACTGCTGACTATTAAGTGTTGGCCACACCCTTAGACCATTGCATTTGTTTTTTTGGCCTCTTAGCAGTGGCAAAATCCACTGCTTACATGGATTTTGTTTACCTGTGTTTCTCTGTTGCTGATAAAAACAGCCACAAAAATTTCAAGTGGTCCAGGTGATCAGGTGATACCACAGGACGATTTGGGAAACTAATTGAAATCTGGGTTCAGTAAGTGCTTCATGCTTCTGCGCTCTCATTGACAAGCCAAAAGCAAAAGCTTTGTCCTCCAATGGAGAACCCATATGCAGAATTGACTCTTTTTTTCTCCCTAAAAGCAAGAATACTAAGCAGCAGAAGAAGGTGGAGTAAGAACTTGTGGTGTCTTTCATAATGGGACATCTATAATGGGTTTCACTCTTGAATATTTATTTTGAAGTCAGTGAAACTGGGCTGGTATCCACCAGGTGACATTTCTTGTTTTAACCACTTCGGCCAGGCTTTATGAACCATGTATTTGGTTCTTATTTTGTTCCCTCCACTGTTACTGTGTGAAGGAAACAGACGGGTGGTAGGGAACCTGACTGTTCAGTATGCTGGCAAAGGCACAGGGAAAAAGAAGTGAGAAAAGGGAAGTGCTTTTCACTGTGCTCCCAGTGTTCAGTAATCTTAATTTCTTTCTCTGTTGGTGTATCTTAGAGGATGGTATAATTTCAAGCTGAAGATGTTACTTGGATAAATATTTTTTTTCTTTTTCTATCTTGGGACAGTATCACAAACAGCCTTTATATACAGTTTAAATGTTTTACAGGCAAATTTAATCAGCCTATTAAGTGCTTTGTTGTTAGCTGCATAAGCTCCTTGCTTATGCACGTCTTTCATTTTTTCCACGTTCCCCCCTCCTAAAACACTTTAAAATTATCATCCTCAAGGCATGAAAAGTAAACTGCAGCAATTTCTTCAAATACTATAAAACTGAGGAAGCAGAGATCAAAAACATTTTTTTCAAAAAAAGCTTTGCCTTTATTTTCTTTATCTTCATTTGTGGTCTCCAGAGCAATTATAAGTATCTTGTAATATTTTTAATGTGCATTTTTTTAGGGGACACATCATGATATGGTTTGCAGATATGACCGCATTCTGGTGTGTTTGCTTTTGTTTTGTTTTGTTTTTCTGCACAAACTATGCTGCATTCTGTACACAGTTGAAATGGGATGCATGTAGCACGTGGGCGTGAGCTGGCCAGGTTTTGATTCATTCCAGGTGCAGTTTAAATGGGGGTAATCAGGCAGTTCTTTGCACGAAGAAGATAAACTCACATCTATCTCACTGCACAGCATTTGGTCTGCACTGTTATGGACTTTGCAAGTCTTCTGGAAAAACAGTTTCAGGAGAATGAAAGCAAAAATGCAATCTAAGCAGAAGTGAAAGCCAAAGGAGGATGCTGCCTTGAAAACCTATTTTTGCTATGTACTGGGAAGTAGCTGTTGCATTCCCACTTAAATGGAGACATTGCCACTGTCCTGCATGAGTACAGGGAGAAATGCAGGCATAACATCTCTTAAAGCTGTCATACCTACGTGCCAAAACTGCCACTGTGGCTCTGCATTAATCTGACCCAGGCAAAATGGCATGGGAGAGAGCACTGGCTTTGTGTTAGCTTCAGCCAGTCTGGGGTGTGAAGGCGTGGGGAAAAATTCAACAGAAACACTCGGCTGCTCGCTTCTGCTGCAAACATTAGGAAAAAATTCTGTACTACGAGGGTGGTCAAACACTGGAAGAGGCTTCTTAAAGAAGTGGTTGATGCCCCATCAGATGCTGACAGTGTTCAAGAGATGTTTGGATTAATGCCGTCAATAACATGCTTTGGTTTTTGGTTAGCCCTGAAGTGGTCAGGCAGTTAGACTTGATGGTCTTTGAAAGTCCCTTCCAGCTGAACCATTCGATTTTAAACAGCCCAAACAGAATAAACAAAGCAAACCCAATGACAGAGTGTGCCAGCATACTTCGGTTTGTTAAAATAATCCTTTGTGTTTGCTTTCTTATGTTATCATCATAAGAGGATGAATCTGTCCTGTTAAGTAGGCTCAGCTCTCTATCAAGAGAAAGACATTGTCTTTTGAAGTAAAAAATAGTTCATTCTCAAATCTGTAGACATATGCTGAGAGCTGCCCTGCAGCCACACACATCTTGTCCCATTAAAGACCTGACATCCCAAACCAAACATGCTTTTCCCAGTGGTGTTCTCAGCCCCACAAGATCTTGCCTTTTATCATGACCTTTGACTACTGGACTTGGAATGACCTCTCTTGGACACATGTGGTTGCCTCCCATAGGATGAATGCTTCTGATAAAAACAGGAGACCACACAGTGATAAAACAAGTACAGTGTTCAGTCTGCTCCCCAGGTCTTCAGCCACTGACAAATAATAAGCACCGCAATAATCCCACATTTCAGGGCGGAGATGTAAAGGAGGTAATCAGTAATAAATGAAATGTGTGCTGACAGGTGAAAGATGACAGTGTACGTCTGCGTAAATGTGGTTTAGGTGACAGAGCCCTGCTTCCCTAATGAACAAGCTGCCTTGTGAGAGATCCAGCATGGATATCATTAGAAACTTTCTCTCTTTACCATTGATTATGTCAGCACAGGGTGGTCTGTGTTTCTTCTAAATAAATGCCAGATGCCTGCATGTGATTCAGCTGTAATCAGAGGAGCTTTGTTTTCTTACTATCAGTGCACTGAAGACTGACTGAGACAGATGAATGCTCTCCCCACCCATAGTAAAGTTGATGACTCGAGGCCTTGTTGAGACAGTGACAAGGTGCAGTTACCTTGATAAATCGTCCCTGTGTATGGTAGGGGTTGTACGATGTCTTTATAATGACCTGAAGAAAGAGGTTTTCAGCTCGCAAGTCTCTCCACTTTCCATACCCACCCCAAAGTCTGGAGGCCCAACCCAGCCTCACAGTGCCCTCTGAGGTTTCTCTTCATACCTTCCTCAATACAAAACTGTGTGTGCCAGCATCAAGCCAGCAGTGCTATGGTAAGACCCTGTCTGTCAGAGAGCTCTTGCACATGTACAGAGGACTTGGCTGCAGCAGCTCCCAACAGTATCTTTCTTCCAGTAGGTTTTGGACATCATAGGCAAGGCATTTTTTTTAATTTTTTTTTCTGCTGGTGTCTTCTGATGTAGTCATGCAGCTGTGGTCCAAAATATGCTTGCTTACCTTCGTCCATGGATTCAAAATGTGCCTAGGTAGTCTGGAGCCATATAAGTGCTACTTCATAACCTACAGAAAAAAATGGAGCTGTATTTCCTAGACTAACTCAATATGAGTGTTCAAGTTTCTTTTCTGATGTTCATACCACAGACATCAGCATAGGCCAAATTGCAACATGGCTGTGGTTTTGATGTCCCCTGCCTGACTTAATGTGAACATTTAATAAAGCATTTTTTTAAGAACTGCCTTTGAGATCATCCACACCTCTTCCTCTCCTGGTGCCCCTCCAAAAGCCATCTGCTATGAGGCTTGCTTTCTGGCAGACCGTTCTTCACAGCACTGCTTGAAAAAGAAGATGTGGTTGTTTGAAAAGGCAGATAAATCTTGTTGCTGTAAACATGTTATGATGGTAGGGTAGGTTTGCTACTTGTCTGTGTATTTCTTATTGTGTAGGAACAGCATGTTCCTTCATGTATATGTTTCTCCTTTGTTTTTCAGTAACGCTTTGCATTTGTGTTGTAGTTTACTCTTTGTTGATTTCTAGCCATGTAAATACATGGCCACATTCTCATAATCTTGAGACGTGTATCTCACTGAAAAAATGGTGGGGAGAGAAAAGAAGTCTGACAGATTCTTGGTTGTTCAGCAGTTCTATATTGCTGCAGAATTACAAAGTTAGGAGTAATTTTTAAACAGATAACTTAAAAAAATAAATAAAATAAAAATATGCCCTTTGTCCTGCAAACTTAACTTTTTGATTATTTTCAGGGAAATCAGTAAGGCTATCACATGCATGAGGTGATTTTCAAATCCAAGCTCCTGTTCTTTCTGTACTTTTGTTTAGAAGGTGACAAAACACAAGCACTTTGAGTGTTATCATTCTGACTTCAGGCCCATGGATCCAGGTTTTGCTTGATGGATGGCTTAACTCCATGATCCATCTGCCTGCTTCATTCACAACTACCCCACCATCTGCAGGCAGCCAGGGGCTCTGCCATGCTTGCTGTTGAGCAAAGCCACTGGATGTGCTGTGGCATGCAAAGCCTAGCATTCTCCAGAGCTACCTTCCCAAAGCTTGAAGTTCTGCCTTGTACAACGCAATTGGATGCAAAATTATTCTGCTACTTACCAGTGGGTGAATTTATTTTTGCTGGTAACTGTGCTGTGCTTCCTTGTTTGCAGGGGCAGGATGGCACTGGGTCCTCTGAGGGCAGCTGCAGCTTCATGTAGCCACTGTCACAGAGGTGGAGGGCTAGTTTCAAAGTATAGGCTTGTGTTTCAGTGGTCTGGAGAGCTTGTGCCAAGATAACATGATAATCATTACGTACGCTGTTTTCTTGTTGATTATTGAATACCTTTTCCATTGTTTCAAAAACCCTGCAGGACATGAGCAGGGGGATTAGAAGTGGAAAGTAGTAATTTTTGAGAAACGCTTTGCATATGACCACTGGTATTAAAAATGAAGAACAGAGTCTATTGAGTGCTAGATATGAAGATATGAAGCATGAAAATTATCAAATTGGGTTGTTAGGAAAAATGCTTTCTAGCCTTTTGGTGTTGCATTTTCTTCATCTTATATCATCATGCAAAATATTATGTTCTCTGCTACCATAATATTATAGGAAACGGTGAAAATGGGAATGATAAAATCAAACCCATTGATCCAGAGAAACAGCCAAAGGTGTTTTTAAATTTTGGGAGGCTGTAAATACATAGCCAAAAGTAATTTTGAATTACTTTTCTATTATATTCGAAATGAAGAATCAAAACTCATCAGTAAGCAAAGGTGACAGAGGTTTTCTATAAGAATTCATATGCAACTGCTTCCTACATTTGTTAGCATGTATACTCAGTATCAGAAGACTGAATAACAATTGAATGAGTTTGTAGTGATCTACTTGTTGTATTGCTATCTTTATAAACAACGTCCATTTCTTTTGTGTCTTAATCAGAATTTCTACCTGGCAAACAAAGGGAAGAATGAAAGCAAAGAAATGAACGATAAAAACAAGGAGGCCTTACTGGAGGTAAGCCAGCTTTCTAGGTTGAAGTTGTAACTGTCACCAAAACTCTGCCACCGTCTGCATCTGCTCTGTAACAACAGGGTTCAGTTCTTTGTGGGCAGAAGTGCAACAACAGGAAGTTCTGTGATGGTTGCTAACAGCAGCTTTGTGTCTAAGGTTTAACATTTGGCTTTTCCTCTGCATCTGCTGCTCACCACTAAAAATGCAGGGTTTGTACCCTATCAGAAATTAAATGATGGAGAATGGGTTTATTGTTACAGACCGCAATGCAATGAAATGTTCGTGCTTAGCGTTTCTACAAAGGGTAATAACAAGTTACCAATCAAGGCAATGTTGTGCAAACACAAATATAAGAAACAATTGTGCCACACCCTTAGGTCAGCTTTTGTGACTTTGTATTAGGAAGACTGATCAGTAGCAAACAATTCTATTTTGTGTTAGAAACTTTCTCACTACCTCAAATCGTTAGCTGTACTGCAACAGAAAAAGAACCTTTGCACTTTTTCAGGAAGTCTGTGTAGCCTCTTGCCTTTCCTGCTAAAGTTTTACTTCAGCTGTATGATTTGTGAGAGAAAAATCCAGAGTTATGTTGAAGTTTTGTGAAAGATTATCACGGTTTTCCTGGAAAGCATTTTGGTAAAAGATCAGGAAAGGAATACCTTTCTTGGGTGCCTGAGGATTTCTATTTTAAAATCACTGCATCATCACAAAGGCAATAGATGTTAACCAGAAGTCCTGGTAAAATCTGAACCAAAATATTAAGTGTACAAGAGTGTTGGCATTAAAAATTGCCCATCACCAGGCCCTTCAAGCAAACAGTGAAGTATATTTGTTTAAAGAGTGTTGCAAATGCTATCATGTATTTAGAAGTGAAAGTGATGATTAAGGGGGATTTTTCTTCTAAGCGATCTCTAAAGATTCTCTCTACAGAACCTATACATACAGCAACAGAGAAAAAGCAACAGCAGCAATATCAAGCATTCTGTTTTATTGCCTTCATTGGGTAAATCTATATCTAATTAAAACTTTTTGTATTTTTTTTTTCCCTTGACCCTTTAGAGAATGGAGGGTTTGCAAGCCTTCTTTTCCAGTGTGAGCATCCAGCTTGCATGTCTGAATTACCACATTAGCTTGGAAAAGTTTCCTTTGCCTATCTAAGGTGTTTATCCCCCTGGTAACTGCATTCCTCATGTTAATATGTTTACTATCACAGGAAATGTCTTTATTTTTCAAGGGAGTATTTTTCTGCTATTTATTAGTAGGGATGTGCTTAAATCCATTTATTCTGAATTATATTATTTTTGTTGCACAGGAAAGCTTTTGTGGGGCATCTGTCATTGTGCCAGAGCTTGAAGGAGCCCTTTATTTAAAAGAAGATGGAAAAAAGTCCTGGAAGAGGCGTTATTTTCTTCTACGAGCTTCTGGAATTTATTATGTACCCAAAGGAAAAACCAAGGTCAGGAAGCCAAATAATACTTTTAGGAATAAAACAATTCATGGAGGTGAAAGTGAAGAACTCCCAAGGCGACATATTAAGAGCACTGCCTGCCATATATGAGAGTGTGGCTTTTTTGCTGGTTTTTGTTTGTTTGTTTTGCTTTTTAACTTTGTCTGCACCACTTGTGCAAATATTAGAATGTAGTCACTGAATCCTGTCACGTTTCCCTCCTTTTGATTTCCATGGAGAGATAAAAGCATTAAAGAAATTTCACTCCTCCGGAAATCAGTAGGGGGAAGAAAAACAGCACAGCATCTTTCAGTTGGTGTTATGTTGCTAAAGTACTTCACTGTTATATGGGTTCCCTGTGGAAGTATATTTAAAAAAAACTCTGAAGTAAACTAATTTCTGATCACAAAAAATGCACAATCTGACTTTGTTGAATGCTAACTTCCTGTGCCAATAACCAGCATGCAGAAATGGCATGGTTTTTTTCCTACAGGGATCTTCACCTAGAGAAAGTGTGGTGCTTTTAAAGTATTTTAAGACTACCCTTTGAGTAGAAAGAATTGAGACAGAAACATCCACCTGATAGAATCAAATGTACTGACATCTAGTATTGCATAATATTTAGAGTCTGAATTGCCAACACTGGAGAAGCAAAGTGGTCCTGGGTATGTTGCACAAGGGAACAGCTGGCTTCTCGTTTCCACTGTGATGAGGGAAAATGGTGGCTTCTGAAACTAATGTTTTTGGTGTTTGTGGTTTTTTTATATATATATTTTGAAAACCAATTCTGTTATCACATGCAGCTCTGCTAATGCTTCACAACTGAAAATTCTGATGTTGAGGATGGAGCTTTACTCTTATGATTTGTGTGGTGAAACGTAACTGTTTTGCTATTCCCTGACTAAATTTGCAAAGGAAGGAAAAAGAAAGATAGCTTCTAAAGAAAGTGTCACTGTTCCAGTGACCTGTGTTTATAACCAAATCTCAGTGAAATACAGACCTAGATTACCTTGCTACTTTTACAGCAATTTAATGTGACTTTACCTGACCCTGAGATAACAGTTTTCAGTTCTCCAGTCATCTAGCACAATCTTGTTAAGTGGAAGGCACTTAACGTAGAAAGAGTATAAGAATAATGAAATGAAAAGTCCATTTGGATACTTTCCTTGTATCTTGCCTCCAAGGATAGCCAGCAGCACAGTGCCTAAGCAGGGCATGCGTATACTTATAGATACCCAACCTTTTTTTCATCTTCCAGTGATGCCTGTTTTAGTGACTTTCCTTTATAGTACAGATGAGGAAAGTGCTTTCCTTTTCCAGATGATGAACTCCAAAAAAGCTGAGGACTGAGCCATACCTTCATCTTGGAACAGTTCTTTTATTTTAACACTTCATTGCTTGCTGATTGTTGCAGCCTTTCTACCACCTTGCCTATAACTGAGCCACTGTTAAAAACTGTACTCAGCCAGTCACTCACAGTGACTTAGGACCTTTACTCAAACTATCTAGGAAAAAGACACGGCTCTTTAAGAAAGTACCACAATCAACTGTTGCTCCTGGTTCTATAACAGCTTCAGCAAAAGGTTCCATATGTCCATGACTCAGCCATTGCATAGAGTATCAAGTCTGTTAGCCCAAATCAACGCTTAATGGTGATTTAAGTTAGTCACTGGACTTGCTATTGGAAGAGCTGAGGCTCAGGTACGTGTCTCTTTGTGGAAACAATAGTCTCTGTTAGGTGAGCAGCATGCATTTGAGAGTGCTAAACATCTGAAAACACTGCAACAGTATTTCATAGAGATTTTCAGTCAAAGCCCTTAAATTGGGAGAGTTCATCCCATGTCAAGGTGGTAAGAAGAGTGTGCAACTTGCTGTAGTCATTCAGTGTGGGTAAAGTGATCCCTTTCACTGAGGTACAGAAACAAACTATTGGTGGGCAATACTATCTGCTGCTGCTGCAGTTGGTTTGAAATTCATCATGTAATCGTGTTTTCATGTGTTACAAAAAAGCAAAGAAGTCTGGCATACCTTTTGCACTTCATGTTGGCTGTAAAATACAGGGCAAACCTATAAAAATACAGGGACATTTCCAGATGATTTTATACACATGCCTTTAGTGTGTTTTTTTGTTGTTGTTGTAGTTGTTGCTGAACAAACCAGACACCAGTCAGCACTATCATCTTCATTTCTTTCTTCAGTGTTACCCTAATTATACCATTCAGAAACGTGTTGTTAATGGAAAGGGCCACAAAACTGCAGAATTGGAATTGTAGATATAAATTTAAAATGTTTCTGTTAATGATGTTGTTTCATCTAGTCATATTAACATTGGAGAAATATTAGCAATAAGTGTCTTTGTGCCTTACATGAAAATTTGTTCTTTCTTAGAAGAAAATAAGAACTGCATTCATATTGGTTTTAATTGCCATGACCTGGTTCCTAAAGGGAAAGGAAACTCCTTATTATACTGCATATATTTGAGCATGTTTGGGAACTTGCAGTGTCAGAAGATCTTAGGTTCATATACTCAATGTCAAAATCCCTGAAATGAACTTCAGAAGAGATGGGGGAGAGAGAAGCCAGGTCTACATACCAAATGGAGTGTTTCCCCAAAAAATCTTAGTTGCAAACTCAGTTTATAAATGCAGTAACATAAATAAATCCAACTCAAGAGCATATTGTAGTGAAAGTAGCACTAAGAGTGAAAACAACCTAGAAGAACCATCATATGTGGAAATATAACCCCATTCTTAGAGGAAATGAGGGGTTGTTTTCATTTTTTTTGTTGTTTTGTTTTCACAATTTCCTGATATCTCAGTTTAACCAACAGTGACCATATGACATAGCCATTTCTGCATTTCCACTCAAAGGATTGCAAAAGGTATGCTTTGTATGCAGAATTCTTCACAAAAAAAAAAAAAAAAAAAAAAAAGCCTGCCAGTAACAGAAACCTTGTTACTTAAGCAACATACTGTGAATAAGTAAATGTTATGATAAACAGAACAGGAATGTTGCCAGGAAATTTGAGAAGATTCCAAGCAAAGCAGATGAAATGTGTGTTCATTTTCTGATGGGAGTTTACATTTGTTACATATATCAAAGAGAGTCAAGCTCCCAATTCAATTTAGAACCCCAGGCCATCATTTTCTAATCAGAATTGTAAGGGTGTGGTTGCAAGGCCTGTATCTTTTTACAAAAGTTATTTCTTACTATGGTCTCCTCCTTTTTTTTTTTTTTTTTTTTAAGCCATAAGTCAAAATCTCCACACAAAGCAATAAAGCATAACAAAACCAGAAAAACATCAAAATATTACACTGTTACATATTATTCCTGATCTGTACTGACATTCTTCCAAATGTTGAAGTATACACACTCTTCTTTCTGCAGTCAACTTTGTAACAGTTAAAAAAAGTAAAAAACATCAGCACTATACACTTGAAGATACTCCTTTATTGAGTCTCACATCAAAATTTAATTTGTTCTAACAATGCTGTGCTTGGTTTTTGTTTGTAGACATCCCGGGATTTGGCATGCTTCATTCAGTTTGAGAATATGAATGTTTATTACGGTTCTCAACACAAAGTGAAATATAAGGCACCTACAGATCACTGCTTTGTCCTAAAGGTAAGAGAAAATGTACAAGAAAAACATACAAGAAAAATAAGTTCTGCAATTATGATACACAAATTACTGTATATGCAAATGTATTTAAGTTTCAAGGTCCATGGACCCTTACGAGACACAATACCTCCTGCAAAATCATGTTTTTCTCTTCTTTATTTCATTCTTGATTAGCAACATACCTTGAGAATCTTCTGAGCTTACAAGACTGGTAGTCCTATGATGAATATCTACACTGTATCTATAAAGTTTTCTTCAGAACAAGGCTGAGTATGCTTCCAGTGACTCCTTAGGTGACTGGACACATCCAGACAAATGGCACACAAGGCAGCACTTTCATGTCTTTTTTTTTGTTTTTGCAGTGTAGTCATACCTGTTGAATAGTATGTTGATGCAAAATCTTGCCTGTATTGAGGCAAGACATTTTGTGCGGCATATTTTATTGCGCAACTAGTTGTGGCATGAGTGCAAAAGACACTGCTCACACAGTCATTAAATTCTTGTTATGGAAATACGTGTTGCACTGCTGCCACTCCAGGTAATGGCACTGCAGCTAGGCTGGGAATTCCACGTTTCTCTCAGGAAAGGAAAAGAATCCCGGGCTCTTCACATAGTTCAGGTAGCAGAAATGAAGCTTTGCGGCTTCAGTAGCTAGGCTCTATTTCCGATCTGTCTTTAATACAGGTTTTAGAATACAGTGGGATTACTGCGTACAAGAAAGACAGAAAATAATCTCTCTGATTCTTGTCTATTTAAAAGTCTGTGTTGTAAACAAGATATGAGAAAATGGTATTTTGCCATCTCAGTAAAAGGTACAGGAAACATTCACATCAGAGGTCACTTATAATACCACATTTCCAGCTGTAGCTGCACACTTACAGCACTCTTTTGTTCAGTTTCAAAATGTCTACTAGCCTAATTTACACATGGCCAAGCAGAAGTGGTTTATAGACTCTGACTTGTTTTCCGTAGCAGATGTAACTAATTAGCAGCGCTAAGAAGTTTTAATAGTAAAGTTCTCCATAAAATGCTTGATGGGGGGAAAGAAACTTCATTCTTTTTTTTTTTTTTAATAGAGATGATCCTTCTGAAATCAACAGGTGAGCATTATTTCTGAAAACTACAACTCTCAGTGGAAAAAAATAAAAAAAGGAAAAGAGAAGGTGATTTAAAAAAAGAAGGGGAAATAGATTTTCTAAATCATTGAGACCATATGTGTGTGTGTATATATCTACCTATCTCAGATCTTGTTACAAGGTCCAGTCCAAACCAAATGACTGGTCAGAGGAGTATCTGACTAATTTAATAACAATTATTCATTTTCTATTCAGATGAGAATAACAGCGTGATTTCTGAGGTGTATGTAGCAATGTATTTAACTGTTAACAATGAGTGGGAAAACTTTCTGGATTTATTCCCATCTTTTGTGAAAAGAGGTATAAATAAGAACTTATACAAAAAAAAAAGTCACCATTAGACTAAAATACTTGCTTTACTAGATGTGTGATGTTAGCACTGTACCCTCAACATGAGATGTGAAGAACAAGATCAAGAGCTCACTAGGGAAATTTTATATATAGTAGGCTTATAAATGTATGAAACATACTCAGCAAAAATGTTTTCTCTGATGCTTCTTAAATGTGTTTGTGGTATGCTAGGATAAACATCATGTTGATGAGATCATTATATCCAAGCAACCCTGCTTTGTGGTGAATAGATTATGTTACACTGATTGTTCTTCATTTTAATTCCCACAAGTCAGCATTTGGTAGATTCCTGACTCGCTCAGCTTCAGACTTGGCTTCTACTACCTTTTGCAGTGGCTGGAGTTGCCAAGGAAGAATAGGGAAGCTTTGGTATCTTCAAATCTTCTGTTGTTTATGGAAACCTCTCACTTTGAGTGGCTTTCTGAAGGTGACGCAGTGGAGATTTTGGTATTTCTTATAATGTCCATGCAGTAGTTCAAGTTCAATATATATTATTTTGAAGGCACGCAGCTGAGATGAGTGTCATATCCTTCCTCTTTTACCTTCAGTTGGAGTTGAGGTTGTAATACATCTTGAGATCTGTAGGCTAAGGAAAAGAACAAAGTTAAATGTTGGTTTCTCTGATTGGATGTTTGGTGGCACACAAGTGTGTGGAGAAGGATGTAAAGCCATTTATTACATTTAGTCACATTTTGTTCCTGCCTGTTTTCCAATGGATGACTCCCAGAAGAAAATATTTCTCTTGCTGGGAGACACTTGCTCAGAAATGTCAAAGGAAAACAAACCATCGTCCTTGAGATATTTCTCACCCTGTTGTATTTTGAGAATAAAGTCTGCAAGACGGAATGACAGTAATTCTACAGACAGGTGAAGTGAGCAAAAGGCAATAGATTTAACAGGTAAACATTTGTCTTCATTATCCTGGTAACCTGGTGCTTCTGGAGGAATGTGGATGCTCAACTCAGCTTTCTGAGCATCCTGAGGAGCTCCTTAGGAACGGAGGAACTGCTCCCTCAAAGTGGTGAGCAGTCATCAGCCAAGTTACTTGCTCTGCTGTGTTTCAAATGTTACAAAAGAAATTGCCCAGCTTAGAGGCAAAAGACCAGCTTGTACTTTACAGTGCAGGAGAAATACAGGGACTTAGCAGCTTCAGCAGTGTCTTGCTTCTGTGCTAGTCCTGCTGAATTTTAAAGCAGGCATAATTTCCCTGATTTGAGCACTGAGCTGAAAAACTCTCCTATTTACTTCAGACTCTACTTCTTAAATCAATTGACATCCTTACTTCAAGAACGGGGGAAATGCCTTTTGTTCCTTCAAAGGGCAGCAAATGGCCAGTGAGATGGTCTGATTTGGAGTTGAATGTGACTTCATCTTGAAGGAAACATCCTTTTTTTTCCTCCAGTCCCCATTTGAATGTTGAGCCCTCCAAACAATTAACTAGCCTAAAAACAGTAACATTTGTACCACCTACAAAGGTCCTGTCTCATATATTTCAGGGAGAAAAAACGCAGTATTCCTTTCTGCGAACTCCTAACCTGGTCATTTGCACATTTAGGGAAGGAAGAGCCTGCAAGAGATATTTTGAGAATGAGCAGGGCATTTCTGTCATTTTTGCATCTGTCTGCAAGGAATCATCAAGAGTTTGCAGGAAAGAGGAACCCTAGAATTATCGTTAACTGTAACCAACACTGGTGACTTGGTTTTAGCTAGAATGAGATCTCTCAGGTTGTCTTGACACTGCCCTGAACTATATGAGCTTTTGCCTCAATGTCTCTGGGACATTTCTTTGAACACTGCTTCACCCTGATCTTTCTAAATAGGATGAGGACTTTTTCTCCAGTTTCTTCTCTTAGGCTAACAGTCAGGTGAGGGGCTTGCAGGGACAGAGAGCCTGTGGTCTTAGTGCCTGCCCCAGCTAACACACAGAGCATGCATCCAATCACAAAGCCTATGAGCAGGCAGCTCCTTCTGCCCTGTTGTTTTGTTGGCTTTTTATTGTTTGGTTGGTTGGTTCTTAATCTAGCCATTTAATTTCAACTTCAGTGGTCACACCTGGGTTAATTAGCTGCTGCTGGCTTGGGTGCTGATGTTAGTGTAACAACAAGATCATACACATCGCGGATAGGTTGCTTTCATACTTAAGACAGAAGCCAGTGTAGGTTTTGCAGCCTGTGATGTTGGCAGCTGCACTTAGACGATGCATTTTGAAATCGGTCTTACAAGTGTTCTGGGCTGCAGGTCCATTCTGTAGGATGGTGTCTTTATGTACGTATATAGGTACACACTATAGCTAGAGTAGTGTGATGAGTTGTGAGTGTTCCTTGCCTACCGTTTTGTCCTGCCACACCAGCACCCTGTTGTATGTACTGTAGCTCAGATCTAAAATGGGGAGGTTTTTGCTTGCTCATTAATCATAACAAGATAACGAGGAAAAGAGCGGTGTGTCAAAACCAACTCAGAAGCACATCGCAGTGTCTGCCAGCAAAAGATAGGACACTTTGCTGAGCTTATCCAGGAGTTTCTTTTCAAGATGATTCAGGAGACAACTGCAGCAACTGAACAAAGCAGCTGCTTCCTCACATCAGCTCCTTTCAGGCAGGGGAAAGCCCAGCTGGGACCAACCGAAAAGAGCACAGCTGGCCCGGTGGTGTCAGAGCAGGGTCACCCTTAGCTGACCTGTGCAGCAAAACAGAACAGATGTGGCTGGGTCCAGACGATGAGAGAGAGTACAGCCTGGCACAGAGGCCCCAGTGGACTTGGTTTTCAGGAATCCTTAGGCTTTGGGGCAACACTAAAGCTTGAAAAACTGTGTTATTTCCCAGTAACTACTGGGGCTGTGGTGAGTTACAACCCTCTTAAATTGAATTGTTCTGTACTGGTGCTGAACAAGCCTTCCTCTCTCAAAGGAGGAACTTAAAAAACTCAAAACAAGAGAAAAGCCCCTCAACGTACTGAAAATAGAGCCCCTGAATAAAATAAGCACTTTGGGAGCATCTACTCCTGCAAGCATGCAGCTTCTTCCTATTTATTTCTCAGCCTAAAGGAAACACTTACAAAAATTTAAAGATTCCACCTTTAACTTTGAGATCAGATGAAATGGGTCTTTTCTTAGTAGACACCACTGTATGCAGAAAGGAGGAAAGGAAAGGGCAGCCACCTGAGAAGGAAAACCCTCCCTCAAACCTGCCTCTGCCAAGCTCAGGGCTGGCAGAGGAGGCAGGAGAGGGAGGGGAGCAGCACGGCTCCCCCCACCACCCTGCGGAGACTGCTGGCCTTTCCAAGGTGAGAAGCAGAGAGGAAAGAGAAATCTCTCTGCTTCACAGACAAAGTAATTTCTCATGCTGCACACAGCAAGTGTGCAAGTTGGAGCCATTTGGTTCCTCGCAGTATCCTTTGCATTTAAAAATGGCAATTTTTATACCTAGACTCCCTATAGGTCTTCTCTTTCACCGTCTACTACATTATGTGGGGAATGCCAGGGAAATGGATGAGACCTTTTGTGATTTGTTTCATATTCTGAAGCTAAAAGCTTCAGGAAAAAAAAAAAAAAAAAAAAAAAAAAAAAAGATTCCAGCATGAGGGAATGGCTCTTGCTAGCGACAGCTTTGGCTGCAGCGAGCAGAAATTCTGAACATAACATTTATTTTGTGCATTGTGTGTGTGTGTACGCTAGTCCAGGAGCTGTTTTTGTCATACCATGTTGAAAAATCTTTCAAAGCAGACAAATAGCAAGGTAATCTATATGCAAATTTGCTGGTTTAGTCAGTCTGATGTGCCTGTGACAAAGAGTGAATTTAATTATAGTTTATTGGTGCTGGTTTTGCTTGAGTAATCTGGAGGTAATGGTGCATAATGCTGAATTAATCTAGGATGAAAAAAATTGGTTTCCTGGGGATAAACTGAGACAAAGGCAAATCATCTATTTCCACAGCTGGGTACGTTTTCCTGTACAGTCTAAACAGCTAAGTTTTCCTGGTGTCATTTGGAAACTACCAAATTAAAAATAAATAAATAAATAAATAAATAGAATGATCCAAAGGACTTGGGAAGTAAATTTTCAGGAAGAATAGCTTCTGTTTGCAACAGTGGCATCATTCCAGCAGGTAATTTGATGTTTAGTCACTCCAGTGCTGATTCCCTCCTCCCTCACACCCAGCGTGCTCCGTCGCAGACTGAGTCACATGCGCCGTGCATTGAGCACAATGACAATTAAGAAGGTAGGAGGTGAACATTAGCAGTGGTGGAGACAGAAGACATGGAACAAATGGTCAGCACGGGAAGCAAGGAGACACAACAGAAAATCGTCTAGTTCTTCATGTGAAAATTTTGAACTGTTATGTGCGTGTGACTGCTTCAGATACTTCAGAGTAAAATTAATTGTTAGATAAAAAAGCAGGTTTTTTTTTAATTACAGATGACCCTCAGATACATGGAATTATAGTACACACACACAGTTTTGTAAGATAAATATATAAACAATGGGAAGAATAAGACCAGAGGAAGGACCGTGAGAAAAGGGATATAACAGGTTTTGATATTTTTATTTGCTGCATAAAGCAGTACTCTTTGGTTACAATGGCTACATGACGTTTTTAATGAACTAAAAATGTTGTCTCAGTCATTAGAGAAGTGGAAGTCAGAAGAATAATTTCCTTACAGCAGAGCAGTTACTCTTTTATTTTGCAAGTCACACAGGTCTTCAAAAGATCAGGTAAACCTGGTGATCTTAATGCAAGGAGTGTGTAACACCAGAAATAGGCCACATTTAACAGCAGACAGCAAATTTGAACCACTTAGCAGTGATTTTTGAAAGGGTGCTGCGTATTAATTCTACTTGCAGCCCTGGGAGTCAGATAAGTCTCAGATTTGCTGAGAATCTAGCTCAAGATAGCACAAGTTCATTGTCAGGAGATAAGCTATCAAATAACATTGACTATTTGGAGGAAATCTAGACAAAGCCAAGGCTTTTGATCCAAAGCTAGTTGCTGTTTTTATGCTTCTGGCTATTGTTTCTGCCTCAAAGACTGAGCAATGATCCATATATTTTGGCACAAGAAATCCAATGAGATGCCTGAATAACTTCACTTCACTTTTCATCTTCGGTGTTGGGAGAAGGTGAAGAAAAAGAACATTTTATTGGGATAATCTCTGATTTCATGCATACGCGACGTGATCGCGTTTAGTCATTTATTTTGGCACAAACCATAGAAACCACATCTTTCAGTTCCCATTTCTTCAGGTTTTCAGTATGTTCTATTTTTTTTCCCTTAGGCAAAGAGTTTACTTTATATCTGAAAATGTATCTGTGCACAAATACATTTTTTTAAACCTCTTCAGAAAATAAGCTTGTTATATTCAAGTGTTTCTGCTTTCTTTATCTCCAGGCAGTTGATACTTGTAGAAGAGACAGCGGGGTAGAGGAGAGTACCAGCTTCTGTTCCAAAGCTTTTCACTGCTTTCCTGGGGGGAACCTGGCACATCCTTTTGCAGCCTGACATTTGAGGTGCTCAGGCCTTAATAAGTGACTGGAGAGATGTCCAACACCTGGAAAAATCAGGCCAGACTTCCACCTGTGTCTGTTTCCCCAGCCATAAAGTAGTGATAATGCTACTAATTTATCATGATTAAGAGCTTTGACATCAACAGAGTAAAAAGTTCACTAGTCAAACTCACTGCATGTCAATGCACCATGTTGTCTTCCAACCACTGTACTATGTACATTTCTGTGAGAAAAATGTTGGAGTCCCTTTCTACTTGCTTATTACACCTTTTCATTCAAACCAAAACCATCTTCTGGGGTGGTCGCTTTTTAAGCAGTTCTCTTTTGTAATTCACTTTGGTGCTGCCTGTGATAAACCTTTCCAGAGGAGATGTTTTCCCTTTGCTGTCAGATGATTGTAGTGACCTTTTCAGGACACGGCATGCACCACATAACAAAGCAGTTTATCTTTCTTTACATGTGAAATACGTAAGCTGTGGCATCCTGAGGTTAGTGTTCATTTGTCTGGAGGTACAGTATTTCTCACATGATTGCCATGATTGATATTGTTATGGCCTCTGCTAGTTTCCCATAGAGGTTATTACAGGGGCTATGAATCTAGTTTAAGAAGAACAGGGATGCGCAGTGACCAGAGCTCCTTACCTCTGTGTGCTGTATTAAAAAACTGTCCAGAGGTGCAGGAGCTGTGAAAGGAGGTAATTGGTTTACATGGATCTTCATACCAGGTTTTCATTCACAGAATGTCCTTATTCTTTGAATTGATTATACCGAGTCAGCATTTTTTCAACCATCTGATAAATATCGCATGCGACCTGAAGCTTTCAATAGAGATTTGAGTTAGTAAAGGTCAGTGTCAACAGCAGGGAGACTTCTGCCATTTTGCGGTGCCAAATTTCACTACCCAGTACTTCCCAAGTGAGCAAGCTGCTGGGGTGGGGATGTGTGTGACAGTCCTTGGCTGAAACATCAAGCATCCGTGTCCAAAGTTGCATGCTAAAAACACACTACAAAGTGTGTTTTATGAAACATCAGTAAAGTTACATGTAAAAAGAGAGCCAATGCTGAGAAACCCCTTCTGAGACAGTGAGACCATACAGTTCTCAGCTGATGTTATAATGCTGAGATACAGGCTGCCTGCAAGGCTTTAAGTGTATAACCTTCTTCATGAGACCTGGGTGTTCAGCAGTTTGCTAGTTTGGACCCTAATTGCCAGAATATACTTGTGATCGCATTTAATTGTGGTCACTGATCGGAGTAATTTAATCAAGAAGCTGATTGGGGTAATTTGGAATAGGCCCCCAGTGGTGAATGTCAGTAGTTAAGATGGATTGCCCAGTGGAGATGATAACTAGTAAAGGAATAGGGAAGGAAGTAAATAATCCCATGTGGTCCAGTGTAGGACACTAGCCTTGTTTACTTAGTCCCTCAACTTCTCAGAATAGTGATAACCCCCCAGTCTCAAAATATTCAGACAGGATAAGCGGTGAGGTGAGGAAGATTGCTGATGGTGCTATTTTACTCCAAGCATCAAGGCAAGGGCAGACCAAAGAATTCCAGAAGGACCTTATGAGACTGAAGTTCTGGACAGGAAGACTGTAAATGGCACAGTCGAGGTACGCACACGGTGATGTGCATAGGGACAAAAGCAACCAGAACTTTACCTATGAAATTACTAACCTTGTGGTGACCTGTACCATTCAAGAGCAAGATGCTGCTATCATGGTATTTAACTTGATGAAGGCATCGTTGTGGTACTCAGTAGTGATGAGATATATAAATAAACTGTTAGGAATGATTAGGAAAGGTGTAGATGATGAAAGAGTGCCATACCGTGGCACAAGTATATGGTTTCCTCTCACCTGTGAAGCTCCAAACCTCTCAGTTCAAAGAGGATGTAGTAAACAGTGAGAAGGGTCAGGGAAGAGCAACAAGAATGAGCAAAGGTAAGGAACAACTGAATTGAATGACTGCATAGGCTAGGAGACTGCAGGCTGGAAAAGAGATGACCTGTGAGGAATGTAATGCATGCCTCTAAGCTCAGAAGTGGCATGGAGAGGTGTGGATAGAGGTCAGCCGCTGAGCATCCCTTCCTAAAAGTGAACAATAAATGAAACTAGTAGCAGTCAGGTTCAGGGCAAAAGGCGATGTATGGAGTGTATAGCAGATCTGGGAAAATCATTGCTAGAAGGTGTTACAGATGCTAAAATTCCATCTGGGCTCACGAAGAAGCTGAAGAAGCACCTGGAGGAGAAATCCATTGAGGGATCTAAATATGGAGAAACCACCTCCTGCTGAGAAAATCCCCTGATCTGAAAATAGTCGCAGAGAGGGAGAGTCTGGAGAAGGAAGTATCAGATATGCTTGTCTTGTTCATGCTATTCCCTCATCCATTTATGGCCACTGTCAAAGTCAGGATACTGGGCTCGGGGACCTTTGATCTGGCAGTAGGGATATTCTTGTGAAACTGGGATTTTGGCAGGGTGCCCCGGGGAGAAGATTGTTAAAATATAGATGTCTATTTTTTTCTTTTAATGAAAACCTGCTGGTTACATATGGTGCTTGAAAATGATGGGAGGTACATAGACCCATTGGCCTGAGCCGTCATGAAAACAGGAGAAGGAAAAAAAAAAAATGCTTTTTTATTTCTGAAAGCTTTGGGTGCCCTCTGCTGGGTACAGTGGGACCTTACATAAAGGAACAAAATTGCTAAATACTTATTAAAAAGTGATGGAAGAATTGAATTTACCCAGGGTTGCAGTGTCGTTTGCATCTCCTGTTCCTCCGGGCTCTGTTGGTGCTAGTGTAACCCAGGTGCATGGGATGGACTGTGCCAGACAGAGAAGTGCCTGCTTACAGTTCCCTTTTAGTGATAGCGTTAGGGCTGAGTTCTCTGATGGTTTCACTGCAACTGATCGTATAATAGAGAAATGAGGGAAGGAAGTAAGGAGGGTCTGTCAGCCTGTCCTGGCCACACAGTGCAGTAGTGGAGCCTGCTCTTCCCTGGGCACCGTGGGTGCCCCTCATCCTCACATGGTATGTGAGGCCATGCTGTGTACTGCTGGGGGAAAAAAATAATAAAAAAAAATTAAAAGCTGCATCAAGATAAAAAGTGTTATATTTAACCAAAATCAGTTCCTTTTTTTGGGTCACCCTGGGGCCTCACACATGGTTGGGTCAGCACACGCCTAGTGTCTGCAGCGCTGAGGCAGGAGCAGGGACACGTGGCTGCGGGGTGAGACCTCTGTCTTCAACTCTGCTTGTGAACCCCTGGCTCACCCGGCCATGGCCAGGGTTTGGTATCAGCAGCGGGGCTGCCCCAGCCACCAGCAGACGTCTGCGAGGAGCCACCCGCCTGCTGCATCAGCACCACCTCGGTGGCTCACCAGCCTGGGACAGCAGCTGCTGGCAGCTCTCGGGGCTGTGTGGGGTCCCATGGAGCCCCCCAAGGCCTGCAGTGCTCTGCTCCATGAGCTTAATGATGCATGTATTGACCCAGAGTCCTTGCTGCTAGCTCAGCTTTGGATTTTCTACTGCCCAGGCCAAAAAGGAGAGGTTGGCTGTAGTGAATCCACAGGGCGTGTTTGGCTGCACTTTCGTGTGTTTGTGAGATTTCGCTGACTGTGCACCTGTAATGCATGACAATAGTAATAGAAATGAACACGTGAATGAGGGAGAAAGAAGCCTTTTCCTTTGGTTTCATTCTTTTCCTTACATATCAGGAGGTGGCAGTATAATGTTCCATCCAAGCTGTTGAAGACCTGTAGCCTCCCTGCTGTAGCAGGGGAAGGAAATTCCTTCCGAGTCCTGGAGAGGGTGTTCAGTCCCAGGCAGGCAAGGAAGTAGCATGGCATTTGGTGGACTCGTCACTGCAATCTCTACTATGTTGAGCAGTAAGGGGAAGAGTTGTTTTTGAATTGTTTCAAAATGAAGAAAAAAAAGGCTTAAAAATTGTGAAGGTTTCTGGTACAAACAAATGAGAAAGGTTACTTCCGATGGTGTTGCATTTTGAATGATCCTCTACCTAGAGAACATGGCAGTTTTACAAAACTGTGGTCAAACAACAGCAAGAGTAAAGCAGAATCAAAATGTGTATGAAGAAAGCTGTGACCAGGCTCAAAGAAAGGCAGTGAATTTGAAGGAAAAATCTGTTTCAGCTGAGAGGTTATGCTTATCCAAATTTAACATGCTCTTTGAAACTAATTGTGTTCAGCTTTCAGTCTGGATGCCTTACATATGACAAACCACAATGAAAAACATACGCCCTTCCAGTGCTTATACACCGAGTGTTAGACCTTGAACCATGACACTTCTAGACTTCACTGAACTCCAGATCACTATTAGATTTCTGTAGCCTTTGAATTCCTATTACAATGCATTAAAATTACTTCAATCAAATGCTGCCAGTGGTAACACATGTAGTTTATAATCATAATCTTTTTCATATTTTCTTATATTTGTTTTTTGCTGCTTTTTTTTTCAAGTCATCTTCATGTTAACAGGATGCCCATAGGCAGTGTTCTCACCGAGGTCACTTGTGCAGTATCTTTGCACTCTTGTATTGTGATGTGATGTCTATGTTTGTCTCATACCATGAATTAATATCTTACAGCATCCCCAGATTCAAAAGGAGTCCCAATATATCAAGTACTTATGCTGTGATGATCAAGCAACCCTGCATCAGTGGGTAACGGGAATAAGAATTGCCAAGGTAAGATTAAAAGTAAATTTATTTAACTATGTTTTCTGTGCAGTCCTGTCTACCTCAGGTTACTGACTGTCATCACCTCAACTGGAGGTACTGTGACAAGAACAGACACGTATATTCATGCTAATCTTACCATAGGAAGAAAGAGCAGAAGGGCACGAGCAACATGGGTTTGCTGGATGTTCCGGTACCCCAGTGATCAGTGTGTTTTTCTCATTAACACACGAGGGGAAATTCTGTAGCTATAAAACTCCTACTCATAAAACTCACTCTGCAGTTACCTGGTGTAATAATAAGAGGCTGTGGCTAAAGTTGTGCAAGCTCTGTTCAGTCCAGGTGTGTCCTTTTTCAAACAGTTCTACCCAAATTGTCTGCCCCACCCTCTTCAAAAAGATCTGGATTCACAGCCTGTTTTGTTTGGCACAGCACATTAAGGAAGGTGGGTTTGTACATAGCCCAGTGTACTGGTTGGCTATACCTGAATACACAGACCTGCTGCTCTTAGGTATATATTCTTCTCTGCCAGTTTTGCTGCAGGGTGACATCTAACAAAGGTGTGGGGTGGAAATAGACTTTTTTTTTTTTTGTCTTACACTGCTAGAGCTGTTTGCTGTAGAGCCCAGGATCCAGCACCCCAAGTCTCCAGTAATTTAAAAAAAAAATTCACATCATAAAAATGAAAATGTAATACTTGGAAAGCACTAGAAAAAGATAATCTATTGAATGTGGTTGGCTTTAAAGCCAAGTTTCAAGATGTTTATTGATACTGAAATGAACAAAAAACAGGAGAATGATATCGGTAGGACAGTATTTGGTCATGGGGATGGGGATTCATGTGTTATTATGCTATTATGGAGATGCTTTCCACCTGGTCCTGTACAGAAACAGGGAAGCCGCTTGTAGAAAGCTACTTTTTAGCCAAATGAGGCAGATGGTGGTGGAGTTAAAAAAGCTAGCTAAGAGGAAAATGAATGGCTGGCCTATTTCAAGATTAACACCATGTTTTTTTGTATTGTTTTAATTGTTTTGCAGTATGGCAAGACATTATATGATAATTACAAATGTGCAGTGAAGAAAGCTGGCTTGTCATCTCGGTGGACAAATCAAGGGAATGCGGAACCGGCTGCCCCCAAGGGATCCTTACCAACAGGTACTAAAGCTTTCAGAACAGTTGAAATCACAATTGTTCCCCTCTTCTGTCATCACCAGCATTGCACGTAGTCTTTGTTCAGAAAAATGTCCCACACATTCAGCAAGGTAATGCCTTGTTCTAAACAGACCAGAGTGGCTCTGACCTCTAACCAGCTATCTGCCAAGGCTTTGCTTTAAAGTTAAGATTGAAGAATACAGGCAGCCCTCCAAAGGTCAGTTTAAATCTGCACACTTTAAGAAGGTATTTTTCTGTTGACATCTAAATACAAATCCATTAACCTCCTGCTGCATTTTACAGTCTGATGGTCCATGTCTTGAACTTTCCTATTTGTCCATCTCTAAACTGGCAGCATCAGAGCTATTCTTCCAGTGGGTAGAAGGGATGAGTGGCTATTCAGAGAACAGTAATTTCAGAAAGCGAGAGTTATAGGGTAAGCCCTTCTCTTTCCTAGCCTTTCGCTCATTTGCAGGGTAGCAGTGTGGGTGTCAGGAAAAGGAGACAGAGGTTAGAAAGAGCTGGGTTCTTCTCTAACTTTACTTTTACAATAGCTTCATCAGATTGCTGTTATCCATCTTATTATTGTACATATGTGACAAGAATGAACAAAGAAAAAAATAAATGCATTTCTGACTTGTGATGTATACTGCTACAACTCAAAGTCTTGCAAATATCTTTCCAGGGCTTTAGTTTGCCTTTTCTCGGCACATATAAGAGGATGGTCTTTCTACTAAGCTTTGGAGTGAAATCATGATAATAAATGCTTGTTTAGGGTGGGGAGAAGTAGTAACAAGCTGCTGGTCATGCACAGGGCTACTTTAATGAGGGTGGATGGGCCAGGGTCATGGAACATTTTGTGTCCTGATGGCAACAGAGAGGTGGCCAGCGGGGCTTCGTGCTGGTGCTGCAGTCTGTACTGGGTAGGGGCAGGTTCGAGGACTAATGAAGGACAGGTACTAAATTTGAGATCCTGACTAGAATCCAGGGAAATTGTTTGTAGTCATAAAATATGCTGCTAATCTTAACTAATGGGTCCCATTAAATGGTTAAGCAGCCTGGAAAGATTTTAGCCATGTATGTTGTCTCTGTTGAAATATCTCTGAAGGATCATTAGCATTCTAACTGAGGCAGGTGATTTTAATTCTTGCTGCCTTGCAGTTGTCAGTACTGCCTTTAATAAAACCTGGGGCCCAACTATAGTGTTATAACCTTAACTGACTGACTGTGAGCAGTTGTTGGCTCACATTTTAGAAATGGAACAAATCAGCCATTTGTGTAGGCTGATTTCAGTACAAGCTAAATCCTGCTGCTGAAAATTGCGGTGCTGTATGAGCTTAGAAGAGGGCTGTACTCTACCAACTTCAGTGGCAGTCAGAAGAAATGCTCAGGAAGGCAGGTGGAGCTTCTGTTCTCGTGGTTCATACAGCCTGTACTCCCTGGTCACTGCTGCGGCCGGCATTTGTGTGTTCACATTTACCCCAAACTGTGCAGTCTGTGGTTCTGACGTGTCCCAAGTGCAAGGTGCCTCTCGGGCATGTTAAGTTGTCTGCATCTCTATCTGTGTCTTTGGACACTCAAACAGCAACATGTGCTGTGTGCCAGCACAATACCACAATGTTCAGAAGAAGGATGCTGCTTTTTACAGACACTCTGTACCTCTACTAGGCTCTTGGTTTTCTATATTTTGCATTGTATTTGGACTACTTTTTTTTTTCTTCTTAAGTGTTATTTCAACTTAAAATTTTGGAGAAAGTGACTTGCAAAGAATACTGTAACATTTATATTAAAAATAAGT
The DNA here is from genome assembly GCF_965140915.1 of Aythya marila. Lineage (NCBI taxonomy): Eukaryota > Metazoa > Chordata > Aves > Anseriformes > Anatidae > Aythya > Aythya marila. Next base: position 17,708,744 of record NC_139043.1, on the reverse strand, counting down.
CTTGACATAAGAATGCATGAACTTACATGTTCGGTTGACTGGGGGTCCTTTAAGTGGCTGACTGTGTGCCATATGTACAGGCATGTGGCAGGAGCTGATACAACAACTTGCTTTCAAGTCTTTCATAGCTTATGAAATCCATTAACAGAAGAAGAAAGAGGTTACCATTTATCTGTGTCCCAACTTTCTGGTATATTTTATTTGCCAAGTACACAGCAATATCTAGAGTGGATCTCTCTCTGCCCTCTTTCACTATGTTATTAAGTTTCAGTGTCACTGAGGGCAACAATGTCCTTGAGCATTGTGGGACCCAAGCTCCTGCTCTGCTACGGACAGCAGATGAGCTGCAGATAGATGGTAACTTGCCCTGAGTGACAGCCTGGCCACAGAACCCAGGGATTTACATCACTCTCTGCTGAGCACTTACAGCCACAAGACTGGTTTAATCTCATTATTAAACTTCCATGTCAGTCCTTCAACAAACACAGGCCGTAGTCTGAATGATCTAAATGGCTTTTAGGATTAAATATGCTGGATTGCTTGTAGGCAAAGACATAAAACACAAGGACTTCAGACCATTTTTGGTCAGCCCTTGAAGCCTAAATAACCCTACTAAATTCAATACACTGCAGAGTTTGTCTTACTTCTTCATCAGTTGTGTGATTTGCAGGCATGGCAATGAAAAGATTTTATTTTATTTCTTATCATAGTCATAGAATCTCTTTGCTAATCAGAAAAGTATGTGTTAAGATTAAAACCATCTTTGTGCTTAGATTTATACTGCAGGCAGCTAAGGGTTCATTTATATCCAAAAAGCACAAGTGGAACTTTACAGCATCTCAGAACTGTAAATTATAACAGAGTTAAAGCAGTCACTGAGGTTTACAAATGTCTGTATCTGGGCACCAAACGCTATCTACTACTTTGACATGTACAGCTTCCAAAAATCCTAGACTAAACTGGAGAGTCAATTTAATCCTCATCAGACTACACAGGGGCTGGGGATTTCTTTCCTAATTAAAACCACAATTTTTTCCTTTGGTTTGACATTCATTTATGCCATTTGACAGTACTGGGCTCTTTGTGTATATCCCTTACAAACACACGAATGGTGAGCAAAAGTTTTGCAGAGCTTTAGCTGAGCCAGCTAGCAGAGTTTTGCTAATCTGAGAATTCAGTGAGCTTCCATGATTCCAGACGAGGGAAAAGGTTCAGAGGTAGTAACTAACTTATGGAAAAAAAAAATGGCTCAGCGCATCTGTAGTACTTCAAACCTTCAGCTCTTGTGACTCTTACTGGTATGAAACTATTGCGCTTTTAGTCTCTAAGCTACATTAAAGGGGAAAATGTGCAATAAAACCTGGGTGTAGTTAATATTACATTACACCACAAATTTTAAAATGCTGTTAAGAAAGACAGGTATTTAAACAATTCAAGGCCAGAGAGTGATCTTAACTATGCCAGTTTGATTTCTGCATAGCTCCACTTCCAAAGGCGGCTCCCCTTCTCTATTCCTGTGTCAGGCTTCACCGTCCCTTTCTGTGATCACCATTTCCAGCAGTCAGAAGAAAAAGATCTTCATTTGTCACCGCCTTTATACACACACCGATAAGTTCTGCCCCATGTCTTCATAATTCTATCATTTGCTTTTCCCGTAGGTTTGTCAGCTACAGTCATGGAGTTATGTGGACAGGTATTAGTTTTAATGCAAGGTATTGTGATTGTTTTCCTCAGGTAATGAACTGAATATAGAAAGTCACAAAACAAGCCCAAAGTAGAAAGCAGGCATCCTCGTGGATTTTTCTGAAGTACTTATAAAACCTGTAGTGAGTGGTGCAAGTTGTGAAGGTTTTTTAATTGCCTCTTTCTTAGTTTGGTATTCCCTGATCTGGTAAATACCACAAAAATGTAACCCTCTTTTCCCTCTCTCCTTGGTATTTGTCACAGGTGCTGTTCAGGCAAATGGACAGATTCCCCAAATTGTTCCTCCATCCCGTGCAGAAGTTGCAGAGACTCAGAAGCAAGTGGATACATCAGAGGCACAGGTCAGCAGATACCAGCAGTGCACTAGCTAAATGTCACCTGTGAATCACTTTTCTAAGTTTGGTTCTCTTTACCCACTGTCTTCCCCTCTCAAAGTGCCCATGTGCTGTTGTGACAAGGATTTGGCTTTTGGACAAAGCAGCTGACTCCTTGCTGCTCCTCCTCATGCTTTACCCTCTGCAAACTGTGGCTGCTACACAAAAGCCTTGGAGCCACAGACAGGATGGGAAGGCACAGCCATAAACCACTTCCATTCTTCAGAACAAGTAGCTGTGAGTTCACGTAGCAGAAATAGGAACACACCTTCTGGGCTGGTGCCAAAGAGTCTGTGCTGCCAGATTCTTGGTGCCATTTTGTCTCTAACAGAAATCAGGTAGTGCCCCAGTAAAACCATGGTTACACAGTGGTTTGAGTAGGAAACGCTAGCACAGCTGAAGATGTGTATGTTAGAAAAGGAAGGAAGTGTGAAGAAGTAAGGGCAAACATTGTGTTTTTGTTAAACGCTAAATGCAGTCCTTTGTTAAGCTCCAAATTTGGCATACCTGCTCCATCTCTGGCTGTAAAAATACCAGTCAGATATGGTGTGAGGACTTCAAAAACATACACATGTCCTACAGAAAAAATAACATTTGTTTTCAACTCATCAGTCGTGTCCCTCCATCTTCCATTAAGAGCACACGACTAGCGAAACTAAATTCCTAGGATTTTTCTTTCACTTGCACTGTGTGTCATACAGTTCCTGTTTCTATCTTTGGGTTTCTCCTTTAAGATCCGTTTCTCTGCTCTGAACCTGGCTTCCTCTGTAATAGATCATGTTCTCAGAACTCCGCCGATGGTCCCCTCCTCCTGAATGTCTTATTTACTTGCTGCTTTTAGGCAAGGAGAGAGCAAGAGAAGGCGAGCAGGTTATGCTTGCTTAATGGCAAATCTAGTGCTGCTGACTGCAAGGTTGCAGAGCTCTGTTCTCTAACAGAAGCAAGCACGTTGCCTTGCTCATCTCAGAGCTTCTACATACCTGGGACCAAAGAATCAATTTGAAGTCTTCCAGGGTACACTGGGCTATGGCTAGAGCACTAGGCTTGCTGGATTTAAACTGATAATTCAACATAACTAGAAATTAATCTGTTCAAAAGCTTATGTTTTCAGGAGAACAGATTTCTACACAGGTTTACAAGGATAGATAGCGTGTTTGTACAGTAACTGTCAACAGCTACCAGCTGCCACCTTAAAAAAAAAAAAAAAAAAAAAAAAGGAAGAGAAAATTATGCTCAGATATTGCCAGATAGGCTTTATTTATCTTCAGTGTCAACAAGCAAATGCAACATAAAAGAAAACCCACCTGAAATTTTGCCAGGATAAACATAACTGCACTGAACTGCTATCCTACATTTTTCCTAACTTGTACGATGGATCCTTTGATTATTTTTTTCTTTAAAAAGTTTTCAGAACGTTTGAACGTCTACTGACCTTGCAAGCATGGCTAGAACTTAGTGGCCTCAGGGGCTTGTTAGTCATGCTGTTCTTTCAGAAATGAAGGAGGAGTGTGCGTGTGCTTTGCCCAGCAGGCAGAAAACACCCTTCTCCCGTCTTGTCAGTGGCCCTCGCCTGTTCATCACCAGAATATCTTTCCTCTGCTATGCACATCAGAGTGATGGGCACAGTGACTCCAGACACAGAAGTTTCAAAACCCCAGATATCTTCACCTTCTCCATTCGCTGGTGTTGTGTGCGATGAGTTTGGCAGAGATAGGTGACTTCGTTATTTTAGCTTTACCCAGAGACCCAACAGTCACAGCTAGAATGGGAAATTATGGCAACGAGAGCCAAAACTATATCTGCTTTTTATGTCCTCAAATCTTGTTCAGCACATTTTGGATGTAAAAACACCACGGATTTTTTTTTTTAAGGTCTTCTTGTTCTTAGGAAACGAACAGTGGGATAGGACATCAAGGAAGTATCTTTATATGTCTTACTAACTGCAATTCTTTAAAAGTTTAAAAGCACTTGTTTTCTGAGGACAGCACTCAGAAAGCACTGTGATACTCTCATCAAGGAGATTTCCACTGTCAAAGCTCTGTGGGCAGCTCCAGAAAGAAAACAAAATGCTGCTTGCACACTTCAGGCAAAACGTACTCGCCCTCCTTTCCCAGTCTGTGTGCTGCACGCTGCCGTCTTTTCACCGTTGTTAGGCAGTGCATTAGTTTACGTGTGCACTGACTGTCTCGTGCTTTTATTTCTTCTGCTTATTAAAGGTTAAGCCAAATAACCTCAGCGCACCTGGCCAGGCACAGCCGGTGTTGAGGCCACAGAAATACGTGAACAAGAGGAACTCACTGCAGCCTCCTCCTCCGCCTGAGAGGCGGTCGTCAGCTATTAGCGCCTCGCCCATTCTACCCTCCAAAGTCAAACGAGACAGCGGCATCTTCCTAGCAGACCCCGAAACCTTTCCAGCACCGCCACCTTCCCTGATGGCTGGTTTGCCGCCGCCACCACCACCGCCGCCGTCTGATGTCTGTGAACCCCCTCCCGATTTCGTGCCTCCTCCGCCACCTTCTTCCAGCAGCGGCGATGAAGACCTGCCCCTACCCCCCCCACCTCCACCTGTCTCCAGCAAGCCACCGCCTCCGATGAAGAAACCCGTGCCACTTCCCTCAAAAAGGCATGAAAACGCCGTACAGGATGGAGAGCCCAGATCAGCTGGGCCACCCCCAGTTGGGGGTGGAGGCAGGCAAGCAGATTTCATGTCTGACCTCATGAAAGCGCTCGAGAAGAAAAGGGGCAGCAGCTCCTGAACTCTGGGTGCCGGTGGACTTCAAGCCATAGCTGCTGTTGTGTCACAGGAGGTTGTGCTGGGTCGGGCCTCCCCGGGAGGAATTCACAGAGTTCCTGCTGGGGGGCCCCAGAAGCGAGGCGGGGTGCCCTCCGTCCCCTTCGTTGTCCCTACAGTCTGCTCCTTCCTCGCCCTGCACTCCCTTGAACGACCACTGCAGCTGCAGGCCGAGGGAGGAATTTGGCTGCAGAGTCTTGCTTCACTCCATCCAGACAGCCCGGGATGGTGGAGCAGGACTCTCCGGGCTGGCCAGTAGGTCAAACACAGCTGTGGCTGCCTCTTAGTAGAATTATAGCTAAGGAAACAATACAGCAGCAGTGCCATGTCAATTTTGAGAAGTGGGAAAATGCCTTTTAACAGAACTCCCCCAAGGGTTCTTTATCAGAAAAGCCCATGCTATTTTTTTTTCAATCAAAAAATCCCCCCCCCCTTTTTTTTTTTCCCAAAAAAGTAGTCTTGTCCTAAGAAGAAAACCCTCAGCTAGACTATTCTGAGATGCGGTGTAAGACCAGGGCTGGTTCCAGAGGGTATCACCCCAGGTGTTAACACACCACTGTTGCACGTGCAACTCGTCAGCACTCACCATTGCTGTCTTTAAATTTCATTTATTTGGTTAATTTTAGACAAAGAAAAACTCTTATGTGAAAATATTGTATCCTTCCCTTGGTAAGCAGGGTCTTTTTCTGTTGGTTAACATTTGTCTTCAAATTGTACCTAGAAATAGTCTGCCTTCATAAAGACTTCATAATTATCTCATACCTGATATAAATATGTCTCCTCCTACCTCTTTTTTTCATTTGTTCTCCATTTTAATTCTCCATTGTTCATTTAGGCAGCATTCATTATTAGTTCTCTAATAAAAATAGCTTCTATTTCGTAACTGCACCAAGTGTCACGGTTGATGAGCAGGCATTTTACTGGGAGTTGGTACCACTTCAACAGTTTTTGCCTTTGCCAATACCTCCTGGATTCCATATTTATTTCTTCCAGTCTTTTCTCGCACGCACATCATCTTCTAAGTTTCCATAAATAATACATTTCTGCATTTTCCAATACAAAAAGCATAAAAAGCGAAGTATGTGGTCTGAGCAAATAAATAAAAGCAGCTGACAGAGCAGGAAGAGAAAGCGCTGCAGTTTGTCAAAACAGGGTCCCAAGGGCCAGTGCCGAAGTGGTGGTGGGAGGCAAGGGAACGCCAGGCTGATGGCAGCGCCGTGGCCTGGGAACATTTGAGGTCATCTGTAGTCTCATTTTTGGTGTCAGGCTGCTTTGCCAATGCCTGTGTACCTGCATGAACAGCCTGGCAGCAACAGGAAGCACCTTTATTTTGAAGCAGTGATGGGATCTGAACTTGACTACTTTAAAAAAAAAAAAAAAAGTGAGAACAGTAATGGCATTATGAACAACACGTATTTCTGCCTGCCACTCAAGCAACTTGACTTGAAACTCGGCACAAAGCAGGGTGATTGCTGCTAAAAGTGGCTGCTTGAGGCAGACCCATAAATGCTACTGCAAAAGGCAAAGGCCTTTAATAATCCACCTGGTTTTGAAATTGAAAAAATATAAAAGCATTTTAATTACAAGGTTTTACAAGATCGTGTGGTGATGCTAAGAGCTGAATATGTCCGTGCACAGCCAGCAGGGAGCTAGGGTGGTGTCTGCAGGGACCTGTGGAGTGCAGACAGGAGCAAAGTAAAGGAGGCCACGTGCTCCACACCCGCGTCACACCTCGCTTACGGGGGGTGAGTGCGCTCCCCAGAGAGGCTGGAAGCAGCCAGCAGGGATGGAAGGATGGACACAAGGAACTTGGAGATCACTCAACGGGGATACTTCAGTCAGGGTAGTGCCAAACTGAGTCACCAAAAAATGTCTGTGACATCCCTCAGCTGCTAACATTTTCAGCTGAGACAAGCTGAAGAAGCTAAGGCATGTTTTTTTCTGCAGCAAGCATGTGCATCCACCCCCACAGTTACTCGGGGACAGCCAGGGGACAGCCAGTCCCTTTTTCCTCCTGCCTCTCTTTGGCTTGTCAGCTCCTAGTGGTCTTCTAGTTCCCTTGCTTTCACCAAACTGAGCAAAAAGCCTGCAGCTGGAGAACTGCGTTCACTGATACCACAACTGCAACCTGTAAGTTCTGAATTGACATGCAAGAACAATTCAAAAGGTACCTTACCATCTCCAGAGAGCCCATGAGACATGCTTTTGAAACCTGTGCAAGGATCATAAGCTTAGCCAACTAGGTTGGAGCTTGAGCTAGTTTTAAGTGCAGGAGAAAAAGTACTAAGTAGCTAAAAGTAGGAGAGTTAAAATGAAGAGCTTAACAAATGAAAAAGGTTCTCTGTCTCTCAATTGCTTTCCCTATCTACCTGATTTAAACAAAATGCAGAAGTATCAGATGCAAAAGAGCTGGGTGTTGGTCTATGAATTATTAGGAGTGCTCATCTTTGAATCACTTAAGTGACACCAGCTGTCGGCTACCCAACTACTTATGTTTCATAAAAGAAAATATGTTTGATTTATGTAGTCAGCATCAAACTAAAGTGACATATGTTCTTAGACAACTGCTGCACAATGAGCTATTTTCTCTGAGTTCACAAAGCACTGAGATTTTTATACAGCCTTCCTCACATGAATGCCCAGCCTCCTGCCCTATTTCATCCCTTGCCTTTGTTACAGCACAATAAACTCAATTTTATACATTTTACAGCCCCAGTCAATCATAACTCACGTACTTAATGTTACACACAAAAAAGAGCTTTCTTCAAGAAGAATCAAAGCTGACAGGAAACTCCAGAGATCGATTAAAATGCTGTGATGATTAGACCTCTATCAACTATTTTGTGTATATAATGGCGGCACTGAATTTCTGAAACGTAAGTACTCAAACTTTCCATTCAAATAACAGAGCTACCAGTTAAATGATACACAATTATCTGGCTTTATTTGACACCAGAAGAGATGCTACAAAATAGAAAAAGATCTTCAAAGCATTTGTAAAAGAAAGTAGAAATCAATCCTTCTTCCCCTGTCTAACCTTTTGCCATATGAAATTGTCTTACTCCTGCAGTTAAGTACATCAGCAGAGGCTGAAGTTGCAGAATGCTATTCTTAACCTTTCTCCAGATCTCAAGTGGAAGCAGGCTCAGCAGCTGTCTTTTTCTTCGGACTTTCACATCACTGGTACAGAAGGACCCACTCCAAGAGACCATTTTTTTCATATGGAAAAGTCAAGTCCACACGTGGGGGATCACTGCTGACCCTCATAGCAGTCCTCCGATACAGTGAAGACGGCACAAACACATAACTGCTTAATCAATATTTCTATTCCCATCTGCTTTTGCATCACTGCTGCGTTTGTGTAACATGAAGGAAGAGGCAGCTCCAGAGCAGGAAGCAAAAGCCCACGTAAGAATTTTAGGACTTACATCATGAAACAGTATTGATGTTTACATTGTAATCATAAACCATCACTATTAAAATCTACAAGTAGAAAATGAAGTGGTACAAAATTCTGAGCATGATGTGATCTCACTTCTCTACTTTGACAAAACATAAGGTAGTGTGTTGAGATAACTTCTTCATGTATTTTTCAAGTACTCTTTTTCAGGCACTTCAAGCAAAAGTAGAAATTTAAGTGGGCCTTGTTGCAAAAGTACAGGACAACTATTATTTAGGGATTGTTGACAGTCTCCTACAAACTGGGATACATGCATATTCTTTTTGAGGGAAACAAACAGAATAGAAGAGATTCAGTAGAACGAAGACTTACAAATCATCATGGCCTTGCAGAACACCTGAAGGCGGCGTGATTACCCGTAACGGTCAGCAGCACTATTATGAAATCGGAGTAGTCAGGATTACATTGCATCACAACACATTATTTTGCAATTACCCCAGAATAGGTATCAATGGCAATGCTCCCACAGGTTATGAACACAGCCCACGGCTACAGGGCTTTTACAGAATCCCCCCATCACCCCACTCCTTTTTTCCTGGAGGTGCTGCAAGCACAAACACTAATCCCAGTGGCTGCAGGAGAGCACTTACTGCTCGCACAAGGAATGTTAACTCAGGCTGAGCAACTGTACATCTGAGGGGAAACCATCCTGAATAATTGCACTGATTGTATGTAAGAAGCAAAGGCATTTGTGTATTTTTTTTAGTCAGTGAAAGATTTCTAATAACATAGATTTCTTTTCCCCCACTAATTATATTTCTAGAAATAGATTTGTGAAATGCTAATCATAGCACTTAGCACCACTTCAGAAGCATTCCATTTCAGAAGCAAGTGAAGAGATCCAAATCTCTTCAGAAGAGATTTGGATGTTCTACAGCAATCCGTTTTGAATTTGGGAAGGGTGAAGGTAACATCAAGAAATAGTAAAGCCCCAGACAAGTGAATTTTGCTAGCAGAACATTGCACCTGAGAGCTTGTGTATTAGTTTTAACTTAATTATACACAAAGTTTTGTGATGTGGAATTGGAGCATTAAACAAAGATAAATAACAGGACCCTGGACTCAAAACAAAGACGAGTCCCACTCTGTTACAATCCAAGGCACTGCTATGTAACAGCTTCAGTTAATTTTAAATATTTTCCCTGCAATATTTTTGTCAGACCAACAGCATCAGGAGGCTGACTGCAAAAGGTACGCTGACCTGACAGTGTACTTAATGGGATGCAAGAAAGTCCTTTTCCATGTCCAACCAGTGAACATTCCCTGAGTCATTACATCCACATACCAACAATCCCTCTACTACTATCAGAAGATAAACTTTCAAAGAACAGTAAGCCAGGCTTAACAGGCACCTGACTCTGCCAAAGATACCAAAATCTATTTTGGGCCAAGTCACTCCCAAGACAGGTGTTTTTGCTTACAATTTAATTCAATTTCCTCTAAACCTCCACTGGCAGCTTAATGGGACAAAACAAGGTCAAGGACAGAAAAGGCAGTAAGGTCTAGGTGTAAGGTGGTGCTCTGCAAGACTTAACATTTATGTCTTCAGATAAAACTACATTTGGTAAGTGTGTAACAATGAGAACATAAATCAAAATTGGTGATTAAAACCAATTTATATGTATTTTAAATTGACCAGCCCTTTAATTGTTACCACCTGAGTAGACATGAATTCTGTGATGTTACGTGGGGCAGTTTGGCAGAACTTAAATATTGGGACTCAAATTAATGCACAGCTGAATTCACAGGGCAGTTATTAAATGCCAATATGATCTGTTGATGCAACCAGACATAGTGGCCCATTTCTTTAACCTTTAGACTTTATCAAGTTGGTCAAGACCTTGTCTAGCAGCATAGCAGATTCCAGTCCACAAAGAATAAGAGGCACAACTTCCTTTGGCTTGATTCCTGCGTGAAGGCCTGAGCCATTTTTCCAATGGCCAGGACCTCGACCATTTTTCTTGTTTAACTTCCTCTCAGGATGAACAGCTTACTTTAAGATCCTTGGCCCAAGCTGGTGGGCGTAGGGAGTAGCCTGCTTTCTCTGCAGCCTCCTGTCTCTGAAAGGGATGTTGTAAAATCTGTTGTAGAAGGTGAACCTAGAAGCAATTGAAATGAGTAAGTTTTTATACAATATGTTTGCCTGCAAATAAGAAAAGTCTCTGCCACTTCGTATTATGCACCCTCCTGGCTCCACAAATTGTTCCATGAATTGCTTTAGGATTACTATTAGAATAGTAACAGGATAGAATAGGATTACTATTATTATAATTAACACTATTTATAATTAATAGTTAATACTGCTAATATTATTGACAGCATTATTGCTATTATTAGTAGTGATTGGTGTGACACGGAACAATGTTGGTCAAAGTGTAATTTGGGTTCAAAGCACAAATGTAACAATTGTTTCACTAACATTCAGATCAGTTATTAGCAAACGTATCAGGAAAAAAAAATAACTAACTTTACCTCTGAAAAATCATTCAAATTGGCTTTTTGCACTGCCGATTCTGCCATCCAATTTCTAAGCACGTATCTGGGATTAACAGCTGAAAGCAAAAGTAAATCATGATCAATTCAGTTAGACATATTCAACAAAAACACACCACAGTCATAGAAAAAATTACTGAAACCTTCAGAAAGTTTTAATTTGCAGATCAAAAAACATGTATAAGAAGGAAAAATCATAAAATGATGATTATTATTTAAGGTAAAAAGGAACTATGAAGATATTAATAAAACCATATGTACTTAATTTTCCTTAATTCTGTAAAATGAATCAAAAAGTTACCCATAAAAGCCTTCAATGTTGCATTTAGGCTTTTTTTTTTTTAAGAAACCATTTTTCCAACCTTGTTGTTCCTTTTTTTTTTTTTTTTTTTTTTTTTTTTTTTTTGTAATTCGCAGTTCTTTCCACAACTGTCTGCTGTATCTTTTTCGAAACACCCGTGACGGCTGCTCCCTTCTCTGACATGTTCCTGGCTGATTATGTCTAATTAGTGGTAGGGAGATCATAAGGACCCTGAAAATGAGACTGCTAAATTAGTAACCCCGGCTACATCTTCATGGATGGTAAATAACAGCTTATAAAAAAGGAGCTCTGCCAACCTGTATGCCAAGGAAAATGCTCATATGCTCATAAGCCTACATGGTTTTTATTATCAATTTGTTAGCAGATAGAACATCAACACCACTTTTATTTTTTCTCTGCAATTAAAGCAAAGGATTCTGCTTCAGAAACAGTTTTCCCTTTAATTAATGATCAAAACAATGTTACAGATTAATTGTAACAAATATTTCCAGCTTGCATCATGCATCTTATTTTGACACTAGTCTGCATATTTTCCCAAATTCAGTAGCTGATTTATCCCATGAAGAGATTAATTAGTAATGTCAGAGCCATTAGCACCTATGGCCCGTGATTTATGGGCATAAAAAAACCCCTCATCTGTTCCTTCCCTTTCCACTGTCCCAGTAAGGCTTTGTATAAATAGTATTTAGTTCAAGCCTCATGTTTTATATAATATTAAATATTTCTTTCAAAAAATCAATGCAGTTGTATATTCCTCATGTCCTGGTTTTGGCTGGGAATGGGCACGTGGCTGTGTGGGGCTCAGCTGCCTGCTGGGGTTAAACCTCAACCCTTACAAATTCCCTTACAGCTTATTTGAAAGAGAAATTAGAGAAAGCAAAGCATTCATGAAAAATCTCCACCCCATATTTCCCTCTATTCATTCCTGTTGTCAATTTGTTATGATCTTATTTTATTTACAAATAATAGAATATTATGAGGGGGAGGATCAGAAAAAAATATAATAACAAGATTAAACTTAATTTATTTCTATTTCTCAATTCACTCTATTCTTGCGTCTCCTTGTACTGCTTCTTCAGCTTGCAGACATAACTTGTTTATCCTACCAAGACAATTGGCAGCTTTGAGGAAAGCTCTGACAAACCTCCTCCGAAGGTTTTGTGGTCAGACAGTCGCAGGACTTACTCATGATTGAAAGCTCCCTGCAGAGAATTAGTGCCTAGCTCAGTGAATGGACTTCTCTGTAATATGCATTGTTTCTTAAAAAGGAGCATTTCACCAGCTGACAGACCAGAATTTACTGAAGCTATGTAATCAGCGAAACAACACTTGCATGATTATTTTATGTCTCACAATGCAACTGAATTCTTTATGTTTGGAGCTGAATGATAGCCGCTTTAAGCCACAGGACTTGACATAAAGCAGCACTGCACAATGGGTCTTCATGTTAATAAGAAAAGTAAAGGGCAGAAATCACTCTCTGCTCTAAGTCCTGTACCCTGACCACTCACATTCCTGCCAGCAGAGGGAATGTGAAGCTCTTCGACAAGGGGAGATGCGGGTTGAAACCAGCAGCACTTCATCTCAGATGACACTGTCACTTTCTAAACAAGCACAAAGCCAGACAAACGTCCTTAGAATCACAGAATATCCCAAGCTGGAAGGGACCCACAAGCATCATCGAGTCCAATTCCTGGGTCCCCAAAGACCACCCAAAAAATCAGACGGTATTTCTGAGAGCATTGTCCAAATGCTTCCTTATCATGTTCCTCCATCATAAAAGCTGTCCAGGTCATATAATGACACTCAGGCACTGTGTCCAGGTTAATTGCTTGAGAATTATGAGAGGAGTGAAATGCAATGCATACAGATAGAGGAATTCTTATTTTACACGTTAGTGTTGCGCCGTATGACCTTACAGAAATTAAACACTGACAAATAGGATTAGCCACTGGGAGCCCTGATCACCCCTCATATAGCCATAACAACACCCTGCCCTAACCACCAAGAAAAAAGTCTTGGCAAAGTAATTTGCTCTGGCTGAGCATTCGATTTAATCCTGTACATTCATTTACAATAGTTAAGTGTGATAACAATGTAAAAAGAATACTAAAAGGCGGAGAAGTGAACATATGACTCATACAAAAATGGTAACTCACATTAAAACCATAACTCATATTAGTTAAGAGAATATTTGTCCCAAAAATATATTCTTAAAAATTGCAAATTGAGAAGTTTCACAGTGGAGTTAAAAATATCTGTAACTGACACAACTGACAAGATAATTATGAAAGAAGAAGATAAGTCAGATTAGAAAAGGACAAAGCATAAGAAATTTGGTGCCCTAACAAGTATTTTATGATCTGGCCTACAATTTATTTTTTTTCTCTTTTTAACATATTTCTTTTGTATTCCATTAAATACAATGACAGACTTGTATTGGGACTTGGATTGTCAAAACTTTTTGATCAACTCCTAAGGAACTAATTGTATGTAGTACACGATAAAGTGCTACTAAGAACTAAAAACTAAGTGAAGAGAGAAAAAAAAGGTTTTTTTTTCAGACTGGGCTCTGCTTACAGAGGCCACCCCTGAAGCCCTCTGCTATTAAATGCTTGCCACATAAACCCAATACAGGAGGCCAGGAGGTGCTGCAGGTATGCAGCAGCAGTTCCCCTGCAGCCTGCGGAGAGGCCCCTGGTGGAGCAGGCTGTCCCCCTGCAGCCCATGGGTCCCACGTGGAGCAGATCTCCACACTGCAGCCTGTGGAGGAGCCCCCGGTGGAGCAGGTGGATGTGGCCTGGAGCCAGATGTGCCATGCATGTTGTATTGACAAGGGGCAGCTGGTAAAGGAAATACTTAAAAAAAAAAAAATCCCATTTTAAGAGACCATAACAGGTGTCTAAGAGATCTACAAAAATGTATGAATGTAAAAGAAAATAACTTTTTAAGAAACTTTAGTCACAGTGTAAAATGGAGACACTAGCAAAAATGTAACAAAGTCTGTTGATCTTTTAAAAGAAAAAAGACAATTTTAAAGAAAACAATAACAAATTGACCTCAGTAGCCTGTCAGGAATTTCTGCTTGCTCTGTTGCAGGAACATGGAGTGATGATAGATTATATGGAACTTATCTAATTTAACCATGAATATTTGCATATCAAGCTTCAGCCTGCTACCAAAGCTGAGACCAGATGCAGAAGAATGGTCCATGGGGGGAAAGCCTTTTTCTTGTTTTGTCTGTCTCCAATGCCATAAAATCCTCTCAGATGTGTGTGGATAAACGTGATGCTGGTTTGCAGAAAATCTTCCCAAACTGGGAGTCCTTCTGATTTGTAATGAATACTCAGAATATCCTAACTTCTCTGAAAGCCAATTCACAAAAATGTAGAAAAAGAAAAATAACAAAAATAAAAATTGTGTTTAGATAGCTTTCACAATTAAATTTTAGATAAGGGAAGCTGGGAACTTCAAAATAGTAGTTGAGCTAAAAGCCTTGAGTACCACAGCTGAAACTTCCCAACCATACCAAAATACAGATAATAAAACAAGCCTTTCTTCTTGGTATCTGTTCTCATATAAACTTTGTAAAAATGCATGTGAAATTGTAAGAAGCATTCTTAAAAATGTATGGAGCATTAGTTAGAAAATGTGCATGAAAACAGTTTGTTACTATCTTATTAGTGAAACTCAGTGCTATCTCCTGCCATTTCCTACAAAATCAATTAAAGCTTTTGAACAAAGCAGCCAATCAATATCTAATGAAAGAGTGCAGCCATTTCCATTACAGATGTGAATAAAGTACCTGCAAAGTAGAATAACAATGAAGCTTATAGTACCTCTTGTGAAGAATTTGACAGATTCTACATTCTCTTCACTCCCCTTTGTCCAGAAATTTTCAGTTGTCACTGTCTATTGTAGGCAGATTTCACAAGTTTCCCACAGCTTATCACAAATCCAAAAAAGAAAAAAGCCTCTCTCTGGATAACTTCTAGAATTTCATATCCGCTGTTTGTGCTGTGATAGACAGCTATGTATCTTTACCTTTTGGCATTTACAGTAACTTGGTGAATTAAAGTAAATGGGATATCTAATCATTCAAAACCACACCTTCCTTTCTTGATTGTACTTTCAGAAGTATGGAGTTTTTTTCTCCAGGTGCACAAAAAAAAACAGTGGTTGCCTATCAGAAACTTGAATTCTTTGTAATATGTAGAGAGGATTTGCACATGTTTGAACTCTTGGATAAATCCTAGCCCATTGAGCCAACACAGGATGGCTATTGACTATTTCTTGATGTTATCAAAGTTTCATTATTGGAGAAGAACAATATTCTCAGCAACGCAAACTGTTACAATCACAGACTGATAAAGAAAGGAAGATTCAAGGAAAAGAGAATGGACTCAAGAAAGCAGATCTAGCTGAAGTGGAAGGGCATCTCTCACAAGGAAATAAATCCTAGGGGCCTTTTAACAGAGCACCCTACGTTGTAATGAAACATTAAATTTGGATAGAAGCCAGAACACATCCACCAGTTCAGGACACTAAGGTGAAGCCAAACTTGAAACATCACAAAATACTGACAATCAGGTCACATCTTAGTTCTCCTCAAAAGGACAAAAACATTAACAGTAAAGCAACCTAAGTAAGAAGGTAGTTGCCACCTCCAAATTCATCTGGATTGTTTTACTTACCTGTCATTCTTTTTCTTCTCTTGATGTCTGTATCACCCTTGTTACTAAATATAAAAACAAACAAACAAACAAACAATTGTGAATGTTGCTCGTTTACATTTTTCTCATTCATGTCACTCTTCACTTTTTTACTACAATAACCATCTACTATTAACAGACAGTAAGTCAGTAATTCCACTATTTGAACCACAAGAACTGATCAAACACTAACCGGTGTATTTATTTTTCTCTTGTGTTTCTCCTTACCCTTTTTCAAGGTATTAGCCATGAAGTATTCAGTTTCCTTTTCAGAACTTGGACACACATACTTCTTCTGTGTTTCCTCAAAAAAGTTCTGCATCCACTCTGCAGTAGCTGACTGCAATTCCCATAACGAATATATTCCCAACAGCTTTTGTTTCCTACTGCAGGTGTGTGTGTGTGTATATATATATATATTTACCACATACTCTTTAAGTTGTAATATTATGCAAATATTATGTAGTTATGTGTCAAACATAACTGACACACATGCTTCCAGTGGATTTTATAAGTACCAAATCAGTAAGTACAGCTTTGATAACACTGAACACGACTAACACATTAGACTTGGGAAAAACTGCACTTTCTTGTAGGTTTTGTATCTTGTATTAATGTTTTCCTTAAGAATTGTATTTACTGACTAAAATTTCCAAGTACCCAACATGTACTTCTTTGCACTAGTCAGCCATGCATAGCATATATGACTATGAAGAATGCATGCAGTCTTTATGGATTTAAAATAGAAGAATTGGTAGGAAGTTCTAACATGAATGTCCTTATCCACACAACTATAGTGGCATCCAAGCACAGTCTGCATATTCACAGCTATGCAACTTCCACCCCCCATCATCCTAAGGCAGTAATAGTATACAGTAAAAAAAATACGTATTTCCAGTAATAAAACACTATCCACTCTTCTTTCTTTGCACAAACTGAATTTCATATTCTAAAAATTTTATAGAACTGGTATTTTAACAAGAGCAATTAACTCAAGAAATCTGATCAAATGTTCACCAAAAGACGCCAAAACCAGACAACTCATCCCATATCATTTTTATGTACTTGTGTCAAATCAGAACTATAATGGTAATTGAAGAAGCTAGCACAATCTAGAACCATAAAGATAAAAAAGGTATTAAAAATCATGTCTAGTCTAGCTTACCAGTCCCAATAAGGACTACAGAAAACACTGTAGATTCTGGCATTCTGGCAAATACACAGTTGGTGTTATTTTTAAACATGAAACTCCATCAGACTTACTGTTCTAATCGCAAGAGGTACATAGAGACCCATTCCAAAAATAACTTGTGTTTACCCAGATCCTGGAGAGCCCAGAATTCCTAAAGAGAAAGAAAGAGTTAATGGTAGACAACAGAATTTTGTTACTGTTAAGCAAAAACCAAAGTGAGCAAATTTTAAGAGGATATAAAAGAGAATCATGTAATGAATCCCCAAGGATTTCTTTGCCCAAAATTCTACTAGCATCTTTATTTTCTATTTAGATTACTCTGTTTTGCTAGCATGATACATCTGTATTATTCCACCTCTGCTACAGCAAATTCTACCTTAATACCTCCAGCTTTTAACCCCTATTTTTCTTTAGTTTATATGCTGACTTACTTTATTTTCCCTGTTATTTAACTATAGGTATCACTGTCTTCTGTGCTTTGTACATTAGAAGTTAGGGAAAGGCAGTAGAGCTTCCCAGGAAAAGTAAACATTCCCCACATTATATCAGGGCTCTGTCCAACCTGATTTACTCACTTGATATTGAGTGTTCCTAAAATGGGGTGCCTGTATTAATTAATACCTCAGGGATGTGGAGCTCCTTTAACTGGTCTTCAGTAATTTCACTCAGCTCTCGAAACGTCATTGTAAAGTCAGCCCTCCTATCTTCCATGAGCTAGTGAAATAAAGATACTTCCATCAGTGTTTTTTAAAGCACGGGGTATAAATTCAGATGTTTGCCAACGAGATTAGCAAATCAAACTCACTTTCAGGAGGAAAGCAATCAAATAGTTGTCATCCTCATCGTCCCCAAGGAGACCCAGTTTTGCTCTGAACAATTCTGTAAAACTGAACATAGCAACACAGTAAGGAAATTGTCACATAACACGATTTATAGTATTATGACTACAGGGGGGGAGTTCTAGAACTGCGTACCGGGTATAATAGCGTTGACCAAATCCCTCCAGAACCTGGGAAGCTCTGCAAGAACAAACGAAACATCAAATTCTATGGAATTACAGCACTACTGTGGGTGCAACCCTACTGTACACTAAGCAATAAAAACTTCTGTCTGGTATCTCACAAACATCAATATGCTGAATCTGAAGCAACTGGGATCTGTAGTGGGAAAAAGACTGAAGGGAAACAATTTAACAGACATCGAATATATCAACAGCTGTTGCAAAGAACAAAAATGCAATCTGTCTTTCATATGAGCAAGAAATATCATGAGTATAAACTGCACAAAAGAGTCGTATCAGGAATCTTTACAAAAGGATATTAAAATACTACTCCATAATTTCAGGAGGCTGTATGATCTTCATAAGTAAGCACCTTAAAGAATAAGCTAGAAGAACCTATAAAAGAAAACTACAGGCAAAGATCCTGCTTAGGGGAAGAAGAATAGCCCCCACAATATCTAGGATGTCCTTCTAGCTGTCTTTTGCTACTATTTATGATAACTGAAAAACTTTCTCCCCTCCCTCTACCTTATTCTGAACAATAATTAATTCAGAATCAATCTTCACTTAGAAAAAAATGATTGAAAAAGCTAATCTCTTTCTTTCCTATGCATACGGTGATTAGGGGTCTCCCATCTCACTAATTCTTTTAAGCGTTTAGATATTTTAATGATTACTTACAGCTGCTTTTGCCTGGGATCCAATAAAGGTTTTAGAGCTTGTAACAGCTTGTTCAGATTAAACAGCCCAACATTTGCCTGGTTTCCTATTTTATACCTCCCTTCATCATCAGATGTGTTTGGAACAAAATCTGTTTCAAACAAAACATTACTTTTCCCCAACAGAGTAATTACAAAAACAATCAATGTTAAAATATTGAACTACATTCAATCTTATCAATCAAACACAGTAAATTAATAAAAGTGCTGAAGATATTGAAATATTTAAACTTAGATCACAAGGACACTTATTTACAGTGGATTAACTCAAGATCTAATATTTGCAAATCTAGAAGTACATACTTCACAGACACATTTCCATATGTCATAGGCGGCATTTTCCAACTTGAATATACAAAGTAAATTCAGATGTTTAAACATTTTTAACACTAAAAATGTATAAAAACATATGCAATGTTTTCACTAAATCTAGTGCTACTATTAAGTACAAAAACTAAGCAAATAATTGTACAACTAAATTATGGATTTACTGATAATTTTGGAAAAGTAACACATACAAACTTGCATTAAAAAAAAAATAAGCCACCTCAACAGGACTTTAGTTGAATAAGCAAGTTTTACGTATTCATTTATGAAAAATTACAGCTAACACATTCAAGAAAAGAAATCCATATTTGTGAGATAAATATGTGATAGGTCAGCTACAGGGTGTTCAGAAGTTAAATGTACACATATCTACAGCATCAGTCTCAGAACAGATGCAGTATGAACCGCCTGTCCAGATCAAAAACAGATAAGGTGATCAATGCACACTGCATTGCCTGAAACCTC